>NC_064253.1:49163855-49810673 GCF_003254725.2 Canis lupus dingo | reverse complement strand
GATGTTCTGAGGCAGACTCAGGATTCCACCCAGGCTATATGGCCCTAGAGATCATACTCTTACACTGTACTGTCAAAGGCTGGGCAGTGGGTACCATAGAAACATATACTCAAGAACTGAACGAGATCATAAAGGTCATAGGGTAAACTTCATTCAATCCAGGATTTGTCCTGAAAGCTTTCACACAGGCAATTCTGGGGACGGGGTGGAGGGGGATTAGACAGATTTAGAAGGTCACGAAGGAGATGTTCCAGAAACATAAGAGATAACATAAAGGTGGGAAGGGGTAGATTAGACCTAATGTGTATTGTATAGTCCTCTCCATCTTGAAAAAACAAAGTTGGAAAGGGGCAGAAGAAAAGTCAGTAAAGTCCAGAATAGCCTGGTAAAAGATGGGAAGAAGGTGTTCCATGTTAAGCCAAGCAGTAAGGAATTGGTGCAAGTAGAGAGTCTAGACAGGGCATCACCTATTTGTATACAGTTTGTGATCCATTAGACATGAGATAGTAGGTAATGCCCTCAGAAAGACCCTTGAGAAATAGAAGGGAAAAAAGACACATGAGTCAGAACTCTCCACCTGAGACATAAAGATCTTTCTCCTCAGTATCTAAGTAGCTGGAAATTACTCAGTAAATAGGATACAAGTAGTACCCTAGATCCAAGATAACACAGCAACACAGTAAGTGTCTAACAGGTGAGTCGAGAAGGATAAGAGGAAATCTAAGAGATTATGAAGTCCAGAAACAAAGCTGGCAGAAAGATATCCCTGAACCTGTCTGGTATTTGAGAACAGAAGTGGGCAAGAGAATTAAACCCTGAGATGAAGGTGTGGTCTAGAGAGGATGCTGAAATAAGAGCATGAAATAGGAACTAAGGCAAAAGCAAACTAAAGAACACAAGAGGGACTTGGAGAGGTCTTTGGACTAGGGAACTTTGCCATAGTAGATGGAGAGGAGGTTGGAACCTCTGGCAGGGGCACACCAGGGAGGTCAAAACTGTAATTCACAGCTGGCCTCACCCAATCCTGCCTCAAACACTGAAGGGTGGAGAAATGAGTCAGAAGTGAGCCTGAGGGGATCCCTGGGTGGCGCAGTGGTTTAGCGCCTGCCTTTGGCCCAGGGCGTGATCCTGGAGACCAAGGATCGAATCCCACGTCAGGCTCCCGGTGCATGGAGCCTGCTTCTCCCTCTGCCTGTGTCTCTGCCTCTCTCTCTCTCTCTGTGACTATCATAAATAAATAAAAATTAAAAAAAAAAAAAAAAAGAAGTGAGCCTGAGGATGGAAAGATCAATGGATCCAGTTTAGAGGATCTGGGAAAAAAACAGGTGGCAGAGTAACAAAACACCAGACCAACCTAAAAAGGCTCCCATCCCCCAAAATTTAATAAATCAGGATTAGGGTTTTGAAAATATAATTTTTTGACCCATACCCACAGTAACAAGTACATTTTACCTGCCACCCAGTACACAAACTTAACATATACTCTTCTTGGTTGCAAAACACTGATAAGTGGCAGAACTAAGACTCAAATCAATGGCAGTTTACAAACCACATGTGGCAAACTGCTGTCCTGTTTTTTTTCCCCCCTAGAAAGAGTGGGTCTTGAAATAAAATCAACGCAGTGGGTTGTGACAGGTATTTTTTTCAAAGAAAACAGAAAACAGAGCGTATTTCAAATAGTAAGGAAAAGCATTAATTCCTAAAACTTTTGGTTCGCTTTTAGAGTCACACGTGTGCACTGAACCACGATGTAAAATGTTTCTTTTCGGTCTCTGCCAAAAAGTTTGGAAAACAAAGATCTAAGGTACATCTTGAAGGAAAAGGAAATACACATCAACAGCCAAATGAGGCTGTTCTACACACGGAAGCAACTCCAAGAAAAGTGAGCTAACAATTATGGAACAAGTACGGTACAGGGCGGGAGCCTTCACAGAAATTATTTACTCCCAACTGATAGATGAGGAAACGGAGATTCAATCACACTGTGAGCTCGTGGCAGTCTGGAAATGGGAGCCCCTTGTGTTCGGCTCGCGCTCGCTCCGCTGCCCCAGGACGCGCCAACCCGCCACGCCTCGAGAGCCCGCCACCGTCACGGGAGGTGACTCGGCCGACGCCCGCCTGCTGCAGAGCACTGAGGCCTCTGCCCCAGCGGGGTTGGGCTGAAGGCGGGGCGCACGGCAGAAAGTGGGGCGCGCACACCGATTCACTGGACAAACCCGCGCTTCCCGGAAACCCAGCTGCGGGGCTTCACAACCCAGTGGAGGACGGTCGAGGTCTCGGTACCCACGACGCGCGTGGCTTGGCCCTTCCGAGCCACTATCCCGAACCCTGGTACGCGCCACTCTCGCGATATGAATGGTCGGAGTCCTAGGACTCGCCACTGACCCAATTTCCGCTCCCCGAGAGGGGCCCAGTCCCGCGCGGGCCGGGACAGTACCTGAGACAGGAGGCGCCTCCGCCATCCCGTGCCGCAACACCTAAAGCGAGCCCTGCAACCTAGAGCGGGATGTCACCCGGTCACGTGCCTCTGACTTCCGGCGCCGCGAGAATATTCGCCTCCGCGCGCCGGGTGGACGGCCACGGAGGTTGCGCGGCCGGAGGGAACTGTGCGGTGCGTCCGTGACGTCAGACACAAGCGCCAGGCGCCGGCGTGGAGGAGGGGAGTAGAGTCTGACCGTAGGTGGGGAAGGTCACGTTAGTGTGCGGCTAGGAATTTGCGTAGTCATTGCTTTTCTTTTTGAGATTCGTGGTGTTCTCTTGCTACTGTGCCCTTTGTTCTGGCACCCAACCAACTCCACCTGGCCTCCCGCGGTCCGCTCAAGCGTCACCTTTTACCTAGAATACTTCGGCTTTAGTGTTGGTTAAACAAGCAGAACTGCTAAGTCGTCAAAAGGGAATCGAAGGGAAAATACGCGCAAAAACAAACGGTAAAGGGCTAATATACCGAGAACTTTAACAAATCAGAAAATGATAAGCCGAAAAAAAGAAACAAAGCCGATAAACCATGTTATTAGAAATGGTAAAAGACTTGGACGGACATATGACGATAAAATACAGGTGGATATTGAAGTTGAGAAGGGAAAGTTCGGAGGCACTGATAATTTTTTTTTTTAAGATTTTATTTATTTATTCATGAGAGACAGAGACAGAGGCAGAGACATAGAGGGAGGAGTAGGCTCCATGCAGGGAGCAGGATGTGGGCTCCATCCCCAGGCCCCAGGATCACGCCCTGAGCCAAAGGCAGATGCTTCACCCTAGGCCACCCAGGCATTCCTAAAGTAGCAAAATTTTAAGTGAATGTGTGGAGTTTGCTTTGTTATTGCATTCATTACTAAGTAGAATGCAACATTTAAGCATGAAGCATATGTACTTGTAAAGTAATTCACAGACTTCCCCCAAAACACGAAATAGATTCATTTATTCATAGTTGTGTTTTAATGCATACTCTTAGGCATCGCTTTAAGCGCTGGAGGTAAATGGTGAAAAAGACAAACGTGGTCCCTGCCCTAATGAAGTGCATTGTTTAGTATAGGAGATTAAAAACTAATTTATATTTACAAATTAATGATTTGTAAAATAATTTCAAATTATGTTAGCATTATGAAAGAAATAAGCAGGGTAAGAGTGATAATAGGACCTGATGAGAAAAGGTGGCCAGGCTTCCTTGAGTGGAAGGAAAGAGGAGAAGGAACTAGCTATAGGAAGATTCAGAAAGAAGGAATAGTAAAATGCAAAGGTCATGAGGAAGGAAAGACCTTGAAGTATTCAAGGTGTTGAGATATCTGCTGGAAAATAGGGAGGAGAGTGGCACGGTATGGAACTGAAGAGGTAGGTAAGGAAATCACACAGATCACCGCAGGCCATGATAATGGATTTTATTCCAAGAGCAGTAGGAAGTCATTGAAGGGTTCTAAGCAAAGAGATGGTATCTGATCTATATACTTAAAAGATTTCTTCTCTATCCAAAGGAAGAGTGAATTGTTGGGGAGCAAGAATAGAAGTGGGCAGAGCAGTGACAGTTTTGTATTAGGCTAATGCAGAAGATGATGGTGGCTTTGGACTAGAGTGACAGCAAATAGCATGGAGAGAACAGATATGAGCTATATTTGAGATACAACCAGTGTCCACCTTCCAGACTTTTCCATACCAACAGGTGTGATATCTCATTGTTTTAATTTTTATTCCTCTGATTACTGAGTCTGAATATTTTTAAAATGATTTTATTACTTCTTTTAAAGTAATCTCTACACCCAACATAGGGCTTGAACTCATAACCCCAAGATCAAGAGTCACATGCTGTACCAACTGAGCCAGCCAGGTTCAGCCAAGTCTGAACATTTTTTTTTTTTAAAAGGGAGAGGGCTTTTTTTTTTTTTTTAAAGATTTTATTTATTTTATTTTATTTTATTTATTTATTTATTCATAGAGACCAAGAGAGAGAGAGAGGCAGAGACACAGGCAGAGGGAGAAGCAGGCACCATACAGAGAGCCTGACGTGGGATTTGATCCGGGGTCTCCAGGATCACGCCCTGGGCTGCAGGCGGCGCTAAACCGCTGTGCCACCTGGGCTGCCCAAGTCTGAACATTTTTAAATGACTTTTGGAGTTTCTTCTTTTTTAACTGCTTATTCACACCCACTGCCTATTTTTTTCTATTGGGGTTGCTCTCTTTTTCTTGCTGATGGTTTCTTGTATATTATAGATATCAATTCCATGTCAGTTTTATACATTTCAGTTGTCTTATTTTCTTCCATTTTCTATTAATTTTGTCCTTTACTGAACATAAATCTTCAATTTTGACAGAGCAGTTCATCAAATCAACCAACCAACCATACTGTCACTTTTAGAAATTACCAGGTGTTATCACTCTGAGTCCAATCAAGAGAGAGGAACCACACAGTCATTTGAACAGAGAAGGTTTTGTTTATAAAGACTTATTAACTATAACAGAGAATTGGAGTAATAAGGGATTGACTAGTAAAGAAGTAAAAAGAACTCTAAAATAACAGAGGATTAATGATATAAGGAAAAGCCACTACCTCTAGGATTGAGATTAACGAAAATCACCCAGAGCTGAAGTGTAAACTTTGTCAGAGAGGTTATGCCTGGGGATCCCTGGGTGGCGCAGCGGTTTAGCGCCTGCCTTTGGCCCAGGGCGTGATTCTGGAGACCCGGGATTGAATCCCACGTCGGGCTCCCGGTGCATGGAGCCTGCATCTCCCTCTCCCTCTGCCTCTGCCTCTCTCTCTGTGTGTGACTATCATAAATTAAAAAAAAAAAAAAAAAAAAAGAGAGGTTATGCCTGTGGCTCACTAGATGGCAAGGAAGTGGCTGTGGTGCTGCAACAGCAGAAGCTGCCAGAAACCTACCTTGGAGGGTGCTGGGGAAAGTCATTCATGGGGAGGAGTCTCAGAAGAGGCACTCTACTATAAACCATGTGAGGAGATGCCAAAAGAAGTTTCTGGCTGTTAGCCACTACAAGCTGAAAAGGCCAGGTGCTGAAGAAGCCCTGTACATTGCAGAAGCCAAACACTGGAGAAGCTGCCCACAACACAAAAGCCTGCCTAACTGAAACACTAAAAATAGGAAACAAAACCTTTTCCTCCTGCAGTATCTCTCTGGTGCCCTCTACTGACAAATTTCTGCTAGCTGATAAAGGATAAATATTTGAAAGGGTCCAAATCATTTCACAGAGCAGGAAAAAAGGATAAATTTGGAATTGAATGGCAATAATTCATAATTGGAATACTAGGGAATCTGCTATTTTCAAAGCTTATAAAAATGAAAGTATCCTGCCTTTCCTATACAAACAGTATTTCATATAACATACCAAAACTTATGACAAGCTCAGATGGAAATGTACAGCTACAAATACTTGCATTAAAAATGAAGTCTAGGGCAGCCCCGGTGGCACAGCGGTTTAGCACCGCCTGCAGCCCAGGGCGTGATCCTGGAGACCCTGGATCGAGTCCCACATCAGGCTCTCTCTATGATGCCTGCTTCTCCCTCTGCCTGTGTCTCTGCCTCTCTCTCTCTCTCTCTCTCTGACTCTATGAATAAATAAATAAATCTTTAAAAAAATTAAAAAAAAATAAAAATGAAGTCTAGCAGGGGTGCCTGGGTGGCTGAGTTGGTTAAGCATGTGCCTTCAGCTCAGGTCATGATCCCAGGATCCTGGGATTGAGCCCCACATTGGACTCTCAGCTCAATAGGGAGCCTGCTTTTCCCTTCCCCTCCTTTCCCCTGCCCCCTCCTCATGCTCTTTCTCGCTCTCTCAAATAAATAAAACCTATTAAAAAAAAAACTATTAAAAAAAAAAAGTTCAGGGGCCCCTGAGTGGCTTAGTTGGTTAAGCATCCAACTCTTGATTTCGGCTCAGGTCATGATCTCAAGATTGTGAGATTGAGCCCAGCATTGGCTTCTGAGCTCAGTAGGGAGTCTGCTTAAGATTCTCTCTCTCCCTTTCCCCCCCATAATAAGTAAATAAATCTTAAAAGAAAAATAGAAATGAGTAAAAGAAAGTCCAGACACCAAATTATTATTCAGAAATAAGCTGTCAAGCCATGAATAACACATGGAGGAAATGCATACTACTAAGTGAAAGAAATCAATCTGAAAGGCTATATTATGTATGATTCCACCTATATGACATTCTGGAAAAGGCAAAACTATGGAGACAATAAAGAAATTAGTGATTGCTGGGGCTTAGAGGAAAGGGAGGCATTAATAGAGCACAGAGGATTTTTAGGGCAGTGAAACTATTATTGATAATACAACAGTGGCTACATTGTCAAAATCTATAGAATGTACACCAAAAATAAACTATGTAAACTATGGACTTTAGGCAATAAGATATCAATGTAGGCTCATGGATTGTAACAAATATACCACCGTGGTGCCAGATGTCTACAATGGGGGAGGTTGTGCATGAATGGGGATAGGGCATATATGAGAATTCTCTGTACTTTCTGCTCAAATCTGTTGTGATTCTCAAACTGCTCCAAAAAAATAAAGTTTATTAATAAAAAAGAGATATATCTAGAATAGCTTAAACTTCTACCTTAAGAAACTAGAAAAAGAAGAGCAAACTAAACCAAAACAAGTAGAAGGAAGGAGATAACAAAAGTTAGAACAGAAATAAAATAAAAATAGAAAAAAATCAACAAAACAAAGTGGTTCACTAAAAAGAACAAAATTGACTAACTTTTAGCTAGACTGACAAGAAAAAAGACAGAAAAAACTCAAATTATTGAAATTAGGGAATCAAAGAGAGGACATTACTATTGACCTGAAAGAAAAAGAATTAAGGGCAGCCCAGGTGGCTCAGCGATTTAGTGCCGCCTTCAGCCCAGGATGTGATCCTGGAGACCCAGGATCGAGTCCCACGTCACGCTCTCTGCATGGAGCTTGCTTCTCCCTCTGCCTGTGTCTATGCCTCTCTCTCTCTGTGTCTCTCATGAATAAATAAATAAAATCTTTAAAAAAATATTTGGGGTATCCCTGGGTGGCTCAGCGGTTCAGCGCTTGCCTTCGGCCCAGGGCTTGATCCTGGAGGCCCAGGATGGAGTCCCACATCAGGCTCCCTGCATAGAGTCTGCTTCTCCCTCTGCCTGTGTCTCTGCCTTCCTCTCTCTCTCTCTCTCTCTCTCTCTGTGTGTCTTTCATGAATAAATAAAAATCTTAAAAAAAATAAAGAAGAAAAAGAAAAAAATTATAAGGGAATACTATGAATAACTTTATGCTAACAAATTAGATCACCTACATGACATGGACAAATTCCCAGAAATACAGAAACAACCAAAACGGACTCAAGAAAAATAGAAAAATCCGAATAGACTTATAGCAAGTAAAGATATTAATTGATTGATTGATTGATTCGTGAGAGACCTAGAGAGGCAGAGACACAGGCAGAGGCAGAAGCAGGCTCCATGCAGGGAGCCTGATGCGGGACTCGATCCCAGACCTGGGATCACGCCCTGAGCTGAAGGCAGGTGCCCAACTGCTGAGCCACCTGGGTGTCCTACAAGTCAAGATATTTAATTAATAATAATAAAATTTACCACAAAGCCCAGGCCTAGATGGCTTCACTAGGGAATTCTACCATATATTCAAAGAATTGACACCAATCCTTTATAAACTATCCCTAAAAATAGAAGAGGAGGGAATCCCTCATTCTCTGGATGAAAACTGCCTTAGAGCAATCATCGCCTAGCTCTCCACTGCAAAAATTGATGGCAACAGCCCAGGCTGCTTGTCCATGAAAACGGAGTCAGACTGATCTGGCATCCTAGGGCAGTGCTTCTGAATCCTGGCTACAAACAAAAACTACCTGGGAGCTTTTATTTATTATTTTTAGATCTTTTTTTAAAAAAGATTTTATTTATTTATCCATGAGAGACACACAGAAAGGAGAGAAATAGGCAGAGGAAGAAGCAGGCTCCCACCAGGGAGCCTGATGCAGGACTCTAGACCTGGGAGCATGACCTGAGCCAAAGGCAGACACTCAACCACTGAGCCACCCATGTGTCCCAACCTGGGAGCTTTTAAAAATCCAACTGCTCACACCATATTCAGATCTATTATATTAGAATCTACAAGGATAGGAAAATATAAAAGGAAAGCTATGAAATATGAAAAGAGGTTGAAGTGCCAAACTTTTACTCTCTTATTGGATCATTCCAATTTCTTCCACCCTTGCTAAAGTGCCAGGGCTGACAGATTACAACTGAAGGAGACCACCTGCACTCAATTCTGCTTCAGAGATGCTGACTGGTGGCAGCTACAGGAGAAATCGTCAGAGACTATGCTGTGCCTGGGACTGACTCTACCACAGGACTCCTCTTCTCCACTTAAATTCACTAAGATGGAGACGCCTGGGTGGCTTGGTGGTTGAGCATCTGCCTTTGGCTCGGGGCGTGATCCTGGAGACCCAGGATCAAGTCCCACATCAGGCTCCCTGCGTGGAGTCTGCTTCTCCCTCTGCCTGTGTCTCTGCCTCTCTCTCTGTGTCTCTCATGAATAAATAAATAAAATCTTTAGGGAAAAGAAAGAATTAAAAAAATTCACTAAGATGGGGGCACCTGGGTGGCTCAGCAGTTGAGTGTCTGCCTTTGGCACAGGGCATGATCCTGGAGTTCCGGGATCGAGTCCTGCATCGGGCTTCATGCGTGGAGCCTGCTTCTCCTCCCTCTTTCTGTGTCTCTGCCTCTCTGTGTCTCTCATGAATAAATAAATAAAATCTTTTAAAAAATAAAAATAATAATGGGGGATACTCCTAACATTAAATTCACTAAGATGGACACAGACCAAGACCTGGCTTTTGGTCCTTTCCAAGTACAGCAAGAATTAGCAGAATGATAAAGGTGTTAAGGAATCTCCAGGGAAAGGTATGGTTAGAAGCAGGGAATCATGACTTTATGGTGGAAGTGGAGGTACTAGAAGCAATTATTATAGCATAACATTGCAAAGTGGGACAGAGGACAGAGAAAGGCTTGGGGCCTTTTTTGGCAGCTGACAGGAACCCAATTCCAACTAGTTTAAGCAGAAAAGGGAGTTTGCTGGCAGAATCCTCAGAAAGTACACAGATTTAAAGGAAGAGTTGCTGGGCCGTGGAGCACTCTGGGAATCTCAAGGGTGGGAAGTCAGGCCTCGGTGCCATGAGGATTTTCATTTGGCCTCTCATCTTGTATCCTCTCTGGCCTCAATACCTTAACTTCTCATACTGACAAAGAATTTGGGTGGTGGGGGAAGAAAGTATTTCCCCGAAGTTTCCATTTAGAAAATTCGAGGAAAGAACTTCAACAGGCATAGCCTGGTCACAAGCCCACTCCGATAGCTC
Source organism: Canis lupus dingo (assembly GCF_003254725.2). Classification (NCBI taxonomy): domain Eukaryota; kingdom Metazoa; phylum Chordata; class Mammalia; order Carnivora; family Canidae; genus Canis; species Canis lupus. The sequence goes on along the minus strand of NC_064253.1, from coordinate 49,800,836 downwards.
AGAAGAGTAAGGGTAGGGCTACTCTAATTGATATTTCTGAAATAATCACAGTTCTATTGGGAGGCAGTTCTGTAAAAGAAAGAGATTGTTGGGATGCCTGGCTGGCTCAGTTGGAAGAACATGCAACTCTTTTTTTTTTTAAGATTTTATTTATTTATTCCTGAGAGAGAGAGAGAGAGAGAGAGGCAGAGACACAGGCAGAGGGAGGAGCAGGCTCCATGCAGAGAGCCCAACATGGGACTCAACCCCAGGTCTCCAGGATCATGCCCTGGACGGAAGGTGGCGCTAAACCACTGAGCCACCGGAGCTGCCCAGAACATGCAACTCTTGATCTTGGAATCATGAGTTTGAGCCCCACATTGGGTACAGAGATTACTTTAATGAAGAAATAAAAAAATTTAAAAAAAAAAGAAATAAATAAAAACTTAAAATTTCTCCATCTTTTTTTTAAAGAGAATGTTTTTTTATTTTTATTTTTTTTAAGAATGTTCTTTTAAAAAAATTATTCATTTGAGAGAGAGAGAAGGAAATAGCACACATAAATGGGGGGAGTAGCAGAGGGAGAGAACATCCAAGTAGATGCTCACTGAGCATGGAGCTCGACATGGGGCTTAATCTCGCCACCCTGAGATCATGAATGGAGCCGAAATCAAGAGTTGGATGCCCAACTGACTGAGCTACTCAGGCACCTCTGTTCTTTTAAAAAATATATATATATATATATTTTTTTTAATTTTATTTTTTAAAGATTTTATTCATTTATTCATTTGTTCTCTCACACACACAGAGAGAGAGAGAGAGAGAGAGAGGCAGAGACACAGGCAGAGGGAGAAGCAGGCTCCATGCAAGGAGTCCAATGTGGGACTCGATCCCAGGACTCCAGGATCAAGCCCTGGGCCAAAGGCAGGCACCAAACTGCTGAGCCACCCAGGGATCCCCTTAAAGATTTTATTTTTATTTATTTATTTATTTTTTTTAGATTTTATTTATTTATTCATAGAGACACAGAGAGAGAGAGGCAGAGACACAGGCAGAGGGAGAAGCAGGCTCCATGCAGAGAGCCTGACATGGGACTCAATCCAGGGTCTCCAGGATCACGCCCTGGGCTGCAGGCAGTGTTAAACCGCTGTGCCACTGGTGCTGCCCAAGATTTTATTTTATTTATTTATTTATTTATTTATTTATTTATTTATTTATTTATTTATTAATTATGATAGTCACAGAGAGAGAGAGAGAGGCAGAGACATAGGCAGAGGAAGAAGCAGGCTCCATGCACCGGGAGCCCGACGTGGGATTCGATCCTGGATCTCCAGGATCGCGCCCTGCGCCAAAGGCAGGCACTAAACCCGCTGCACCACCCAGGGTTCCCCCAAGATTTTATTTTTAAAGTAATCTCTACATCAAACATGGGCTGAAACTTACAACTCCAAGATCAAGAGTCACGTGCTCTACCAACTAAGCCAGCCAGGCATCCCAGAGAATGTTGTTCTGAAAAGACTAAGCAATAAACCAATATAGAGAGGCAGTGGCCAAGTCACAAGCAGCTTTGTATGTCTTGCTGGAGGTGTCAGGAAATCATGAAAGAAAAAAAAAAAAAAAAAAAAAAGGAAATCATGAAAGACTTTAAGTAGTGACCAGGTCAGATTTGTATTTTAAAAAGATAAATATAGCTGTATGTGATGAATGGACTTGAGGAACTGAAACTATGCATCAAGAGAAAGCAAGTCATTAATTCCAAAAGACTATGGGATAGATGTCTAGGTTAAGGAGAGTTGAAAAAAGAAAGGAGAGGAGGGGTTGGAGTTAAGAAACACTTGGGGTTAAAAGAAGGGTTTGATGATTAATTCAATGTGTAGGGTGAGGCAAAATGTAGGCATCAAGAATAGCTCAAGAGCTTTCTGTTTTAAAAGATGGAGGATAATGGTTCTATCACCTGAATGAGGCTGGGAAAACAGGAAAAGATTCAGGTCTGAGGGAAAGGTAATGGTTGTCTTGACAACTTGAATATGAAGTGTTTGTTGGCTTCAAGGACATTCAAATAATGCTAGGCAAACAGCTGCACTTGAAGAGATTCTGAAACTCAGGGACAAGATCTGGAACAGAAGTACTGATTTAGAAGTCAGCAGTTAATGCCATGAGAATAGCTGAGCTCAGTAAATATAAGTGATCAAAAAATAAATAAATAAATAAATAAATAAATAAATAAATAAATAAATAAGTGATCAGAGAAAGAAGTATGGTGGATTAAAGTTAGAATCCTGAGGAATAACTAACATTAGAGTTGGAGAGATGAGGATTTCAGAAAGGAGTTTTAGAGGCAATAGTCAGAAGAACAGGAAAACCCATACATTGTCACAAAAACAAAGGAGTAGAAATTTTGTTAGAATGACTCACTAGTATCCAATGTACTAAAGAGGTGTAGTTGGAGGACTAAATATCACCCATTAAAACTGGTGGTATATGGGACACTGGTAACATTGGCAAGATAAGAAACAGAGCAGGAATGTTTGCTGAGAGTGAATCCCAAGACAATAAACTTAATTTGGATGTCAGATTTTTTTAAAAGATTTTATTTATTTATTCATGAGAGACAGGGAGAGAGAGAGGTTGAGACATAGGCAGAGGGAGAAGCAGGCTCCCTGTAGGGAGCCTGATGTGAGACTCGATCCTGGGATCACGACCTGAGGCAAAGGCAGATGCTGAACCACGGAGCCACCCAGGTGTCCCAAGGATATACCTTGTGATATATCTCAAATCCAAGGTTGAAACTATAATGGAAGAAGTATTTAAAGAGCTGAATGAGAAACTGTAGAGAAGCCAAGCAAGGTTTCAAGAAGGTAATGATGAATAGTACAATGTTTGCTCCCATAGGAAGACTTCTTGAGAGGATGAGATTAGTTGCCATTAATGGATCATTAAAGACCCTGAAATTGAGCAGGAGTTTGGACTGGCTGTAGAAAAGGATGAAGTCGCTATTTTTGTTGTTGTTAACAGCCCTCATATGAGAATAGCAAGTTGCAAAGTACAGTTAACCTTTGAACAATGTGGGGAATAGGGCACAGTCGAAAATCTGCATAGAACGTTTAACTCTCCTCAAACTTAACTAATAGCCTACTGTTGACCAAGACCCTTACCAATAACATAAACACCACCACATATTTTGTATGTTACATGTATTATGTATTGTATTCTTACAATAAAGTAGGCTAGAGGGAATCCCTGGGTGGCTCAGCAGTTTAGCTCCTGCCTTCAGCCCAGGGCATGGTCCTGGAGTCCCAGGACTGAGTCCCATATGGGGCTCCCTGTATGGAGCCTGCTTCTCTCTCTGCCTTTGTCTCTGCCTCTCCCTCTGTGTCTCTCATGAATAAATAAATAAAATCTTTAAAACAAACAAACAAACAAACAAACAATAAGGTAGGCTAGGGAAGAGAAAATGTTGTTAAGAAAATCATAAAGAAGAAAAAAAACATTTACAATACTGTACCGTAAAAAATCCACATAAGAGTGGATTGTGTTCAAACCTGTATTTAAGAGTCAACTATACTCATTACCTCAATTATTCCTTGCAAAAGCCTGTAAGATAAGCATGATTGTACTAATAAGGAAATAGAAGTTTAGCAAAGTGAGTATGCTGCTTAGTTATTAGATGGTAGACCAGGGCCCAGGCCTGGATTGTTCTTTGTTCTTTCCTCTGATGCTAGCAGTTATATTTCATTTCTGCAGTAAAGTTTTGAGGCAAATCAACATTAAACTTATATTGTTTTTTCTGTACCAGAAGCTTTAGGCTGAAGTGATATTATTAAAATTATATCCTTTTGAAAAATATTTATTGAGTATAAATAAATGTCCTATACATTAAATATCAAGAAATAGTCATTATTGATTACAAGTCAGGCTGTAATACTGAGGGAACCACAGAATCAAAATATCCACTCATGATACAGTAGTGATAAATTCCATTCCAATATCAGACATAGTAATGATTTACTCACAAGACACAATAAAACCCATCAAAAAAGGCTATCACTTTAACCAACCTATAATACCACAATAGAAAATGGTTTTGAATCATAGTATGAATAGTCCCAATAATCTCATCTTTTTCTTACCAATGTCAGGTCAATATGAGACTGTGGAGTTACGCTATTTTAGAATTGAAAGATTCAATTTCCTTGGTTTTATTTCAAATTATTATTAATAAATGAAAACAAGTCATAAATAGCCACTGACACTTTTAAGTAAGTTAGTCTTTCATAAGAGAAAGGAAATAAAAATTTAGTATGAAGAAAGCATCCCCCAAACAATGAATCTCTTAACGGAAAAAAATAAAAGAGTAATGTAATTAAACTTTCCTTTGGAGAAAGGAAAGAAACCTAACTCTGTTATGGTAAATTTGGAAAGATAAATATTTCCTACATAATGTGTTTATTTTACACGATGTACTTGAATGATGCAAGTCTATGAAGCAGGGATCTGTGGCAATCCAAATTCATCCACCAGGACTCCATCCTGTGAAAAGAAAGCAAAGTTCAGTACCACTGGTTTTCAATTGATAACATAAATGATTACAAATATTTAGTAGTCAAAACTCATTTCTGAGTGTTTAACCAATGAACACCAAACTCTCCCTGAGATGAGAAAGCATTTTCATGAAAGGTAAAGGGGGAAGTGATAAACCAAGAAAAGACTGGAAATGCTCAAAACGGGTGGGGTGGCTGTCTGTAGGGTAGAGGAAGAGAAATAGTTTAAGAGTAAAACCTACGAAGGGGAAGGGCACAGGGAAGGTCTGGCAGGAAAGGCTAAGGAGTTCGTCCTTTTCTCCAGATTCATTTTCACTCTGATTCCTAAAGTGAACCACTACCTTTTGTAGCTTCCCAATCCTTAAAGAAGCAGTGCCCTAAGATAGACAGTTACTTCTATATCGTACTTTACTACAAACTTATGGGCAGTGAGACCACTGTCAATTAAGAAACCACACCTCAATGGCACGGTTAACTCAGGAATCTGTGATCTTCTTAAAGCAGAAAATAGAAGATAGAAACACAGATGCTACAGGGTATTTAAAAAGGTGAGTCGTGGTAGGTAGCATTAATAAAAATTATTTCAGGTGTGCTGAGAAAAAGCAACCCACGTGCCTGGAACCTTGACATGGTCAGAGGCAGGGATGGGGTGGGGTGGAATGAGCAGTTGAGAAAGGTAAGATTACTCTGGACTCATGAAGTAAGAGGGGTAAAGTGGAGGAAGATGCACATTTGGAGAAATTAGCTACTCCCCACCTTTTACTCCTCACATTTCATAGGTGGGAAAAACTGGCAAGCTTCAGAGAGAAAACAAGAATATCTAACTTGCTCCAAGTTGGGTGACCTGGGTGGCTCCGTTGGTTGAGCATCTGACTCTTGGTTTTGACGCAGGTCATGAGACTAAGCCCTGAATCAAGCTCTGCACGGAGGGGGAAGTCTGCTTGAGGAATCCCCGCTTCTGCAACACCCATCCCCGACTCTTTCTTTTTAAAAGAAATATATTTTTTTAATTGGCTCTAAGTCATACAAGAATAAAGGCAGAGCAGAGACTGGCTCTTACTCAAGGATTCTGCGCATTCAGTGTACATGTTGGGAGATAAGGGAAACAGGATAAATGGCAATAGAAAAAAATGACATATCAGGAACTAAGATGGAGTGGACAGAATTTCATAAGTAACAGAATTTTATCTGTTTCTAATAATGACAACCATGCAGCTTTGGACAGGGCTTTCAGTTCAGAAAGTCTCTCTCTCTTTTACGTATCTTTAAAAAATTTAAACTCTCTTTTACGTATCTTTAAAAAATTTAAACTTAAATTTAAAAAATTTAAACTGTTAATTTAATTAACATATCACGTACTATTATTTTCAGAGGTCAAGGTCAGTGATTCATCAGTCTTATATAATACCCAGTGCTCATTACATCACATGCCCTTACAAAGTCCTTTTACATACAAGATCTAACTTGGTCTACACAACTATGTGAGATACTTATAATCATCTGCATTTTAGAGATGTAAGGAACAGAAAAGTTCAAAACAGTTAAGTGATTTGCCAAGGTCTCAAAGACAATTAGTGGCAGGGCTGAGACTTAAACCTAGGTGTCCTGATTCTTTACCTTGTTAAATGAGAATCTTCCTACACTAAGTTTTATACCTAAATTATTAATCTTTATGTAAGAAATCCACACTACAATTAAGCAATGAGTATGAAAGATAAAACTTTGTCATGCTGCTGCCTGGCATGGTTCATGTATGTGTTAGTGATACTTTTCCAGGAAATGCTGTCTAAAATCTCTAAGTGGAACCCAGTGCAAAACTCACAAGGGTAATTATGTATATTATACAAATTGTTAATGTACAAAAACACTCCTGGGCATCAGTGACACTAATGGGCATGATCTGTCCACAGTCCAATGCAAAGGGTCTCCAAATAATGACTGAGACAGTCTTTCCTTGTTCTAAATTAAGATTCCCAAATTGGTGATCCGGCATAAAACCTTTACCATTTGGCATAGCTTACAGAAAGAAAAAAAAGCTTTCACCTTATTCTTTGTGTCAGTGGGAACGCCTTCTGGAATTGCAGGTGCAGATGCTGCTTCATCCAAGTAAGAACTGTCTTCGTCAGCCAGAAGCTCATCACCCAGTGCATCCAACTCTGAGATCGAAACAGTCAGCATTTCACTACAATTGGGGCACCAGGGTGGCTCAGCAGTTGAGCGTCTGCCTTTGGTTCAGGTCATGATCCTGGAGTCCCACATCAGGCTCCTGCATGGAGCCTGCTTCTCTCTCTGCCTGTGTCTGTGCCTCTCTCTCTCTCTCTCTCTCTCTCTGTGTCTCTTATGAATGAATAAATAAAACCTTTAAAAAAGGGATCCCTGGGTGGCGCAGCGGTTTACGCCTGCCTTTGGCCCAGGGCGCGATCCTGGAGACCCGGAATCGAATCCCACGTCGGGCTCCCGGTGCATGGAGCCTGCTTCTCCCTCTGCCTATGTCTCTGCCTCTCTCTCTCTCTCTGTGACTATCATAAATAAATAAAAATTAAAAAAAAAAACCTTAAAAAAAATAAGTCTATGGTAAAGTGGGCTGGAAGTGACCAAGAAGAATGACAGGTAGAGATTTATCAGGGGAAATTCAGGATAGGAAACAAATTAATGGGAATAAAATATAAGGTTCTAGGCAAAAACAGAATGGGGAGAGAGAAGGAACAGGGGTGGGGGGGAAGAGACGAAGTGAGAGAGAGAGAAGGAGAAGAAGAAGGGAAGAAGAAGAGGAGGGAGGGAGGGAAGAGGAGAACAACTGAGACAAAGGAATCATGTGACAAATCCAGTGTGAGGTGGTTCTGTCACCTACCTAGTTACTCACGCTAGACATTGATAGACATCCTTGACCTCCCCTCTTCCATATCCACTTCTCTTTTTCCACTACTACCACCTTTTGTCTCAGCCACTATTTTTTTTTAAGACTTTTATGTATTTTTAAAATTCCAGTATAATTAATTGTTATATTAGTTTCAGGTATACAATACAGTGATTCAACAATTCCATACATTATTCAGTGCTCATTACAGACCAGTGTACTATTAATCCCCTTCACTTATTTCTCCCATCCTCTACCCACCTCTCCTCTAGCCAGTTTGTTCTCTATAGTTGAGTCTGATTTAAAAAAAAAAAAAGTCTGATTTTTTGTTTCTCTTTTTGTTTGTTTCTTAAATTTTACATATAAGTGAAATCATATGGTTTTTGTCTTTCTCTGTCGGACTTATTTCACTTAGGATTATAACCTCTAGATCCAACCATGTTGGACTCCATGTTGTTGCAAATGGCAAGATTTCATTCTTTTTTATGGCTAAGTAATATTCCACTGTGTATATCTACACCTTCTTTATCATTTCATCTATGGATAGATACTTGGGCGGCTTCCATATTTTGGCTATTAAAAACAAAGCTGCAATAAACATAGGAGCATATGTATTTTTTCAAATCAGTGTTTTTGTTCTCTTTGGGGAGATTCCTCTTCCTAAGGCCATTCAACAACCCCTCCCATTTTTTTTCCTGCTAAGCTCTACTCATCCTTCAGGATCCATGCCTGTCTCCACTCCCAACTAGGTTAAATTCTCTAGCCATGTGCTCCATAGTACCCCATACTTCTCCTTCCCAATAGTTTGTGCTCTTGTAATTGATTGCTTGAAACAAGCAGTTTCTTTCTCTGGCTAGAGAAACTTCATGAATGCAGGGACCATATTAGCTTTCTTTAATGTTGAACCCCCAGCACCTAACACAGTACCTGGCATATGGTAGATGTACACTAAGTATTTGCCAGTGACTGTTTCTTGATCTGCTTTGCTGTTCTGAGGGAGAAGACTCAAAAACAGGGAGAACAAAATCCAAAGGAAAATGGCATGGAAGGGTAGTATTTAGATACCAAGTACTAGGTGAGCAGACACCTTTGCCCCGACTTCCATCTGTAGCTTGACCTTCCCTGAGTCAGTGGAGCATGCAAATCTGACATGCCTGCCTCACAAGCTCTTTGCCCAGAAGCTGTACCATAAACTAACTCTCACAGAACCCAAGCATTTGGGAGAAGGTCCCAAGAAGTTACTCCTTTCAGACTCTAAACCTTTTTTTTCCTAATTGCTTTTCCCACAACATACCTGCTTCTAGGTCATCTTCATCTAATTCTGGGGTGCCATAACTACGGCTCAGTGCTTCTTGGATTTCATTGGCATCTTCCATCATATCTTCTAGTTGGTCTTGTAAGTCCTTATAGAAATATACATGACAGCTTTCATTCATTTCTTACTATTTTTCCTCTAACTATTCCCCACTCTACTTTCTCCTCTGAATCTTAGAAACAGGAATTTTTAAAAAGGTAATGTATGTAAAATGCTAAGTACATACCAGTTCTCAACAACTATTGGTTTCCTTCCCTTACCATAACTAGTCCTCACCTAGAGACTCTTTTTAGCCAGCCACTGAGCAGATGCTCCTTAAAAGGACAGGTTTGAACTCCTGAAAACCCCTTCCAATTAAAAATATGAGAGAGCTTAATGAATTATTTAGAAATCACAAAACTGAAGATTCCCCCCAACAATAACTATGAATGCCAATGACCCACATAATCCTCCTTTTTGACAGTAAAATGTAAATTCAAAAATAAAGAAGAATTAAATTGGGGTGCCTGGCTAGTTCAGTCAGAAGAGCATGCAAGTCTTGATCTTGGGGTCGTGGGTTTGAGCCCCACGCTAGGTGTAGAGATCACTACAAAAAATATACATAAACTTAAAAAAAAAGATTAGGGACGCCTGGGTGGCTCAGTGGTTGAGCATCTGCTTTTGGCTCAGGGTGTGATCCCAGGGTTCTGGGATCAAGTCCTGTATCGGGCTCCCTGCAGGCAGCCTGCTTCTCCCTTTCTCCCTCTGCCTATGTTTCTGCCTCTTTCTCTGTGTCTCTCATGAGTAAATAAATGAAATCTTTAAAAAAAAAAAAAAAAAGAGAGAGAATTAAATTGGTGATCTTGCATTTGAATTTAAAGTGCTTCATAAAAAAAAAAAAATAAAGTGCTTCATGGAAATCTAAAATCCTACTGCAAGAACAGATGCCCATCAGCAATTTGTCATTACAGAAAGTTTACCTAAAACAATGAATCCAGCAGCATCTACACTACCAACATCTTTCTAGTTTATGGAGAAAAGCAAGTAATAGGGACAAGCAAATTAATCTTAAGTCAGCCAAAGACTGACTACACTGTGTAGGGAAAAAAAAGGACAGTAGTGGAAACAACTGAGTGGTACAAAAAGTTGTACTAGGCCCACCCTGGATGGAGAAACAGAAATGGAATTGGGATAGGCTTGATACCCAAAACCAGGCTAGTGAAAATAATTGACTGAGAGCATAAGTCATCTGTGAATGATCTACCTGTGATTAACTGGAAGACTACAAGGCCAGACATAATGTAAAACCAATCTGAGAAGTGCTACAGCATAATATAAAACAGCTAATATAATGGTTAGGAGCACAGACTCTGGAATCAGACATATGCAAGCTCTAATTTTGCCTTACTTAGTGAGAAATAAAGTCTCTAAGCCATAATTTTCTAATCTGTAAAATGAGATTGTTAATAGCCATACCTTAGAAGGTTTTCTACGGCTTTATTGTAATATTTGTAAAACACTAAGCACTTAACACTACATATTTTCCATTGTGTTAAGGTTATGCAGAGTATCAACGTGCTTTTCACAGATTGAAATTTCCACAGAAAGGGAACAGATTAGTGGTGGTAAAACAGAAAGTCCAAACTGGCACCATTTATCCTTCATAAATTTTATTTTTATGTTTTTTTAAGATTTTATTATTTATTCATGAGAGACACAGAGAGAAAGAGAGACAGAGAGTGAAGGAGAAGCAGGCTCCATGCAGGAAGCCCGATGTGGGACTCGATCCTGAGACTCCAGGAACACGCCCTGAGTCAAAGGAAGACACTCAATGGCTGAGCCATCCAAGCGTCCCTATCCTTCAGAATTTTTAGAGCAACGGAAAACATTTGAGAACTCCTCTTGGCCTGCAAATTGGAGGTCTGTTTTTCCATTTAAAAGTGAAGATGATAGAAAGTAAAACGAAAAACACTTTAAAAAAAGAAAACACTGGGATGCCTGGGTGGATCAGCAAACTGAATGAAAATTCAGTTTCATTATATTACCAAATAATATTGTACAAATAAGACAAATATACACAGAACATTTTCTCAGTAAATGTCCTGGAAGATGTCACTGAGCTGAACTCCGTGTAAGCAAAGACTGGTGGAAGTTTAGAAAGACAGCCACAGGGCAGCCCCGGTGGCGCAGCGGTTTAGCACCGCCTGCAGCCCAGAGCGTGATCCTGGAGACCCTGGATCGAGTCCCAAGTTAGGCTCTCTGCATGGAGCCTGCTTCTCCCTCTGCCTGTGTCTCTGCCTCTCTCTCTCTCTCTCTCTGCATCTCTATGAATAAATAAATAAATTCTTAAAAAAAAAAAAGAAAGAAAGACAGCCACAGGCAGTCCAAGGAGGGGTGCTTGAAAAAAACTAAGATGGGAGGAATGCCTTCACTTGTACTAAAGATCCACACTCTCAGAGAATACTTCTTCAGAAGCAGTAAAATGCCAGGAAGACAGTAAGTACTCAACCAACAAATACTGCTTGAATTAGGCAGACTGCTTTAGCAACTTTAACTTTCCTTGTTCATTTGTTCATCAACCATCAAAAACTTTCTGAGCACCAGTTATGGCCAGGCACTGTTTAAGGTATGGGATATAACAGTGAACAAGTGGATGGGGGGATCGGGTAACTGGGTGATGAGCATTGAGGAGGGCACTTGATAGGATGAGCACTGGGTGTTATTATACTAGATGTTGGCAAATTGAATTTAAAAAATGTAGGGATGTCTGGGTGGCTCAGTGGTTGAGCATCTGCCTTCGGCTCAGGACATGATCTTGGAGTTCCAGGATCAAGTCCCACAGTGGGATCCTGCATGGAGCATGCTACCCCTCCCTCTGCCTATGTCTCTGCCTCTCTGTGTGTCTCTCATGAAATAAAGAAACTCTTAAAAAAAAAAATCTAAAGAGAATTACTAGAAAAGCGAACCAGCTCTACTCCAGGAACTGTGTTAAACATCTGACATATATATCCTCATCTAACACTTGTGACAATCCTAGGAGATGGGTAGCAACATCACTACTTTACAATTGAGGAAAGAGACTCAAAATCATTAAGTTAGTTAGAAGTCTCTAATAGAAAAAAAAAATAAGTCTCTAATAGGAAACTGGCTGCTTATTTACTGAGTGTCTAGTATGTGCCAGGTATCACGTGCATAGATCCACAAGCTCATTTATTTCATCCTCACAATAACTGGGTAGGGCATTAGGATCCTTGTGTTAGGGATGCCTGTGTGGCTCAGTAGGTTAAGAGTCTGCATTCAGCTCAGGTCATGATCAGGGTCCTGGGATTGAGTCCCGCATCAGGCTCCCCACAGGGAGCCTGCTTCTCCCTCTGCCTGTGTCTCTGCCTCTCTCTCTCTCTCTGTCTCTTATGAAGAAATAAATAAAATCTTAAAAAAAAAAAAAAAAAAGGATCTTGCGTTAACAAGAAGACAGAGACATCTGGTACCCTTTCCCAAAGTTACCCTGTTAGTAAATGGCAAGCCCAAGATTCAATCCATCATCTGTGTTCTTTCCATCATGTACACATTCACTTGGATTCTTTCTAAAACTAGTGTACATACTTGCAGAAACTAGTATATATCTCACCTCAATCTGGTCAATTTTCACTTGTTTATATGCTTTCTTCATTTCCTTTACTCCCAGTTTCATAGCATCAACCTAAAAAAAGGTAAGAGAGAGCACAATGTCTTAAAAGGCCGTGTTGGTGAAATTGTCTTTTAAATACTATGGGAAAAGAAGAAAAGAGTAAAATAATAAAATCATGGGAAAGGGTGCTATGGAAATACCGTGGTCTTGGTGTCCTTCAATGACTGGATGGTGTAATTGGCTTGTTCCATGTTAAATGACTGTTGGGCAAGATTGTCCCGCTGCTGCTCATACCTTTTTAGAATCAATTAAGAATGGTAAATGTGAGCCAGATAGAAATCCTCAGGAAGAAAGTATCTCTAACACTAAATAGGAATTTTCTTTAAAAAAACTTTTAAAAATTAAGTATACAGAAAAATTGGCAAAAACAATTTAATTACTCTAGCACAAATATCATTTGATGTACCCTTCCAATACTTTGTCTTTGTTCTTAGTTATGAGACTATTTTGCACTTAAGATTATAGCCTTTGCTGTTTTCTACATTACTACATACCCATAATATGTCTTTATGATGTTTCAAATGACTTCTATGATAAATTCCCAGAAGTAGAATTCTTGGGGCAAAGGGTAAGACGATTTTTAAGGCTCTTCATACATAAAACTAAACTGTTTTTCCAGTAGACTGAACTTCTTGAGGATAGGTATTATTTTTTACTAATCTTGTATCCATAATTAGGTAATTCATCTGGCCTGATGTAATATCTGGTGCTCAAAATGTTTTTTTAAAATAAAGTTCTATATCAAAGATATAGAGGTAGTATAATACTACCTCAAAGACTTATGTCATTATGGTCTTTATACAATATTTGGCAACCATCTAACTGAAAATTGGTCAATTCATGGTACAGGCAAATGGTGGTGAAATTATAATCACCTCAATAAAAAATATAAAGTTTCCAAAGAATGTATAAAAGGAGAGAAATGCTTATGATATAATGTGAAGTGGAAAAGGACAACCCATATATACATAATATAATTTGTCTTCTAAAAAGCTATATGCATAGATTCCGTGCATGTGCATGCAGAGATAAGAAACTGTAAGAAATCAGCATTCTAAAAATGGATATTTCTGGTAGTAGGAATCCAAATAAATGATTTCTTCTGTTCATTGTATTTTCCAAGCATCTATGATGAATATGCATTCCTTTTGCTAAAAAAAAGTTACTTAAAAACTGCAGTGCTATCTACTCTCATCACTTTAAGGCATTATAATTTCTTCTTCCAATTTTGTCTAATTTAAAAGGAGGAAGGTGGTATCTGATAAAAAAGGATTTAAAAAATAAAAATAGAAATATCAACAACCTTTCTGATTCCTTATAAGCTGCTTACATCTGACCCCTGCAACTCTGCAGAAGATCTCATCATCTGAACAGCCCACAAGAGTAAGCACAAAGATGCTATTTGGCTTCTGCTCAAACACTGAGACAGTCACTGAAAATAAATTAAGGACACTTAAATCTATTCTGGTGGGAGAAACCAAGTATTCAGGATTCTCAATTTTACAGACAAACAGAAATGCATACTCTAATTAAATAAATATGGGATAACCCTATAGAATTGAGCAGCCCAATACAGAAGCCACTAGCCACATACGGCTACTTAAATTGTTAAAATTAACACTTCCTCAGTCACACTAGCCACATTTGGCTAATGGTACAGATGTACTGAATGGTACAGATACAGAACATCTTTATCAAAAAAAAAAAAAAGAACATCTTTATCATAACAAAAAGTTCTGTTTAGATGGATAGTGCTGCAACAGATAGTGCTAAACATGCAGGGAGAGAAAATCCCAGCTCACCAGATATGTAAAGGAAATTTGCAATTAAACAAGAATGCTTATAAAAATAGTATGAAAAACTGAAGAATAAAAGACCATTTCCCTTTTAGTTAAACCTGCTGGAAGAAAGGTTACACTTATAACTTACATCCGCTTTTGCTTTAAAACCCTCAAGGCTTTCTGTTTGACCATATTCTGGGGGAGAAAAACAGATTTTAATGAAAAGAAGTAGAAAACACACACATAGTAAAAGAAATCTCCCATATCCTCAGACTTACATATCTACTTATTCTCTTCTTCAAAGTTGTAGACATAGTGGCTCCTGGCCTCTTCTTCACCTCCTAAGCATAGTCTTTTTTTTTTTTTTTTTAAGATTTTATTTATTTATTTATGAGAGATGGGGGGCGGGGGGAACACAGGCAGAGGGAGAAGCAAGCCCCATGCAGGGAGCCTGACAAGGGACCCCATCCCGGGTCTCCAGGATCATGCCCTGGGCTGAAGGCGATGTTAAACCGCTAAGCCACGCGGGCTGCCCCCTAAACATAGTCTTTAAGGCCTCAGCTCATCTCTTTCTTTGCATCCCACATCTCAGGGTACTGCATTCCCCTTTCTTAGTACATATTCTTCCCATGGCAACCCCCAATAGTGCCTATTTGTATATCCAGTTGCCTCAAGGAGATTCCCAACTTGGACATCCTCTCAAAGCCAACTTGGCTATCCAATAAAACTCAACATGTCCAAACTCCTCAATCTGCTCTTATTAATATTATTAACAATGGTCCCACTAATCTCACACTTCTCTAGGTTAAGAATCTTTATATCAACCTTACATTTCCTCTCTGTCTCTTCATGCAGTCATTTCATTACTGATTTTCAGAACTAATTTGCAAAGTGATTACTTTCCTATCATTTTCATGATTGTCACTATGGTTTAGGCTTTCATGCCAAGTTCAGATGAGCTTTCCTGCCTCTGATCACTCTTCATTCCATGCTATCCAACTAAGATGGCTGAGAAGAGCCTTTTGTCACCTCCCTTTCTATACTGTTCCATAAATCATTGTATTTTGTCTTCTCCAGTGAAGTTCCAGGAAAAGCAGGTATTATCTCATAGATCATAATATCTAACATTTATTATTTATGAACGTTTCTATGTACCAGACACAGTGCTATGTAGGTCATATGAATTACCTCATTTAATCTTTACACTAAAAGTAGATGTTATGCCCATTTTACAGACGGGGGAACTGAGGTTCAGTGACGCTAGGTAACTTAGCTCAAGTAGTGAATGAGTTAGAGTCAGAGAAAAAAGTAGTTCTATAGCCACAGTCCATGAACTTAAATATAGTAATCTATATTTCTACCTAATAGAAGACGAAAATAAGATATTAAGACTTTATGACAGCCATGTCTAGTAGATAGTGATGGTGTTACTAATAGAACCCTGGTCTCCAGATGACTAGTTTAGTAATTTTCCCAGCATGCCATTCCTTAACCAGTCTATTATACCCACCTAAGCTAACCAGCCTGGCACTCACTGTTCTGAGATTGCCACCTTCTCAGCAGAATATATTAATTCCCATGGACATGCTTCTGGACGAGTGGTCAGCATGTTCTCTCCACCAGACTTAATGTCAGCCTTCCTCTCGTATCAAGCTGCAAACCCTCTTCCCTGAAGGATACACCCTCACGTGTTTTCTCCTTACCAGACTACCACTGGGCCCTACTTCCATAGGTGCTCAAACTAGGCTTTTGCAGCACCTTCTGCAGCTGCCGCCTACCTTACCTTGGCTGGACCCTCTCTCATCTTCTTGATCTGGTCCTTATACTTCACGAGCTCAGCATCCAGTCGAGAAATCTTCTTGTCAATGGATTCTGCCCTGCTGTCCACCTTAAGGAAATAGTGGTAGTTATGACAATACACTTACATGGGAAGGGGCAGGAGAGGAAAGAAGGGTGGAAAAGTGGTTCCCAACTGGGGGAGATTCCTAGTCAGAAACACTGGGGGGCTTTTATAAACTATACTCCACCCTTCCGATTCTCATGTTCTAGGGATCCTTTCAAGTGTGCTTGAGCAGAAAAGAACTTGGGGGATCAATGGGCTGAGCTGATATTCCCCTACAATCAGAGACTAGTCAGGCTGTGGGCTCAACCAGGAGGTGTGTGAGAAGTGGGCTTTGTAAATCTAATGCTATTCGCTTAGAGACAGGGTGGTAGCTTAATGTGAGGGGCCAGAGTTCTGAATTTCCTGTTACTGAGATCCAGGATGGGAGTACGGATACGTTGACCTAGGATATCAAGTTGAGGATCCTGATGTGGGAGAGACATGGAGGATAAAAGAGTGGGGGAAGGATGCGGGCCTACGGCTGGTTGGGGTAGAAAGAGCGAGCGAGTAAGAAAAGAAAGAGCAGCGGGCCTCAGAAGGGGTTGGGTGCAAGTAGGGTTAGGGGTCCCTGGTTTGTGGCGTCAGGAATGACCTGGGTAACAGGCACGAAGGTGAGGTGGAGAGGGCCGAGGTGTCCGGGACCGGGAACGGAATGGAGGAGTAGGAGCCAGAACCGAGGGTGGGCGGGGTCGGGAGTGTCAAGAGTCCCAGAATCTAGTTATGTGGCGTCAAGTGCCCACCGTGCCAATGCAGTCAGTCAGGCTGGGCGGCGGAGCCTTGGGTTTCGCTTTTCCGAAGAATCGGTTCATCTTGGGCGGCCACGAAGAAAACCCAAACACTGGAGCAAAACTAGAAACGGAAGCAGAGTCACCTCCGCCCTCGCCTTGACTTCCGGCCCCCGCATGCGCAGGCGCAAAGCGCCTATTGGAGCTTCCCGACTCTTTTTCCGGGTTTTCAGGGCGGCCTTCCGGGGAAGGAGCGCTTCGCGAGGTCGGAGGTGGCCGGCAGTCATCGGGGGCGTGGCCTCGGGGAAGGGCGCGGGGCGGGGCTCCAGATAAGTGGGGCGGGGCCTCGGTTGAGTGGGTGGGGCCGGGCGGCTGTGGCGGAATGCCCCGGGGCGGGAGCGGGGCCTGGTCCGAGGGGCGGGGCCTGGTCCGAGGGGCGGGGCCTGGTCCGAGGGGCGGGGCCTGGTCCGAGGGGCGGGGCGGGGCGGGGAGGTAGCCGGGCGGGGTGGCAAGGCGCGGAACTCAGCTCCCACCGCTGGGTGGTCAACAAGCGCGGGTCTGGCGGAGCGCGGTGGCGCGCGGAGACCGCGAGGCGACCGGGAGCGGCTGGGTCCCCGGCGGCGCGCCCCTCGGCCGGGCCGGGAGCCGCGCCAGTCGGTGCTCCCGGCCGAGCGCGGTCCGCCTCCCTCTCAGCGATCGTCCGCCCGGGGTGCGGCCCGCGGGCATGCCGGATCCACCAGGGGCGCCGCCGCCGGCGCTCGCAGGTCGCGGGTGAAGAAAGTGCGGCCTCGCTCGGCCCGGAGCGAAGACGTGGCCCGGAGCCAAGAGGTGACCCGAAGTGAAGAAGTGGCCCAAAGTGAAGAGGTGACCGAGGGCCAGGAGGTGGCCCCGAGCGAGGAAATGGCGGCAGCCGGGCTCAGCGTGACCGTCACCCACAGTGAGCTCGGACGGCCGGGTGGGCACGGGGCGGGACTGCCCAAGTCCGGCGGCGGCCCTGGGGTTGGCCACGTGTCCTCCGGAAGCCAACCCGGCTTGTGTGTTCCTGTGTTGGTGCCGGCGTCCGGAAGCGCGGGGTCTTGTGTGTGTTTGGCACCGTTGTCCGTGCTGGTCGTGGTTGTATGGGTTAGTGTGTGCCTGCGCCGTTTTGTGAGTCTTGACATCAGGGTTGTGTTTGGCCGCGTCGTGTATGACTGCAGTCGGTGTCTGGACACCTTTGTGTCTGCTGAGTCTAAACTCGACTGTTGTTTGAGTGGCCTGTGGCTCCAAGCATACGCTCTGGGCACCCTTTGGGTCTGTCAGCTGTTGGAGCTGACATCGATTTAAACGAAGTCACTTCACTCCAGAGCTCCTCAGGACTAGAGGAGACCCCAGGGCCTCAGAATCTGAAGACCAGTATTCTAGATCCTTCAGTGTTGAGTGACCTTAGGATGTCTCCTTTATAAACTTATGGTTTCTTCCCTGTGAAGTTGGTAGCACCTACTCCACTAACTTCATGTGGCTCTTGTGCAGGCTTAAGGCTTGGCATATGCACTGGGCATGGGCTATTTTCTTACTGTCCATATACCTGGAAAATAATTGAGCTAATAAGTTTTCTTCTGTTTGAGTTTACTCATTCGTTGTCTATTCACTGAGCACCAACTGTGTAGGTGCCCAGGTGTGCCCTCTGGGACAGACTTGTAGGAAAAATAATCCCTTACTCCTGACAGCGAAGGAGATAAGAACATTACAGTACAGAGTAGAGGGCAGTTAGGCCACAGGAAGCAGATGACTTGTGATGAAAAGCATGGCCTTGGGAGTCAGATAGATCTGAAGTCAAGTTCAGACTCCTCAGTGGGGTCTCCATAGGCAGGTCTTAACTGGACTGAACTTAGTTTGCTTATCTGTGAAATGGGGATTAATATAGGTAGTACCTACTTGATGGGGTTGTTCTGATGATTAAATTAGATGATGTTTGAAATGAGTTGTCAGTCCTTTATGCACGTTAAGTGCTTAAAATGCTAGCTGATAATCACTAAATTGTTACTATTACAGAGGAAACAAAAATCCTTGAGCAGGTCACCAAAGCTGGGCAAATGGCAGGGGACAGGCTGTTTGGAGTAGGTGGTGGCAAATGAACTGGGCCTTGAAGGCTGGATAAATAAATATAATAAAGTGTCAGCCTGTATTGGTTTATGTGAAAGAATTTTCTTCATCGAACACTCTTCTCTCTTCCCAGGCAATGAGAAGCACGATCTTCACGTTACCCCGCAACAGGGCTGTAGTGAGCCAATTGTCCAAGACCTGGCCCAGGTTGTTGAAGAGGCCACAGGGGTCCCACTGCCTTTTCAGAAACTTATATTTAAGGGTAGGCATTTCTCTTCTAGCTTTGAGTCCTTATGGCTAAAGGGCCTATTTAAAACTGCTTAACCTCACCTAATAGTAACTCTTAGTTTTTAAACTGGGATAATTCTTTTTTTTTTAAATGAATTTATTTTTTATTGGTGTTCAATTTGCCAATATACAGAATAACACCCAGTGCTCATCCCATCAAGTGCCCACCTCAGTGCCCGCCACCCAGTCACCCCCACCTCCCGCCCTCCTCCCCTTCTACCACCCCTAGTTCGTTTCCCAGTTAGGAGTCTTTCATGTTCTGTCTCCCTTTCTGATATTTCCCACTTATTTTTTCTCCTTTCCCCTTTATTCCCTTTCACTATTTTTTATATTCCCCAAATGAATGAGACCATATAATGTTTGTTCTTCTCCGATTGACTTATTTCACTCAGCATAATACCCTCCAGTTCCGTCCACGTCGAAGCAAATGGTGGGTATTTGTCGTTTCTAATGGCTGAGTAATATTCCATTGTGTAAATAAACCACATCTTTATCCATTCATCTTTCGATGGACACCGAGGCTCCTTCCACAGTTTGGCTATTGTAGACATTGCTGCTATAAACTTCGGGGTGCAGGTGTCCTGGCGTTTCATTGCAATAATTCTTTTTTTTTTTTTTTAAGATTTTATTTATTCATGAGAGACATACAGAGAGAGAGAGGCAGAGACACAGGCAGAGGGAGAAGCAGGCTCCATGCAGGGAGCCCGATGGGGGACTCAATCCCAGGTCTCCAGGTTCACGCCCTGAGCTGAAGCCAGTGCTAAACCTGCTGAGCCACCCAGGGATCCCCCTAAACTGGGATAATTCTTATTTGCTTGTTTCTTCATCTGTTCCTTCAATACATTTTATTTATTTACTTATTAAAAAAAATTTTGTTTAAGATTTTATTTATTTATTTATGAGAGACACACACACAAGAGAGAGAGGCAAAGACAGGCAGAAGGAGAAGCAAGCCCCTCGCAGGGAGCTGGATGTGGGACTCGATCCTGGGACTCCAGGATCATGCCCTGAGCTGAAGGCAGGTGCCAAACCGCTGAGCCAACCCAGGGATCCCCTTCAACACATTTTATTGAGGATCTTCTATATACTGACACCTTCAAACATTTTGATAGGTATTAGAGTTGAAGTCCCATGAGGATGGCAGAAATCTTACCATTTTTCTGAAAGCACATGGGTAATCCTCCCTGGCTAAGTTAGACCCTCTTCCCAACATATGTGCATATGGCACTCTCTACCACTTCTGTATGACTTGTATTGAAATTACTATTAAGTGTTTTCATAGTCGCTGAGCATCTCATTTCTCTGTTAGAATAACTAACTCCTTGAGGGAAAATATTGCTGTGTCCAATGCTCAGCACAGTGCTGAACAAACTTACCAGGGATCTGGATGTGGCAGGCCCAGTAGATGTTGCTGATTTCTACCAGGACCCACCTCCCTTCTATCCCCATTCTTTCTTCCCATTCCCAAGGGAACTTCTTATTGTGTATCTCATAGGGCCACATTTATCCCATTTGGTGCCCGTCATAATGAATTTAGCAATGGGAAGCATTTTTATTTATACTTTATAGTGTAACTTCTTGCTTTTTTGTTTTCTTGGTTTTTTTAATTTATTTGAGGGACATCTGTGTGGCTCAGTGGTTGGGCGTCTGCCTTCACCCCAGGGCATGATCCCAGAGTTCTGGGATTGAGTCCTGCATTGGGCTCCCTGCGAGGAGCCTGCTTTTCCCTCTGCCTATGTCTCTGCCTTTTCTCTGTGTCTCTCACAAATAAATAAATAAAATCTTAAAAAAAAATTATTTGAGAGAGAGAGCAGGAACAGGGGGAGGGGCAGAGGGAGAAGCAGACTTCCCCGCTGGGCAGGAAGCCCAATGTGGGGCTCAATCCTGGGACCCCAGGATCATGACCTGAGCTGAAGGCAGATGCTTAACCAACTGGGCCACCCAGGCACCCCATCCTTGTGTTTTCTTTTTAAAAACATTCTATTATAGAATTATAAAAGGCAATAGAAATCCATGTTTCAAAATAAAGGAAAGCACAAAGAAGAAAATGTTCTCCCAGATAAAACCCCTCATTACATTTCAGCATATTTCTATCCATTTGTACAGGCATCCTGAAGCATAGGTTTTTATTTGTGTGTGTGTGTGTGTGTTTAGTTGACAAAACAGATTAGTTGATTATACAGTTTTTATTACCTTTTTCTTATAAAACTGAGCCATCATTTATTGTGGCATTGCAGTTTCCCGAAAAAAATTAGCTTTAATGCCTACAAAGTCTTCCGTTGTAGTGATACATAGTTAATTAGCCCCCTGTTTCTAAATGTTTGTCTCTTTCTAGTTTCTCACTGTTAATGATTAAGGTTGCATTGAAGGTTATTTTATAACACTTACTATGTAGGCATATGTCCAGTTATTTGTTTAAAATAAAATCTGAAGTGAAATTCCTGGACTAAGGCACCTTTGGGAAAGATTACACCAATTTATCCCCTTCTCATTAGTGAACACACTTGTCTATTTAATTTAACCTTGCTGAAGTCTATTTTCAGTGTTATATAATTTATTACCATTTGGCATAACTTTTCTTTTCAGGAAAATCTCTGAAGGAAATGGAGAAGCCATTGTCAGCCCTTGGAATACAAAATGGTTGTCGAGTCATGTTAATTGGGAAGAAGGTAAATTGCTTTCTCTATCAGAATACTCCAGAATTAAAGGATTAAGGTCTTTTATACATATTCCTATTTGGGAGGCCAAATTGGGGACCCAGAATCTGCATTAGTGAAATAGCTATCTCAAAACAGTTGTGGTTCTCTTTATTTGATGGGGTTACAGGTTTGTTATTCTCATGGTCTCTGGCTCCTGTTGACTATGGCTTTTGCTCTGGGAATTATGAATAGTTATGCTGCTTCAATAACGTAGCTCTTGTGTTGATAGTGGATCTCAATCTGTCAAAATGTGCCTGAGTGAGGCCTTACTCACTTGGAGGGGATTTGCAAGAGAAACTTTTATTAAAATAAGCCTATAGATTTTTAAAGATTTTATTTATTTATTCATGAGAGGCACAGAGAGAGAGACAGAGACCCAGGCAGAGAGAGAAGTAGGCTCTCCGCAGGGAGCCTGATGCAGGACTCAATCCCCAGGCCCCAGGATCATGCCCTGAGCCAAAGGCAGACGCTCAACCACTGAGCCAGGTGTCACTGAGCTTACAGATTTTTAAAATAAGTTCTCTGCAAATTTCATGAGTCTCTCTCCCTTTAAACACCTTTTCCACTAAAATCTTCCACAAGAGGAAGCCCTCTTTGGCTAGAAAGAAAGGTTCAGACTAAGTTGAGGTAGGAAAAGAGCCAGTTGGTGAGGACAGTAGTCCCTGGGGTGATGAGAGAGGGCTCAGGCCAGCCGGGCATTGTGACGCAGTGGAATTGTTGGTCATAGGAAGTTTCCTTATTTTGAGTGAGGTGGCTAATTCAGAGTGGAGAGAGGGCAGAGATTAGCAAAGTGAAGGCAAAGAATATCTAGTCCAGCCACAGAACAGTCAGGAGTCTGGCACTCAGGATTTGGCCACGAAGAAGAATGTGAACAATTTGGAACAAGCAGGAAACTTGCTGGCCCTGACTACCAATTGTTGAGATAAGAGAAGGGGAAATATTCTAGATTTCTTGCTCAAGGGTCAGGGTGAATCGTTCTGGGTAATGGGCAGAAATTAACGGTTGAGTTTAAAGAAATAATAGGACCCTAATTAGAAGTGCCCTGGGGTATGTGAGGCCAAGTCCAATTTCAAGTCTCCATCCAACTCTTTTGGGCTATGTGACCTTAGGTTACTTTACATTAAACCTCAGTTTCATCTAAAACACTGCCTTCTGAGCAGCCCAGGTGGCTCAGCGGTTTAGCGCTGCCTTTAGCCCAGGGCGTGATCCTGGAGACCCAGGATCAAGTCCCACATCAGGCTCCCTGCATGGAGCCTGCATCTCCCTCTGCCTGTGTCTCTGCCTTCCTCTCTCTCTCTCTCTCTCTGTCTCTCTGTCTCTCATGAATGAATAAATAAAATCTTAAAAATAAATAAATAAAATAAAATAAAACCCTGCCTTCCTCCCTGGGTTGTGGTAAGGCTTAAAATAATAGTACAGACAAAGGTTTAGCATAGTAGAGGGACTGCTCAACAAAAGTAATCATCCTTGTCCTCGTCCTCATTAAATGGGAGCGCTCAGTTGGTGGGTAGCACTTAGGAATTCAGTCAAAGGAATGGCAGAATTGCACCTGTCTCACCAGGTGGACTCCTCACGGGTATCCACTGTCCTTTGTTCCCCTTGGAGGCTTCAGTCTGGAGTCAGCTGCTGATCAGCCTCAGGCTCGGGTTGAATCTGGCACTTGACTTGGCTCCATTCTCTCAACCCAAGCTGTCTGGGTCCCTGCAGAATGTTTACTTAGTATTTCTCTCTCTAGTCTAAGCGTCTTTGTGGGTAGAAAACATTCATGGGTAACTCTCTAGCTTTCCAAGAAGCAGCAGAATCAAAGCTACTTTTTTTCCAGGTGAGTGGTTTTAGCCCAATTGTCATTAGGTTTTTTTTCTTCCCAGTCAGAAGCTACTATTTTTGGTGATTATTGACTTCATTTTATTCTTAAACATTTAGAACAGTCCAGAGGAAGAGATTGAACTAAAGAAACTGAAAGATTTGGAGAAGTCTGTGGAGAAGATAGCTGACCAACTGGAAGGATTGAACAAAGAGCTTACTGGAATCCAACAGGTCACTCTTTTTGGGGAGATACAAATGTGTGGTTAGGGCAGGCTCTCTAGTCTGGATTCCCTGGGTCCAGATCCTGGCTTTACCCTCTATCACTGTGGGCAAGTTTCCTTGTCTCAAGTTCCCTATCTATAAAAGGGGAAAATGATGGTACCTCTCCTTAGCATTGGTGTGAGGATTAAATGATGCAGTTTGAGAGGTACCTGGCTGACTCAGTTGGTAGAGCACACAACTCTTGATCTCAGGGTTGTGGGTTCAAGCCCCACATTGGGCATAGAGCTTGCTTTAAAAAAAATTTTTTTAATGATGTAGTTTGAGTCTGACACATACTAAGTGCTTTTATAAGTGTTATTGTGTGTATTTTTTTTAAGATTTTATTTATTTATTCATGAGAAACGCAGAGACACAGGCAGAGGGAGAAGCAGACTCCATGCAGGGAGTCCAATGTGGGACTCGATCCCGGGTCTCCAGGATCACGCCCTGGGCTGAAGGCAGCGCTAAACCGCTGAGCCACCCAGGCAGCCCTTATAAGTGTGATTGTCATTGCTATTTTCAAACCACAGCCTGCATCCATTTGTGCTCTTAGGAGAGTACCTGCCATGCCAGGGGTCTTGTATTGTCTGTAATGGAACAGGTAGCTTCTCCTAGTCCCAGCTGTTACTTGTTTAGCAAGACAGAGAACATTGTTGATCTAGAAAAGGCCCAAGTTGAGCTTGATCTTAGCTGAGGCAGGGGTCATTCTGTTCAATTCCTTGTATAAGAGAAGGGATACTAAAATTAGGCCCAAACCACATATTTCTTTTTGTTCCCTCTAATTTTATAATGTTAATAGATGTATGTTTCTGTTTTAGTTACAAAAGTAATACATGCCCATCGTATAACTTTAAGTAAACATATGAGCACTAATACCTATAAAGCCCTGACTCAGAAGATAACCAATACTAAAGACTAGAATATATTTTTGCATTTAAAAAAATTGATATAGGGCAGCCCGGGTGGCTCAGCGGTTTAGCGCCGCCTCCAGCCCAGGGTGTGATCCTGGAGACCAGGATCGAGTCCCACGTCAGGCTTCCTGCGTGGAGCCTGTTTCTCCTTCTGCCTGTGTCTCTGCTTCTCTCTCTCTCTCTGTGTCTCTCATGAATAAATAAATAAAATCTTTAAAAAAATTTAAAAAATAAAAAATAAAAAAATTGATATAGTATTATGGACACTCTGTAAATTGTTCTTTTATTTGATTAAAAGAATTAAACATTACAAAAAAAAAAAGAATTAAACATTTTCTTATGTCATTAAAAATGTTCATACTTGGGACAGCCCAGGTGGCTCAGCGGTTTAGTGCCACCTTCAGCCCAGGGCCTGATCCTGGGGATCTGGGATCGAGTCCCACATAGGGCTCCCTGCATGGAGCCTGCTTCTCCCTCTGCCTGTATCTCTGCCTTTTTCTCTCTCTCTCTCTCTCATGAACAAATAAATAAAATCTTAAAAAAAAAAAATGTTCATAGTTGGGGCACCTGGGTGGCTCAGTTGGTTAAGCATCTGCCTTTAGCTCAGATTATGATCCCAGAGTCCTGGGATCATCAAGCCCTGCATTGACTTTGTGCTCAGCAGGGAGTCTACTTCTCTCTGTCCCTCCTCCTGTCATGCTCGCCTGCTCTCTCTTTCTCTTTTAAATAAATAAAATCTTAAATGATCATACTTATCAAACCTTGCATAGCATTGTAACATATATGAATATATCATGATATCAATATATATACCTAACAGTTCTTTATTGTTCATCACCTAATGTTATTTTACCATTATGCATTAATGCTTTTCTGAACATCCTTGAATATAAATATTTTTTTACCATTTCCGATTATTTTTTGGGCGTAGAATAAATTCTTTGACTTGGAATTGCTGGCTAACGTTTAAAGCTTTCATTGCAGGGATCCCAGGGTGGCTCAGCAGTTTAGCGCCTGCCTTCGGCCCAGGGTGTGATCCTGGAGTCCTGGGATCGACTCCCACATCAGGCTCCCTGCATGGAGCCTGCTTCTCCCTCTGCCTCTCTCTCTCTCTGTATCTCTCCTGAATAAATAAATAAAACTTTTTTTTTTTTAATTTTTATTTTTTTATGATAGTCACAGAGAGAGAGAGAGAGGAGAGAGAGGCAGAGACACAGGCAGAGGGAGAAGCAGGCTCCATGCACCGGGAGCCTGATGTGGGATTCGATCCCGGGTCTCCAGGATCGTGCCCTGGGCCAAAGGCAGGCGCTAAACCGCTGCGCCACCCAGGGATCCCTAAATAAATAAAACTTAAAAAAAAAAAAAAAAAGCTTTTATTGCATGTGGTCAAATCTACATCTGATAAAATCTGCAGAGATCCTGGCTGTCTACCCATTGTCACCAGCTAACTGGTCACTAGGCCAAGCAATGTGACTACATAGCAAGATAATTTAATAAAAACAATGTAAATGTGGCTTTTTTTTTTAAGATTTTATTTATTTGAGAAAGAGAAGTGTGCGTGTACACAAGCACACAAGCAGGGGCAGGGGGCAGAGGGAGAAAGAGAATCCCCAGTGAGCAGGGAGCCTGATACAGGGCTCCATCCCAGGACTCTGAGATCATGACCTGAGCTGAAGGCAGACACCTAAGTGACTGAGCCACCCAGGCACCCCAATGTTGCTGTTTGTTAACACATGTCTGTGTCAGGAATTATGTTAAGAGTCTATATATATTTCTCTTTATCCTCCTAGTATCATAATCTGGTGTGGGTATCATAATCTCCATTTTAAAAATGAGGATATTGGGCAACCCCAATGGCTCAGCGGTTTAGTGCCCCCTTCAGCCTGGGGTGTGATCCTGGAGACCTGGGATCGAGTCCCACGTTGGGCTCCCTGCATGGAGCCTGCTTTCTCCCCCTGCCTGTGTCTCTGCCTCTCTCTGTGTGCGTCTCTCATAAATAAATAAATAAAATCTTTTAAAAAAATTAAAAAATAAAAAATAAATAAAAATGAGGACATTAAGGCTCAGAGAGGTTGAGTAACTTGTACAAGATCACAAGCCAGTAAATGACAGAATTCAAGCCTGGGCCTATCAGACTCTACACCTTGTATTTTGTTTTGTTTTGTGGCTTAAAGATTTTATCTACTTATTTGACTGAGAGAAAAAGAGAGCACAAGCAGGGGAATTGACAGGCAGAGGGAGAAGCAGGCTACCCACTCAGCAGAGAGCCTGAGGCAGGGCTCGATCCCAGGACCCCTGGATCATGACCTGAGTTGAAGGCAGATGCTTAATGGACTGAGCCACTCGGGCATCCCTACACCTTATGTTCTTAACATCTGCTTCTATGTGGGTATACACTGGTGACTGAAGGCTTCATCGGAGCCAGGGCTCAGGAGGCATTAGCAGCCCCAGGTGGGCCGTGTGAGATAGTGGCCTGCAGCCTATTACAGTGCTTTGGGTGGCTCTGTTTTTTCCAAGAGATGAAATTCTGGGTTTGAGGTCTGGACTAGCCTATTGGGGGGAATGTGGGCTCAGTGTGTGGCTACTTCATCAGTGCCTTGGCATGAAGTTTTCTGTCAGCCTCAAGGAACCCTTGCAAGAATGCATTATTCCTGTACAGGGTTTTCTGGCCAAGGATTTGCAAGCTGAAGCTCTCTGCAAACTTGATAGGAGAGTAAAAGCCACAATCGAGCAATTTATGAAGATCTTGGAAGAGATTGACACACTGGTAAGTAAATATTCAGCTGAGAAGAACTAGTTTCCTTTGACTCTTTTTTTTTTTTTTTTTTTTTTAGATTTTATTTATTTATTCATGAGAGACACACAGAGAGAGAGAGAGAGGCAGAGACACAGGCAGAGGGAGAAGCAGGCTCCATGCAGGGAACCCGATGCGGGACCCCATCCCGGGTCTCCAGGATCACACCCTGGGCCAAAGGCAGCGCTAAGCTGCTGAGCCACCTGGGCTGCCCTCCTTTGACTCTTTTTCAGTGAGTTTCACTCTTTCAGTAAAGCACTCTTACTGTCTGAGGATATTGAGCACCTGCTGTGTGCGAGACACTGCTCAGTCCTTGGTAGATACACAGAAAGACAAGATAGTTCCTGATTTTTAAGCAGTCACATCCACCAACGTAGGGCTTTTGTCATTTTTATATTTCCTAAAAGCATCTAATCCTCACAAAGTTGGAACCCAAATGGACTGTGATTTTATGGCCAGAGAAACAGAGGGCTTCATGATACTCATATGACTGGTGATTCCATTAGGTTCATTATCTGTAAAGAATTCAGCCAGACTCAGTCTCTTGTGAGACTATTGGGAATCATCAACTCCATGATCCCTTTTACAGAAAAGATGGTAATGATATTTCCAGCTAGATGCCTCATTTTTGAGGGTGAATTACTCTGCATAGGATTCTTGGGGAGTGAGGGAGGTTGTAAAGAATAAGCACAGTGAGCTCATGGCATGGCCAGGACGTAGTATCTGTACATAGAAAGGAGAGAAAGGACAAAGTCCATGGTACAGATCAGTTTCCATGGCCCAGACACTGAGAGCAAAGGGAGCTTTTATAGGGGTGAGAGCCATGGGAAGGGCCATGTGGAATACAGATCAAGGGAGGAAATCATTCCTGAAAATGCAAGTCTCGTTCATGTTGGTGACTTATGATGCATTTGGTGTACTGTGAGTATTTCATCATGTTGTTAATGTCATTCTTACTGAGATTATTTATGTGTCAATTTATTCTTCCACAGATTCTGCCGGAAAATTTCAAAGACAGTAGACTGAAAAGGAAGGGTTTGGTGAAAAGGGTTCAGGTGAGCTGTGTGATCAAGCATTCAAAGTTTAATGTGTGTGTTTATCTGTTCAGAGTAGGGTAGGGCAAAAGTGTGATGTGTGGTATGGACATTTTTTGGTTGTTATTTCATGAGTCCAGAATCTAAGAGAAGAGCTCCTTTCATGTCCCTGTAATTGTATTTGAATTTAAATTAATTGGGGAGGAAGATTGTTGGAGAGCAGTTATAGCTGCCATATGACACAATTTCAGGAGGCACTATTCATGTTCCCTGAAATTGTGCAGTACAGTGGCAAGGCTTCCTGTCCTCACCACCCCTCTGGAGGATTGTTGTCAGAAACCCTGCTCCTACACTGGCCTCTGCCTCCCTCCCCTTATCTGGGAGCCCAGGCTGGCTCCATTCCTCTATAGCCTGTTTTAAATCATTCACCCAGGGGTTCCCCATAATGGCTGAGCAAGAGCCTTGTATGGGCAGGGAATGGCTAGTCCTGGATGGTCCCTCACTGCCCTGCATTCATGTTTTAGGCATTCCTGGCTGAGTGTGACACTGTGGAGCAGAACATCTGCCAGGAGACAGAGCGGCTGCAGTCCACAAACTTGGCTCTGGCCAAGTGAGGTGAGGCGGAGAGAGGCTGGGCCGCCCTGAAGAACAGCTCCACCAGCTCTGCCCTCTCTGGGACAGAAGTGACCTGATTTCACCAGGGCCGCTGGGGACAATTGGCCACTTGCCAGTTTTCCTGAACCTACCCCTGTTCTCGATGAACAAGTGTTGTCTGCAGTCCTAAGTAGAGCCCCTGTCTGTTTTCTCATTGTTTCTCTGTGTGGCTGCTGCTGTCCAGCAGCCTACCTTGTCTGGAGAGGACCTCCCCTGCCAAGTCTTCCCCGCTCTTTCGACCTTTGGGTACTTCCCTTGGGTTGGCAGAACCTCTCATTTGTGTTGGAGTAATTCTGGGTTTATAGCCCCCCGGTCCTCAGATTCATGAGGCCTTTTTGCCCTTGTGATTCTATAGCCGGTAGATGTAACCCAGAATCACCAGGAAGTTACATCTAGTCAGGAATGGTGGGAGTGGTTCAGAACAGGTGTTTGGCACACGGAGTAGTCCAAATATTTCTTGATTTGTAACCGAATTCCGGAACAGATGTCTGGGTTGTTGGTTCACAGACCTCACCACCCAGCCACAGGCCATGAGATCTCAGAGGCCCATTCCTGGGGTGGGGCTTGTATTGATGCATGGACTTCCTTGTACTTGAGTAAATTTTTAGAATGTTAGAACCTGGTGTTGACTGAATCTCTGCTTAAAACCAGGTCACAAATATGGCTTAAGGGGACAGGGAGAAGAACCATGGTGAGGCAGGTGGTGAAGGCAACGATAAACTTCTAAGGAGTTCCTCAAAGATATTTCTGTTGATCATACCCCTTCTGAGGTCAATGTTTCCTTCAAGGCTGTTCCTTTTAGTTTTGTGGCCTATCCTCCCTCCCCAACTGTTATTTCTTTTTAAAAGCAGTTTATCTACATGTCAGCAAGCAAAAGAATGCTTAACTTTTTTTGGATGAAATATGAGATGCAAAAGCCTCCTGTTTTACCTGTAATTTGTTAAAATCAGGAGTGGCCCTGTATGACTCAACTGGGTCAGCTGCTGTCACCCCATTTTTTTCACACAGTGCCCAGGAACCAGGCTTCCAACAGGCCACTCTCAGGCCAACCTTATTTGGCAGAAAGAGTCATTGAAGCCCCAGGGATGTAGGACTGCACGGGTGGGACCTAGGACAGGGGTGGACAAGTGGATGAGACTCAGCCCAGCCCAGCCCACTTCCCACTTTAATCAGCAGTTCAGTGTTAATCTAATAGTTCTTATATGGTAACTGTGCCTGTTGTGCCAACACATGTAATGAGAATGTGTGCCAGGTACTGTTCCGAGTTCTTCAGGTGTCTTAGTCATTTATCCTCATTCTGGGAGGTAGACAGATACTGTCCCCATGTTAACGCTGAGGAAGCAGAGAGCTTGGGTAATTTTTCAAGGTCATAATTGGCAAAGCCGGGATATAAAGCTGGATGGTTTGATTGAGAACCCACACCCTTAATCTCCACTATACTGCCTCGCAACAGCATGGGCTCGCTTGCTCCTCTCTTCTTTTCTCTCTCTCCCTCGTTAGTGGCCACTTCCTCTCTGGCCTTCTGCAGAGCAGTGTCTCTACCGAGCAACCAGAGCTGTCATAAAGCGCAGATCTCGGCATGTCAGTCCTCTTTTTTTATTTTTTTTTAATTTTAATTTATTTATGATAGTCACACAGAGAGAGAGAGAGAGAGGCAGAGACATAGGCAGAGGGAGAAGCAGGCTCCATGCACCGGGAGCCCGATGTGGGATTCGATCCCAGGTCTCCAGGATCGTGCCCTAGGCCAAAGGCAGGCGCTAAACCGCTGCGCCACCCAGGGATCCCCATGTCAGTCCTCTTAAGATAAAAGTCAAAGCCCTACCCTAAGCACTCTCCCTTTCATCCCAGACCACTGTCCTATTTGCTGTCTGCTGTTAGGCACTCTGGTCTTCCATATGCTCTGTGCCTTATCCTGCCTGGGGGTTTTGCATATACTGTTCCTCTGTTTGGACAGCTCCTCACCATCCTTCCCCAACCCGCACCCCACCCCTTTCCTGGGTAATTCCTGTTCATCCCTTGAACTTAACTCAAATGTCTCTTCCATGGCAAAACCTCATCTGCTATCAGAGAACCTATCAAACCCCCAGGTGATACCCTTTCACAATTTGCCATAACTTTTTTTTTTATGATAAATAGCATGATAAACCATGATTTATTTGTGGGATTGTTTGATTAATATTTACCTGTAACCCTAGACTCTAAATTTCTTGGGTTAAGGGGTATCTTTGTCTTGTTAACAACATATTTCAAGCACATTGCCTATTTATAATAGGTGCTCAATAAATATTTGGAGAATGAATGAATGTTGAATGCACACATCCACAGTGAAATACACACAGCTACCCTTCATCAGTACTGGAATTTACAGCATCAACAGCCATTGTTTGATTTAAGGATGAAGAGAGGCCCTAGGGCATGGGCTATTGGGCACGTGTGTGGGGTAGTTACTAGGGCCTGTGCACAAGTCCCACCCACACTGATCTGTACATCCACAGGGTATCTCTGCCTGTGAACAGGGAAAGAACACTCCTTGTTGCCTACTCTCCCGGGACATGGTCAGTCCTACTACAAGGGGAACCAGTGGGGCTCTGTGATCCTATAAACATCCTTCAGCCTCACAGCTGAAAGAATTCTCCCATGCATTGTCTGTTTAAACAATTTCTACTTCTCCTTTAACAGCGTAAAGGTTACCTTCTCTGAGGAGCCCTTCTTCCTCTGGTAGTCAGGACTCTTTTAGTTGAAAGTACCAGAAACTAAATTCCAAAGAGATTGTTGAAATAGAAAATTTATTTGGGTGCCTGGGTGGCTCAGGTGGTTAAGCATCCCACTCTTGGCTTCTGCTCAGATCCTGATCTTGATGTGAGATCGAGCCCCACATGGGGCTCTGGGCTCAGCAGGGAATCTGCTTGAGATTCTCCCTCTGCTCCCCCAGCCACCAGCTCATGTGCGCTCTCTCTAAAATAAATAAAGCTTTTTTTTTTTTAAGATTTATTTATTCATGAGAGACGGAGAGAGTCAGAGAAATTAGGTAGAGGGAGAAGCAGACTCCTCAGAGGGAGCCCAATGTGGAACTCGATCCTGGATCCTGGGATCACACCCTGAGCCGAAGGCAGACGCTCAACCACTGAGCCACCCAGGCATCCCTAAATAAATAAATCTTAAAAAAAAAAAAAAAAAGAAAAGAAAAGAAAGAAAGGAAAAGGTGCCTAGGTGGCTCAGTCAGTTAAACATCTGCCTTTGGCTTGGATCATGATCTCAGGGTCCTGCGATCAAGCCCCACCTGCATCACATTGGGCTTCCTGCTCAGCAGGGAGTCTGTTTTTCCCTCTCCCTCTGCTGCTCCCTTGGGTTCTATTCTCTCCCTCCCTCACTCTCTCTCTCAAATAAAATCTTAAAAAAGAAAGAATGAAATAAATTTATTGGCAGGATGTCAAGTTATCCCATGTAGCTTTGGGGATGTTCAAGGGCAGTTGGGCTTCAGGAGTTCAAACACAACCTGGAATCACTCTGCATCTCTTTCTTTGCATGCTGGCATCATTCTCTTAATCCTGCTTCTTCCACAAAGTAGGAAACATGGCTGTCAGCAGTCCCCACTTCACACATTTTACAGCTTCACTACCAAAGAGGAACTACCTGTTTCCTTCCTTCTGATTAAAAAAATCCTGGAGAAGAATTTTTTGGCTGATAATAATGGCCAGGGCAGCAGGATCACATGCCATAGATAGGGCCTTTAGGAGCCTGCAGTTACATTTCCAGTGACGGGCCAAGTTTTCACATCTGCAAAGTGAGGGATTAGGTCATTTCAGTATGGTGCCTGGTGCCTGGCATATTGTGCAGGCGTAATCTTTGTGATTCCTCCTCATGTGCATGGAAGCCTGGGAGCAGAGGGTCACCAACAGGAAGCTTGGCCAAGAAGCTATGCCACCTGAGTATAAGAGGGGCTTCCCACTTAGGGCAGAGGCTTAGACATCACCAATAGTCACTCCTCCAATAATAAGTGAACTGATTTTCAGCTTAGCACATGGCCAATCATAACAGTTTTTTCCAGTCTCTCTGTGCTGGGCATGCAGACTACATTTTAGGCAACAGGAGAACAGGTATGTACATCTTATGGGAAGCATCATCAGAGGCAGTAGGGTGTCCTTCTTTACCTCTCTGTGGACTGGAATGTAGACTTGGCGGGAGTTAGAGCAGCTGTCTTGTACATTGAAGGGAAAACTGATGATGGCAGAGTAACAATACATAAGGAGCATGAAGTTAGCGTACTGCATAGGTCTATGTGTGAGAGAAATTAACTGTATAAGCCGCTGCTATTTTGACATTTGGGTTTCTCACAGCCAAATTTAACACTGCATCCTATGCAGCAGAGGGGCAAAAGTTTCTGTTACCAGTAGCAGTAAGTAGCAGGGCCCATAGATGACCTTTCAGTCCCTGCCGCTTGCAAATCTGTTAACAGCAATTCAGGCCCACATCCCCATTTCAAGTGTCTGGGGAACACTGATTCTTGCCTTCTCTGCCCTGGCTTTGTAGTGTTTTCCCACAGCACATATCCCGCTCTGTCTGCCCACCCTAAAGCAGGAATCAGTCCATGTGATACTGCTTCTACTGGCTAGAGGAAACAATGTCTACACTCTTTTCTGCCACCATTATCAAGTGGCTCCTGTTAGCTTTGGCCAAAAGAGGGTATATTTGACATGGACCAGTTAGGGGTTAGGGTTAAGGTTAGGGTTAGACTGGGGTCTCTGTGGTGGGATTTCTGGGTGCTGTGTATTTTTGTAGGATATTGTATAGGTACACGTGAGCCTGGGGTTGTGTCCAGTGCCAACATTAACAGAATGGATGGTGACCAAAAGAACAGAACAGGGTCCGGAAGTCATCCTGCTATGGGTGGCCAAGGTGCAGGGGGACACTCAAAGTCTTGGGGTTACAGACCTACGTCAGTATTTTAACAAGTAATTCAGATATACTGTGCATACTACCTAAATATCAGCCACAGCAGTATCCACATGTGTGTAAAACTTGGGGTGCTGGTGCAGCCCAGGGGGAAGGTCATGAAGGGTGTAGGACTTTCCCAAAGGCTGGGTGCAGCTCTCTGGCAATGGCAGACGGTACAGATGTCACCTAGGTTCTTGACCTTAGTGACAAGCAGGCTGGGACAGATATGCCCACTGGGGACGGAGGCTGACTTCTTGAAGAAGCAGAAGAGACCTGGGACCTCTAGGGAAATGTGACAGGATTGAGGAGCACTGGAGTGATGGAGAAGACATCAGATTTAAGTATAGGGAAGTCAGGGCAAATGCCCACCACCACCAACCACTTCCCCAGAGTCCCCAAAGACACTGGCTCACTTGGCTGAGTTGGGCTGGATCTTTTATTCATGTCACATCCTCCACTCCCACCACTGTTCTCTAGCCCAAGACTTCATGGCTTAAGAGGCTGCGATGAGGGTCCACATTTGCCATCCTTCACGATCTGGATGTCGTGTTTGGTTTTCCTAGGATCACAGGAGGCAGATATGAGGCCCATCTCATCAGGTACTGGAACAAACCCTTCAAGGGACCCTGCCTGGTCCAGTCTATCCAGACACCCTGCTGAGCCCTCCCCACTTCCCCCCACTCAGTGTAGGCATAGGGCAGGTCGGGGGATCCCTGGGCACATCGTTCTACAGCTTTTCCCTCTTGCACATCCTCCTGCAGGACATCTGGAATGTTGTCTGACGGCTGCTGAATCTGTCTCCAGCCCTGACTCTGTCTTGAACTCTAGCCACACCTCAACCAGGCTACCCCAAAGGCTCAGCCGTCCACAGACCTCATTGCCCTCCACAAACCATCTAGATCCCCACTGCCCCCCAGCTCAGTTAGGAAAATCTTGCTGCTCTCCTGCCTCTCTGTCCAGAATGCTGTGGCTTCTGAAGACTGTCTTCTCTCCATGATCTCACTTAGCTCTGGCCCACTTCAAGGGTTTTTGTTTTTTTAAAAAGATTAGATTTATTTCTTCATGAGAGACACAGAGAGAGAAGCAGAGACACAGGCAGAGAGAGAAGCAGGCTTGTCACAGGGAGCCCAATGCAGGACTTGATCCCTGAACTGGGATCATACCCTGAGCTGAAGGCAGACGCTCAACTGCTGAGCCACCCAGGCATCCCCTCAAGGGTTTTATGAACGAAGAAAGGAGATCAATTAGGTGATGAGACATACCAACATCTTGTTCTGGCCCTTTTCGCCTCTCAAGACTCATTTCTTGCCTCTCTCTACCCTCCTTTAAACTTTATACTCCAGCATATCCAATTTCTTATATTTTCTCAAATCCAAACTTTTCTTTCCCTTCCAGACCTTTCCAAACTCCTCTCACTACTTGGAATTACCTTTCCTTGGTCTTTCCTTTTCCAAGCTAGTTTCAACTTATTTTTCAGAGCTAAGCTGGAAAGTCTTCCCTGCCCTTGTCCTTGCCTTGCACTCACAGTATCCTGGGTACACCCATCTGAGCCTTGAGCAATCTATGCTACAGTTGGCTGACCATTAGCTTGCCTTCCTCCTTAGACTACCATATGCCCTGGAATGCAGGGATGCTGTTTGGC
Source organism: Canis lupus dingo (assembly GCF_003254725.2). NCBI lineage: Eukaryota > Metazoa > Chordata > Mammalia > Carnivora > Canidae > Canis > Canis lupus. The sequence continues at coordinate 49,764,983 of NC_064253.1, read as the reverse complement.
TTACGCCCTCTTATATCCCCAGTGCCCAGCATATAGTAGATGCTCAATAAATAATTGTTGGCTGGAGGAATAAATGAACAAATGAAGTCACCTAGTCAGTCAGAGGCAGAATAAGGGAAGAACCTGGGGTTTCTGCACCCCACCCCTCACTCCCTTACTAGCTGAGGCCTTATACTTGGAACCATGTGCCTTCTCTGAAATAGACTTGGGCTGATTCTGTTAGGGGCAATGTCAGACGACTCTTCTCAGGCCAAGGGTATAAATAAGAGGCAGATCAAGTTTTGCTCTCTTTACACTTGGAATGCACCAGAGATAAGGCCCCCCCAAGCAAGCTGAGGGGAAGGTGTAGGGTAGACTTACATCCGAGTCAAGCAGACCTGGCATTCATTGTCATATGTGACGCCATCAGTGCCACAGACCGGGTTGGATGTCTGGGCACAGACTGGAGATTCCCCCATGTGCTCACAGATGGGCTGTGAAAGAGAGGGAGAGGTGAAGGGCACGCAGTGATTCAGAGGCAGCGAGAAGGGACCCAGGGACTTTGCTTGGAGTCAGGGGCTCCAGGGAAGAGCCAGATTCAAGAAGGCCCCAGTGTTGGTCCAACAGGCATGAAACTAACCATTCAGGGCATCTCAACATGTTTGCTTAGGTGTGTGTGTAGTACTAGGCATATGGCTGTGGCTCTGTACACACATCTGCTGAACACAGGTCTGTGGGCATCCAAGTATATGTCTGTGTTTATGTCTATCGAATGAGTTTATGCCCTCAAGCTCCTGGGGGTGGGTTCACACACTCTTCAGAGGATCTAACTAGAACTTCTCTTGCTGGTCTCTGTGAGGACTCCAGGAGACAGAACCACCCAGCATTCCCAGGGGGCCCCTCCATTGTGAGAGCTCCTCCACTCACCCTGGCCAACATGACCCATTGGGCCCCTGGTGTGGGATGGCTGGAGAAATGGGACAGGGCTTGAGACTTAAATGAGGCTAGTCTGAGAGAGTTTCAGGGCAGGCCCCAGGTCAGGACTGGGTCGAAGAGTGGGACAGGATGGGGTGAGAGAGGCAGTGTGGGGTGGTGGTCATGAGACCAAGAGCCTGACTTCTGTGCTGATGAGTGAAGTTGTGAGAGCTATCTCCACTCTCAGAACCTCAGTTTCCTCCTCTGTAAACACTGTAAATGAATAATAGTATTCTTTTAATGTACGGTTAATTGAAACCATGTATCATCTGGCACAATAATAGGTTTGGGTCTGATGGGCTGACAGTGCAGATGTGGCAGCTGCTGGATGGGAAGGTGGCTTTGAGCCTCCTTGTTCACCTAGGTGAAGGTTGGGTTGAGGGTCTCAAGGAGGCAAGCCCCACTGCCTTGGGGATATCAGACCCAGGACCAAAGTAGAATCAGGGGTTCAGACTTGGTGTCTTTCCTTCAGAGTGAAGGGTTGGATGGACGATGGCGTGTGGTTGGGGGAGGCTGGACCACATCAGAGGGCCAGGGTACCTCTGGCCTGAACCCCATGGCCTGTCCCTCTTCACTACACAAAGCAGAAAGTGCACTCAGTCCTGCTCAGCCTGGGCAGGGGATCTTGCTGCTGGCAGGGATATTGGAAACCAGGTTGGGACAGATCTCTCAAGGTTCTGGAAACCAAGTTTGAGACCTTGGTGAAGAGGCTTGGCCAACTCAGTATGGAAGGCTTAACCTAGGGAGCATGCAATCTCAGGAGGCTACACTAGCCACTTTGAAGCCATCAGAGTTATTTGAGTAGAAGCATAAGACAAATGCTGGTTTCTTAGCATGGATGCAGAAGGAAGGCCAGGACAGCAGCCCAGGGCCAAAACTAGAAGCAGCTGCCTTACCATTCTTGGGGAAATGACCTTTACCGCAGACACTGGCACTTCTGAAAGGCAAAAATGGAAGAGTGAGGTGATGATGGCTCTAGGCAACTGGTCTGGGGTCTGAGGACTGCTTTAGGAAACCTGTCCCAGAAAAAAAAAAAGGAAACCTGTTCCAGCTACCACCCAGTCTGGAATTCCTTAAGGAAATGTATTGAGTCACCAGACGGCGGGGAATCCCAGAAAACTGTTGTGACCTTGGGTTGCTAGAATAGAGACAGAAGATCTAGAGTTAGGGAGGTGACAGTCCAGCCTGATTCCACTGGGATTGTTATGGCCCATATGATTATCAAAATAATTCAGTTACTATGGGCCAAACATTGAGAATACATGATCTTAAATACTCTTCACAGCTCTCTCACTGTTCTGTACAAGCAAGGGGGCAGTGGTGGATGCCGCCATCTGCTACACACATCCTGCCCTCAGGTAGAACCAAGGTGCTCATTTCCTCAGCTGCCGGGAGTATTAGCCACTCACAGCAAGTCCTTTCCTAGAAATTACTCTTAGAGAACAGAATGCCTCACCCATGGTTGCATCTCCTACCCAGGAACAGACCATATCCAATGACAAGTGGATATTGATACAATGACCAGAATCCTTCATCTCTATTAAACAGTTCTGAAAGGCCACCCCAGATCCAAAGCTCCCAGTAGGGTCATTGGAGGCTTCTGTTGTACTGCATCACAACTTTCCCCATCCTTGTGTGTGTATCCCATGAGCACCCCCCAAGACACCAAATGCGAGCCTGAGTCTGAAAGGGGCTCAGAAGTTAAAGCCATACGGTTTGTTAAGGGCTGAGCTGGGATTGCACACAGATCTGTCACTCCCTAGCCTGGTTCTTTTCATATACACAGTTGTGCATTTCAGCTCTTCCAAGTCTAGGTGCCCCTGCTCACAGGATGTGAACAAACTGATGTGACTGGTGAATATGACAGGTGGATGAGGAACAGAACCACATCTAATGCCACAGGTGGAAGGAAAAGTGTCGATGTAAATGGGTGAAGGGTAGGACGCTTCCTGAAGTCTCTTAAGGGCTGTTCAAGGGGCCAAGGTCTTCTCAACCTCACAGGGCAGAGCCCATTCTTGCGAGGAGGCTGCAGGGAGGCAGGTTTGTGTTCCAGAATTTTCTCCGTGGAAACTGCTTCAATGAAGGAACTGTCTCCAGAAATAGTTCTCCCTCACTGGAGGTGTGCCTACTGCTGCAGTTTTAGCTTTTCCTGGGGTTGCTATTATAAGAGATTTCCAAGGTAGAGAGGGAGAAGGGAATTGAGATGAAGTGACCTCTGATAGGCTATCTAAGCTTGGCACTGAGGCATTAAGATGCAAACCCAACCTTGTCACCGCATGCTCAAAACCCATGATTATGAAACTAGAAATGAGAAATTATCCAAATGTCCTTCAACAGAATGGGTAAACTATGATATATGTACACTGGGATGCACCTCAGCAATAAAACAAGCAAACAACTGATCTATCCAGCAACATGGCTGGATCTCAAAACACGCTGAGCAGAAGAAGCCAGACACAAGGCTACATGCTATTATGAAAGGCACCGTAGGCCAAGGTCAAGGACAGCTTGGGGATAAATACAACTTTCTATGTGACATTCTAGAACAGGCCAAACTCATTTATGGTAGGAAAAAAAGCAGTGATTGCCTCAAGAGTGGGGAAATGGAAGGGACTGACCAGCATGAGGGAAGTTTCTGGAGTATAGGAAACATTTTTTGTTCTTTGTTTTTTTAATTTTTATTTTAACTAGGCTCCACACCCAACATGGGGCTCAAACTCACAATCCTGAGATCAAGAGTTGCATGTTCTACTGACTGAGCCAGCCAGGCACCCCAGAAATGTTTTTTTATCTTGATAGAGGTTTGGGTTACACGGGTACGTGCACTGTCAAAATTAATTGAGTATGACTCATTGAGTGATAAGATTTGTTTATTTAGTGGTACATGACTGTTAGGGGATGAAAGAGCACTAAAAAGGGGCACCTGGGTGGCTCAGTGGTTGAGTGTCTGCCTTCAGCTCAGGTCATGATCCCAGGGTCCTGGGATCGAATTCTGCATCAGGCTCCCTGCAGGAGCCTGCTTCTCCCTCTGCTTATGTCTCTGCCTCTCTCTCTCTGTCTCTCATGAATAAATAAATAAATAAATAATATATTTTTTAAAAGACAAAAAGCACTAAAAAAATGTAAAGGCCTTCCATGGCTCTTTGTGATAACTGAGCTACTTCATCCTATTAGGGCCCTGCATGAGCTCATAACAAACTTGCTCCTGGACTTACTTCCTAGTACATCTCCCCATGTTCCTATGCCTCTCAGCTCTTCCAGGACAGACTGTGCTTCAGCCTGTACTGTGTCTCTCTACCTGAAGTGTCCTTCTCCCCCTTCTACTGATTTTATCTTCATTTCAAGGCTTAGATGCTACTTCCCCATGAAGCCTTCCCTGATGTCCCCTAGGGTTTCCTGAGCAGACCCAGATTTAGGCTTCAGTTTTTGTCCATTTGGGCTGCTATAACAAAATACTATAAACTGGGGATCTTATAAACATTTCTCACAGTTCTAGAAGCTGGGAAGTCTAAAGTCATGGCACTGACGGATTTGGCAACTGGTGAGGGCCCTCTTCCCAGTTCATAGCTCGTACCTTCTCACTGTGTCCTCACATGGTAGAAGGAGCAAGGGAACTCTCTGGGGTCTCTTTTGTAAGGGCACTAATCGCATTCATGAGGGCTGTACCCTCATGACCTAGTCCTCTCCCAATACCATCACCTTGGGGATTAGGATTTCAACATGAATTTTGGGGACCACATCATAGCATCTTCTTTCATATCACCACATACTGTCCCACTCACTGGGTCACTCTTGCCTCCCTACGGACCTGAGTTCCTTGGGGTTCCTATATTTCTGCCCCCATGCAGCAATGCCCCCCACAGAGTGGGTGTTCAGGAACTGACCAACTAACGTGCATTGTTGGGAGGAGGAGTTCAGAAGCCTGTGGTATCAGAACTTTTTCCTGGAGGATGTGGGAACAGGTTGCATTTACTCTCAGGCTGCCCTTGACCCCTGTCCTCAGGCCAGGCAGGAATCTGAAACGGGCACAAGGACTCTTCAGGATAGGCCTCCTCAGTGTTCCCAATAGGAAAACTGCTAAGGGAATGGATGCCAAGCTGGGAGTAAGCAGGCTATGCTGGGCCAGAGCCTCCAGACCCATTCTCTGTTGCCCTAGCCCCTAGGACTATGTCCTCAGGGAAATGAGAGTGGACCATAAGGTCAGTAGCTGTCCAGAGGGGGTCCTAAGTAGTCTCCCTGCTTCGCCCTGTAGTCTGTTCTCAGCATAGCAACTGGAGTGATCCTTTTAACACAACTCTGCTCAAAATACTTCAGTGTCTCCCATTTCATTCAGAGGGAAAGCCAAGTTCTCATATTGGCCTTACATTACTCAGTATGGTTCCCAGTTGCCTCTATCATCTCTTCTCCCGTTGCTCTGCACCCTGCGTCTCATTCCCTTCCTGCCACACTGGTCTCCTTGCCATACCTCAAACACTCCAGCCGTCCTCCTGCCTCAAGGCCTTTGTACTGTCCGTTCCCTCTGTCCAAAACCCTCTCCTCCCAGATATCCACACGGCTCACTCCCTTCCCCGCTTCAAGCATTGTTCTAGGAGAGAACCCCCTGATTTAGCACTGCAGCCCCCTCTTCACCCTGCCCAATATTTCTTCTTCAGCCTCTATAACCTTCTAACGTACCTATCTTATTGTCTATTCCCTTCCATCCTACTCCATTGGATTGAAGCTCCATCAAGGTAGTTCTCTTTATGTTTGCTCACTGATACGTCTTAAGGGCCCAGAACAATGCCTGATACACAGTAGATGTGAGACCACAGAGGTGATCCAGGCCCTAAGGAGGCCCTACTCCAGCATGTGTCCAGCCTGGGACAAAGGCTACCGTTCCTCACACAGCTGCTGTCCATCCCACAAGCATAGGCTGTCACAGCAGATAGGACCTCAGAGGACCAAGGCCAGGCTTCCTTCAGCACCTACTACCTTGCAGCCAGCAGATTTACCTGTCTCTCCTGAGACAGGCCTGCTCCCTGCTGCTTCCCAGATCTCTCACCAAGTAGTTGCTTAGAGTAGCAAGATACTCTAGTGAGTAGCAAGGTACTCTTTTTTTAAGATTTTTATTTATTTATTCATGAGACACACACACACACACACACACACACACACACAGAGGCAGAGACACAGACAGAGAGAGAAGCAGGCTCCATGCAGGGAGCCCAACGTGGGACTCGATCCCGGGTCTCCAGGATCAGGCCCTGGGCTGAAGGTGGCGCTAAACCGCTGAGCTACCCGGGCTGCCCAGCAAGGTACTCTTAGTGAGCTAGATGGACTTCCTATTCCATAGCTGGAAAAACAGAGGCCCCAAGAGGAAAGGGGCTTTTGTAATTCTGGGCCAGAGTCAGGATTTGAACCCAGGTCCCACCACAATGGAGAGGTACAGAAAGAAGTTCTATGCAGAAAACCAAGACGTCACAGGATGCACCAGACTCTGCCTCTGCCCCCACCACAAGCTTATCTACCAACACCAAGTCACAGAGAATCCAGGCTCTGTCCACTCACCTCTGTCCACAATGAGAAGGGTGGCCACGGCCAGGGCGACCACCCACAGGCGGACAGCCATGCTGATCCTGGGCTGATGTGGTCCGAGCTAGCAGGGGTCTGGGTCAGGGCAATGATTGAGGCCTGTTTATAAGGCTGATCCTCACTCTTATCTTATCTAGGGCCAGATGGAGAGGCCGGGAGTGGCATCAAGTTAATATCTGCACCATGGCACCAGAGATGCTAAGCTTGTGGTGGCCTGGGGCTGTGCCCATGGGGCTGGCATATTTCCAGAGTGAGGAGAAATTTGGACAACCTACAGAGCTGCCACCAATCTGAGGGCTGGAGCAAGAGGGAGAGGGAAATTGAAGTAGAAAAAGAGAAACCAAGTCAAAAAGACAGAAAGGAGAGACAGGCAGATCAGAAGGAAAGAGAAACAAAAAGACAAGCAGCAACTGAAAGGGGGCGGAAGGCAGAGAAAGGGGCTGGAGCCATGGGCGACTTTGCAAGTGCCTTCACCAAACAACTTTGTGACTGTCAAAAAGACATTCTCCTTAACTAGGTGTCAGTTTACCCATGCACAACATAGAGATGGCAGTTCTGACTCTGTCTCCCTCCTGAGGCTGCTGTGAAGAGGACAGTGGGGACAGCGGATGAGAAAACATTTTGCAGAGGATGAAGTGAGGTGTAAATATAAATAGAAATGGTTCTTTTCAGGATGCCTGGGTGGCTCGGTTGAGCATCTGCCTTCGGCTCGGCGTGATCCCGGAGTTCAAGGATAGAATCCCACATCGGGTTCCCTGCTCCTTGGGGAGCCTGCTTCTCTCTCTGCCTATGTCTCTGCCTCTCTCTGTGCGTCTCTCATGAATAAATAAGTAAATAAATAAATGGTTCTTTTCATGTCTTTTTCCCCCCTTACTATGAAAGGGCACAATTGATATGGGGAGGAGAAGGGGGGAAGGTAAAATAAAACATAACGGTGACTTCCTCGCTCCTGGGTGGCTCAGTCAGTTAGGCATCCAACTCTTGGTTTTAGCTCAGGTCATGATCTCAGGGTCATGAGCTCAAGCCCCCATGTCGGGCTCCATGCTGGATATGGAGCCTGCTTGAGTTTCTCTCTCCTTTTCCCTCTGACCGCCCCCCACCCCATGCTCTCTCTGTCTCTAAAAAAAAAAAAAAAAAAAAAAAGATGCCCTCATGCTTTGCATGTATTATGTGCCTTTTGCATTTTAATGGGCTAAATACAGACAAGATTCTTTTCAAGAAAAATGAAAATATATATATCAGATATTTGGTTATCTGCTTTCAAAGACTTTCTGATTTATAAACAGAATAATAAAATTTTATTTATATATGCATTTCTCTGATTAATTTAGATCAGTGATTTTTAGCTCCATTTACAGACTCAATTTCCCTGGGAAGAATTTAAAACTACAGACACTGAGTCTCTAAAATACGTAAATCTAAGTTTCAATGTTTTTAAAATTATTTTTATTTTGAAAGATTTCAAGCCTATAGGTAAGTTGTAAGAAAATTAAATGAATCGGGGTGCCTGGGTGGCTCAGTCGGTTAAGCTCTCAGGTCATGTTCTCAGGGTCCTGGGATCGAGCCCCGAGTTGGGCTCCCAGCTCAGCTGGGGTTCTGCTTCTCCCTCTGCCTCTGCCACTCCTCCTAGCTTATGTATGCCCTCTCTCTCACTTTCTCTCTCTCAAATAAATAAGTAAATTCTCAACAACAACAACAACAACAAAAGATAAATTAGTTAATTGGAAAGATTCTTATTTGAGAGTAGACCCTTTGGGGGCTTCAGGGAGCTAGCCAGTCACCCCTACAAACTAATGGAGGCCAGGCCTGTAGCCAAGCCCAGCCTCAGATCTATGACTCACCTCCTGCCCCTCCTCAGGAAACACACAGGCCCACAGATGCCTCTAAGGCAGGTGGCAGCTATCCCTCCATTGCTTACCCACACAGAACAAATATTTAATGATGACTTCCTGCCCTAGAGCAAAAACATTTCATAAAGGGTGGGGAGGTAAATTTAAAGGTCACCTAGGTCCTGTCTACCACTTCTCACACCTTCCTACAGCAGCCCCACCACAAAGTCATTCAACTTTTAGGGATTTAGGGACTATCTACCAGTTTCATTGTTGAATGGCTTTGAACTGAGTTCTTCCTCATACAAGAGATCCATTTCCCCAAGACTCCCAAGATGGTTCCCAGCTCTGTCTCTAGCCTCCTGCATCTGCATACCTGCATGAGTCCCAGGTGAGCATCTCCAGGCTAAGCAGGTCCAGCCCTTTGCCTTCCCCCACCTTTCTGCCTGATGAAGTTCTTGGACCTCTGCATTTCTCATCTGGTCTGCCCACAGGTTTGTCTGCCTGTGATCCAGGTTAGAGTGAGAAGGGGACAGGGGAAAACAGATGAGTTCATCACCTCCCTTGTTTTTGGACCTTAGGCCTTTATAAATGTGGCAGAAATGTCTGCTGATGCTTCTAGCTTCTTCAAGGGACCAGGAAGCTTGAATTCTGCATCCTCTAAACTTCAGAGTAAAATCAAGGGCAGCCTGTGGGCCCTGGGCCCACCTACTATCCTCCCTGCCCAAAGTCTCTTTCTTTAGACAAACACCTCCTAGATTCACTCATAGTGACAAACTTCAAATCTGTCCTTCCACCAAAATACGAGCCTGACTCCTATATCCAACTGCTATTGGACAGCACCCCCTATAAATGTCAATGTACCCAAATATACCTCATGTATTTATCCAGAATCCATTCATTCACTCAACTGCATTTTATTCTATTTTATTACTTTATTTTTTAAGGTTTTATTTATTTATTCACAAGAGACACAGGGAGAGGCAGAGACATAGGCAGAGGGAGAAGCAGGCTTCCTGTGGGGACCCCGATGTGGGACTCAATCCTGAGACTCCGGGATCACGCCCTAAGCGGAAGGCAGACACTTAACCGCTGAGCCATCCAGGTGTCCCTTAACTGGGTTTTAATAAGCAGTTAAGCTCCATGTGTTGGACATAGCAGAGAATAAGTCAGACACAATTCTTGCCCTCAAGCAGCTTGTCATTAAGTGGGTGACTGGTACCAAATGAGCAGCAGAGCTGTATCATCACCATCAGAATAAGTTCTACAAATGAGACACACTCAGTGCTTTGGGAGGATCCAAGAATGACCTATCCATCTGGGAAGTCAGAGAAGGCCAAGGGGTGAGTGCCTGGGGCAGGCTGTAGCAAAGTGGAACAGTGTTGCAGATATAGGAAACAATGTGTGAGGGCCCAGAGGCAAGAAGAAGCTTGGCACTTCCAGAAAACAGAGAGGCCAACGCAGCTAAAGTGAGGTCACTAAATGGAGAGGGGCGTGCGGTGAGTCTGGAACCACCGGGGAGATCAGATCACTGCTTCTCACCCCACATCCCACGTTCCAGCAGTGGAATCCAGAAGCAGACTGTGTGACCTTGTTTGCCTTCCCTCTGAGTATATAGATTCTGCTTCCTATGTAGCTGTTGAATCATGTAAGCAAGAAGGAGTGAGTCCTCCAGAGATCTAGGGGAAGAGTTCACCAAAAGGAGGAACCACAGGGCCAAGGCCCTGGGACAGAAGCAAGCTTGGTATGCTCAGGAAGTAAATACCAAGGAGTTCATTGTGGTTAGAGTAGATTGGACATGGAGGTGAGTGGCAGGAGGAGAGGGCCAGCTCAAACTCCGCTCCCAGCCCGGACCAATTCATTGGGTGAACTTGAGTACATCCCTGCTTCTCTTGGGCTTGTAATGCTCTCTGGGAAATGGGCCCCCTGACATGTACCATCACCAGCCTGATTCCCAGGGCAATTGCGAGGACCCTAAAGAGGAGAGTGTGAGGTGAGATGTGTGCAGACACTGTGATGCCAAGGAAGCAGCTTGAGCGCAGATTCCTGGAAGCAGAGCAGAGGTCAAGCACTAAAAGCCGTAAGCATCTACGCAAATGCTAAGATCAGTACAATAAAGACAGAGATTCCCTAAAACTTGGCTCTGGCAGGGATGCTGGTAGTTCCTCCCTGTGTTGGCCCAGGGTGGAGTGAGGGCTGGGACATACGTGCTGGCTAAGCCAACACTTCCCAGCCTCGCCCAGCAGCCTTCACACTTCTTGCTAAGCCTTGGACTGATACCCGAGTAATACAGCCCCTCCTTCATGATGACGATGCAGGATCCATTAGATCTGAGTCACGGGGCCCGCTGATGGGTGGAGGAAACAATGGCTTTGTTTGGTTTAAGGTGGATGAACTGAGCTCAAGCAGGTCTTGGGCTTGCCAGATGGCATGGCCAACACAGCCAGCCTGCTCCTGCACCATCTTTCCAGGGCCCCCAGCCCAAGTCCTGCTCCACCCTCCTCCAACCTCAAGTGCCCCCACCTGCCCGTCTACCTGCAATGAGCAGCCCAGGTGTGGGCACCCACTTCCAGGAGGCCTGGTCTGGACAGATCCAGGTCCAGAGCCTGTCCTGTCCTGGGCTTCTCAGCCACCTGACTCCATGTCCTAGGTCTGGCCACTTCCCATTGTGTCTGGTCCAAACTGCAGGGCCCTCACATAATGGCAGGGAAAGAAAAGGTCTCCCCTCTACTTCTTTAATTTATTTTTCTTGGGATCCCTGGGTGGTGCAGCGGTTTGGCGCCTGCCTTTGGTCCAGGGCACGATCCTGGAGACCGGGGATCCAGTCCCGCATTGGGCTCCTGGTGCATGGGGCCTGCTTCTCCCTCTGCCTGTGTCTCTGCCTCTCTCTCTCTCTCTGTGACTATCATATATAAAAATAAAAATAAAAATAATTAATTTATTTTTTATTTTTATATATTTTTAATAAATTTATTTTTTATTGGTGTTCAATTTACCAACATACAGAACCCTCTACTCCTTTAAAGGGAGACTTCATCTACATGTTTGGGATCTGACTCCAAGGAGGACTCAGTGATGGCGACAGACTGAAGTCATTCCTCTGTGGGAGCAGTCACCCTACTATTCAATGGACCCTTATTAAGCACCTACTGTTGGTCACAAGTCATTGTGCCAGGTCCTGGGATATAGAGATGAGGGACACATGAATCCCTATGCTCAAGACACTTGCAACTCACAAGTAATGGGGAGATGGAATGGACACATGGACACTGAGCACTTATAAATTTACAAAGGTATTTATAAAAGCCGGGGTCAGGGCAGTAATAGAAATGGTGATAGAGATATGCTACGGACATATGGCAGTATGTCCAAAAGTCAATTTGCTATCTGCTCTCCACCCAGAGATGCCCTACCTCCCCATGCCTCCATCCAGGTGGACAGCGCCACTATCATCCAGATGCCCCACGCAGACCTGGGCATCCCCCTGAACTCACCCTGACTTCTTCATTCTTATTGATTTCACCTCTTCCCCCTCTCTCATATCTATCACCTCTTCCACATTTCCTTTACCATTGTTTTAGTTTGGCCTCTATGACCTCTTGGCTTCATTAGTCATATTATCTCCCTGCTTCTGGTCTCACATCCTCTAACTTATCCTCCATACTTCTTCCAGAGCAATCTTTCTGAGATGCAAAAATAACCACATGATCCACTGCTTAAATAAATAATTATTATTTAATTATTATTAGTCCATTCAATTAATGTTATTTAAACTCTATTGACTTAAAGAATAAAACCAAATTCATTGGCATGGCATACACATTCTTCCATAACTGGGCTTTTGTCCTAACTTCATCTCTAGCCACTTAACCTTGAACTCTATAGAACCACCCACCAGGCTCTTATTCCTCCAGGTCTGCTCATGCACCGCGTCTGCTGACATACCCTCTACCACCTCCTTTGGGCTCTCTTCCTGGGTGCTCAGCCCTCCTCAGTTTGGGCACCTCCTCTGTACAGACATCTACCTCAACAGCACGTGTAATGTCCCATGGTCCTCTTTCTTGCTTATGCGACTATGATTATGTGTCCTATGATTTCCTTACAGAGAAGAATGGGAGAGTGTCCATTTTACCCCATGTCCCCTGTGCTCTGTGCAGCTCCTGGCACATGTGTGTTGACTATATAAATATATCCAGGACTGGTTGCAACCTCAGGATAGCAAAGAACCCGGTTCCAGATTCTGTCAGCTGGGCTCAAGGGCTTCAGAGAGCTGAGGACCAGGCTAGGCTCCAGTTGGCCCAGAGGATCCAGTAACTGACCACTCTATGCTGTGCCCATATGGCACTCTATTCCAAGAATCACATTTTTCTGGTTCTTGATCCATCTGTCGGGGCCCCAAAGAACTCAGCATCTTCTCCAAGACCTAGATGTGCTGCGTTAGTCTAAAAGCTGTCCCAAGCCCATCAGCAGGACTCACAGATAGTGACTCAGTCAGTACCTGCCTTCTCTCTCAGTATGGAATTCCGGCTTGATTATCATCAGCCAGGAAGAATTTTTAGGTCAGTCTTCACTCTAGGAATGGCTTAAGATCACAGGAGACCTGGTTTTCTCTGGTCATCAACCATCCAAGGAATTCCATTCACAGGCATAGCTCAGAACTCGTGTTCTGAGCTTATATATGAGAAACAAAGGCTCATGAGACCCTCTATGTCCCATTTAAGAGCTCTGATGGTCTTTAGAAAAAAGACTATTATGTTAAGTGAAATAAGTCGGTCAGAGAAAGGCAAAAACCGTATGATTTCACTCATATGTGGGATTTAAGAAACAAAACAGATGAGCATAGGGGAAGGGAAGGAAAAATAAAAAAGTGAAAACAGAGAAGGAGGCATAAGAAACTCTTAGCTATAGGAATCAAACTGAGGGTGCTGGAGGGGAGGTGGGTGGGGGCAAGGGGTAACTGGGTGATGGGCATTAAAGAAGGCACCTGAAAAAAAAAAGAGGGGACCGGATATAATTATCATTGGATGTTATAGGCAATTGATGAATTACTAAATTCTACCCCTGAAACTAATAATACAGTATATGTTAACTAAATTGAATTTAAATTAAAAAAATTAAAGCTATAGTTTCTTATGGCCAAGTGCAATATCACACCACTCCAGAACCACTGTTAATTCAAATAGGGTCCACGACTTGCAAGCAGCAGAAACAGATTTTTGCCAACTTAAGCAGAAAATAGGAATTTTCCAGAAGAGTATATAGCTAACTTATGTTGGACTCACTCAGAAGCAGACCCTGAGATATTAAATTCCAAGTAGTTTTCTGGGAGGTGATACCGGGAAGCCCTGGTAGAGGAGTCAGTGAAGCAGGGAGAGAAGAGAACCGATAGTGTATATTACTGAGATTATCATTGTGGGAAACCAGGCCTCAGTCCCACCAGGATGGATGAGACCCTGTGTGGAATGTGGAATCCTTTTTTAGTTATGAGGGAGCTGGGGTGTACATCTCCCAACTCCCATCAGTCACTGGTTGAGAATGCTAGAGCCCTTAACTCCCTGGCACTAAGGGGCTGCCTCTCTCATGTCTCTGAGCATCCAGAGAAAGCCTGCAGCCAAAGGATTGCAGGGATTGTGGATGGAAATGCAGGTATGGGGAGGAACAGTGAGTGCCAAGGAGATGTGGGTAGAGCGCCGTATAATTCCATGTACATGAAGTTCTACAACAGGCAAAGCTTATTTATAGTGGCAGAAACAGATCAGTGGTTGATCTGGTAAGGTGTAGGAAAGAACTGAGGAAACTTTCTAGAGCAATGGAAGTGTTCTATATATTGTTTAGAGTGATAATTGCACTGATGTACACAATTGCCAAAATTAATGTTAAACATTTATTTTTTATTTAATTTTTTTAAAGATTTATTTATTTATTCATGAGAACACAGACTGAGAGAGACAGAGACACAGGCAGAGGGAGAAGCAGGCTCCTTGCAGGGAGCCTGATGCTGGACTCGATCTCAGATCCCGGGACCATGACCTGAGCAGAAGGCAGGCACCCAACTGCTGAGCCACCCAGGTGTCCCAACATTTATTTTTTAAAAGATTTTTTTAGGGATCCCTGGGTGGCGCAGCTGTTTAGTGCCGCCTTTGGCCCAGGGCGTAATCCTGGAGACCCGGGATCGAATCCCACGTCGGGCTCCCTGCATGGAGCCTGCTTCTCCCTCTGCCTGTGTCTCTGCCTCTCTCTCTGTGTGTGTCTCTCATGGATAAATAAATAAAATATTTTTTAAAAAATAAAAAAACTTTTAAAAAAGGCATAGCATATGGAATATGGTCAATGGTATTGTAATAGCATGATATGATGACAGACGGTAGCTATTCGTGTAAGTAAAGCATGATATATAGAGTTGTCTAATCACGATGTTGCCCACCTGAAAACGATGTAACATTGTGTGTCAACTTCAATAAAATTTTTTTAAAAAGCTATGTTGTGAGATCACCACACACTCGCCAAGATGGCTAAAACAAGAAAAATAGGCAATATCAAGTATTGGCAAAGATTTGGAACAAGCGGAATCCTTAAGAAAACAAACCCGAAAAACCAACCTGAATTATGCCTCAATTTTGAATTGCTACCACCAGGTGGCAGTGGTGTCTAATTCCTAAGAGTTCAACTGTAAAGCTTGTGTAATGACTTAAGATTCGCAAATCATTCTATTTGTGATTGCTCTTGAAAGCATGAGACATTGTTTTGGGGGCATGTATTTTTTATTTCAATCAATAGTATCCTGCTGGAGGTTTCTTTCTGTTCCTTACTCCCCCCCCCCCCCCAATTCAGCACTGTGTTTTAAAGATTAGGGACGCCTGGTGGCTTAGTGGTTTGGTGCCTGCCTTTGGCCCAGGACGTGACCCTGGAGTCCTGGAATCAAGTCCCACATTGGGCTCCCTGCGTGGAACCTGCTTCTCCCTCTGCTTGTGTCTCTGCCTCTCTCTCCTTCTGTGTCTCTCATGAATAAATGAATAAAATCTTAAAAAAAAAAAATCTATGTTGTGTATATCTAGTTCGCTGCTCCTTACTATGAGAGAATAGTCCAGTGATGGATGCCTCACTGTATCCAACACTTCAACCATCACAAATAATTTTGCGATATTTTATCCTCTTACATATCTCTTCATGGACCTGTGCAAGAGTTTCTCTAATTGCATGGCCAGGAGTGGGATCCTCCTCATCTCTACTCACTATTTATTTATATCTTTTTATCTCCTTCTACTTAGTAAATTCCGCCAATTTTTTTGTGTTAAAACAAATTTTAAATTAGGGGAAATATTTACTATGAGTCATTTTATTTCTACAGAGCTCTTTGCAAAACACATCCCTTTATTCGTGATGTGATTTAAGCTTACAAAATGGTATTGTTGACTAAGACTTGGACCATCATATTGATGATCACAGATTTTTCTACTATGGAATAAACTTTCCCCAATTCTTTGCTGTGAAATAGCTGAGTTTAAGCAACATCCTAAATTTTAAATTAAAGGTGATATTTCAGAACAACATTTAAAACAAGGTTTCTCAGGGCGCCTGTGTGGCTCAGTCTGTTAAGTGTCTGCCTTTGGCTCTGTCATGATCCCA
Source organism: Canis lupus dingo (assembly GCF_003254725.2). Taxonomy (NCBI): domain Eukaryota; kingdom Metazoa; phylum Chordata; class Mammalia; order Carnivora; family Canidae; genus Canis; species Canis lupus. The sequence goes on along the minus strand of NC_064253.1, from coordinate 49,749,003 downwards.
GGGTCCAGGGATAGTCCCATATCGGGCTCCCTGCTCCATGGGAGTCTGCTTCTCCCCCTCTCTCTGCCTGCCACTCCCCCTGCTTGTGTTCTCTCTCCCTCCCTCTCTCTCTCTCTCTCTCTCTCTCTCTCTCTCTGTCAAATAAAGCAAGGTTTCTCAGTGGTGGCACTATTGACATTTTGGCCTTCTAATTCTTTGTAATAAGGAGCAGTCCTGTGCATCAGAGGATGTTTAGCACTCTCCCTGGTCACTACTTAGTAGATGCCAGTCACTCTTCTCCCCAGTTGTGACGACCAAAAATGTCTTCAGACGTTGTCAAATGTCCAATGATTGGGGTAGAGTCCCATCTAGCTGAAAACCACTAGAACCACTACTTTAAGGTAAATGAACTGTGGGATTCACTTGGGGTCTTTTTGGGATTCACTTGGGATTCACTTTTTCCAGTATCTGCCTTTCTTTTTTTCCAGTTTATTTCAACCCTAATCTCAGTTACAGACTTGTTGTATGTGATCCCTTTTAAAATGTCCCCCACTTGCTTCGTGGCTATAGTAAAGCTCTTCCTGAAGATACTTACTGGAGCCCTTAGCCTTTTAGGGGACTGAGGTCCAGGCAGTCCTCCAGGTTCTCTTTTCTCTGGGTTTTCTGGTCTCCTTCTCAGCCATTATGATACATCAGAAGAGGAAGAGGGAGTTCCCCGACCTGGGAATCCAGAAGAGGAAGGACAGCTCCACTGTGGTTGATATGACCTTAGAAGTTTGATGACTCAGTCTGCAAGGAGAACAAACAAGGAAGTCTCTCTTTTCAGCTCTCATATCCTCTCTTCTCACAAGGAGCTATTATCTCTAGCTCTCCCATATAACTTAGTTTTTATCTACAATCCTTAGATGAATACTCCACGTGACGACCGTCCCTGTATTTCTCAGCACACTAACCCTATTAGATGCTTCTGAGGAAAGTTTTCTGTGGTCAAATAAGTAATGGTCATCTTGCCTACTGGATCCCTCTCTTGGACGCTGGCAATGATCATCAGTTTATTAAAGGCTTTGAGAAGCTCTTTAGATGTCTATCCTTTTTTTAAGATTTTATTTTTAGGGGGACTATGGGTGGCTCAGTCAGTTAAGTGTCTGTCTTTGGCTCAGGTCATGATCCCACAGTCCTGGAATCAAGCCCCACATGGGGCTCCCTGCTCAGCAGGGGAGTCTGCTTCTCCCTCTCTCTCTGCTGCTCTGCCTGCTTGGGCTCTCTCACTCTCTCTCTCAAAATCTTGAAGATTTTATTTATTTATTCACAAGAGACACACACACACAGAGGCGGAGACATAGGCAGAGGGAGAAGCAGGCTCCATGTAGGGAACCTGATGTGAGACTCGATCCCAGCACCTGGGGATCACGACCTGAGCCAAAGGCAGATGCTTAACCACTGGCCTACCCAGCTGCCCCTACATAAAATCTTTTAAATAAATTTTTTATTTTTAGGAACGCCTGGGTGGCTCAGTCAGTTGAACGTTGAACTCTTGGTTTTGCCTCAGGTTATGATCTGAGGGTCATGGGATGGAACCCTGTATGGGGCTCCGTGCTCATTAAGGAGCCTGCTCGAAATTCTCTCTCCCTATCTCTTTGCCCCTCCCACCATTCACATGCTCTCTATAAATAAATAAATAAATAAATAAATAAATAAATAAATAAAATCTTAAAAAATATATTTTATTTTTAAGTAATCCCTAAGTAAGTTGGCTTTACTATGTTTTCCACACTCCAAGGACACCATTCGTACCCTATGCATGTGGAACCCTATGTTGTTCCTCAAGGACAAGGCTAGTTCTGGTTCAACTTGTTTCTCAGCAGCCCACTACAGTGGCCCAACCTAACCCTGACTGGAACACTAAGAACTTCCCATATCTCCACAGCAGGTGTTCAGGACAACTGGATTCATTGTAGGAACCCCATTCCTACAGGTAGACCTCATCAGAGCGTTTCCTGCCTCACCACTCCTACTCTTTTTTTTTTCTGAAGATTTAATTTATTTATTTAAGAGAGGGAAAGAGAGAGAGAGAGAGAGAGAGAGAGAGAGGGAGAGAGAAAGCATGACCAGGGGAAGGGGCAGAGGGAGAAGGAGAAGCAGGCTCCCACTGAGTAAGGAGCCTGTTGTGGGACTCAATCCCAGGACGCTGGGATCATGATTTGAGAGGAAAGCAGAGACCAACGGAGCCACACAGGTGCCCCTCCCACTCTTCTTTGAAGAAAGAGTTAACTCAGAGAGTGATGTGCTGAGGTTCCCGACACTAATCAGGCCAACGCATATCTAGAGGCAAATTCCTTGGCTGGGACTTACCAGGGTCAGTCTGACTTGTTTCTGATAGGGAATAGAACATGATGTATGTGTTCTCTTAAAAAACCAAATAAAATTCTGGCTACAAAAGTAATTCATGCTCATTGCAGAGAAATTAAAAAATAAAGAGAAATGTAAAGGAAAAAATAAATACCCTAATCCCACTACATAAAGGCAACGTTACATTTTGGTGAATTCCTTAGAAGTTTTTTTTCCTATGCATGTATGTGACATATTTAACATAGTTGTGATCAAGTTGACTATAAGTTCCATGCTTTACTTTTTCACTTGGCAGTACTTTATAAGCTCTTACTCATTACAATTTGCTGTAATCCTCATTAATATTCCATTGTATCCATCTATCATTTAGTTAACCATGTCTCTGTAGTGCTGACAGATTTATATCACACTTCAACTGGGATTGTGCAGAAAATCTGTGATTTCTATGTTCTTTAGTTGACCTAGCTTTCTGTATAACTTCTCACCCACTTAATAAGGAAAATTAACCACAGGTCTAACTAAAGAATATTCTAAGATATATATTATATATGTATATATTAGAGAAAGTGGGAGATGGGGAAGAGGGAGAGAGCGAGACAGAGAGGTAGAGACATAAACAGAGGGAGAAGCAGGCTCCTCTCAGGGACCCTGATTTGGGACCCAATCCCCAGACCTGGGATCACATCCTGAGCCCAAGGCAGATGCTCAACTGCTGAGCCACCCAAGTGTCCCGAGAGGAAGAGAGAGAGAGAGAGAGAGAGAACCTTAAGTAGACTTATGACCCTGAGATCATGACCTGAGCTGAAATCAAGAGTTGGATGCTTAACCCACTGGTCCACCCAGGCGCTCCTAAGAAATAATTTAAATAGCCTGCCTTTTAAGGCTCTTATCTTACTACATGATCCTATTCTGCATGGCAGAAACTCCAGTCTTTCTCTTTGCAAGGCTTCTGTAATAACTTCTAATCCCTAGTCTCCCCTCCTCATGGATGCTGAATCCCCCAAGGTTTCAGCAGAAAACAGATGATTTACTTGATGTGTCACTGAAGAGTTTAATGAAGGGACTCTTTACAAAAGTGACAGCAAAGCTAAGGTAACAAATAAGAAATGACAAAGCACTCAGGACTAGAGATGTAGGAGGACATTACCACCCCTAGTTCTGAAGGAGAGACAGTAAAAGCTACACTTGTGGGAGAGAGGAGGCATGCAGCTATTGGCTCCCTGTGATCTGGCTGAAAGGGAGCCAGGGGAGTGATCACTCTGACACCTCTCCACCTGCCCTCAGATCTCTTCCCAGTGCCACCCATTAGCTGAACTGAAGTGGAAGGCAGAGGAATAAGTATTCCACAGAGGTTAATCTCCCAGCACAGAGAACAGGTAGGAAACAGTAGATAGTAGATTTGAAGGGGTAGATGGAGATAACCACTCCATGTGATTTGTGCAGAAGAGGGAAAAGGTGAAAGAAAAAAAGCACATTAATAATTTTCCAAATATATCTGTTATTGGGCTTTCAAGTTGTTTCTCGTTTTTGCTTTTATAAATAATCTTATTTCAAAAGGGGATATCTCCCAAACTCTAAATGTTCTAATGAAATTAATATATCATGAGAGGAGGTGCAATGTTTCTCAGAGTCAGATTACCTTAGTTAAGTCTCTTTGGAGCTGAGATGGAGCATCCAGGGCAGGACTTCCTACTGCCACTCCCAGGGCTGAGATCTGGACCTTTTTGGAAAGGGTGTGGCTGTAGTTCATTGGACAGTAGAGACACCACTATGGGGCTGCACTAGCAGAATGTGTTTGGGAGGTGTTCACTGGAGTCACTCTTCTACAAAAGGGAGTAGAGTGGAGTGCCGGGGGACGTTGCTGGCCTGTGGAGGATGCTGGCCCCCCATGCACGGCAGGAGCTGACGCTAAAGAAACCATCTGTCGTTCAGGAACTTGATACTAGATAAGTCACTTGCATTGCAAGAGCTGGATACTGGAGAAGTTTCCCATGCTGTAGGAGTCAGGTGCCACACGGGGGGGCTTGTTGAACCAAGCACACTTGAATCAGGAAAGAAAATTCCTCGTACAATGTCTCTCCAGTGCCCTCTACTGACAAAATTTTACATTGGTCAGCTAGCAAAAAAATTTGAGATGAACTGCTATATTTTTGTAGAGGAGACAATGAAGGCTGAATTTGGAGCCAAGAGGCAATAAATTAATCATGAGCACAATCCCAAGGCATATGTCCAGAGAAGGGATGATGATTGGTCCAGCTGGTTGCCAGCCTGGATTGGTCAGTCACTTGTGTTGAGAATGGAACTGCATTAATAAAAAGAGAAGCAGTGAGCATGGGAAGGAAGGTGCAAGAAAACAAAGCGGTCATAGGCAGCCTCTGCTCTCTAAGGAAGAGAAACTAGCATTTCAGTCACTAGAGAAATCGTCTGTCCTATAAGTCTTGGACACTTCATCAAGCCTTACCGCGGCTTGAAAAATACTCCTCAAGAGTAGCCATTCCCTTTTATTTATTTTTAAAGATTTTATTTATTTATTTGAGAGAAAGAGGGAGGGAGCATGAGTAGAGAAGAAAGGAAGAAGCAGGCTCTCCACTGAGCAGAGAGTTCAAGGCAGGGCTCGATCCCAGGACCCTGGGGGCACATGACCTGAGCTTAAAGGAAGACACTTAACCAACTGAGCCACTCAGGTGCCCCCCATTTCTTTTTATTCAGACATGCAGCTCACCAAGAAATCTTCTGATTTTTCTTACCACCTACCCCAATATCAGCTGAGGGACTGATCTTGGGCAGTGAGTACACATATTCTGCTATCTAGGAGGGGATATCATCCACTGTGATCTAATAGATTGGCCTTTGATGGCTGTATAAGCCTTGAGTGGTATTTTTTAAAGATTTTATTTATTTAAAAAAAAGATTTTATTTATTTATTCGAGAGAGAGAGAGAGGCAGAGACACAGGCAGAGGGAGAAGCAGGCTCCATGCAGGGAGCCCAACGTAGGACTTCATCCTGGGTCTCCAGGGTCATGCCCTGGGCTGAAGGCAGCACTAAACCGCTGAGCCACCTGGGCTACCCAAAATTTTGCTTTCTTTACATCTCTTTTTTTTTTTTTTAAGGATTTTTTAAAAATTTTAATTTATTTATTCATGAGAGAGAGAGAGAAAGAGAGGCAGAGACACACACAGGCCCCATGCAGGGAGCCTAACGTGGAACTTACTCCCGGGTCTCCAGGATCAGGTCCTGTGCTGAAGGCAGCACTAAACCACTGAGCCACCCGGGCTGCCCTCTTTACATCTCTTTAGTTAGTATTAATGTTAGATATTCATGCTCACAAGAGGCATTCAATCCTCTTGCCCTCTTCTGAGAGTCATCTCTTCAAGTCCTTCACAATTGAGATGAATTTTATTTCAATCTCTGGAGAATTTCATGTCCCAGATTCTTCATTCTGTCCTCTTTTAGATGGAAGGGAGCTCTTCTCCCACTTCTAACTCCTTTGGAAATTCCCTTCTGAATTCAAGTGTCTTTGGTGTAGGAGGACTGGGCTTGGGTGGCTGTGAGCTTTGAGCTTCGATGAGAATGGAAACAAGTGTATGAAGCCTGCAACGCAGGTTGAGTTTCATCCCTGGGTGAAGAGTCTTTAGAGGGAAGGAATTGGTCTGTATATAGTTTTCTTTTCACTCTCCATTTTTAAATACCCCAGAGAGACCCTGGGTGTTTTTCTTTTCCTTATTTGACTCAAATTGAGTCTTTAAATAAACTATGCTCCTCTTAGGAGCCTAAGACACATATTTAGAGGAAATGTGTCATTGAAAGTGCTATTTTGAAGTCATGCAGTAAATTATCAGAGCAGGAATCTCCTCACCCCCCTCTGAGCTCTGTGCCTTCTTTGCCTCTGGGGTAAGAGAAAAACTTTCTTTTCTTTCCTCTCCTCCTCCTTTTGCCTTCTAAAACTGACACAGAGAATATGGCTTGCCCCGAGAAACTTGCAGGTGGTGAGCAGATGGCAAGTATGAGGCAGTTGTGTGTGTTGAAGTAAGTGTGGGATGTGTGGGGATGCAAGAGGTAATAGTAACTCATTCATGTGGGGAGTGGGGCTCAGCAATGGTAATCAAGGGAGCTTTAGGGAAGAGGGGCCATTGGTGGTCACCTTAAATGATAGACAGGGTTTGGAAATATAGCAAAGGAGTCAGCTAGGTTTCTATTGGTTTCCACTCCTGTCTCACTGATATCACCAGGAATCCTAGTTCCCCGTGTTGCTGCCAGAGACAGTCATCCATCCATCCACCCATCCATTCCTCCATCCATGCATATATACATTCATACAACTGACATTCGATCCTCCTTCCAATGATCCTTCCATCTTTCCATCCATTTTTACACTATCTACAAAAGCCCTACTCTCTGTAGCATGCTAAAGGCACAAATATTAATAAAACAAGATTCTAGCTTTCAAGGTGCACATAGTCTAATGGTTAGCTGAACAACCTAAAAATAGATAACAATACAGTGCAGTAAGTGTATCCTATAGGAGTTTGTTTAAAGCATGCCTGTATAATTGTCTCTTGCCCAAAAGGCCTTATCTGATCACCCAGTCTGAAAAAGGTTCTAATTACTCTTGCTTTTCATAATATTTTTTAAATTTTCCTTTAGGGCATTTATCACAATTTGTTACTATATATGTACTTAATAGTATGTTTATTTGCTTAATATCTGTCTTCCCCTGTTGACTGGAAGCTCCACGGGGGTAAGTTCTATGCTTGCTTTGCTCATTATTGAGTATTTAACATGTGGTCTATGCATGGCATACTGCAAGCCTGTAGGAGATATGAGCAAATGAATTAATAAATAAGCACTGATCATACCCAGGAATGATCGTTTCTTGCACAAACCAACCAAAGTGTGATCCTGGGACACACAGCAGCATTACTTACTAGAAACGAAAATTCCTTTATTTTATTTTATTTTATTTTATTTTATTTTATTTTATTTTATTTTATTTTATTTTATTTATTTATCCATCAGGGACAGAGAGAGAGAGAGAGAGAGAGAGAGAGAGAGAGGCATAGACACAGGCAGAGGGAGAAGCAGGCTCCATGTAGGGAGCCTGACATGGGACTGGATCCCTGGTCTCCAGGATCACACCCTGGGCTGAAGGCAGCGCTAAACCGCTGGAGCCACCCAGGCTGCCCTAAAAATGAAAATTCTTAACTCCACCTGTTGGTTCACAGACTAGCCTCGTACACAGAAGGCAGAGACCTAAAAAAGAGGCCGATCACTCCAGATTGGCAGGTGGCCGGTTTAATAAGCAAGGGAACTTACTCACAAGGCTTGGCTTTTTTGGCCACAGAAGAGGTACATTTTTGTACCTACCTGCCTAATCTTAAAAGTTTATATAGTAGTCTTAACTGGGTTCAGCCATGTCTTCAGTCCAGTTGGTCTCAACAGCATCATATTCTCTCAAAGCTATGTCCATGGAACGGCTCCCATGGTGGGAAAGTAGGCAGAGTGTACATTCCAAAGACAGGGAAGGGGGTGAGGAGCCTCCCATTGCCCAGGGCCTGCTTGAGGGTCAACCAGTAGTCATGTCTTCTCAGTTACCTCTTCCTACAGCACCCAAGACCAGAATTAGAACCAGAAACTTTGGAATGAGCAATCTACTTAAAAGCCTTGTGGGTGATTTTGATGCCCGCTAAAGTTTGTGAACACTATACTAAATTAATAAATGGTAATTCTAGGGGCACCTGGGTGGCTTAGTGGTTGAGCCTCTGCCTTCAGCTCAGATCATGATCCCAGGGTCCTGGGATCGAGTCCTGCATCAGGCTCCCCACAGGGAACCTGCTTCTCCCTCTGCCTATGTCTCTGCCTCTCTCTGTGCGTCTCTCATGAGTAAATAAAATCTTAAAAAAAATAAATGGTAATTCTAGTGTACTTTTGACATCTATAGATTTCAGCGCAAAGACAAGCAATTGTGTCTGGATTGGGGAATACTTCATGGAGAAAGTGATATTTTCAAGGAAGCCTTGGGCTAGAAAAGCCAGAGAAAGGCAATTCAGGCAGAGAACTGTATAACCAAAGGCATGGATTAGCCTGGCCTTTGAAGGGATCTATAAGTAGTTCTGCATGGCAGGGAAGGGCATGAGATAAGGATGGAGATGTAAGCAGGGGTCCTGAATGCTAAGTTTCAAATGAGGAGTTAACGTGTACTCCGTTTCCCCTCCCTACAGCTGTCCTGACAGGTCTGAGTCAGACTTCCCTGGACTCACTTCCCACCCCTTCCTCTCCTCCCTTCCCCTGGGAGTGAGACAGCTTGGCTCCCAGACCAATCCCACCCCACCCTCCCCGACCAGCCCACTGATGTCAGCTTGGTGGAGTGTGTCTGGTTTGAGCTTTGGAACCAGGCCTAGTCACCTCCCTCACAGCTCCTGGCTTTATGGGAAAGCCCAGGATGCTGGTATGCTCAAGTAGCTCTTTGAGGGCTTCCAGAGCTCAAGAGAAAGAATCTCTTCCTCTGGAGACATTTTGCTCGGGGAGGGGAAGAATAGTATCAGAGCCAGGGTTTCTCAGGACCCAGGATTACATCATACCACCTTCTGGGGACTGGCTCCCGGCCCTCTCCTTGCCTGGTGATTCACAGCAGGCCTGGTCTCTAGGGTTCTCAATCCAATTGTGCTTAGAGGTGATGGAGCGGATAACAGCCTTAATGACAATAGGTACTGTGTATCCAGCACTTAGTGTGTTGGTGCTATGAGTCACCTACACCTTGTAGCAATTTTATGCAACCCGATAATATTTTTCAAAGCCATTTTTAGAATTCATAGGTAATATAACCAATCTGCATCATGGTTTCATAATATTAAACCAAAAAAATGCCGTAACCAATTTAAAGGAGGAAATAAAAGGTATCTAAAATACAAGAATATATATTCTGTGCTTGCTTGGGCAGCACAGAAACTAAAACTGGAGCGATACAGAGATGATTAGCATGCCCCCTGTGCAAGGACAACATGTAAATCTGTGAAGCATTCAATATGGAAATGCTATTTCCCCAACTGACCCCAACTGACAGGTATGATGAAGCAGCCCTTCCCTGTGAATGGGTAACAACTCTGAATGCATACTGATGCAGATATGTTACACCATTGGCTCCAGTACCACCAGCACCGTTGCCACTCACTTATGCCTTCTGCAGTGGTTAACTCTCCTGCTAAAGTTCTAAAGAAAACAGTCCAGTCTTCCCTTGACTGACATGGTACCCTGCTGTCTTTCGCTTCCCCCTCCAGATCCATTCTCCCCCACTTCTCTACCCTGCTCTTGGCCCTGGGAGCCTGACATACCAACCACACTCATGCCCTCTGATTTCCTGTTGGGTCTGGCCACTGAAAGCCCTGACAGGAGATGGAGTGAGGGAGGAAAGGGAGCTTGGGGTTTTTATCCTTCTGCCTACCTTCCTGTCTATATCCCTCATCCTAAGATCACTGCTGTTGTCAAGGTGGCTATAGTGGGTTGAATGAGGGCCCCCAAAAGCTATGTCTGTGGGACAACTTGATACGGTAGAGGCTGGTGGTCCTGGCAGTGAAAGAATTCACTCAAGGCAGAACAAAGGAGATAGAAGTTCATTGAATACACTGCAAGGGAACAGTGGGCAGGACAGCAGAGGAGACTGTCTGCCAGGGGGCAGTGTTTGGGGGGCTGTAGTTAAGAGGCGATTAAGGGAGGAAGGTGAGGGGGGTATGGGAATGTATGGGATTTTCCTTTTCTGGAACCTGTGCTCGGGTGTAAGTAGAGCATCAGCTAGGGCTATGGATATTTTGATGTATGTCACCTGATTGGCCTGTTTGCATTCAGCCCAGTGGTCACTATGGGCCCTTTTACCTTACTCAGGTTTCCATTGCTCAAGTGTGTTGCCTAGAAGTGACCTCTACAATGCTGATATCCTAACTTCTGGAACCTGTGGATGTAACCTTATTTGGAGAGAGGATCTTTGTGGATGTAATTAAGGCTCTCCAGATGTGATCACCCTAGATGATTAGGGTCGACTCTAAATCCAAAGACAAGGGCAGCCCGGGTGGCTCAGCGGTTTGGCGCCGCCTTCAGCCCAGGGCCTGATCTTGGAGACCTGGGATCGAGTCCCACGTCGGGCTTCCTGCGTGGAGCCTGCTTCTCCCTCTGCCTGTGTCTCTGCCTCTCTCTCTCTCTCTCTCATGAATAAATAAATAAAATCTTTAAAAAAATAAATCCAATGACGAGTGTCTTTGTACAAGACAGAAGGGAAGACACAGAGAAGAGGAAATGGCCACGTATAGACGGAAGCAGAGACTGGAGTGATACAGCCAACCAAGGAACACCGAGAGCCACCCAAAGCTGGAAGAGGTCATGAAGGATTCTCCCCCAGGGCCTTTGAAGATACTGTGACCCTGCCATGGCCTTGATTTCAGACTTTGGGCCTTGAGAATTGTGAGAATAGTTTTCTGTTTTTTTAAACCACCAAGGTTGTGGTAATCTGTTGTGGCAGCCCAGGGGATCTAATCATCTCAGCAACACTTCTTCCCTCTCAGGTTCTGGGCATCTCGCCTCCCCTCACGCCTTGGTTATAGTGGTGGTGACAGCTGCACCGCTGCTGGACCTGGGTATCTGCCCTATCTTGTCTGGCTCCCCCACACCTGTCCACACCTTTGTAACTAGTCATTTTGCAAATTAACCCCTCCCTGAATTATCTTAACTTGAGTGTGCTGATTTCCTGTCAGGGCCCTGACAGCTACACTGGCAAATACATTCCTGGAACATTCCATAGATACTAAAACCATGCGAAAATACTTTGTGATTCTTTGTAAAACAGAGTTTAGTTTCTAGGCTCACATAATTGTAATGTTGGATAGATAAATGTCCAGTGGACCATGTAAAAGCTGAGGGGGGGGGGGACGCAAGTGACAGCTTGTCATTGTGTAGGAGTGTCCTAAGCATCACAAGGCACATAGTATCTCTAGTTAGAAGAGTTCTACAATCACTGTTACAACCAAACCTGACCTTATAATTTCTGTGACATCATTCTGTTGAGAACCACTGATTATGTAATATCTTATTTAAACCCTATAACCACATTTTGACTGGGTGCCATCTCTATTTTACATATGTGGAAATAGGCTCAAAGAGACAAAGAAACGCTTTTTGGTCTGTCTTGGTGTGTGTGTGTGGGGGAGTCTGTGTTCAGACTCAGATATGACTCGATTTAAGGCATGTGTTCCTAATTGCAAAGCTCTATTGCCCCTTTGTAGTTTGGGTGTTTGTCAGGGTCAAAGGGCAGAGACAGTGCTGGAGGAGATCAAGTCTAACTCTTCATAGGGGCACCTGGGTGGCACAGTCAGTTAAGTGTTCAGCTCTTGGTTTCAGCTCAGGCCCTGATCTCAGGATCATGAGATCAAGCCTCAAGTGGAGTCTGCTTAAGACTCTCTCTCCCTCTCCCTTGCCCCTCCCACCCCATTCTTTCTCTCTTTCTCAAATAAATAAATAAATCTTAAAAAAAAAAAAAAGTCTTGGGACGTCTGGGTGGCTCAGTGGTTGGGCGTCTGTCTTTGGCTCAGGGCGTGATCCTGGTCCCAGGATCAAGTCCCTCGTCAGGCTCCCTGCAAGGAGAATGCTTCTCCCTCTTCTGTGTCTCTGCCCCTCTCTGTGTGTCTCTCATGAATAAATAAATAAAATATTTTAAAAAGAGTCTAACTCATCATAGAGAAGAGGGGCTCAGTCAATGGTGTGCCAGTCTGTGAATGCTATGCTATATGTAGTAATATATAACCTCAAAATCTCAGTGGCTTCACACAGTAAAGAGTTATTTCTTGCATTAGTAAAGTCCAATGAAGATCTTGATGACTCCTGGGCAGCTCTCCTCCAAGCAGTGAAATCAGAGATTTGGCTTTCCTCTATTAGGAGGTTTTGCCATCTTAGAACCTTTTGTTTCCGGCCTCACAGGTGCAGGACAGAAGGTGTGGAAGATAACCTGGAATATTTTATGGGCAAATGTGAAAATGGCATGCTTTTCTTCTACTTTTCCCCTATTGCCTGAACTCAGTCATATAGTCCATGTCTAGATGCAAGGGGCCTAGGAAATGTAGTTTACATCTAGCGAACACAGCATTGTCTCTGCAAAAGAGTTGTCAAGCTCTTCCAGTCCCTATATCAAGCATAAGGAAGAGAAACTTAAGTTCAAGTGTTGTCTTTGCTATTGATGTGCTAAATGACTACCATCATATCCTGTCCCTTTTTAGGGCATCAATTTCCTTATTTGTCAGATGATTTTGGAAGATCATCCCTCATTGCTACATGATGGACAGATAGATGTAAAAGGAGAAGTAGAGCACTGGTTGGAAGAAATCCTGGAGAGAGCTTCTCCCACCTGAGGTCTGACTTTGCGCAACAGCCCTTCCAACTCCACCTACCACCTTCTGCAGCCTGGAAAGCCCAGCAGATTCACCTGGTTGTTGAGAAGGCCCTCCCTGCGAAGCTTAAGTGCCTGTGCTATCTCTGAATGCTGGTATTGTTGGGGAAGAAGGGTTTTGGGGAATGAATAAAGAGTTGGAAGCTATATAGTAGAATCTACCAGAGAACTCTGGCAATGGCCTTGAAGGCATCTGCAGTGGCCTCAGAGATCCAGGCATTAATCCAACGAGATGCTGGAGTTGTGGCTGAGGAGCAGGGGCTATGTGTGTTGGGGAACTGATGCTCACTCCAATGGACATCACTGTTTGGTCTGCCCCAAACCTCTCTTCCAGGAATCAACTTTCCCATACTCAAACTACAAGGTTGCAATGGGAACTGCTATGTTTTATAATATGACCCTGGTCCCTGGTCACTTGCCTGGTCCAGGTCAGGCAATTGACCCATACTGGAACAATATTTTTTCTGCTTGGATTTTTTTTCCCTTGGGATTTTGAAGAGCTAGAGATAAGAGGGGAAGAGCTATCTTAATTTCTCCCCTGCTGATTGGTCCAATAACATATAACTCTGAGGTTCTCTTGACAACCATATTTTCCTCACTGTGTAAAAGTAGCAAGCAGGAAAAACTTTTCTGATGAGAGAACAAAAGTTGAGGAGACTTCCAGGGGCATCTGAGTTTCTGGTTCTGCTCCATTCCTGAGGCCAGGCTGTAATCTAGTCCCTTGTCTCTAGTTCCATATCATTATAATTCACTTTCTTCTTGATAGTGCAGGTGGATTTTTGTTATTTACAATTCAAAAGGCTAAAGAATCATGTGAACTTTCTTACCAGATACATTTATTCATTCAAATACATCCTTCTGGCTCAACTACTATGTTCAGGTACCATGCAAGGTGCTGAAAATCCAATGATGAATAGGATAGACATAGTATTTACCCTAAGGGACCTTTTACTTGGAGGTGGGATAAAAGGCTGGGGGGGGGGTGGGTAGCCCTGGAACAAGTACTATACAGGTAAAATCCAGGTTTATAAGAACATGTAACAAGATTGTGAGGACATATAAGCTGAAAACTGAAGGAATGAGCAGGAGTGGAGTGGAATGGGTTGGGAATTAGGACATAAAGGAGGGAGAGCATCCCAGTCCTGAAGAAGAGCATGAATGAATGATTACTCTATCATGAAGTCAGCATCTTCTGGAGAGAAAGAAACACTGGATTAAGGGTCCTGATTTCTCACCTGCCCCTACTTTGGGCCCTCAGCTAATATGCAGGTAAGAAGACTCTTTCCTTTTGCCAGGAAAGCAGCCCAGCAGGGATCACGCCTTCTTGTCCAGACTCTTCTGTTCCTTGTTGAGATATTGCAAGGGGAGAAACACAAAATGCTCCCTTTCATTCATTCCCCTTTTTAGTAGAGAATTGCTAGATTTCATCCTAATAGCCATCATCCTCACCTTCCTTACTCCTATGTTGGGGGCAGCAGTGTGACTGGCTAATAACACCACATTTCCCAATGTGGAGGGATGGCTAATGAGAAGTCAGTGGAAGTGATTGAGTAGGTTTTTGTGTTTTTTAAAAGATTTTATTCATTTATTCATGAGAGACACAAAGAGAGAGGCAGAGACACAGGCAGAGAGAGAAGCAGATTCCCCACAGGGAGCCTGATGCGGAATTTGATGGGATCACAACCTGAGCTGAAGGTAGATGCTCAACCACTGAGCCACCTAGGCATTTAGGTAGGGTTTTCAGAAAGTTGTTTAAAGGGTTCACTTAGCTAGCAAGCACTCCTTTGTCCTTTCCCCCCTGTTTTTGCTTCTTTGTCCCTGGGACATGAACTCGATGGGTGGAGCTCCAGCCATCATTTTCTTTTTTAAAGATTTTAATCCATTTTTGAGAGAGAGAGAGAGAGAGAGAGCATGAGTGCATGAACAGGGGGAGAGGCAAAGGGAGAAGCCAACTCCCTGTTGAGCAGGGAGCCCAATGCAAGACTTGATCCCAGGACCCTGGGATCATGACCTGAGTTGAAGGCATATGCTAGGCTGACTGGGCCACGCTGGCGCCCCTTGTATTACTATTATTTTATTGATATTATGATTTCTTGTTATTTAAGTGGCTTATTAAGAAATTTCAGTATGTAGTATGTAATTTGTTGGGGGGAAACTCCTGTTAAGTGGTGTGAATTACTGAAATCCAGGGCTATTTGGTGTTATAAAGAAAAGATGTGGGGTGCCTGGATGGCTTAGTTGGTTAGGGATCTGACTTCAATTCAGGTCACAATATTGGGGTCCTGGGATGAAGCCCCACATCAGGCTCCCTGCTCAGCAGGCAGTCTGTTTGTCCCTCTCCCTATGCCCCTACCCCCATTTGTGTTCTCGCTCTCTCAAATGAATAAATAAAATCTTAAAAAAAAAAAAAAAAAAAAGCTGCAAGGGATGACCCAGTGCAAGTACTTTTAAACTGTAATATTCACAGAGAAAAATTTAGGTATCTTATTCAAATGTAAATTCAGACTCCGAGGGTCTGGTGCAGGCGTGAGATTCTGCATTTCTAACAAGCTCTTAGGTGAGGCTGCTTGCTCCAGACCTTTGAATAATAAAGACCTAGGAGATCTTTCCAGGTGCTGGGGAGAGAAATGATGAGAGAAGGGTAAACTGAGAGCAGAGAGAAAAGAATTTCTGAAAATGGGAAACAAGTTATGTAGAGGCTCTATCTCCAAGCAGATTATTAACAATTAAAAAAAAGGCCAGGAACTATGCATACATTGTTTCATTTAATTCTTACAACCAAAGGGGAATTCTTTTTACAATTTTTTTTAATTCAATTTGCCAGCATATAGTATAACACCCAGTGCTCATCTCATCACGTGCCTTCCTTAATGCCCATCACCCAGTTACCCCATCCCCGCCCACCCACCCCCCACTGCCACCACCTCCCCTTCTACAACACTTTGTTTCCCAGAGTTAGGAGTCTCATCGTTTATCTTCCTTTCTAATTTTTTGCCACTCAGTTCCCCCCCTCCCCTTATGGTCCCTTTCACTATTTCTGTAAGGGGAATTCTAAGCCTTATTTTACAGTTCAGAAAAGTGGAAGCTCAGAAAAGTTCAGGGAAAGTCACACAGTAAGTAAGTGGCAGGGATTGGATTGGGACTGAGGCTTTTCAGAGGCCAGAAGCCCTTATTTCTAAGCTCCTTGCTAAAATTCTGGGGAAGCTTATTCCTTTTGTGAGTTCTTTCTTCTCACCCAGGAAATGCTGGTCAGGGGAGGAGGAAGAGGCTGCCCCAAGGAACCAGCCCCACCTGTTTGGCTCAGCTCTTATTTATGGTAAAGGCTTTTGGTGGCCGCTAAGATTTGTTTTCAAACACTGGGGCCCCAGGGGGTGGGAAGTGGGAGTGGTACAGATGGGATGTGTATAAGTTTTGTTGGACAATTTCCACTTTGTAAACCTAGTCTCCTCTCTGGAGGTAGCCACGTTACGGAGCAGCAAGAACATGTCTTGGGAAGTGGGAGCCACAGAGGTGAGAGCAAACCCTGCTCTGGCTCTGAGCTGGGACCCTTGCTTTCTCCCTGGATGCCTGAGGCCTTTGAGGGATGACTAAACACAACAGTTTGGCTCAGCAGTTGGCTCACTGGCAAGTGCAAGTCCCCAGTGAGGACCCTCATTTCCTCCCAAGATGGGAGATAAATGAGCACTTTGTATCTCCACAAAAGGTAGGCTGCTCAGAGCAGAGCCTCTTTGAAAGGCTCCCTCTGCCAGTGCTGTTTCCTAGGGCTCTAATGTAAATCAGAGCCACTTCTGTCTCCAGTTTCCCACGTGTGATTAGACTTTGTCTAATTTCACCACCGTGGGAAGCTGGGGAGGGTGTTTGCACAGTAAATCTCTGGTTGGGAAGGTGGTTATAACATTCAAAAGGATGATGTAAAGAAGAGACAGGACTAAGTGACTAATGTGTTCAGGGGGTGATGCAGAGGAACAGCTCAGGGTGCAGGAACAGGATCAGCCTGGGATCCCAGAGCAGGGTTGATGTACTGGGGAAGAAAATCATGGAGGCACATCAGGAATGCCAATCTGAGACCTGATTGCAGAAAAACAAGATAGAGCTTCCCAGTAAGAAGAGAAACCAGGACCCATGATGTGGTTGCCTTTCCTCTCCAGAGGACAAGCTGTGTTCTGCTTTGATGTTAGCTCCATGGGTATGTCAAGGCTATTAGACACACTGGTTTCACGTCTGGGATCAGCTACAGCAGCAACACCAGAGGTGGGAAGAGAGGAGGCATCCTAGTGCAGAGTATTTGAAGAGGAAGGATTTAATAGCATCTACTCTGGCTGAGCCAAAATCATCTTCTAGGCTTCATTCCCTCAGGAACATTTTCTGTTCCTACGATTCCACTTTCCCTTCTTTCCTGCCACAGGACCATCATTTCCAAGGCATTGAAGGACAAATGGGCTACCAGATGGCCTGAAACATGGAATGGTGTTGGATATTCCAAATCACCCTTACTGGCTGGTCCGGTCCTAGAAGCAGAGCAAGGCCAGGAAAACCCTCTCTGGAACCCATGGCCTCCACCATCTCCCAGCCAGCACCATCTTTGAGGCCAGGCTATGCCAAATAGTTGGCAATACTTGCTGCCTCCACTTTCTGGATTATAATCCTAGAACTCTATAGTCTAATTTCTGCCCCACTCTATCCTACCGCACTGAAACTGCTCCGACCAATGGCATCAACAGTCTGGACCGGAGACTAGGGACCAGGACCACTTCTCAGTTCTTACTTTTACCTCTGAGCCATATGCCTATTGATTATAATCCTTTCTTCTTGAAAATCTCAACTCTAGGGACACCTGGGTGGCTCAGCAGTTGAGCATCTGCCTTTGGCTCAGCGCCTGATCCCGGATTCCTGGGATCGAGTCCCATATAGGGCTCCATTCATGGAGCCTGCTTCTCTTCCCTCTGCCTGTGTCTCTGCCTCTCCTGTGTCTCTCATGAATAAATAAATAAAATCTTTATAAAAAAAGAGAAAGAAAATCTCAACTCTGGGGGTTGTTAACAAGGGTTCCATGAGTTTTTAGACTGTCAGGAAAAAAACAACATGCAATCCTTGAAATCATTAAACAAAGAATTGTACAAGCATGCATTTTTTTAAAGGAGGATGGTCCAGGACATTCATTG
The DNA here is from genome assembly GCF_003254725.2 of Canis lupus dingo. Taxonomy (NCBI): domain Eukaryota; kingdom Metazoa; phylum Chordata; class Mammalia; order Carnivora; family Canidae; genus Canis; species Canis lupus. The sequence continues at coordinate 49,731,089 of NC_064253.1, read as the reverse complement.
CTTTCTCAAAGGAATCAATGAATTACCACTGTTAAGAACCAGTGCCTTTGACATCTGTATTGGCTTCTTCCAGGGAAAATCCAAAATAACAATGATTGATGAGTCTTTCGTTGTATACAGAGGTAAGTCATCAGAGCAGGAATGGTGCCTCTGACATAGGAGGTACTCAGGGGCTCAGCTTCTTTCTAGCTCTGCTCTGCCAACCCCAGGATATAGCCTTCAACCTCATAGTTCAAGATGATGTCATCTCATGCTCCAAGCAGCATGTTAGAGGGAGGGACAAAAAAGAAAGAGTATAAAGGATATGCTGCTCCTGTCTCTCAAAGATTCCTGGGGGCTGGTTTGTGACACTGCCATTACATTATTGGCTCAAACTTAGTCATGTGGTCATATCTACCTACAAAGAGGCTGGGAGATGTGCTTATTCTGAGCAATCATGTGCCAAGCTGAAGGGTAGAATAGATTTTGGGGGATAGCTATCAGCAACTGTCATACCCTCCTGGATACCTCCAAGGATGGATACTGTTGACTGGTTCACACAACATTCCTTTCCATTTTCTTCTAGTACATTATAGCTGGGAATCTACATTTCCCAGAGTTCTTTGCAGATGGAGTTGGCCTTCCACATGTGATTTAGGAACTACTAATTAAATGAAATTATGTGAGATTTGATCCTGGAACTAAGAGGAGAGAAGCAGCAGGCAAGGCATCAATTTTGCTGGTGTGGACAGAGGCCGGCTAGTTTCATGATCACCAGCTTCCTAGTTCAGCAGCTTCTTGTAGCACAAGTGTTTTTGTGGCTTCTTTCCTGATTATAATAGCAGAGGCATGGTGATTTTGAGGGTCTACAGGTATCTCTGGAAGCTTCATTTTAGTCTGCTTCCCCACCCCTTGCAGCAATGCTGTAAACCAGAGCTTCTCAAACTTTAAAGTTCATGTGAATTACCTAAGGATACAGGTAAAGGGTAGATATGGAGTGAGATCTCAGATTTTGCATTTCTAACAAGCTCCTGGGTAGTATCTGATGGTTAGGATAGATTTTTGAGTTGCTCCGTCCTAGGGTGTCCTAGGTGCTTACCTATACCTGTTCATAAATTCCTTTATGCTTTAACTACCTAATGATGGTTTCTGATTATCCAAATTCTCTGGTTGTTTCTTCCTTCCCTCTTAAGGGATCTTTTTCCTGTTCTTGTCCCTTAATATTGGTGTACGCCATGACTCTGGCTTAGGATCATTCTACAGACTCTTCCTGGATAATATCCTCCATCCTCTGGTCTTCAAACACTGCCTATACGCTTCTCAAATCCCATTCTCCAATCTATACTTTCTTCTTTGCTCCAGATTCCAGGATCCACAGCTGACTAGAACTGAGTTCTACAGTTGAGCAGGGCAGGAAAGAAAGCTTCCATGGTCAGATAAGTTTGGGAAATACTGTGTTAAATAAAGTGAAATTTATTTCCTTGCTGAGTTACTTCTAAAACTGTTAATGTGCTAAAATGCATTGCAGATTTCCAAGAGGGTGCCTGTAATACCCAATACTTAAACTTATTTGACATCTGGGCAGCCCGGGTGGCTCAGCGGTTTAGCGCCACCTTCAGCCCGGGGCATGATCCTGGAGACCCGGGACGAGTCCCACGTCGGGCTCCCTGCATGGAGCCTGCTTCTCCCTCTGCCTGTGTCCTGCCTCTCTCTCTCTCTCTCTGTGGGTCTCTCATGAATAAATAAATAAAAATCTTTAAAACAAAAAGCACTTATTTGACATCTGTATTGGATACAATCTGTTTTCTCAGTTTCTGTTACCACTGCCTGAGTCCTGACCTTTCAGCCTTTTGCTTTTCTTGAACCGTAGCCAACAGTGTAGATCTGTTGCCCATCAGCTGTCCTTCCTGAATCTTGCACTGTTCCAGCCCCTCCCTGCCTCACTTCTTTTATATCATTCTTGAGGCTTTGGGTTTGCATCTTCATATAAGGCATCGGCGTATAATTCTTGCCTTTGGCTCTGTTTTCCAGGGAATCTGGGCTAATACAACTTTCCACAGACTCCCCCATCCCCTTTTTCCTAGAATATTACTATCTCCTGGAAGTCAGTTTCCTAGAACATACTCTGGAAGTGCTGTGTTGGTCATCTTTCCCTGAATATCTACAAGAACCTGAGACTGAGCATGTCCAAGATCTAATCAATCCCTTTTCTTTTATATCTGTCCCTTTTCTGGTCTTATCTGTCTTAGCAACTGGCCCCATATTTGCCCATCATTCAAGCTACTTGGGTGTCATTCTTTGTTTAGTTTTGAAGATCTAATTGGCTTTATTAAGCAATCTCTTTCATCCATCCTTCTCCTTCCTCTTTTCTTCTCATCTGACTAACAATTATTCATTCTTTTTTTAAAAGATTTTATTTATTTATTCATGATAGACATAGAGAGAGAGAGGCAGAGACACAGGCAGAGGGAGAAGCAGGCTCCATGCCGGGAGCCCGATGTGGGACTCGATCCCGGGACTCCAGGATTGCGCCCTGGGCCAAAGGCAGGCGCCAAACCACTGAGCCAACCAGGGATCCCCTTATTCATTCTTTTTAAAAAAAATTTTAAAGATGTATGTATTTATTTATCTAGGGGGAGGGGCAGAGGGAGAGGAAGAGAGTCTTCTTCTTTTTTTTTTTTTTTAAGATTTTATTTGTTTGAGAGAGAGAAAGAGAGAGCATGTGCATGAGCAGGGGGAGTGGTAGAGGGACAGGAAGAGGGAGAAGTATACTCTCCACTAAACGGAGCCTGTCTCAAGGCTTGATCCCAGGACCTCAAGATCAGACCTTGAGATCATGACCTGAGCCGTGAGTCAGATACCTAACCAACTGCGCCACTCAGGCACCCCAACAATTATTCATTCTTAAAGAGGCAGTATGGATACCATCTTTTTATGACGTCTCCTTGGTAATCTGAGTGACGAACCACTCTGCTGAGTTCTCATAGGCCCCTAAATCTGTCTCTCTTAATACGATTTGTCATACTTTATGGTAATTCCTTCTTTCCATCCTCCCTTCCTTTCTTCCTTTCTTTCTTTCTTTCTTTAAAAACATTTTTAGTGTATCTGTCTATCCCTGGCCCCACATTCGGTGTCTCATTCTATTTTTAATCCCTAGCACCCAGGATTGAGAACTAACTGATTAATTGATAGATAGGAGTAAATGAGGTAGGTGAGAGAAAGAGAATTAAAATTTGTAAACTTTCCAGGGAGGAAAAACAATTTCCCCTCTACCTTTCTGCATTCTTAGCTGAGACTCCTATAATAAAAGATAGGTTAGGTCTGCCTGGCTGGCTCAGTCAGTAGAGCATGTGACTCTTGGTCTCAGAGTCATGAGTTTGAGCCCCATGTTGGGTGTAGAACCTACTTAAGAAAAAAAAAAAGATTAACAAAAGAAAAACAAATAGAACTATATTAACATGTATACATGGGAGATATCGTGGGAAAATGAATAAGCTCCTGAGGTAGAATCAGGTTTAAATGCCATCTTTTTTTAAAAAAGATTTTATTTATTTATTCATTAGAGACACAGAGAGAGAGACAGAGACAGAGACAGAGACAGAAGCAGGCTCCATGTAGGGAGCCCAACGTGGGACTCGATCCCAGGTCTCCAGGATCAGGCCCTGGGCTGATGGCAGGTGCTAAACTGCTGAGCCACCTGGGCTGCCCTTAAATGCCATCTTAACTGGGACAAGGGGGTGATGTAGGCCTTGTAGTGTAGAGGACATGATTTTTTTAGGAAAAGTGAATGGATCTTTAGAAGAATAGATGGGAGATGTGATGTTTTGTGACAAAGTCTGCCTGAGTGTGGTATTAACTTCTAGTCTTTTTCCTAAGACAAGAGTCAGTCTTCCCTGGTTTATGAAATTCCTGGGGTGGGGATTCATGACAGTTAAGTTCTTTTTTGGGGAGACCTGTATTTAGAGAAGGAAATTAAGAGAACAGTCTCCCTGCATTTCTATCTTTCAAGTGTCTACAGCTCAAAACAATCATTACACCAAACCAGCATATTTTGGGGTAGCATCTCCTGAACTCCTGTAATCATATTTTGGCATGGCACATTCTGCTACCCTTCATTTCCCACCTTTGAAAATTCTTCAAGAAGTTCCACAATCTAGAAGCTGAGTCGATAGATCTCACTGAATCAATCTCTTAGTCTGAGAATAGGTCAGTTCAGTTAAACAACTGTGTTTCATTTCAGGAAGTAGTATTTTTTTTAAATTTTTATTTATTTATGATAGTCACAGAGAGAGAGAGAGGCAGAGACACAGGCAGAGGGAGAAGCAGGCTCCATGCACCGGGAGCCCGACGTGGGATTCGATCCCGGGTCTCCAGGATCGCGCCCCGGGCCAAAGGCAGGCGCCAAACCGCTGCGCCACCCAGGGATCCCCAGGAAGTAGTAATGTAGGTGGGTCCCACCCAAAGTTACAAGTAAGCAGATATTTGAGAGGTGGCAATTCTTTGGAAACAAAACAAATACAAAAGTTAATGATTGGAACAGACTATAAATCTATTTCTGAGTCCAGAGGACAGCCAATGGAGATTTCTAGGTATCAGGCTAGAAGCATCTTTCACAGTTTGAACGTCTCTGATTATGTTTTTGGGTGTTCCATTGTGCTGAGTGGCCCACACAGCAACAGACACGAAGGCTGCCCATGTTAAGCTGTGGTAATTTCTGTGAAGTTGATATCAAGTGGTCCAGCTTCAACTTCCAGGGCTTTGGGAAAACAGAAGTTTTTGTTCTTACTGATTCCAAGTCAGAAGGATGAAAGAATCAGAAGTATTAGTTTGGAGAGTTTAGCCAGATATTTGAGGAAATTAGAAGAATTCAAGATCCAATCCAGCTTGCAAGTAGGTAACAAAACCTCAAAGACAATGAATAGGACTAAAATCTGATATCGACAAGTGTGTGTTTTAGTTTTCAATAGTTTCTAGTAAAATAATTTTCTTCTCTACAATCATGCCTATTTCTAGCAAGATAATCACAGTAAGACTAATTTGTTAGCAAAATAAATCTAGTCTCATTAAATTTGGCCAGACTATTTATGTAAGTGCAGCAAAACAGCAATTGACCATATAGGCTTGTTTAAAATTTGCTTTGATGGAACTTTCATAAGGAATCTCAGAATGGACTTTTAAAAAAGTCTCTCAAGGCTATGAAGCCACACCAATGACTCTTTGTCAGACTTCAAATAAATATCTACATATTTGGATGAATTCTTCTCTGTTTGAGGTCCCAAAAATATCCTGAGGAGACTGAGTCTGCCAGGACTCACCTGGTAAGATAGGAAACCCTGAAAGCAAGGTATCAGGTGTTTTCTCAAAAGGGGGCTTGATAACCATTGGCCCCTTAAAATCAACCTTATTTCCTTGAAGCTGTCTAGTTATATCTTATTCTGTGCCCATCGCTCAAATATGACATTCCAGTCAAAGTCTTGGTAAAATAACCAGTATTTCCAATTGTGTCTTGTTACAAAATTCTTATTGAACTTATGCAAATAGGTATATTGTCATGAAAATAAGAATACTCAAGAGTTTCTGAATTCTGGCAGGATCAGGTAGGGAAAAAAGATGCCTGCTTCAATTCTTTTTATATAGGTATATTTTGCCAACTTGCAGCCAGTCACAATCACTTAAGAAAAAGGAGGAAAGGTCTCCTTAAATCTGGAAAACAAAACATTAAAGAACCAGTGATGTTTCAAACAAAAAGTCATAAAAATTATAATCATCTTCATCAGTTTATTCACCCCCATGTAGTTAATTCTTGTTTTGCTTGATTCTAAGTTAGCAGTTTTATGAATTGTTTTGTTTTTTAATTAGAGTTCTGGAAATTCTTACCCAGGTCAATGGTATGACCTTAAAATTATGAGAAGCCTGCAATCTAGAGAACCTGTCAGAGTCCTTTGCATGAATTGGTCTGAAGATAAAGCACTTTTGGATTATAACTGCTTGCAAAAGCTTTTGGAAAAATATCAGAGTAAAAGAATAACCGACTGACAAAGAGCTTAAAAATGGTCATGATTAAAGATCTCATGATAGTTCATTTAAACACAGTTGACAAGGAAATATGATGATCTCTATAGCATACAATGTTTTAAGATGATAACTGGAGTTGTGACTGATGACAATAAACTAGGATGTATCAGATTCTAGGAATTTCATACAATTTCTAGAACACACATATTAATAACATATGCCCATACGCATATAACCTAAGAAGGTTACACATGACTTATTTGACAATGTTCCCATGTAATTTAACATGTCAGATAAACTTAGTCTCTCTTTTTTTTTTTTTTTAATTTTTATTTATTTATGATAGTCACAGAGAGAGAGAGAGAGGCAGAGACACAGGCAGAGGGAGAAGCAGGCTCCATGCACCGGGAGCCCGACCTGGGACTCGATCCCGGGTCTCCAGGATCGCGCCCTGGGCCAAAGGCAGGCGCCAAACCGCTGCGCCACCCAGGGATCCCTCTCTTTTTAAAAGGAGAGAGAACAAATCTTTCGAGATGTTCCAGAAATCTTGCAGAATAATTAAATGATAATTAAAGTGATAATTAGAGATTTAGACAAAATGACTATTAAGGATTTCAAAGGCAAATATAGAAAATAATATAGTTTTAAGAATCTTAGCTTTTTTAATAGAGAACTATTAAAAACTTTTTTTTATTATTAAAAACTTTTAATAGAGTTTTCTTAAGTAATCAAAGACCTCATAAAGATAACATGAAGCATGGGAAATTATTTTGATTAAACACAGAATCTTTGTTTTCTAGACAGATTATTTAAGAGGTAAAGAAAACCTTTCACAATCTCTTATCAAGAGCAGACCAATAAAACACGACCACTCTCTTACATCATGTACAAAATGTAATTAAGGGGCGCCTAGGTGGCTCAGTCGGTTAAGTGTCTGCCTTTAGCTCAGGTCATGATCCCAGAGTCCTGGGAGTATCAGGCTCCCTGTTCAGCAGGGAGTCGCTTTTCCCCTCTCCCTCTGCCCCTTTCTCTGTCTTGCGTGCTCTCTCTCTAATAAATAAATAAAATCTTTAAAAATTAAAAAAATTCTTAAAATGAGATAAAAATGGATTAAAGACTTGAATGCAAGATCTGAAGACCTGAAGCCATAAAACTCCTAGAAGAAAACATAAGCAGGTAAAAAAAAATTAAAAAAAGGAAAATATAAGCAGTAAGTTCCCTGACATTGGTCTTTGTGATGATTTTTTTTTTTAATTTGACCCCAGAAGCAGAGGAAACAAAAGCATGAATAAACAAATGGGACTAGAGTAAACTAAAAAGCCTCTGCACAGCAAAGGGAACCACCAACAAATTGAAAATGCAACCTACTGAATGGGAGAAATATTTGCAAATCATATATCTGATAAGGGGTAAATATCCAAAATATACAAAGAACTCCTACAACTCAACACTAAAAATACCCAAACGATCCAATAAAAAATAGGCAGAGATTCTGAATAGACATTTTTCCAAAGAAGAAATACAGATGGCCAACAGGTACATGAAAAGGTGTTCAATATCACTAATTAGGGAAATTTAAATCAAAACCACAAGATAATATATAATATATATATTATATATTATGTATAATATAATAGCTCTTAACCAAAAACCAAAGAAACAGCAAGTGTCGGCAAGGATGTGAGGAAAGCTAGCCCTCGTGCACATTGGTGGGAATATACACTAGTACAGCCACTATGGAAGAGAGTATGGAGGTTCTTCAAAAAATTAAAAATAGAACTACTATATGATCTAGCAATTCCACTTCTGGGTATTTATCCAAAGGAAACAGAAACACCAATTCAAAAAGTTATACACACCTCCACATTCACTGAAATATTTACAATAGCCAAGACATAAAAGCAACCTAAGTGTCCCCTGATGGATGAATGCATAAAGAATATGTGGTATATATATATTCAATGGAATATAATTTGCCCATAAAAAGAAAGAGATCTTGCTATTTGCAACATCATGGATGGACCTTGAGGGCATTATTGAATGAAACAAGTCAGACAGAGAAAGACAAATGCCATATGATCTCACTTACATGTGGAATCTAAAAAATGAAAAACAACCCCCCCGCCAAGCTCATTCATACAGAGAACATAGTTTAGTGGTTGCCAGAGGAGGTGGAAGGTGAGTGAAATAAATCTTACAAATTCTCATTACAAAAGGAAAAAAAAATGTAACTGTGGTTATGGATGTTAGCCAGACTTACTGTGGTAATAATTTCTCAATACAGACATATATCAAATCACTATGTTGCATATCTGAAACTAACATCATGTTATATGTCAATTACACCTCAATTTTTAAAAAAGAGTACACCAATAAGCTGAGAACTTTTTCCTTTTAACAGATGAAAGAAAATTAAATTTTAGTTTTGCATAGGCACACTCTTGATACTAAAGCTTATTTCTAAAACTGTTTAAACAAATTTATTCCATTTTGGCCAGTTTGACCACATGAAATGAGACTCTGTCTCACTCTCACTCTTTCTCTCTCCAACTTTCTTTCTTTTTTTTTTTTTTTTTAAAGATTATTTATTTATTTATTCATGAAAGACACAAAAAGAAGCAGAGACATAAGCAGAGGGAGGAGAATAGAAGCAGACTTCATGCAGGAGCCCAATGTGGGACTCGATCCGGGAACTCAGGGAACACATCCTGAGCGGAAGGAAAATGCTCATCTCCTGAACCACCCAGGTGTCCCTCTTTCCAACTTTCTATATCCATCTAGTTTTTGTCCTTTCTTCTCTCGCTCTCTTTTTTTTTTTAATTCTCTCTTTCGTTCTGGAATAACCAGTTAGTCTATGTTAGGACAAAATTACTATTTTTCCCTTAACAAAAATATATCTCTATAACTCACACTTTTTTTTTAAACCAAAAACACACTCTACTTTCCTTATATATTTTGCAGGTAGAGCTTTTTTCTACTAGTTTTAATTAAACATTAATTAGAATTCTGAACTCTTAGAAACCTTAGTTTCTAGTGTACACAGAAGTAAGCCATGTGAACTGTCACACCTATATTCTGTAGATGTCAAAATAGCTTTTGTTCCTCTGTAATGAGAGGGTAAAATTAGGTAAACTTAGATTTATATTTAGCAATTAATGTTTCAGTACATTATCTTATTTGGAAATGATCTAGGTATTCAGTGACTATCTGCCATTTAATTTAACTTAATATAACTTTAAGGTTTCAAGTTACCGAAATGATTTTGGAAATGTTTTTAAGCAGACATATTTTATAGAACATAATCACTGTGGAAAAAATCATTTACAAACTTCTTTCCCACCTATGTTTAGTTGATTCATGTTTTTTTAACAATTATGTTTAGATCAGTCATGAAAATTTCATAAGACATTAGACAAAGTTAGGCATCATTTTTTTAAAAAGATTTTATCTATTTACTTGACAGAGAGAGAGCACAAGCATGGGGAGCAGCAGGCAGAGGGAGGGAGAAGCAGGCTCCCCACTGAACAGGGAGCTCAAGGCAGGGCTCCATCCCAGGCCCCTGGGATCATGATGGAGCCCAAGAGAGACACTTAACCGACTAAGTCACCTAGGTGTCCCAAAATTAGGCATCATTTTAAGTTACTATTCTTCTTGGCAGATGTTTGACTAGTAGATCCAGCTAGAATAAATGTTGTGTGTCTGCATTATTTATAATGCTGACAGTATTTTTTTTTTTTTAGAGTTTATTTACTTATTCATGAGAGACACACAGAGAGAGGCAAAGACATAGGCAGAGGGAGAAGCAGGCTCCCTGGGGGAGCCCAATGTGAGACTCCATCCCTGGACTCAGGATTATGCCCTGGGCTGAAGGCAGATGCTCAACTGCTGAGCTACCCAGGTGCCCAATGCTGACATGCTGATTATTTTTCTTTTAATTTTTTTTTTTTTTTTTTTTTTTTTACTAAACCAATGATATTCTTTCTTACCAAAGACTACTCAAGGGGTGCCTGGGTGGCTCTGTCGGTTAAGCGTCTGACTTAGGTTCAGGTCATGATCTCAGGGTCCTGGAATGGAACCTCACCTTGGGCTCCCTGCTCAGTGGAGAGCCTGCTTCTCCCTCTCCCTCTGCCCCTCCCCCCTCACTTGTGCTCTATCTCCCTTCTCCCCCCATCTCAAATAAATAAATAAATAAATAAATAAAATCTTTAAAAAAAGGAAGACTACTCAAGTCACATGAACTTGAAAAATATTTGCGTTAGTTTCTATATTGCTCTGAAAGAATATTTAATTTATATAAGCACTTACCTTTAAGCCAATTAAACAGAGCTCTTTCACAATTTTGACAATATCACCCAGAGGTAGAAAAATACTATGTGTGTGTGTGTGTGTGTGTGTGTGTGTATATATATATGTATATATATATATATATATATATATATATATATATATATATATATATAGGAATCATATATATATATATATATATATGATTGGCCGAAGAAGCCCATCAAGTTCCAAATTATCCTAGTAAAATTGTGCCAACATGAAAGAAGTAGATAGAGTTGGTGGAGCATGTACTTGGCAGGGGTTTGAGAAGAGGGTTTCAGTGGACTGAGAAGTCCCTATAGGAGGAACAGGATCAAGGAAAAACAGAACACAGAGACTTTAAAAACAAAACAAAACCAAATAAAACCCTCTCAGGCTCTGAATATCAGCTTCTAATTAGGCCAATTTTCCTACCGAACAGCTCTTTTAAAAATCCTTTTTGATATCTTATTATCAGCTGGAACAAACAGTAACTATTTCTGGCAGTATTAAACTTCTTTTTTAAATTACTTTTTTCCTGAGGTGCCTGACTGGCTCAGTTGGTTGAGCATCTGACTTTTGGTTTTAGCTCGGCTCTGTGGTCTCAGGGTTGTGGAATCAAGCCCAGTGTTAGGCTCCCCACTCAGCGGGGGAGTCTGCTTGGGATTCTCTCTCTCCCTCTCCCTCAGCCCCTTCCCCTCTTCTCTCTAAAATAAATGAATAAATCTTTTAAAAAGAAACAAGTAAATTATTTCCCCCTTTTTCTTTTAAACTCAAGGTATACTTGTAAGTGGCTCAAACCCAAAACTAATAAACCTTTTGTGACTTAACGTGAGTGCAAGTTGGGTATCTCTAAAGAGGGTGCAAAAGATGCAATCCTGCCAAGAGCTGGAACTACTTACTTGCACACACAAGCACCAAAAACCTGTGTGCCAAGCCAAGTTCTCAGGACGTAAAACAAGACAAACAGGAAAGAAATAGCTAGCTGTTCCTGGGAGGGAAAGGATAAATAACCCAGGGGTATTCCCAAAAACCAAATTCCTAAAAGTTACAGTTCAAATAATTCATTCTTATAGATATTTCTCTCCTGCTAATCTGAATTTGAAGATGAAAGGACAACATGAAATTTTAGCCTCCTCTTAATTAGTCGCTACAAACAGAGATCCAGGAGAGCTGATTTTAATAACTCTTACCCGTCTGCCAGGTTTCACAGGATTCCATATGGGTAGGGTTTCAGTGATCCTGTCCTCATAATTTTCTCTCTGTCCTTCTGAGTCGGCTGAGACTCCTGCAATAAAGCACAGGTTAATAAGAGAAAAGCAAACAGAAGTTTACTAACATATATATCCCATACATACAGGGGAGATACCCTGGAAAAATTAATGATCCCCCCAAAGTGAGAATTAAATATGATCTTAATAGGAAAATGGGAGGGGAAGATGTAGGGCTTGGAGAATAAATGATTTGGGGGAAAGTTGAATTGGCCCCTGGAAAGATAGGAGATATAATAGTTTGTAATAAAGTTTGTCTGGGTGTGGTGTGGATTTCCAGGCTGCTGCCTTGTGAGGACAGTCAATCCTCCCTGGTTGATGAAACTCCCTGGGAGGGGATTTATGACAGCTGAGATCCTCTTGGAGGATGTAGGCAGATAAGAGTAATTCAGGGACACCTGGGTGGCTCAGCAGTTGGGCGCCTGCCTTCAGTTCCGGTTGTGATCCTGGGATCCGGTATCGAGTCCAGCATCTGGCTCCCTGCATGGAGCCTGCTTCTCCCTCTGCCTGTGTCTCTGCCTCTCTCTCTCTCAGTCTGTGTCTCTTATGAATAAGTAAATAAATCTTTAAAAAAAGGAGTAATTCAGAAAAAGCTATTCCCTGCATTTGCTGCTTTTCAAGTGCTTACAGCTTAAAATAATCAATATACCAAAGCAGCCTAATTTGGGGTGTCATGTCTTGAACTCCTACAGTCATATTTTGAGGTGGCATATTCTGCTACCCTTCAGTCTCCACTTTTTAAAAAAATATTATGTATTTATTTATTCATGAGAGACACAGATTGAGAAGCAGAGAGAGACCCAGGCAGAGGGAGAAGCAGGCTCCCCGAGGGGGAGCCCGACGTGGGACTCGACCCCAGGACCCCAGGATCATGCATCTGCCCAACCACTGAGCCACACAGGCGTCCCTCCACTTTTTTTTTTTAATATTTTATTTATTTATTTTACAGGGAGAGAGCAAGCGAGTACAAGCAGGGGGAACAGCAAATGGAGAGTGAAAATCAGGCTCCCCACTGAGCAGGGAGCCCAATGTGGAGCTTAGTCCCAGGACCCTGGGACCATGACCTGAGCCAAAGGCAGACGCTTAACCAACTGAGCCACGCAGGTGCCCCAGCTTCTACCTTAAGTGAAGAGGAAGGATTCTGAGATTGTGAGAAATACATATTGCTCTGCCCTAGGTTAAAGTGGCTGGAAAGTACATTTTATAATCGGCTCCAAAGCACCATCAAAAGATTCTAGATAACGGGTTCAGGCAGGACTACTGCCACACGCTCCAGCATGGCCACAGACAGGTTCCTGGCTCCCAAGGAGGTGCTCTCTCTGAAGATCAGCACTTGCAGAAGCCAAAGAGGAACTGAACTGCCTCCTGAAATTTTGGACTCTAGGTGCCTCATCCTAGTCCTGGCCCCCCCGAGACTTAAGCTGGGGGTCCCACTGACTCATGTGGAGAAGCAGAAATTCATACCTGATATAAAATAAAGTTTCCTTTAGGGGAGTGTGTTTGTTTCCCTCAGGGTTGCCATAACAGTGTATCACAAAGTGGGTGGCTTAAAACAACAGAAATTTATTCTCTCATAGTTCTGGAGGCTAGAAGTTTGAAATCAAGATGACAGCAGGGTTGTTTCCCTCTGAGGACTCTGAGAGAAAATCTGTTCCATGGCCCTCTCCTAGTTTCCCATGAGAGCTAGCAATCCTGCCATTCCTTGGCTTATAGATGCATCACTGGTCTCTGTCTTCACAGGGCATTCTCTCTGAGTCTTTCTAAATTTTTTTTTTTTTTTTTTTTTTGTGATAGTCACAGAGAGAGAGAGAGAGAGGCAGAGACACAGGCAGAGGGAGAAGCAGGCTCCATGCACCGGGAGTGCGACGTGGGACTCGATCCCGGGTCTCCAGGATCGCGCCCAGGGCCAAAGGCAGGCGCCAAACCGCTGAGCCACCCAGGGATCCCTCTCTGTGTCTTTCTATCTTCACATGGCTGTCTTCTTCTTCTTCTTTTTTTAAAGATTTTATTTATTTACTCATGAGAGACAGAGAGAGAGGGAGAAACACAGGCAGAGGGAGAAGCAGGCTCCATGCAGGGAGCCCAATGTGGGACTTGATCCCGAGACTCTGGGATCACGCCCTGGGCTGAAGGCAGGCATTCAACTGCTGAGCCAGCCATCCAGGCGACCTGGCTGTCTTCTTTATACGGAATCAGATTAGAAGTCAGTCCTACCTCAGTATGACCTTATGTTGGCCAGTGACATCTGCGGTGACCCTATTTCCTAATAAGCTCACATTCTGAGATACTTGGGGTTAGGACTAACTTTCAGGGGAAGGGGAGACATAATTCAACCCATAACAGGGTAGAGAAAAATTGTATTTTCTATCAATTTTGAGAGCTGCTTTGCTGTAATTACCCTCATTTTTGTTTAAAGCGGGGTAACAAGTTGGTGACACAGGGCTAAATTTGGCTCCTAAACTTGTTTGTTAGGTCAGGATCCACATCATTCCCTAATGTCGTGCCCTGGCCACTTCACAAGTAGCCCTTATAGACATTTGCATAAGTGACTCTTAGTTTAGAACTTGCTTTCTGGGGATCCCTGGGTGGCTCAGCAGTTTGGCGCCTGCCTTTGGCCCAGGGCGAGATCCTGGAGTCCCGAAATCCAGTCCTGCATGGCGCTCCCTGCAGGGAGCCTCCTTCCCTTCTGCCTGTCTCTCTCTCTCTCTCTGTGTGTGTGTACTCATGAATAAATAAATAAAATCTTAAAAAAAAAACCAAACAAACAAAACTTGCTTTCTCAGAGAGTCTCACTGGTAAAAAAAATCTTAGCCACAAGAATTACCCTAAGAAGCAATGTGTTCCCATTTCACTGACCAGGAAACAGAGGCTCAGAAAGTAAAGGTGCTCTGTCTGGATCACACAGAAAAGAGTGGATGCATGTCTCCATCCGCTAACCTGGGCTTGCATACCCTCAGGCCCACATCTCCATGACCCGACTGCTGCACAGCTTCAGTGAGCTCACAGCACTCTCCTTCCTCCCATTTCCCCAGCGAGATTTTCACAGTAGTAAATGGCTACTAGCATGTTGAGTCTCAGCGACTTTTTAAAACCAGACACATTCCCAAGGGAAAACCTTTGTGGCTGTTTCTCCCAGAGAGAAGAAAGTATAATGTGCTGGGTTAAGGGCAGTCTGGTTTTGAGCTTGGGAATCTTTCCTTCTGCGAGTGTGTAAGAAAAGAGAATGAAAAGCACAAGATGTAGAACCACCTTGATTAAGGGTTGAGCCCCTTCTCACCTGGCCTCCTTGTTTGGAGAAGTTCCCTTCCTAGAGGACAAGCAATTCTTAGACTTCCTTTCTGGTCTTTTAAGAACTGGATACAAAAAAAAAAAAAAAAGAAGAAGAAGAAGAAGAACTGGATACATGTTTCAGATCCTGTTCCTGGAAAAGTGCACTTACAAATTTTAGAGAATGGAACAGAATTGCTTGACATTTCCTTTATACCTGGTATCCTGATATTTCATCATAATTAATCCAGTGTTCTCTTTGACAGCCATGTAATTAATCCAGGCATAGGCTTTTTTTTTGGTGGGGGGCAGGGGGCAGTTATTCTTCTTGGTACTCAGCGGGCCATTTCTGTGTGAAAGTTAATGACTTTCTTCTTTACTCCTAAGAAATAGGCCATAATTTATTTTTTTTCCCCTCCATTCCCTCTGTTCTTTTATTCTGGAATGCCTATTAAATAGGATGACAGAACTTTTGGATCCTTTGTTTATGCTTCCTAACTTCTTTTTCCCCTATGCCAACATGAAGTATTTTTTATTAAGTGACAAATAAAAATAATAAAATGAAGTCCTTTAAGTCCCTTTAAGACTTGGGTCTGCTGTGTGCACAGCAGGTGCTAAATAAATGTGCCTCCTTTTCTTCACTCTCAGCACCCAAACAACTAGATCAACAATGATAACTAGCATTTATTGGCTGCTTATTATGTACAAGACAATGGGCAAAGTACTTGCCACATGGCTCCATTGAATTCCCACAACAGCCCTATGAAGTTGGTACAATTACTGCCTTCATGAGGCAGGGAAGTGAGAGCCATAGGGCAGAGGTTGGCAAACTCTAGTCAATGGGCCAAACCTGTCACTGCCTCAAATTTCTCTGTTACATCTCCTATCTGTCTTTCTCTGAACTGCGTTTCAGGAGAATTTCTCCACTTGACCTTTCAACTCTGTTTTGACTCTTCATTGATATTTATTTTGTGATTTGGCCCGTTGAATTTTTATTTGGAAAAACATATTCCCTTTTTTTAAAAAAATATTTTATTTATTTATTTATGAGAGACACAGAGTGAGGCAGAGACACAGGCAGAGGGTGAAGCAGACTCCATGCAGGGAGCCTGATGTGGAACTCGATCCCAGGACTCCAGGATCATGCTTGGGTCAAAGGCAGGCACTAAACCGCTGAGCCATCCAGGCATCCCTGGAAAAACATATTCCTAAAGTTCCAAAATCACCAGTTAATTCTTTTTTTTTTTTTTTTTTATTTATTATTTATGATAGTCACAGAGAGAGAGAGGCAGAGACACAGGCAGAGGGAGAAGCAGGCTCCACGCACCGGGAGCCCGACGTGGGACTCGATCCCGGATCTCCAGGATCGTGCCCTGGGCCAAAGGCAGGCGCCAAACCACTGCGCCACCCAGGGATCCCTAGTTAATTCTTTTTAATCGATGAAATATCCTTTCACATTTCTTGTGAAGACATTATTTACACTTAATCTGAAGCCTTTGTTCTTCACTAGTTATTAATTCTGCTTCTTGGATGTTAGTTTTTCTGATGATAGATTTTGATGGCCCTGTTTCACTGTTCTGACTTTTCTCAAATGCTTAGTAATTCTAGATACATGTTCATTTTTAAAGTGTGCATTCTTGTGCTTGTCTGTCCTGTTTACAGAGCCTGCACGTAGTAACTTCATGGAGGAGTGGAATGTGCTGGTTGGTTGGAGATGTGGGGGTGTATGAAAGGAAGAAGAGGACCAGTTTTCTCTTTTGAGTGCAGCAATTTTCTTCCCCTTTTGGGCATTAGTTGTTGTCTGGGGCAAAGCTTTGCCTCTGGCCCAAGAGCCCACAATTACTAGTTTGGTCTGGGGAGAAACCGTCTTGCAGCTGCCTGAGTAGTACAAATGTGAGGAGAAGGGATTAACCGCATCAGATACTTCAAATGCATTTTCCCAATTAACCACTCCAAGGAATTTCCCGGGGCCTCTTTCCTTGTACCTATTAAGTCTGAAATTGCAGTTCTTTGTTAACATTTCTACTTTCATGCCAGTCTTCTTGTGCATGAATATATATTTTATATATATATATATATATATATAATATATATGTAATTTTTTAAACCAATCTTTTATTATCTGCCCTTGGTGTTAAACTTAGAATGGTCTTCCGTATTTCCTCTCCCTTCCAAAATTATAAATATTCATCTATTTTCTTCTTTTACTATTTTTGTGATTTCATGTTTTACATTCAAATCTTTCAGCCATCTGGAATTTATTCTAATGTCAGCCATGACTTGGAACTCTAAACTTAAATTTTTTCCTAATGGTGAGCCAGTTGTACCCACCATGCTTTCCATGTGTGGGCTTTTAAAAGGCAGCTCAGCCCCCAGAGCTCCATAAAAGCCTAGGAGTTAAGAATAGAAAAGCTAGGACTATAACTCACTCAGATCCTAATCTCTGTTCCATTACTGCTCACGATGGGACTCTGGCAGAGCTGGGTTCTCCCTAGGGGAAAGCTCTGACCAATGATGTAAGGCTGGGAGGGTTGAGGCAGTAAGGGGACTTATGGAGAGTCCTCTGGTGTTTAATACTTGCTGTGCTCCTGCCACTGGGCATGGCTTCATGGGAAACAGCTGCTCAGCCTTGCAAGAAACTCCAAGGGTTCCAAGTTCTACTCTTTAACTGCCTATTCTTTCTTTAACACCCATGTCCTCTTCCTATAGATCACTCCAAGTCCAGCTCATGCTACTCCTCTGTGAAGCCTGCCCTGCTATGCCCACTAAGGCTTAGCTGCTCTCCTAGTTCCCACTGCATTTCACGTGGCTTTCTAGTGTAATTTTTGTTGTTGACATATCTGTTGTGGATGAATAAATTAGTTAACAAACGAACTGAATCACTAAGCATGAAGGATGATATCTGCCAGGTGTAGGGAGAAAAGGAAAACCCCCAAAGGATATGGACTTGCTGCTGACCGTGTAGACATGTTCATCTGCAACGTCTCTTGAGGCCCAGGTGTTCAGTGTTCATGGCACAGTGGTTGGCGCCCCAGAGCAGCTGTGACTTTGATGTGGTGCCTGAAGCTAGAGTCTTTTTCTTTTCTTTTCTTTTCTTTTCTTTTCTTTTCTTTTCTTTTCTTTTCTTTTCTTTTCTTTTCTTTTCTTTTCTTTTCTTTCTTTTTCTTTTCTTTTCTTTCTTTTCTTTTGTTTTCTTTCTTTTGTTTTCTTTCTTTTCTTTTCTTTTTTTCTTTTTTCTCTTCCCTTTCCTTTCCTTTCCTTTCCTTTTCTTTCTTTCTTTCTTTTTTTTTTTTTCCAAGTGTTAGGACCTAAAGATACCAGGGAGAGTCAACTTTGTCTCTTTCCTCAGGGAGCTGATAACTTGATGAAGTATAAGTGCATAGTCAGAATCTTGGGAGAAACTTTAGGAAGGGAAGAATCAGACATATCAAAACCCTCAAAGAGAACAAGTAATGTAGATGAGTTGGAGAACACTTGCTTGTCTATAAAATATGCGCACCAGCTTGAACCAGCATTTCCTGTGTGCTGAATATGTGTCAGGCTCTAAACTCTTTTTTTCCCTAAACTCTTAATACACATATCTCATTTGTTCCTCATGAAAACCAGGTGGCACTATCAGTTCCATTTTGTAGATGAGCAAAGTGCTCTCAGAGAGGTAAAATGATTTACCAACTGTCACAATGAGGAAGCCACAATCTGAAGCCCAGGTGAGGGAGGGCTCAGCTTCAGAGAAGAGAACTTAGTCTTTGGTCATCTGAACTACTTCTCCCTCTCCTTTTACTTGGAACTACCCTGTGGGGTTGAATAGAATTTTCTTTTGTTTTTCTGGGCCTTTGCTTCTGTGGTAGAGATAAGTAAGTAGAGATAAACTCCACCCTTTCTGGTTTCTTTAGGCCTGGCACACAAGGCCTGGCTAAATAATGCAGGAAGAAGACCAACATTTTCAAACACGATATGTCCATCTCAGAGCTTGCACTGTTCAAAATTTATCCCTCTGACTTCTCACCTGAAGATTATGTGAGACATAGCCAAGAACCATGAAAACACTCATTCCTTTGACTTATCTTTTGCACTGTCGCCTTGGGAATTATCTTTTTTTTTTTTTTTTTCAAAAGATAGTTTACAGTCTGAGAATTGTTTAAGAGAATTTCTTAAAATACATGTAACGTGGGCAGCCCGGGTGGCTCAGCGGGTGAGCCAAGGTGAGGGTGGGTCACCTTCAGCCCAGGGCCTGATCCTGGAGACCTGGGAATCAAGTCCCATGTTGGGCTCCCTGCCTGCATCTCCCTCTGCCTGTGTCTCTGCCCCCCGCCCCCCCGTGTCTCTCATGAATAAATAAATAAATAACCTTAAAAAAAATACATGTAACATGAAATTTATCATCTCAACTACTTTTTTTTTTTTTTTTTTTTAAATTTTTTTTTTTATTTATTATTTATGATAGTCACAGAGAGAGAGAGAGAGGCAGAGACACAGGCAGAGGGAGAAGCAGGCTCCATGCACCGGGAGCCCGACGTGGGACTCGATCCCGGGTCTCCAGGATCACACCCTGGGCCAAAGGCAGGCGCCAAACCGCTGCGCCACCCAGGGATCCCCATCTCAACTACTTTCAAGTGTTTAGGTCAGTATTGTTTAGTACATTCACGGTGTTGTGCAATATACAAAATAAACTTTTTCATCTTGCAAAACTGAAACTCTATTCCCATTAGACAACTCCCCATTCCCCACTCATCCTCTTTCCCCTGGAAGTGACAATTCCACTTTTTGTTTCTATTAATTTGACTACTCTGGACACCTCATGCAAGCGAATCATACAGTATTTGTCTTTTTAAGACTGGCTTATTTCACTTAGTGTAATATTCTCAATGTTAATTGGTTTGTAGCATGTGTCAGAATTTCCTTCCTTTTTAACATGGAAAAATATTCCATCCAGATATTGTTTTTTGGCTTTTTTGTTTAATTTTCAACTTTTCTATTGCTTTACAGTTTCTGTTTTTGCTATTACTTCCTAGTTTTAGTGCATTGTGAACAGACTGTTATCTGTATTCATTCTACTTTTTGGAATGTATTGAGGTTTTTTTATTTTTTTATTTTTTTATTTTTTTTTATGGCCTTACATGTGGTTATTTGTTAATGACCCATGGATACTTAACAAAGTACAAATTCTAGGTTTTCAAGGTATGGAGTTTGATAGTCTTTAATTCAATGTATTACTAATTTAACAAATCAAGTCCTCTATACCCTTACTTTTTGTATAGCTTATTGATCAGTCATGGGCTAAGAGAGGTGAATTAAATTTTCTACTGTTACTGTATTTATGCCCACTTCTCCATGCATTTCCAGTTGTTTTTGTTTTATGAACTCTGATGTTATTTTGTGCATAAATATTTATGACATATCTTCATTGTTGCTCTCTGCCTTTATCATTTTAATATTTTTGCCTCTATTTTTTGATTTTCTGTGAATTCAACTGTGTCTAATATTAATACCAAAACCCTTGTTTTTTGTTCTTGTATTTGCATGTATGGTATTTGTTCTTGTGTTCTATTTTTTCCCACTCTTTTACTTTCAGTATTTCTGAGGAACACTATTTTAGATGTATCTCTTGCACGTAGCACTGGTTGGGTTTTATTTTGTGACTCCATGAGCCAAAGAGTGAGGTAATCAGGTCAAAGTTAAAGAAAGCTTCTATAGCTCTTGACCCCCATGGCGAAATAAATTGTTTTTCACTGGATAGACCACTTTATGCTGTCACCAGTCATTTAGAAGCAAACCATCTCCCCACCATTGCCAGCATGGCTATTATACTGCTGCTTAAATTTTTAATAGGTGAAAATGGGACCTCATTGTTCTCTCTTTTGTTTTTCTTGGCTTTATCTAATTCTACTTTAAGTAAATAAAGATGGAAGGAAAAAGAAGTCAAAATGAGAGGTGCCTAGTTGGCTCAGTCAGTGGAATGTGTGGCTCTCGATCTTGGGGTTGTGAGTTCAAGCCCCAAATTGGGTGTAGTGATTGCTTAAAAAAAATTTTTTTTAAGTGAAAATGAAACATTCCTTTTTCAGATATCTCCAGTGAGATTAAAATGGGTGATGGTGTTTGTTATTCTAGATTCCCATGTCATTGGACCAATCACTCCTCACAGGCTCCTCAGCTCAGGCCTTAATTTTTCCCAGGAGAAATTGTCAAGGTTCCTTCCTCACAGCCCAGTACCTTGCTTTCTTTCCTTCTGTAGTAATAGGCAGCATAATATGATAGGAAGATACAGGGTCTGGAGCTAGGTGAAATGGATTTAAATCCCAGCTCCATCCCTATTTACTAACTGTGTGATCTATGACAGTTACTTACCCTCTCCGTGCCTTGGTTCCCTGAGGTAATAATTCTCAAGGGTAATAATGTCTACCACAGTGACACCTATTGGGGTTGTTGTGCAGAAGAGTTAACTTATGCAGACTCAGACAGGATTTTTTTTTTTTTAAGTAATCTCTACACCTAATGTGAGGCTCGAAATCACAACCCTGAGATGGAGTCACATGTTCTACCAACTGATCCAGCCAGGTGCCCAGGGTTGTTGTTGTTATTATTATTATTATTATTATTATTATTATTAGTTCCACCTCTGTGAAATATTTCTTTTCCATTTCAACGATGAGGTTTTGGTGGAAGATTTTTCCTTTTAGGATGACCCTGCTTCCTTAGTTGCTGCATTAGGTCTTAGGCCAGGAGCAGGTTCCTGACATAAACCTATCAGAGTCCTTTCCTGGGATCTCGGAAATTGGGACACAAGAAAGAAAGCTTTTAGCGATTCTCTGGTGGGGAGCTCTCAGATGTGAGACCCAGGTTGCTGGCAGGCTGATAGCCATGGTTCCAGCCTGTGGAGGAAGCCAGGTTAAAAATAAGGCTGACTGACATGTGGAGAGAAGTAGACATTAGAGATGGAAAGAGTCTGGCATCGTTGGAATCCTTCACTCTAGTGCTCCCCAGATGCACCTTACAAGCTTCCTGTTCTCCCCAGGCTTGCTTGCATTAAACTTCTGCCACTTGCAACAAAAAAAAGCTAATTTAATACACTTCCTACGGCACCTTAGGACAGTATAGATTGTGTGGTCTTCCATTTGTCTGTCCACCTCTCTTTAAAAAGCCAAAACCTCTTGTAAGCCTGAGACACACACACACACACACACACACACACACACACACACACACACACAGCAATTCCCAGCTTCTTGGAGTCAGCTGTGACTCCTTCCTTGCCCGTGCTGCCTGCACATGCTTCTCCTCCACACATCAAAAGACAGCTGTACTGATGTCTAGGCCGAAGGAACTGTTGCTAAACAGGATGTGATCCTGGAAATTCGTGCCCTTCTCTGTATGCCCCTTGTCCTGTTTTTTTTTTTTTTTCACTGCCCTAGTAATTCACAAATATATAATGAACACCTGCCAAGAACCATGTCAGGCCTGGGGTCCCAGAGAGGCAGCAAATGGTTCCTGATGTCAAGGATCCTGCATCTTGTAGGGCTGTCAGGCTGTCAAAAGACGGCTCTGAGAGAGACAGTAGGGTGAGTGTTAAACAGATGCTTTTGCCAAGTGCTGCAAGAGCTCACAGGAGGCTCCAGTACTGGTTGCCTAGGACAGTTGTCTGGCTGGTCTACACCCGCCCCTAGCTCCTCCCCATCCCAGTCCACCCTGTCCTCTGCTGCCAGACTGTCTTTCTGAACACAGCTCAGTTGTGTAAGCCTCTGCCTCTGCCCCCTGCAGGCCTAAACCCACGTTCCTAAACTTGGCAAGATCCTAAACCAGATATTCTGCAACCTACTTTCTCAGGCACATTGTCCACTGTTCCCTATTCACAAACCTTACCCATAAGCCTTGCAGCCCATTCAGCTTCATTGTACACATTCAGTGTCTCTCCACCACCATGTGTCTCCTCACTCTGTTCCTTCTGTTTCTATCCCTGGAGGTCTCAATTGTATATACCTTCCAAGGGGTGATGGCAAATGCCTTTCTTCTCTCATGTGCCTCTTCTGATCATCTCGCTGTGTTGCTGCGTTGAGAAGGATTCTGTGGATATGCCTGGGCTTAGTGAAAGAATAAAGGAATTAGTAAGCAAAATCTTCGACAGTCACCACATTGAGTGAATGTTGCCAGGAGGGACAGGGAATGGGGATAAACAGCACACTAGGGGTGCGTTTGCAGACTTCATTCCAGGTCAAGGTCTAATGCATCTCCCCCATCCCCATGAAGACTTCCTTGCTCCTCCTTTAATTTTCCAAGTAAAATTTACCTCTTTTTTTCCCTGAATATTTATAACCTTCTCTCTACACTTCTGTGATAGTATAGATTGCTCCCTACCTTTTATGGGTACATCTGTTCTGTTGTCCTATTTTGTTTATTTTCTATTTGAAGAGACAGATGGTGTCCTACAGATTATGATACAGGTAGGGATTCAAAACACATTAACAGAATGAATGAAATCACGTGGAACACCAAGATGAGTGTACACCTACAGAACAGTCTCAAGGGGCCTTTTCTGATAAGCTGACTTAGCAGACTCTTAGGATGGGTGTTATTGTGGCCAAGTTCCCTGCGGGAACTTATTTCCCGCATTGTTACTTCTGTCTGACCTGTCATTTGCTATCATTTTGTGAGTCTGTGACCACTGAAGTCAGACCTCCCAGCCTCGCTTTTTCAGTAAACCATTTTGTAGACAGAGGGGAAGGGCAGAGGGAGGGTGGAGAGAGAATCTTAAGCAGGCTCCATGCCCAAGGCAGAGCCTCAGGTGGGGCTCCGTCTCACCACCCTGAGATCATGAGCTGAAATCAAGAGTTGGATGCTTAACTGATTGAGCCACCCAGATGCCCCCTCAATAAACCATTTTGATACCTCCTTGGTGGCCAGTTTGGTGCTCACTGTTAGAGGCCCATGGATAGTGTCTTGCCTCCTGTCTGATCACTGCCTTGGGGAGAGGGAGGTGGAGGCAAAGACTGAGAGCCAAGTCATAGGATAGGACAGAGCAGTGAGAGCAGTGGTGTGCACCCTGAGAGAAGAGCAGGAGACTGTTGAGGGAGAACAGCAGAAGGTTGCTGGAGGAGTGGAGAGGGTGGTGGTAGAGGTTGTTGACACACCCACTCACACCTTCCAAATTCCCTTTGTCTACACTCCTCAGCAGCTTATAACTATGTCACCTGATTGCTGCAAGCTGTCCTCCCAGTTCCAGGACCCAAAAGGATGACGTTAGTAAATATTTAAACAGCCTTAGTATATCCTAACAACCCCTCTATATGGCCCCATCGCCCACAAACCTCAAGAGCACAGCACTAATTACCCTTCTAGACCTGGGATCCTCATGCTACCCACCGGACTTCCTTCAGTCTCTTCTGCAGTTCACTTCAGTGCACTGCACTTCAGTGCAGTCTCAGCTGCAGTTCACTTCTGGGACTCTGGGCCAGGCTCCTGAGCTGCACAGGGGGCCCTGGTTTTCTTGTCCCCAGTCACACAGGTGACTACCATGGGCATCTGTGATGACCCCAAATTATTACAGGGGCTCCAGAACAATTGGCAGATTTGCTGAAGTTGCTCTACTCTTCTGTCCCTCT
The DNA here is from genome assembly GCF_003254725.2 of Canis lupus dingo. Taxonomy (NCBI): domain Eukaryota; kingdom Metazoa; phylum Chordata; class Mammalia; order Carnivora; family Canidae; genus Canis; species Canis lupus. The sequence goes on along the minus strand of NC_064253.1, from coordinate 49,706,659 downwards.
GGGTGTCTGGTCCCACCAGGGGCACCTCCCTCCCCCTCCTACCAATTCCTCCTCTCCCCACCGGCAAACATGTTTAGGCTGCAGACGAGCTGCAGAGCTGTCGAACCCTCTTGGCAGGAGAACGGCTGGCTCCAGAATGCTGGCTGGAGGGGACTGCAGAGGCTCACATTTCTTCAGCTCGTGCCAAACATTATTCAGACGTAGCTTTTCAGACAGACACAAATTGCTCATCCAATAAACACAGAAGGGCTAATCCCAGGACATTTATCACAGTGAGGAAAGATGAGAGAAAGGACAGTCACAAGAGGCCTTTGAGAGCTGGCCTGGCGTGGCTGGCCTGAGGGGAGGTAGTGAGACCTCCATGCACTCCTGGGGTTTTCTCCTTTTTTTTTTTTTAAGACTTTATTTATTTATTCATGAGACACACACACACAGAGGGGGAGAGAGAGAGAGAGAGAGAGAGAGAGAGAGAGGCAGAGACACGGGCAGAGGGAGAAGCAGGCTCCATGCAGGGAGCCCAACGTGGGACTTGATTCTGGGTCTCCTGGATCACACCCTGGGCTGAAGGCGGCGCTAAACCACTGAGCCACGTGGGCTGCCCCGGGGGTTTTCTCCTTAAAGGGCCTGAAACCCAGCACCAGGGCTTTGGGATTTGCTTTCATTATGACATACAAAGCCTGTATTGGGGCGTACACTTCCCGTGGTGAACAGGGGGAGGAAATCAACATGGGTCAGGTGCCTTTGTGGGCAGACAGACCTTACCTCCAGTTGTCAATGATCATGTGGGATAGCTAGCTGTGGGAACTTCCTATACTTTCCCCAACTTGCGTACACAAAATGTCCTCAAGGCATGTCTAGCTGTTTGCAGAGTTCTTGCTCCTGGCCTGGAATCTCTCATTTCTGACAGGTGTGAGAGCATGGCTTCTGAGAAAGCAGGTTGAGGGATTAGGCTGATCACAATGGCAGGAGACTCGAGATGTGGGGATCCTCTGTCCACACCAGAGGGCTGGCCAGGCCACTGAAGTCCTTTGCTGGTCCCTTCCTACTAGGTCCTTCTAAAGAGCCCCATGAGTGTTCCCCTTCAGGGACTCTGCCCAGAAATGGGAGAAACTAGACCCTCCTCTGAGGACTAACATCTGAGCCCAGGGAAAGGAGGACCAGGTGAAGCCTCTGTAGACAGCCTGGGTCCCCCACTGCCCTCTGCCTGGGTCTGGGCCATGCCACTAAGACTACAGAGTGTGCCCAGAGGTGAAGGTCTCCTTAGTGAGAGGAGACAATGATTAGACTGGGGAAAGAGCATGACAATAATTGCCAACTTTTATACAGTCAGGCACTATTCTCACTTTTCTTATAACACGATGAAGTAGGTATAGTATTCTCAGTGAGGCAATGAGATTTTAGATACCTAAGGTCACCAAATTAGTGAATAGGAGGCTTCAGAGTCTGGGCTCTTAATTTGCCACACAGTCTACAGGTGTAAGTAGAGATGCAGTGGTTTCAGAAAGCAGTTCAGAAACCCCAGTTGTGTGGGAATCCTCAGGATGGTGGGGTATGGAGGTTTGGAGTCACCAAAACCTGGGATGATGCCTTCAAGGCACTATGCTAAGGCAGGTTTCCATTTAGGACCTGGAGGCTTTAAAATTAGAGTGACTAATACTCCCGGTTTTTCCAGAACTAGGTCCTGGGACGTGGGATAGTCCTGGGCAAACAGAAGTAAGTTTACCATCCTATCTGTAACAAACTCCCTGGGGTTTGGGCTGAGCTTGAATCATTGCCATAGACTTCAGGACCTGCCTGTGGGCTAAACTCCTTCTTATATCTCCAGGCTAGAGATTCACAGAGTGGCATGCTGATTAGGAAGGTGGTCAGGGTAACAACCAGACTCTTGGGAAGAGCCGATTATACCATCAGGTGGCTCTACATTAGGGACATCACAGCCCTCAGAGGTTCGGGGAAACAAGGTGCCCTGTGGTATGGCCAGTCCTAACACAATCAGGAAGGCTGGAGCAAATTCTCAGGTGAGGAGTGGCAGCGAGGTTGGCAGCCACCAACTTGGTAGTCTCAAAGGAAGCCACAGCCCAGCCTGCTGCTTGCAGGGAGGAAGTTTCTTTTCTGATTCCTGAGACTTCATTTCTGCTATGGATGACCTCTTGTCTACATACCTGCCTGGTAAACCCACAGTGACCTGCATTCTAGGCCCAGCAGCTCTTACCCTTCTTCCTCTCTGGCTTAGTTCCCACTTGCCATATATGAACGTGTCTATCTGTCAGTCTCTTTGGTTGTGAAGATCTGAAACTCACTAATGCAACATCTAGAAGATTTCAACATAAGGAGATTGGGTTCTGAGGCACAGAAATGGTATCAGGCCTCAGGAGGGATGCGAATGGGGCAAGAAGCCTAAGGAATGTAAGTGGTGCTTTTTTCATTTCTAGGTCCTCTCTATGGTCTGTTTCTTTCAATCAGCTTTCTTTGCTTCTCTGTGTATTGACAGAAGGTAGAATAGTTATATAACTTCAATTCCAGCCATTCTTAGGGTGGGACTGACTGTTCTGAATCTCAAAACCAAATTCTCAGGAGAGACCCTCTGACTGGCCCAGCTTGGGTCAGATTCTCACATTTGGTCCAATCAGCTGTGGCTGGAGGGTGGGTGGAAGCAGTACAAGAGTGGATATGGAGAACTAGGTCCAGCAGGGTCAAGTTTTTTGGAAAAATTCACCATGAGCTGGCTAGACACTTTTACTCTCTATCATACAGATTTTCTAGAACTGACAAGTAACTGTGTCTTCCCTTTGCAGAGTTTATAAAATTTCTTTTGTGGGTTCCTCAGTGCTTGCTTGGTTCAGGGTTATTCTCACTTTAGAATATTGTCAAAATAAATTTGGGTAACTGTGGTAAACTATCAAAGTCTAGTTCTCAAGCCTGGTGACCCATCACCTCTACCTTATATGGCACCCTGCTTTTTTCTCCTTTCCTTTCTGGTTTAGGATCTGGCTACTCAAAGTGAGATCGACAGACCAGCAGCATTTACAGTTTTTATTAGAACTGCAGAATTCCCCCACCCCTGCCCACATATTCTGCATTTTAACATCTCCCCAGGTGATTTACATTAAAGCTTAGTAAGCACTGGAGGGGCTTCCTTGTCTTCTAATAGACTGGAAATTCTAATGGCAGGTCTCCATTCAGCAGATGTCTGTTGTACCCTTTCTATGTTCAAAGTGCCTTGCATTGCCTTGCAAGGGACAAAACTTCTCAAATGCAGTAATGAGGGGATTAAAACTTAAAATAGTGGTTGAAGAGGATAAATTCATTATATGGCATCAGAATTTTCTTTTGAAATAATCCTGCTGGAGGTGGAGGGAAGTTGGAGGTATAGATGGAGCAAACATGGGATGATGGAAGCTGAGGTTCATTATACTATTCTTCCCACTTGTGTGTAATTTTGTAATTTTCCATAATAAAAATTAAGAGAAAGGAATAATGGTGGACTACATTGTAAGAAATCATCTAGCTGCTCAAAATAAATTTTTGTTTCCTGGCCAAATGAAGTACATGAAGTAAATCCATTCCACTTCCAGTGGGATTGCACAATCCCTGTCAGAGACTTTTGGAGGACACAGGCAGTAGGAAGAAGTTTGGAACATTGGTCATGTGCTAATGATTTTCTAATTTTGTAAAAGTAGGGGTGGTAGGTTCTTTCTGTCATTTCAAGCTGACTTAAGGAAAAGGAGGAAATTTGCCAATTCATGTAACTGATTAGTCCAGGGGCAGTCAAATATGGCCATACTAAGGCACATACCCCTGTTTCTGTGTTGGCTTAACTCTCAGGGAAGCTCTTTCCATATATATGATAGCTTGTAGGGGGTAAATAGTGTACCTCCAAAATTCATGTCTACCCAAAACCTCAGAATAGATTTTGTTTGAAAATAGGGTCTTTGCAAATGTAATTGGTTAAGTCGAGATGAGGTCATACTGGATTAGGTGGGCCCTTTTTCCAGTGATTGGTGTCCTAGCACGAAGGGGAGAGGACCCATTGCCAAAAACACCCATAGACACAGAGAAGGCTATGTGAAGACAGGGACAGATTGGAGTGATGCAGTTAAAAGCCAATGAATGCTGGGTTGTTGGGAGCCACTGGGAGTAAGAAGAGGCAAGGAAAGTGTGGAAAGTATTTATGGTGCCAGTAGCAGCAGCTTGAACAGTCTTGAAGTGGTGGTGTTGAGTATTCACCAGCAGTGGTGATCATGGCAGAGCAGGGGTGAGATTGATTATTTTGCAGCCAAAAACCTTGATTGGCACAATGACTGTATTTAAAGGATCCAAGTCAACTTGTAGAGTGTTTGCATTGTTCCAGGGCTCTATCTTCGGCCCACTCTATCGTTTAACATGAATATCAAAAAGTGAATGTTGTGTCAGAAGGCATTGATGAAAGTATGATCTTTGGAATTATGAAGGCGATTGATGATCCTGCTCTCTACTGTTGCTTGCACTCCAGCTGGAATGCTGCATCCAGTCCTGGGCACTGGTCTTTTATGAAGGAAATAGGCAGACTGGAACCTAGTCAAAGAAGAATGACCAGAACAGGGCAGAAAATCAACCAAAAAGCATGAAGAATAGTAGAAATGGGAGGTATCACATTCCCTGCCTCTGGAGAAGGGGAATTTGGTGATCTGCATGCTTGGGTCTCAGATTTTCTAAGGACCAATGCCTATTTTTACGTCCTTTCTAAGTGGGATTGCCTACTGTGATTTCTGTCCCTGTTTTCTATTGTATATTGGATGTATAGGGGGAAAGATAACTTACAGAAAACTTGCCAGTTCAGTACAAGCACTTTTTTGGATTATTTGAGTAAACTTCTGACATGATATCAATTACCCTCCAATTCTTATATGTATATTTCTAACATAACCACAATACAACCATCAAAATCAGGAAATTGGGCAGTCTGGGTGGCTCAGTGGTTTAGTGCCACCTTCAGCCCAGGGTGTGATCCTGGAGACCCAGGATCGAGTCCCACGTTGGGCTCCCTGAATGGAGCCTGCTTCTCCCTCTGCCTGTGTCTTTGCCTCTCTCTCTCTGTGTCTCGAATGAATGAATGAATGAACGAATGAATGAATGAATGAATAAATAAATAAAATCAGGAAATTAATGTTGATACAATACTATCACTGTATCCTTAGTCCCCATTCAATTTCACTGGTCATCCCCGAAATATTTTACAGCAGAAGGATCCACTTCAGAATCATGGTATTGCATTTAGGTGTCATTTCTCTTTGGTCGCCTCCAATGGGGAACAGATCCCCAGTCTTTCCTTGACTCTCATGAACTTAACATTTTTAAAGATTTCAGGATGGTTATTTTCTAGAATGTTTCAATATTTGGGTTTTTCTAATGTTCCCCATTGAAACTGTAAGTATTTTGTGGAGTTACTTTGAAATTATGTAAATATCTTGTTACTCATCAAATGTTCATTCTTTTATTTATATCAGTATGAATTCATGGTTTCTTATTTTGTTCAATTGGCTGTAAACTGTTCCTATCAATATTTATTTTCATGCTCAAATTGTTCCAGATTTGGCCAATATTTATTTTCATGCTCAAATTGTTCCAGATTTGGCTCCTTCAAACTGATTTCTGTGTTCTTTTGACATATTCTCATTATTCTTTGACCCCTTTTTAAAGACTTTTTGGTACATGATTTTCTTCTTTTTTTAAAAGATTTTATTTACCTATTCATGAGAGACAGAAAGAGAGAGAGGCAGAAACACAACACAGGCAGAGGGAGAAGCAGGCTCCATGCAGGGAGCCCAACGTGGGACTCGATCCCGGTTCCCCAGGATCATGACCTGAGCTGAAGGCAGTGCTAAACCACTGAGCCACCCAGGGTGCCCGGTACATGATTTTCTAGGCTCATCTTGTAATATCCCTGGTCCATCCCTGAAATCAGCCTTTTCTCCAAGAATACCTAGTTCCTTTTATTAGATAATGATAGTGTTAGATATGCTCATTGCTATTGGGAAGTTTCTGCTCCCAGCACTTCTCCCAGGAATTTACTCGTATTTACATGTAAATATATACACACACCCCTATATTTATTTCATTATCTATCTATATTTTTATCTATCTATATATTGAAAATCATGAATTCACACCAATTTCTCATATATATATATCAGTATATATACTGATATATACTGATATACTCAGATATATATGTATATGTATATGTATATGTATATGTATATGTATATGTATATATAGTTACTTTTAACCAGTCTCCCTGGGTTTAACAATCCTTTCATCCCACTTGGGCTCTAACACCCTGTACTAGGCTGCCCTAATTCACAGAAACCCCTAATACCGTAATACTCCATGTAGGTCCTCGTTACTCTGCTTGGGCTTTGACACCCTGCACTGGGCTTTCATCCTCCCCACTCATCACTCCACCCTTTCTCTTTATTGGTTGGGCTTTGACACACTGTATGGTGTTTAAACTCCTACCTTGCTTATCCCTACCTAATGGTTTTTGGACTGATTTGCTCAGGGAGAGGAAGAGGAAGGGGAAGAAGGGAATTTGCTTTTTTTGATTTTGAGGAACATATCTGGACCTGATTGAGATGATGAAATTCTATACCTGGAGCCTGACCTGAAGTCTTAACAGGCTGAGCCTTTGGGGGATCTAGGAGGAGATTAATGTATTCTACATGTGGAAAGAATGTAAATAATGTGTGACCACTGGGCAAACTACAGTGGATTAAAAAAGATGGCTGCAGATTCTTTACTCCTCCACCCAAGAAGAGGAGGACACATCTACTCCCTTAGAATCTAGCCTGCTCAATGAATTGTTTTAACTAAAATACCCAAATAAGTGATGCTTAAGGCTGGGCCTTATGGGATCCACATCTTCTTACCTTGTCTTGAAATGCCCTTTTCAGAATGTACCCTACAGTTTGGGAGGAAACCCAAGTAGCTGTGTGAAAGGCCTTTATAGAGAGGTCCAAACGGAGGAGAACCAAGACCCCTGACCCATGATCATTCTAAGCCAACCTCTAGCCCGCACAAACTGCCCGTCATGTGAGTGAAGCCATTTTGGAATTTCCAACTGTGCCAGTGCCTCAGATGACACCATGTGAAGCAGAACTGCCAGTCACCCCACACAATTGTGAGAAAGAAATTGTTGAAGATATGAATTTCTGGGGTGCTATCTTAGGCAGAAATAGATAACTGAAATAACAGTCTACCATGTGCCAGGCACTATTCTGTGTCCTTCTAATTTACTAAGGTGAAAGAGAAATGTAAACTGACAGGTGCAGATAAGGGTGCTGTGAAAGGGCAGAGCAAATACCACTAACCAGTTGAAGGCAGCCTGCAGGGAGAACCAGAGACCTGGGTGACTCTGCTTTGAACAGGCAAACTACAAAACCCAGATCCCAGTTTTTGGCCAGTCAGCACTTCAACTTCCTCTCCCAGTTATCTTCTCTGATGGGATTAGTTTCTACCTGACAAAGTGGGATGTGGAAAGAGGTAGAGAAGGTTGCCTTGGGTCTGTTTCTCATACCAGTTCATGTTTGGACAGCTGGACAATATTGCTTTGATGGCTTCTGACCTTCTGAATCTTTCTGAAGCAAAAAATTTACACATTGTAGGTACCTCTAGATGGGGGTGGAGGTACTGATAACGTGGGTGAGTGGGTCATTGGCTCTGCATGTTCCCAAGGAATAGACAGCAAGTGCTTCTTTTCCTTGCTTCCTGGCCACAAAGAGGGTCATGGAATAAGTCTGTGACCCCTAACCTCCCTCCCCTCCACCCTGTCTCCTGGTAACTACCTGGACACATACAGGATATATCTTCATCTTCCCCGCCTCTCAGTTTTCAGATGGGGGATTATTTAGACCCATCCTCCCTCACTGGCCAGGTATTTTCCTCTAGGCATAGGCTGTTTGGGGTCAGCTTCACACTTCACCAATTCCCTGGTGAACAACTCTTAACTTATGTGCTTAAAATAACTTAGTGGGATGGGGTGCTGGGTGGCTCATTCCGTTGAGCATCCAACTCTTGATCTTGGCTCAGGTCATGAGATTGAGCCCCATGTCAGGCTCAGTGTTGGGCATGGAGCTTGCTTAAGATTCTCTTTCTCAAAAAAAAAAAAAAAAGATTCTCTTTCTCCCTCTGGTCCACCCGCCGCCCCCCCATGCACCCTCTGAATAAATATAAATAAATAAATAAATAAATAAATAAATAAATAAATAAATAAATAAATAAAATTAAGGATGCATGGGTAGCTCAGTCAGTTAAGCATCTGACTCTTGATTTGGCTCAGGTCATGATCTCAGGGTAGTGAGATTGACCCCTGTGTCAAGCTCTGTGCTGGCTGTGGAGCCTATTTAAGATTTTCTCTCCCTCCCCCTCTACTTCCCACCCACTCCGATCGTGTGTGTGCACACTCACATGTGCTCTCTCTCTCTCAAAATAAAATAACTTAGCAATAGTTCTTCCTTTGTCCCCTTCCCACATAATCAAGATGATCATAAGCATTCATTAAACAGGCAGTTTAACAAATATTTATTTACTCAGTGCCAGCTATGTACTAGTTTAGTTTGAGGAGCTGAGGATACAGTAGTGAAGAACAGAGAAAGTTTCCAGACTCATGGAGCTGATTTTCTTTTTTTTTTTTTTTTATTTATTTTCTAATAAAAGAGACAGACAACAAATAAATATGTTGTGTTGGGTAGTGATGCATGCTCTGAAAAAATCAAACAGGTTAAATAGATTTGGGTGGGAGATTATTCTACATAGGGGTAGTCTGAGAAGACCACTCTCTTAAGGTGACATTTGAGAGATCTGAATTAAATACGAGGGGTGAGCATTTCAAACTAAGTGAATAGCAAGTACAAAGCCTTGTGGCAGGAAGAAATAAGAAAATTCAGAAAATAGCAATCAGGTTAGTGTGGCTAAAGCAGGTAGAGAGCATGGTAGAGAATGATAGATGTGGGTGGGGAAGAAAGACAGGAACCAATTAGATAGGGCTTCTACACATTTGGATTTTTGTTCTGAATAAAATGGCATGCTCTGATTTATGCTTTCGAAGATCTTCCTAGATGCTGTTTGGAGATGAGACGAGGGAGGGGCCATGGAGGAGGTGAAAGCAGGGTGACCAGTTAGAAAGCTACCATTATAACTCAGGACAAGATGATGGTAGCTTGGTCCAAGATAGTTATGAGAGGATTAGTAAGTGGTTAATTCTCATGATTTAAGTGTAGCACTGACAAGACTTGCTGAGGGACTGGAAATGGCATTTGAGCATTAGAGAAGCACATCAAGGACAGACACCTTTTAGGTTTGGGGCTCGAGGAACTGGATGAACAATGGTGCCATTCTCTGAGGTTGGTTAAGAGTGAGAGTGGAGTATAGGGAGCAGGTTGTCAGGGGCAGGATGTATTGACTTTGAGATACTGCTAAGATAGGCACTTGAGAATAAGTCTGGAGATGTAGGCCGGAGATAGAAATTCTACAGTCATCAGTGAACAGATGATTATAAATTACTCTTAGGGAATGTGTAGATAGAAAAGAGCCTCATGTGCTATGTTCCGAGGCCTTCCACAACAGGGGAAGACAGACATTTTGTATCATTAATATACAGACACCATAAGTCACTCCTAGGGAGTCCATACAGACAGAAAAGAGCATCGTGGACTATGGCCTGGGGCCTTCAACAACTGGGGAAGAGGAGAAGACTACAAGGAAGACAGGAGTGACCAGTGAAGCGAGGAAGATCAGGAAAGCCTGGTATCCTAGGAAGCCAAGTGAGGAAAGTATTCTCTATGATCAGGAGTCAACTCCTGAGTCTCAGTTTTCTCACCTGTGAAATGGGGATAGTAAAAGTGCCTACTTCAAAGTGTTGTTAGGATTGAGACAATGCATTATAAAGCAGTTAAGCTTGTGCTTGACTGGCATACAGTTAACTCTCAAGCTATGTGAGCTATCGCTTATTCCCTCCACTTCAGAATTGGCTGCCGAAAGCCTCAGCTTCTCCATCCTCATAAGTAACAACACTTCCACGAGTCCTTCCCAGGGGTGAGGTGTCCCCTGCTCACACATCAAGTGTGCCTGAGGAGCGGCCTCTGGGTCAAATTCGAACCAAGCAACTTCAGTGCCTAAGTCTCTCACCCCGGCAGCCTCCAGCTCTCACGCGCAAATCAACAAGGGGCAAATATGTGGTAAATGACGGTTTTGGAGTTAGAATTCTGCCTTTCAGCAGCTGTGGGATCTTAGGATCTTAACCTTCCCGAGCCGTGAACTCTATCTGTAAAATAGGGGCCATTCCTGCTTCCTGGGATTGCGTCGGAGCTCACGCAAATTGTAAACAAAGCCGGCTGCTCTCCTGCAGGCCCGCCTGGGAGTTACTGAGGCGGGCCACCCTCGGCCACCCTCGGCCGCCCTCGGCCGCCCTCCCACTCGAAGCACGGGTCCTCGAGGGGCGGGCGGGACGCACCTCAGACCGAGCTGGGTGGGCCCCCGCGATGCCCTGGGCCGGGCCGTCCCACGCTGAGCCGGACGCGCGGAGACTCGCGCCCTCGGCGCCCCGCGGGGTGCGGGGGAGCCGCGCCTCCTGCTGGGCCCCCACCGTGGTGGAGGGGCCTGGCGCCGCCGGGGCCGGGGCACAGAACGCCCCAGAGAATCCCTCCGCGGCGGCCCCACCTCCTGGGCGTCGGAGCCCGTTTCCTGGACAACCTTGTCCCCCATCCCGCTTCCGGACCCAACCGGGCCTGCCCAGGCGGCCGGGCCGCAACGCCGCCGCGGCCCCCAACCCGTCCAGTCAACGACCGGCCGGCTTCCTGCGCCGCCGCGCCGCGGGCCCAGGCCCACTGCCCAAGCCCGTCAGCACAGCAGGAAGTGGCGGCGCCTCTCGAGGGCAGCCAGGAGGCGGAGGAGGGCGTGGCGGCGGAGGCGCGGCTCGGCGGCGGCCGAGGGCACACGCCGGGGGCTGGGGAGCCGGAGCGCGCAGCGCCGAGCCGGGCCGGGGGGCGCCCGCCGGCCCGGGAGCCGACTCCGCCCCCCGCAGCCCCCCCGCGGCCCCGCGCGCGCCTCGCGGCTCCGCCCCCGGAGGCCCCGCCCCCCGCCCGGGCCCCGAGAGCCCGGCTCCGACCGGCGGCCCCGCCCCCGCCCCGCCCCGCCCGCGCCCCCGCCCCCGCCCCCGCCCGCGCCTCGGGCGCACTTCTAGTCGCTGGGCGGCCGCGCGGGCCGGAGTCTCGGCGTTCCGCCGCCTGCCAGCGGGCGCTGCGCTCCCCCGCGCCCCGCGGCCCCTCCCCCCAGAGCCGCGGTCGGGCAGCCTGGCCGGCGGCCCGCGGGCGGGCCGCCCCTCCCCGCCGTAGCCCACCCGCCTCTTAAAGCGGCGGCGGGAAGATGAGGTTTCGGGAGCCGCTCCTGGGCGGCAGCGCCGCGATGCCGGGCGCGTCCCTGCAGCGGGCCTGCCGCCTGCTCGTGGCCGTCTGCGCGCTGCATCTTGGCGCCACCCTCGTCTACTACTTGGCCGGCCGCGACTTGAGCCGCCTGCCTCAGCTGGTCGGGGTCCCCACGCCGCTGCAGGGCGGCTCCAACGGCGCCGCCGCCATCGAGCAGCCCTCCGGGGAGCTCCGGCCCCGAGGGGCCCCGCCGCTGCCGCCTCTGGACGCTTCCTCCGAGCTGCGCTCGGGTCGCGACTCCAGCCCAGGCGAGGACTCCGGCCCCCGCCCCGGCTCGGCGAGCAACTTGACGTCGGCCCCGGTGCCGGCCACCACGGCGCCGCCGCTGCCCGCGTGCCCTGAGGAGTCCCCACTGCTCGGTGAGTCCTCGGGGACTTTCCCGAATTTCCTCGGCAGGGTCCCCTGGACGTCCGCCCGTGCGCTTTCCCGGGCTCTCCAGCCTCCCAGCTCCGGATCGCGGCGCCTCATCCCAGCCGAGGTTCCGGGCTGGATGAGGTGAGAGGGTGGGAGCCGAGTCCTTTTGGATTCACGTTGAAGCCTGGGGTGGGGGTGGTACGAGGAAGCCGCAGGCCCCTCTGGCCCCAGAACCGGGGAAGGCCTTGGAGACTTCCGTGCCCCGGCCCACGCCTCAAGGAGTTTTGCAATTTGGGTTTGCTTAGGGCTGGGGGCTGCCCTCGCCCCGCCGCTCTGGGAGGGACCGGGAGGCAGCGCAGGGTGACCCACTCCAGTTTGGGAAACTGATGATGAGGCCTCCAGCGCGGAAGGAAGTTGCCTTCCAGTTCGCATCTAGTTCACGTATCTGGTCTTCCCGTACAGCCACTCTCTCCTGAGCGTGGGTGAACTTTTCCTGAGCTTTTGGGCAAATGTGGTGTTTGTTAACGTCTGGTGTCTCCTCAGTTAAATGCGGGTGTGGGGCGGGGGGGGGGGGGTTGGTGGGAATAAATGGTACCTCTGTCAGGATTGTTTTGGAAGATTAGATGCAGCAATATAAACGGGCATTTACATTAATGAAGGTAAGCCCTTGGTAAACTCTGTGCAGATCCCTGCCCCTAAGTGAGCCTAAGCGAGCTGAACCCTCCCAAGGACTGAGGGAGTTTAGTTTGTAGGAGCAGAGCGTGTGTAGTAGGGGCTTGGAGGGCTAAACTGTAACCAGTTCACACCGACTTGTCCCTTCCAGGGAGAAGCGTGGAGTCTCAGGTATCTTGCCCAGATAATCGGAAGGGTGGCCACCAGCCTCTGTGTCAGCATATGCTGGGAGCTTGAGGTGGTGGGTTTTGCATTCCTCCTGTTTGGAGGAGGCTGAGCCCATCCCCTCCGGCAGGATGTTTCCTTGACCTGTGTAATCCACAGGCAGTCAGGCTCAAGGCAGCCACAGGTTGTTCTCCAGATTATCATACAGGTGGCTGCTCATTTTAAATGCCAGTTTGTAGAGGTTCTGGTACTGAGTAAGGGGCCCTGGCAGGAGGGCAGGCATCCTGCCAATAGGAACTCAGTCACCTTCCCGTAAAGCCCTGGCAGAGCAGGCCTTCTACGTGTCTTGCTCAATTTGTCCAATAATTGCTTCAATATTTTCATATCAAGTTTGGGAAGAAGAACATGGAATTGGTCAGACATGAATTGTGGAAATAAGGGGACTTTTTTTTTTTTTATAAAGCAGAAAATTGAATCCCTTTGGACTTGATCTAGGAAGCAGACTAGTCCTATAAAATAAAGTTTAAACTATTTGCTAAGTGTCTGGTCTCAGGCATCTTACAGAGTGTGTCAGAGTCTTTTTCTCGTATGTAAAATGGGGTTGTTGGTGCTTAACTCCCAGGGTTATTTTTAGGACTAAATGAGATTATGTACTTTAAGAACATGGCAAATGGGACTTGGGACTCAAAGTTCCATTTTCTCAGACTCCCAAAGAGATGGCTCTGAACACCAGAGAGAGAAAGAGGGAAGAGAGAGGTAAGTCCCCAGAACCTGGAGAGGCCAGTTTTTTTTCTCTTTAATTGTTCCCTTTATGTTTATGCAGAAAAAAATAAATAACCAAATTAAAGTGCCCCGAAGTTCATTAGATAGATATTTGAGGTATATATATATATAAGGTCTTCTCAACGAAGCGTGAGAACCCGTGGTGCTTTGTTTTTGTTTTGTAATGGCGTTCCTCATGATTGGTGACCGGTTACTGGTATTTCTGAGTTGAATTTTGAATTGGCAGCAAGAAGGGACTTCCTGAGAGATAATATTTGGAGGGCGAGGAGAGAGACCCTGGGCCTGCTCTAGCTTGGCCACTAGGTGTGACATGCATGGGATTGTGATGTTTGGGCTGCTGCTGCTGTGGAGGTACCATAAAGTGAAAGCTTTTTTTTTTTTTTTTTTTTTTTCATTTTAATCAAGCCCTTCAGTTTTGAGTGCTTGTGCAGCCCACTGAATGGGGGCTCCTGGCTGAGAGGGGTCCTCGAAGCTGAAAGTCTCTTTAGGAGTGTGTGGGTTGAGGGGAGTTGAACTCATCTGTTCATCTGGGCAGGTGTCAACCAAAGCCCTTGCGGGGTGGTTTTGAGGTTGATGGGAGAAAGCATTGGTGGGGTTTAGAACTGTGGCCTTTTCACTACTTGCGGTTCCTTTCCACGACTTGGCTCTACTTTCTGGTGTCCAGGGGTCTGGGCCAGATACTGTGATAAGCTCCTATGTGGTACGTGGAGGGTAATGAGCATGCCCTTCCCTTAAGGAGCCAGGCACCAGACTAGGCTGTTGATGGGCCACTGTTGGATCCCTCGTGGGTTGTCAGAGCCTTGGGATAGACTTCAGATATACTTGGGTTTGAATCCTGCCTCTGTTTACTCTGTCTGTGTGATGTAAGGCAGGTTGCAGTGTTTAGAGTCATTGTAGGCCTTGCCTCAGGATCCCCCATGGGGTAGTGTGAGGCCTTCAGGACTAGGGACTGCAGGGGGGAGGGACATAGGCCTTTCCTGAGAATTCCTACAAGTTCTCAGGGGAGTTCTCTCAGAAAGCTCAGGCCTGCAGGCACTGTCCTCTTGGCCCTCAGGCTGTGGCATCTAGTTCACCGAACATGATCATGAGGCTCCCTTTCCCGGCTATCTGGGTATGTCTGAGGCGTAGTCAGCCTGGGAGGAGCAGTGGTCTTACATTTTCTTTTCTTTTCCTGGAATGTTCGCCTCTGCTCAGATTTGGTGGCAGCTTAATGTGACTTAACTGGTACTGGTAGTAGAACTGCCAGCCCAGAGAGGGTCTAGGTGGGGGGCGGGCAGTATCTCAGGTTGGACTGGTTAAGGTGGACAAGACTGACCTAGGGGCTCAAATGGGGCCTGGTACAGCTGACACAGTCCCCTCAAGGGTGCATAGGATGTGTGTGTGGGGGTGGGGTGAGTAGTCCTATACTGCTTAAACCCAGAGTCTTCCCTTGCCCACCTCTGCTTTAAAGAGATCCTCTTCATTTGTTCAAACGAGGACTATGATCTATAGATGGGCACCAGAGAGTCATGGGCTCCTGGGCCAGCAGACAGCCACCATAGGTAGCCAGGGTCCTGGGAAAGCATTTGTCCATGAGTCAACTTGCCCAGCTTTCGTGGGAGCTGTCAACCAAGCCTCTGTTGTGGTTTGTGCCCTTGGGAAAACAAAGCACTTTCTGCGTCTCTCCTGGGCTCTCAGCTCTCAGGTGTTTTTCCACCAGCATGCTGTCTGTCCCCTTTTACTCCCTTCTCCCATATGCACACATGTGGATGTGAGCAGGCTGCCCAGGACAGAATGTACTTTGAGGACATCTGTCCTAGCCTCAGCTCGGGGAAGAGCTCTCTCTCTCCCTTTTGGGGATGAGTTTTGGAGCCTCATCACTTCCTGGCTTGGAGTAGAGCCTCATCCTCAGGGTGGTGTGAGGCATGGGGAGCCTCCCCTTGTCCAGATCTTTAAGCTTTGGGAAATTAGATAGCTAGTATTTTAAACCAGTTTGTCCTGTTGTTTTACCCTGGGAAAATAGTTTGTTGGCAAATAGAAAGATATGCCTTCTTGTCTAACAGTCTTGAGATTGAGAAATACCCTCTAAGACTGTTGGATTTGCTTTCTTCCACTCAGCCTGATGGTGGCAGGAGTGATTCCTGCCTGTTGCCATCTATCCCAGACTCTAAGCAAGCATGGAAGCATCCACCTCCTTGGAGCATGGGGAGCAGGAGTCAAATGTGGGATTGTATTCAAACTGCAGCCTCTTGGACCCATAGCATCCCAGGATGGGACTTTCTAGTTCCCTGTCCCCATCTCTCATTGTGCTGGGGCTGGAATTTGGATCCTGATTCCAGCCCAGTGCTCTTCCTTGAGGCTATTGCCCAGTAGACACCTAGGGTAGAGGCTCAGAGCAGGCTACTATGACCTAGAATTTGGGAGGATCCTTGCTAGGTATGTCTGTGTGTCCACCTGAAAGGTCTTATGTGGCACCTGGCCTGGCTGGACATCCTTGCTGGCTAAGGCATCTGGTAGCTTCATTCATTTATTTCCAACAGTGTGCCTGTGTTGTGCTTGGTACTAGACCTGCAAAGAGGAAGATGACAAAATGCCTCCTTTCGGAACTCACAGCCCAGGCAGTGGAGGCATATTGAACTGTACTGATGTCATTTAGGAAACTAAAATATGTATGTTTAGTCTCTCCTGTCCATCCTACCTTTTCTTTCTTTTTTCGGAAACCCAGAGTTGGTATCAAAGTTCTTCAGTCCTGGTTTTGGTTGTTCCTCTAATTTCTGAAGCCTTAAATTAGCTCTGCTGAGTAATCCGTACCTTGCTGCTTTATAATGACTGTAATAAGACATCAGCAGTCATATGATATGGTCTTTGTGTAGCAACAGGGTCCAGGCTGAGACTAGACTAATTTATGGGTTGGGAACGATGGGACAGTTAATGTTCAGGCAGTCCCTGCCTTTCTGTGGGTTTCACCCTGGGGACCTTCTGGGCTTTGGGGGCAGGTCTGGGAGCTCATCCTCTTTGGGCTGAGCTGGGCTCTGGGTGTGTAAGAAAGGGGCCCAGTTGTCCTGTGGTCAAGTTGAACCTAGTGATTTCTCCCCTGCTTGCATACCAAGTGCCCCTCCTATGCCATCTTCACTATTCAGTGTTCCCTGCCGGCTCCTGACGACAAGAAGCAGAGATTGGAATTCTGCTTGTAATTGTATCCACCTGGAAATTCCAGTTGTTCTTATCCAGTTTAGTAGCAATCCATTTGTTTTAGGACAAGTGGTCTGCCCTTGTGGCTTAAATCCCCTGAGTACTGGCACTGTGGCCATTTTCCACTTGGCCCTGGCACTGCCCAGGGTAGTCTAGGCAATGAGATCATTGTAAAGGCCAGCCAGCCAGACCCTAACTCCTGAGGAAGTTAATAAAGCCTGGGATTGTAAGGGTTCCTGGGCACCGGACTGTGGCTGTGATTGTAAAGGCCCCAGTTATGGAGGTCTATGTTTACCTGGGCCCACGCAGGTCACATGCTTGGGGAGAGATTGCAGATCCTCTCGTAAAGGTCAGAACTTCCAGGTTCAAAGGTCATGGTGGCTTAAAGTTGGATAGAGTCTGTTTGGGAGCTGGTTCTGAGTGGACGTGGCCTAAAGGGATTCGTCCTTAGAAGGCAGAAGGGCTGAGTCACACGCTCAGTGTTTCAGGTTCCACTTTCCAGCCTGGCCCCAGCCCGCCCCTTCCCTACACAAATGAAGGCCAGGAGATATATAATTGGCTGTTGCTGAATTCTTTGGCAGTGATTTTAATGTCTGGTCTGGGTGTGTTATGTAGCTGCTTCCCTTTCCCCTCTGCCACCTCTCCAAAGCCCCTCACAAAGCCCAGAGAGAGAACGATTTGCTTCCCTGGAATGCTACAGGCTAGGGCTCTGGGTCTTTGCTTTTCCCTGTATTTTTTTTTTTTTTTTTTTTTTTGAGAAGTGGGTAATCTCCCTCCTTTTTTTTTTTTTTTGTAAAAGGTAATGCAGGCTTATTGAAAATAAGTTAAAAGAGGTAGGAAAGCACACCTATATTCCTTTCACCTAGAGGAAACATGTTGGTGAATCTCCTGCTAGATCTCCTGCTAGTCTTTTTCATGTATGTACTTAAGAATATAGATGAACAGATAGATTGGTATAAATATAGATAGCCTGGTATCCAGCATTTGTCACTTAAGATTCTTTCTCATGAGCTTGGTCCTACACCTTTAAAAACCACAAAAGCTGTGTCGTGTCATTCTGTCAACTGAATATGCTGTAACTTTGTTTTATCATTCAGTTGTTGAGCACATACATGTAGTTTTTGTTTTTTCTTAGTGGCTCTCTGAGGCTTCTGCATAGAACATTGCACTTTCTGGATTGTTTGGCTAGTAGAGCTTTCTAAAAAGGGGGAATAAAGGGTGAACGCTTTTTTGGGAAGAGCTAGGTTTTAAAACCAGCCTTACTAAAAGATAGACCCATTCAAAATTACAGGTTTACTTAGTGCTGGCAGAGGAGTAACATTTATTGCTGAATGAAGTATATGTCTAGAATTCTGATTAAAAAGGAAACTAGGTACAGGAAGTGCCTAGGGCAGGGGCAGTGGGCCAAAGCTGTAGGACAGACACTTGAGCAGAAATCTGTTGTCAACAGAAGCAATGGGGATGATGCCCCAGGAGTCAGCTTTTTCAGTAACTTCTCCATTTGTCTCCTTAGCAGCCAAGTCCCTAGGCCTGGCTTATGTGGACTGTGGTGCTAGGGAAACACCAGCCTGCTAGCTCAGTGCAGTTGACATGAAGAACTATTTCCACAAGCTGGCAACTCAGACTGTGAAACAGACAGCATAGCATTCCCACCTCCAGGGAGTTCTGAGATCTGGGGAGGGGCTGTGAAGTGAGAACCTATATGCTTCTAGGACTTGCTTTTGAGAGAGCCTCAGAGACCATTAGAGCCCAGCGTGCTCAGTCGGGGACTCTTTCAGGTGGTTTGAGCAATCTGGACTCAGGCCAGTAGGCCAGGCTCTTCCCAAGGTGTCATTCTGCTTTGAAGTTATCCCACTTTGATTGGCCTCACCGGATCTCCATTCTCCTCTTTTGAGGGACACTTTGGCTTTGAGAATCTGCCAGGGGTCATTTGGCACAGAGCCTGGGGTTCTGGGGGGAGGCTATGCTGAGGAAAGGGGCAGGGTCATGTCAGACTGGCATGACCAGTAAGGTAGGAGGTCAGGTTCCTTCCTGCCCCACCACATGGGTCAGGAGGTCATGGGGAGGGGCCCTGATAAGGGGGTTCAATAATTGGCTGGCCCCGGTGACAGGGTACATTTTCAAAATGCCTTTCAAAGTTTCTTCCTGTTTTGCATAATGTCCTTTAGCCTTTTGAAATCCTGAAAGTGCAGAGCTGTCATTAGTGTTTCAGGACACCACCACCGCCAGCTTGAAAAAAACAGGATAGGACTCTACGTTAAGGGTGGGCTTCAGGGAAACTGGGATTTGCATTATAGGAGCTTGGTGACTTGGCATTGAGGTGTTAGGTAGCTCCTGGCATTCAGATGAATATGAAGGCAGCCTGGGCAGGGTCCCTGCCTGACTGAAAACGGGTGGACCTGAGTCTTCACACGCCAAGTCAGGAAGAGCCTTAAGGAAGAAGGTGAATGAAGACTGATTTGCTCACTCAGCAAGCTTTTGTTAGTAACCACACTCCCTGAGCATGGGAGATAGACATGGACAAGGGCTGGTTCCCACTCAGCAGTGGACAGACCCTGACAATAGCGTGTAGTCAGAGAGAGGAAATATGGGTGCCCCCAAGGCACTGCTGAGGAGGTGCAGAGAGCCAGATGGGTGATCTGGGCCAGGTCCAGAACCAAAATGAAGGGCCTCTCTTCCAACACTGATTTTAGCATCCTTGTCTCCCTCAGTGTGTTTGCAGTCTCCCTGGTTGGGAAGAGCAGGGGTCTACTGCTAAGTGTAGCCCGTCATTTCCTCTGGTTGCTGTGACATGGGAAGAAGGCCGTGGCTGAAGTCCCAGCTCCTGCACACAGTCACCAGCAGGGCAGGAGAGGACAGGAAGTGGGAGGCAGAGTGAAAGGAAGATAATGAGAGAGAGAGAAGCTGGTGTAGTGGGGACCATGCTGCATAGAGGAGAGCTGAAGATAGCTAAACCGAGGGCCCGAAAGAAAGAAGGTGAAGGGAGAGAAAGCTACAGAACGAGGGGGTTCTTGGTCTCAGGCGGTTAGGGGCAAGCCTCAAAGGCCACCAGTGTGAGAATTCTGAGATCTGGTCCTCCTAATTCATTACATCATTTTGGGCAAGTCCCAACTCTGGGGGCCCCTCTTTCCCTCTGTGAAGTTTGAGTGGGCTGAACCTGTTGGCTTTGAGCGTCTTCCTTCTCTTCCTCCTAAAGTCTAGGTTGGTATGGGGGGAAATCCTGGTCACATCTGCAACACAAAAGACCTCTGAAATTCCCTGTGAAGCTCACTACCCACTGCCCATTTCAGGGATCTCCTGGTGAAACTTCTGTTGAGAATTTTGTCTTCTCTAAGGAGGCACAAATGTTTTAGCGGATGAATGGCCTTTGAAATGGCATAGGGGATGTTTCTTTTCATCACTGTAGCTGTTTCGTATGGGAGAGATATTTTTCTTTCTGTGCCTCAGTGCTCTCCCCTGTGAAATAGGGTAACAATAGTGTCTGCCTCATTGTGAGGTGGGTTGGTAGGCATAAAAGGGCCTAAATTAATGCCTAATACTGAATAAGCTCTGAATTTATGTTATCTATTATTGGTAGCACTAATAGTTATTATTTGTGATGATTTTGGTTTTTGCTTTGTAGGATTTCTTCATGTTTTTAATTGAAAATACATCACCACGTTAAATGTTTAAAAAAATATGATTCTGTTTACTATGTAAACAAACATGTGCCTACCACTATAACAAAACTTGACTATACTTTCGAAGTGCATACATACTCTGCTCTGTTGTAATCGTAGTTTGAAACTATTTTAGCATTCTGCTAGTTTCATTCAACTCTTACCTTAAACTGTTATGTTATTCACAATTATCCTAATTATCTTTTCCGAGCTGCTATCTAAAATTCTTATGGAGGGGCGCCTGGGTGACTCAGTGGGTTAAGCATCCGACTCTTGATTTCAGTTCAGGTCATGATCTCAGGGTCATAAGATGGAGCCCTGTTGGGGCTCCCTGCATACTGGCGAGTCTGCTTGAGATTCTTTCTTTCCTTCTACCCCTCTCCTCTCAAGTAAATAAATAAATAAATCTTTAAAAAATATCAAATCCCTGTGGCTGTTCCCTTAGCATTCAACATTCCAGGTTTCTCTGTCATAGTCTTTTTTAAAAAAATATATATCATAGATCATGTTGAACATTTTTGCTTATGTTTAGCTCTTTGCTTCAGTTGAATTATTTCCTTGGAATAAATTTGGAATAAATTTCTAGAGAGGAATTCTTAGGCCAGAGGAGATTGTCACCTTTATGACATTGGTTCACATTGCTACTTTGCTTTCCAGAAAGGTTGGAATAATCCACAGGCCCTAAACTTTAAATTTCTGGACTAGGGGTATTAGCTTTTAAAGAATATAGATACCTAGGGAAGGTCAGATCTATCTGGAGTCTCATATTTACACTCCCGGCTTTTGTGTGTGTGTGTGTGTGTGTGTGTGTGTGTGTGTGTGAAGCTCCTTGTGTAGGGCACTACTGCCATGTTTGATATGGGCTCTTCCTGTAGGCAGGCTATGGCATCTGGGCTGTTCCTGCTGAGGTGTATCCACAAAGGAGCCTTACCTGGTGGCTCTTTGAACACCTACCTCATGTGCCTTTGCCAAAGAATTAGCTTACACAGGATAAGAAATTGTCCTTCTTCCTTTATTTGTGAAGCCAAACCCGTAGAATAGAGGCAGACCCTCGCTTTAAAAGGCTGCCTTAAAAATGGTGTTGATCTAAAACTTTGCCTGGAAGTACCACATGCACCTATCCAGAAAAGCCATGTTGAGGTTCTGACGGGTTAACCCATGTGGATCTCCTCCAGTCTGATTGAGGGGATTCAGAAATGAGGCCCAAAGGAAGAAAGACTTACATTATATCGGGCAAAAATAAGTTGATCAGTAGCTATGAATTGCCAGTTCTGCCTTTATGGCCACCCCCTTCACATACCTTTTTTGTAGATGAACAGGTGCCTGCTGACGTCCATAAGTAGTAGAATGACTTTAGAACCAGTGATTTCAGTGACCAGAGGTTTACAAATTAAGCAGATGGGGTGCATTCAACTTGTGACAGCTGCTCCTTTCATCTTGTAGCCACTCTTGTCCTCTTCTGCTGCATTCCACAGCAGTCAGCTGCGATTTAACACTTTAACACCATACTCCCTGGAGCCATGTGTAGTCAGGCTAGAGCTCTTATCTAGCATATTGTTCCTGGGGTGTCCAGGGCAATACTTTCTTCCTTTGTAAAATGGGGAGATAGTTCTTACTTCAAGGGGCTGGTAAGAAAATTGAATGAGATGAGGTATGTGTTGATATCAGTGCTCTGTCTTTTGTTCAATGTCTAACCCTATTCCCTTGGGTGCAGAAGACCTATAATCAATATAGTAGGGTGCAGAGTAAAATTTCATCCAAATGCAGGTTTGTTTGTTTTTTCATCTGCCCTGAGGCAATTAAGTGGCTCAGGGAGAGAGGTGTGAGTATGTAACCACAACTGGAGGACAAGGTTTAGCCTGCTTAGAGACCAGAGTCACTAAAGAGACCTACCCCAGGCCACAAGGAGGCCTCCATCTTTTTGCATCTACAACACTGGGAGCTTGGAGTGTGTGTTGCCATGTGTCAGATGTGCCAGGATTCAGTGGTGTTCCACAGCCTGCCCTTCTCCAGGTGGACATTTTTCATCAGTGTCCTGGGGAGAGGCCATCATAGGATATAAATAGGTGAATGGAGGGAGCATTGGATGATTCGTGGAGTCTCAAGGGGTGAGAAGAGATGTGTTAAGAAGAGTGGGAGTTGGGGGAGGGGGCAGCCTGGGGTGCCGAGTGACTTGGGGTTGGTGTGTTATTAGAAAGACTTAGGCAGAAGTCTGTAGATAGCCTGTCTTGTAAAAGAAAGTAAGAAATATTGATCTGTAGTTCTTTTTTTTTTTTTTTTCAGTTTTTAAAAGTATATTAAAGATTTATTGAAAAGAGAGAGAGTGCACACACGTGCACCAGCTAGGGGCTAGGGGAGGGGTAAAGGGAGGGAGGGAGGAAGGGGGGGGAGAGAGAGAGAGAGAGAGAGAGAGAAAGTGAGTGTTGAGAGAGAGAGAAAGAGAAAATCCCAAAGCAGACTCCCCACTGAGCTTGGAGTCTGACCCTGGGCTTGATCCCTATGATCTTGACCTGAGCCGAAATCAAGAGTCAGGATGCTTAACTCACTGAGCCACCCAGGTACCTCACAGCTTTATTTTATATAATTGATAAATATCAATGATTTGTAGTTTTCTTATTGTGATATCTTTGTCCAGTGTTGGTATCGAGGTGGTACTGCCTCAAGAATGAGCAGGGGAGTGTGCCCTCCTCTTCCAGTTTTAGGGAGAGCTTATCAAGGATTCGTATTCTTCAGATGTCTATAGAATTCACCATGAGCCATCTGAGCCTGGGCATTTCTTTGTGGGATGTTATTTGATTACTAATTCAATTTCTTGTTGCATGTCTATTTAGATTTTCTGTTTATTCTTGAGTCAGTTTTGGTAATTTGTGTCTTTCTAGAGATTTGTCTCCTTTATCTAAGCCACCTAATTCATTGGCATACAGTTGTTCACAGTATTCCCTTGGGATCCCTTTTATTTCTCTGAGGTTGGTAGGGGTGTTTCCTCTTTTATTCTGATTTTGGTAATCTGAGTCTTCGCTCCTTTTTTCTAGCCAGAAGTATGTTGTTTTTGTTGATCTTTTCAAGGAACCAACTTTTGGTTCACTGATCTTCTCTATTGTTTTTCTGTTCTCTATTTCATTAATTTCTGCTCTAATCTTTATTATTTTGTTCCTTCTGCTTGCTTTTGTTTGCTCCTCTTTTTCCAGTGTCTTTTTTTTTTTTTTTTTTTTTTTAAAGATTTTATTTATTCATTTATGGTAGACACACAGAGGGAGAGAGGCAGAGACACAGGCAGAGGGAGAAGCAGGCTCCATGCACCGGGAGCCCGACGTGGGATTCGATCCGGGGTCTCCAGGATCACGCCCTGGGCCAAAGGCAGGCGCCAAACCGCTGCGCCACCCAGGGATCCCTTTTTCCAGTGTCTTAAGGTGGAAAGTTAGGTTGTTGATTTGAGATGTAAAGGTCATGTAATTTTAATATTTTATTAGATGCTATCAAATTGCCCTCCAATTCATGCTCATAACAGTGTTTGAGAAGTGCCTGTTTCCCACATCTGTGCCAGTTATCAATCTTTTCTATTTGCCATCGATGATCAAACATATCTTGTTTTAATTAGTTTCTTTGATTACGGATGATGTTGAACAAACTTTCATGTGTTTGTTCATTAGCCATTTATCTTCTCTAAATTACTTGTTAATACTTTTACCTGTTTTTTTTTTTTTTTTTAAGATTTATTTGTGAGAGAGAGAGCACGTACATGTGTGTGAGTGAGCAGGGGAAGGGGCAGAGGGAGAGGGAGAGAGTCTCCAACTGACTCTGTGCTGAGTGTGGAGCCCAACGTGGGGCTTGATCTCATGACCCTGAGATCATGACCTGAGCTGAAACCAAGAGTCGGACAGGACACTTAACCTACTGAGCCACCCATTTTTCTATTAGTTTTTAATTATTATTTGTAAATATGGTCTGTTACCTATATTTTAACTTTTTTTCTGGTATCTGGTATCTTTGACCATACAGAAATTTCAAATTTTTTTGTATTTAAATCTGTCTTTTTCTTTTTGGCTTCAAGGTGTTTTTACACTCAGGAAGGTCTTCATCCCAAGATTATAAATTTTTTCTATTAGTTGGTTCTTTAATATTTTAGTTCTTGTCTGTGGTTCTAAGCTGGTTCTTTAACATTTTAGTTCTTGTCTGTGACCATAAAAGATGAACAGAATCACTGTTTAACCTTCATGTGTTGCAAGAAACCTTATATTGTACCTAAAAGGCCCTTTGAGGTCTCAGCCTCTTCCAAATCTGGTAGATTCAGGGGAAAAGGCAAAGTAATATTTAATATCTGTTTTATTGCTAAGCATTGTGATGAGTATATACAGGTGACTCTTGAACAACATGGAGGTTAGTAGGGGTGCTGACCCCCCACCCCCTGTGCTATTGAAAATCCACGAATAACTTCTAATTCTCCAAAATTTAACTACTTTTAGCCTCTTGTTCACTGGAAGCCTTACCGATAACATATATGATGAACATGTATTTCATATGTTATATGTATTATATACTATATTCTTACCATAAAATAAGCTAGAGAAAAAAGATCATTTGTTAAGAAAATCATAAGGAAAATACATTTATGGTATGGTACTGCAAAAAACCTCTGTATAAGTGGACCCATGCTGTTCAAACCCGTGTTTAAGGGTCAACTGTATATGTGTTATCTCATTTACTGCCTGAAAAGAACACATTATTATTCTTGTTCCTTAGAGGGGGAAATTGGAACTGATTGCATCCAAAGTCATCCTGGTACCAGAAAGGTATTATCAGCAATGTGTGGCTAGGTGACTGCCCAGATGGCCTATAGGGCAGCAGCCTCTCCATAGTTGAAGGTCTGGTTTTATTTATTTATTTATTTACCTACTTACGAGAGACACAGAGAGAGAGGCAGAGAGAGAAGCAGGCTCCATGCAGGATGCCCGATGTGGGACTCGATCCTGGGACCCCAGGATCATGCCCTGGGCCAAAGGGAGGTGCTCAACTGTTGAGCCACCCAGGCGACCCAAGGTCTGGTTTTAGATGGAGAGAGGATGTATTTGTAACCAGCACTGAAGTTCCAGAAATTGAGTTAGGGCTCCAGAAGTGATCAGAGGGGCAGCTGACACATGAATAAAGCTCCCATGAGACTTATTTACATGCTGGAATACTACATTGCTGCTTTATTGGGAAGATTAGAATTGTTGTCAGGTGGTTTAGAGTTCTCTGGCTGCTGGCAGTAGTACAAGACAAGCCATAGTATAATCAAATCAGGCAGCTGGTAAGTCAGAAGTCAGAGCAGAAAAATGAGTTATACTCTAATGTTGGATGGTGTCTGGCTCTTATGGCTCATGAATCCATCCCCACAGCATAGCAGACCTTTTTTCAGGAACCAGAGTTTAGTCTATTGTCAGGGCTTTTTCTCCCTTGTACAGCCCTGGAAGGACACATCCAGTTCCATTTTCACACTCCCTTTTTTGTTTCCTTCTTTCCTGTCTTTCCATCTAGCCATCAGACTTTATTTCATGGCCTGTTATCATCACCGACTCTTCTGCCTTATTTTCTTTGTTCTATTTTATTCTCATTCCTATCTCCATTTCCTAGCCCCACCATGAGCAACCATTGTAATATGTTTAATGTATATCTGGTTTTCTCTTGCCAAATTGGATCTGCTGCTTTATATATCTATATATTCACACTTTTAATTAAAAATAATTTTTTAGATTAATGTACAGTAAAATTGGCCTTTTTTGGCATGTAGTTCTATGAACTGTAACACCGTGTATATTGTATAACCACCACCATGATAAGGATTCAGAATAGTTTCATCACCCAAAAAATCCCCCTTGAAATCACATTTTCCTCCCACCCTTAGCCCCTGGTAACCACTGATCTATTCTCCATTACCAGTGTTGTATCTCTTTGAGAGTGTTATAAATATGTATCATACAATATATGTTCATGGATTTTTATTTTATTTTTTTAAGTTTATTTAAATTCCAGTTGGTTAACATACAGTGTTATGTTAGTTCTAGGTGTGCAATATTGTGATTAAACACTTTCATACATTGCCCCGTGCTCATCATGACAAGTTCACTCTTTAATCCCCATCCCCTATTTATTTAACCCATCCTCCACCCTCTTTCCCTCTGGTAACCATCACTTCTCTATAGTTAAGAGTCTGTTTCTTGGTTTGCCACCCCCACCCGCCTCTTTTTTCCCCCTTTGCTCATTTGTTTCTTAAATTCCATATATGAGTAAAATCATATGGTATTTGTCTTTCTCTGACTTATTTCACTTAGCATAGTACTCTCTAGTTCCACCCACATTGTTGCAAATGGCAAGATTTCATGCTTTTTGATGGCTAGTATTCCATTATATATATATGGAATAATTTATTCATCAATCGATGGATACTTTGGCAGTTTCCATAATTTGGCTATTGTATCTAATGCAGCTATAAACATTGAGGTGCATGTATCTCTTTGAATTAGTATTTTTCTACTCTTTAGGTAAATACCTAGTAGTACAATTGCTGGATTGATGGGTAGTCTATTTTTAACTTTTCGAGGAACCTCCTTACTGTTTTCCAGAGTGGCTGTACCAGTTTGCATTCCCACCAACAGGGCAAGAGGGTTCTCCTTTCTCTACATCCTTGACAACACCTGTTGTTTCTTGTGTTGTTGATTTTAGCCATTCTGATAGGTCTGAGGTGATATCTCATTGTCATTTTGATTTGTATTTCCCTGATGATGAGTGATTTTGAGGATCTTTTCATGTGTCTGTTGGCTGTACCTGTATTTTTAACTTATGTAAGGTGTATTATTTTATTGTTTATTCTGATTCTAATTTTTTTTTTTAATTTATGATAGTCACACACAGAGAGAGAGAGAGAGAGAGAGAGGCAGAGACATAGGCAGAGGAAGAAGCAGGCTCCATGCACCAGGAGCCCGACGTGGGATTCAATCCTGGGTCTCCAGGATCGCGCCCTGGGCCAAAGGCAGGCGCCAAACCGCTGCGCCACCCAGGGATCCCTGATTCTAATTTTTTTTACCCAGTTCCGTTTTTAATTTTTTAAAAGCTTGACATAATTTCAAACTTAAAGAAAAGTTGCTAGAATTATACAGAAAATTTCTGGATATTCTCTTGGTTCCCCTAAGTTCATTCCCCAAATATCCTTTCACTATAGTTGCAGTTGCTTTTATTTCTCCTCTTTCTCTCTCTTCATGTATATATGTGTGTCATAGGTTGTGAACTGTGCCCCTTTACCACTAAATATTCAGCATGTATTTTCTAAAAAACAATAATTTTTTGTATAACCATAGTATAATAATCAAAATCAGGAAATCAACATAGAAAAATTCCTGTTATCTCATTGCAGACTTTATGAAGATTTTTGTCAGTTGTCCCAAGAATGTCCTTATTGAAGCCCATGCATTGTATTCAGTTGTCATGTCTCTTTAGGCTCTTAATCTGGAACAATGCCCAGGTTTTCTATTATATGATACTGACATTGTTGAAGAGTATAGGCCAGTTATTTTGTAGAAGGACCCTCAATTTGGATCTGATTTTTCTTTGTGATGAGGTTCAGGTTATGTGTTTCTTTTTTTTTTTTATGATAGTCACACAGAGAGAGAGAGAGAGGCAGAGACATAGGCAGAGGGAGAAGCAGGCTCCATGCACCGGGAGCCTGACGTGGGATTCGATCCCGGGTCTCCAGGATCGCGCCCTGGGCCAAAGGCAGGCGCCAAACTGCTGCGCCACCCAGGGATCCCAGGTTATGTGTTTCTGACGAGAATAACATTCAAGTGATTCTAAGTTCTAATTTTTAGTGTGTCATGCCTGGATGGAAACCTGTTATCAGTTTCCTTCTTACTAGCAGTGTGAACTTTGGTCATTTCATTATGGTGGTGTTTGCTGTTTCTCCATTATTAAGTTTACTATTTTGCCGCCTTTAATTAAGAAGTATCTTAAAGGCATTTGCTTGAAATTATATAAATATCTGGTTATTCTTCAAGCATGCATCCACTAGTTTTTAGCATCTATTGATGATTCTTATCTGAATCCGTTCTTATTATGGTGGTTGGTGATCCCATTCTATCATTCCTTCTGTATTTATTACTTGGTATTTTCCTGAAAGGAAGAGCTTTCCCTTCTACCCTATTCATATATGAGTTCAGACTTAGGGATTCTTACTTTATTCAATAGCTCATAATCCTTTACTAACATTATTTATTTAAAAAAATTTTTTTAAAGATTCTATTTATTCATGAGACACAGAGAGAGAGAGAGAGAAAGAAAGGCAGAGACAGGCAGAGGGAGAAGCAGGCTCCATGCAGGGAGCCTGACATGGGAATCAATCCCGGATCTCCAGGATCAGGCCCTGGGCTGAAGATGGCACTAAACCGTTGAGCCACCGGGGCTGCCCCTCATTATTTATATTGATGCTCAGATTATCCCAGATTGGCCAGTGAGATCCTCTTCAGGCTGGCTCCTGTCTTTTTGACATATCCCGTCATTCTTTGAGCACTTTCTTTTAGGCACAGCAAGATGATCCAAGCTACTTTTGTTCATTCCCTGACTCAGCCCTGGAATCAGCAATTTCTCCAACAAGCCCTAGTTCTTTTTAGTAAAGAATGGTATTTAGAAACCAAGAACTAGGCCCCAGGCATTCGCCCTTTTATTTATTTATTTACTTACTTATTTATTTATTTATTTATTTAAAGATTTATTTATTTGAGAGAGAGAATGCGTGCATGAGAGAGAGTAGGGGGAGGGGCAGAGGGAAAGAGAGAATCCCAAGCAGACTCCCCACTTAGCATGGAGCCCTATGTGGTGCCTCAGTCTTATGACCCATGATGACATGACCTGAGCTGAAACCAAGAGTTGGTATGCTTAACTGACTGAACCACCCAGGTGCCCCTCACCCTTGTTTTTAAGGTCCATCCATGTTGCTATGTGTATATATGTCTAGTGTCCATGGTGTTCATCTCAATTTTCTTTCTCCTGTAAGGATAGTTTCCCACACTG
This sequence comes from Canis lupus dingo, assembly GCF_003254725.2. Lineage (NCBI taxonomy): Eukaryota > Metazoa > Chordata > Mammalia > Carnivora > Canidae > Canis > Canis lupus. Next base: position 49,677,360 of record NC_064253.1, on the reverse strand, counting down.
CCTCCAACACTATCTTCACAAATACTTTTGTAAGGAACAGCCTTTTCTACATGTCCTTGATGGACCTGTGGGTATGTATTGATGCAGGAGTGCCAGATACTACTCCAGAATGGCCACTCATCATATACATTTCCACTGGTCTCTACTTCCAACAAATACTCGGCATTAACTAGCTTCCTAATTTTTGGCCAAGTGTATTAATATCCTGGGATAGGTCTCATTTTAACTTGCCTTTCTCTGATGACAAATGCTCCTATGCTTGATGGCCTGTTGAGTTTCTTCTTTGGTAAATTGCTTGTTCATGATAATCATTAACCAGTTTTTTCTGTGGGGTTCTTACATTTTTCTTGATGATATGCAGGAGTTCCTTATACATCCTAGGTAATAATCCCTTGCTGGTCCCAGACATTGCAGATTCTGGATTGAATCTGCCCTCTATCTGTTCACTTTGCCTGTGCTATCCTATTTTGAATACAAACCCTTTGTTTCCTGTTTGTGAGGTCTCTCAGCAGCACTTCATTTTCTAGAACTATGTTCATACCCTTTGTTCCTCCACAGTGTAAGTGTGCTAGCATAGCTGATCTCAGCCAATTCTCTTCAACAAAGTCTATCTTTATGATGACTTAGAGTCTTACTGAGTTGTATCAAGAATGACTTTACCTTTAGAGTGTGAGGACTGTATGTAATTATTAGTCCTATATTTATTCAGCAATTATATGCTGTAGGCCTACTCTGTGTTAGGCAGTCTGCTATTACTGAAAAGGTTCAGAGGTTGTGAACCTAGCCTGCCCGTGGCTTTTCAGAGGTAGAGTAGGGATTTGAGCCTCTTCTTACCATACTGCTTCCCTTGGAAACTGAATTTGATTCCTGTCCCACTGTGTGTCAGATTTTTATATCTAACAAATGGCCTAGGAAGGTGGAGAGCAAAGTGTTCTCCCCCAGCATCCTGAGGAGGGTAAACTAATAAGGAGAAGAATGGAGGCAAATGTGTCTCTTGCCATCCTAGGCCCAGAGTCCTCAAGTGGTAGGCTCTGAGCCACCTGTTGGTGACTGGTGAGTGGCTCCAGACTGAGAGTGGAGGTCCCAATGGAAGCAGGAAGATGGCCTCGGTCTGGAGAGGGAGGACATAAAATAAAACCCCAGGCCTAAATCATTCTAATCCTTTTTGAGACACTCATATCTTCTCTTGCAGAAGTGCTGTAGTTCTAAGATGAGAGAGAGATGCTCTAAGATCTTCCTGGAGCTAACAGAATTTCCAGGCAAATTGGCTTCCCAAGCCTTTCCTGGTAGTGGTAACTGTGGGCAGGAACAGTTTCCAGAATTTCCACAAATTCCAGAGGAGGGAGGGAGAGAAGCCAAAGGGAGAAGAGCTGAGTGAGGAGGAAATCTGCCTTTGGGCCAGGACCAAACAAAGCAGAAAATCCTCCTAGGACAGATTTTCCCTGGAGGTCAACACTGGGAAGCCTGTTTACTGACTGGGCTTTAAAAGCCTGTGGTCCCCAGCACAGTTTCTTGACCTCAGTATCTCTGTAGTTTCACCATGGATGGAAACTTTCTCTTGGGTCACCCCAGGACAGAAGTGTACTGTTACACCCCCCAGTTCCAGGGCCTTCCCGAGATGTCCTTGCTTCTCCTCCCCCACTAAGTTCTGGAGCCATGACCATGTATGATATAGAAATGTGCTTTTGAAGGATTTAGATCAGTCAGGTCAAATAAGATTCACTTTTATGCCACCTTGGATCAGTTAGTGGCTCCCTGGAACCCTAGATTAAGAGGGATTCTGAAGCAGTCTCGGTGGGCGTAGCATAGAGAGTGAGTGGAGGGACATGTGTGTTTTGCAATTTGCTGTCTGCTGCCTAGGCACATTCATGAACATCAGAAGCCTAAAGGATTAATGAGGGCAAGATAAGGATGAATTTTTTTTTTAATAAAAAGCACTTTTATTATTATTTGGTAAGGACAAGCCTTCCCTTTATGCAAGATAAAATCCTGGATGGACCCCTGATGTTAAAATTACCCCCTATCAGGTTATACCCTGATACCTAAGTGATGGTGACTTTTTTAAAATAACCAGTTGAGGTATCATTTGCATTATCATACATAAAATCCACCTATTTTAAGTGTGTAATTCAGTTATATTTACTAACTTGACAGAGCTATGAATCCGTCACCATAATTTAGTTTTAGAAATTTCCATCACCCAATAAGACCCCTTAACCCATTTACACTTAATCTCCTTTCTAAACCCTGGCAAATTCAGAAAATAGCAATTAGGTTAGTGTGGCTAAAGCCGGCAGAGAACACGGTAGAGAATGATAGATGTGGGTGGGGAAAAAAGACAGGAACCAATTAGATAGGGCTTCTACGCATTTGGATTTTTGTTCTGAATAAAATGGCATGCTCTGATTTATGCTTACAAAGATCTTCCTAGATGCTGTTTTGTCCTATAGATTGCCTTTTATGGATATTTACCTTCCAAACTAGGGTCTTTCCCTGGAATTTTTGACAGTCTCTTAAGGATGGCTTTTTTTTTTTTTTTTTTTTTTTTGGCCATTCCGGAGTATCCTTGAGAAAGTGCCAATCCCTCTGTCCTTCATTTTACCTCATGCACAGCCTTGGGGTTGAAATGTAATCCTTAAACAAATTTTTTTTCTACCTTTATTATTCATTTTTTCCTCTCGTTTATTTTTTTAAAGCTCTATGTGGGGCATTAACTCATGGCTCTGAAATCAGGACTTGTGTGCTATACCAACTGAGCCAGCCAGGTGCCCTGAAACTTAATTCTTAAGGTCCCTGTAGCTCTGATCTGCCAGGACTCTCTGGGGTTCTGGTGTGAGGTAGATCCTGACCCTTCAGGGTGGTGGAATCTGACTCAGGCTTTGTTTCCTTAGGGTTAGGTCTTGATACTTCTGGTGACAGAATCCTGGACTGAGTGACCACTCAAGGCTTTTCTGGTGATCTCATGACCCACGTCAGACTGAGTTTTGGGGTTATTCTCTCAAGGAACAAATGGTATTTGGAGAAGAGCCTGTTTTCATGTGGCTGTGTGAGGTTTAGATGAGGAAATGCAATGTTTTCATTAGGTTAGGCTGTCCACTGCCACAAAGTCTGAAATTATAGGCCTAGAACCTGGAGGAAACTCATTTTAAAATTGAAGGTGAGGGCTGTGCCTCAAGATCATGAACCAGTTGCTATAGCTGGACACAAAAAGGCATATTTAGAGCCCAGGAAAGCGAGTGTTTGGGGGTGTGGTTGCCTTGGTCATAGATGCACAATTAGGACCACAATCTAGATTCTCGAACATCAAAAGCCAGATGGTTCCCTGCCCTGTTAGTTCTGCTTCTTTGAACTCATAGTTGAACAAGTGCTGTGTGGGTCAACATACATTTGTGACTCCTACTCCACCAGAAACTGTCCCAAGTACAGAAAAGAATGGGACACAACCCTTGCCCTCAAGGAGAGGAGGGTCTAATGAAGGGAGCGGGTAGATAGACTGGCACCCTAACCCCACAGGTCTCCACTGTAGGCTTATAAAGTTTGTAATGTTGGTGTTAAAGGGTGTTGTGGGAGGGTAGAGTGGAGACTGACTGGTCCAAGGGGAAAACTTGGAAGAGGAGATGACATTTGGCTTGAACTTTGAATTGTTCCCTTACCTCTTTCACAAGGGTTTTTGGCGTAGCTTATAAGGGTACATACTGTAAAAAGGACAGATATAAATAAAATCAAAAGAAGAGAAAATGTGACTTACAAAGATAAAGCCTGGGGAAGAGTTAAAATGTAGATATTCACACCTTCTGGCCCAACATAATTATTACATCTGTCCCTTTGCAAAAGCCAAAAGTAAAACATGTTCTGTTATATGATAAGTATTGTCAGAGAGCAGAAATATATGGTAGTTCCTGAGTATAGATTGTTTTTCTTGGTACCCACTCTTTTTTTTAACCTAAAAAAAAAAAGTGTTTTTTTTTTTTTTTTTTTTAAGAGAGTGTGAGAGACAGGGCACATATGTACCCAGGTGGGGATGTGGATGTTGGGCAGAGGCAGAGGGAGAATCCCAAGCAGGCTCTGTGCCCAGCTCTTCAGAGCCCAACTCAGGGTGATCTCACGACCCTGAGATCATGACCTGAGCTGAAATCAGGAGTCAGACATCCAACCAACTGAGCCCCCCAGGCATCCCTCTTGGTACCTACTCTTAAAGAGCTTCGTGGGGTGGGAGGGTGGTGGTGGCTAATGAGTCAGCCTGTAAAACCACCATTTCTCAAAAAGTATAGGTTCAAGGACCTGCATTAAAGTTATCCGAAGTGCTTGTTAAAATGGCAGAGTCCTGGTCCCCAGTCCCAGACTTACCAAATCGTGAGCTCTGAGGAGTAGGATCCAGGAATCTGCAGTTTTACGTGCTTTCCCAAATGATTCCTCTTGCACTCCACAGTTTGAACCTCTGCAATAGAAGGAAACCTCACCAGCATTTTGAAAGCCAGTACAATTGCAAGTAAGAGTACTTGACCTCGGGGTGCCTGGGTGACTCAGCTGGAAGATCACACAATTGTTAATCTCGGGGTTGTCACACTGGGTGTAGAGATTACTAAAAATAATAATAATAAAAATAACTTTAAACATTAAAAAAAAAAGAGTACTTGGTCTTTGTTTGAACATTGGGTAGGAATTTAATGAGGGAAGAGAGCAGAGTGCAAAGAAAGGGCAGTTTCACTGATATGGATGGTTCGTTGATGGCCACGTTACTTTCAGGTGATATTTTGGCAAACCTACAAAGTGTGACAGTTCAGGGACATGGGAGGACCACTTCTAAGCACAAATAGAGGAGTATCAAATGGATGCCACTATTCTCGATTAGTCCAGCTTCCTCTTGGCCCACCTGGGCTCTGCTCTGCAAACCTCCTCTGGCAGGCTCCTTTATTCTTTGAGCAATACTTTTGTTTTTTTCTGTACCCCCAAGTGCAGGGTTCTGAGACCACAAATGTGTTCTGCTTCCTGCTGAGAAAGCGTTTCCTTCTCTGGGGTCTAATGGTGGCTTGGATGGTGAGTTGGCAGAAAGAGCAGTGGGTGTTGAAATTGTATTGAGTGTATGTTATGCTGGAGACACAATCAAGTCAGCATTAGTACTAAATTATTCCTCTTTTCTGGTCACTAAGTTGTATGTTTTAAAATCTTAATTTTTCTATTTTTTATTTCTTTTAAAGATTTTTTTATTTATTCATGAAAGACACACACACAGAGACACACACACACAGAGAGAGAGAGAGAGAGGCAGAGACACAGGCAGAGGGAGAAACAGGCTCCATGCAGGGAGCCTGACGCGGGACTCGATCCCTGGACTCTAGGATCACGCCCTAGGCCAAAGGCAGGTGCTAAACCACTGAGCCACCCAGGGATCCCCTGAAATCTTTATTTTGGAAGATACTTGGTTTTGGGGGAGGGGATGTCACACTTCCTGTCTTTGGGTTATATTTTGAAATATTTATTATTTAATTTTAAAGATAGACCAAAGGTATAAAGAAAAAAAAAACACCATGAAATAAATCATTTCCAGTACTTTTGAAGCCTTTGTGAGCTAGATTTTAAAATTAAATGAGTAATGGTTACCATGGGACTTGAGAAGTCTCTTCTGGTGGCTCTCTGTTGCCACGTTTCCTTGAAGTGTATTGAAAGTCTCTTGGCTGCTTGTATCAGCAGCAGGTAAGCAGGGAGAAGAGCTGTATGCTGTCCACTCAGGTAAGATTTGTCGGCATACTCTGTGTCCATAACAACCAAGTGGGCACAACTTTTGCATGATGAGTCTTCTCTGAGAGGGGAGATGCTTTTGTGCAAAGCTTTCTTAGACTCTCTTCCCTGGTATACCAGATACCCTTTCCTCTGTGCCATTTCAGTTGTTCTTCCCACTGTCATCCTCACCAGTTTGCTGGTCTCCCTCCCGTCTGAGAGCAAAGAGCTCTGTATGCCTGGCGCCAGCCTGGCCTTGTGCAGAGGATGGTGCTTTTAATTTCTAGTCTGAGGAGCCATAGGGAGGCCCAGGAGTTCATGAGACCACTGTAGACAGCTGTTACCCCAAGCCTGGGGATTTGGTAGGACCCAGTTTCCAGTGTGTTATCTGACCTTCAGAAGATCAGTACAGAGGGGATCCCTGGGTGGCGCAGCAGTTTGGCGCCTGCCTTTGGCCCAGGGCGCGATCCTGGAGACCCGGGATCGAATCCCACGTCGGGCTCCCGGTGCATGGAGCTTGCTGTCTCTGCCTCTCTCTCTTTCTCTCTCTCTCTCTCTGTGACTATCATAAATAAATTTAAAAAACAAAAAAAAACAAAAAAAACAAAAAAAAAAAGAAGATCAGTACAGAGAAAAACAGCCTACCCACATGATCCTGTGAACCGCACTGGCGTTGACGGGGAGATGGTTTGAAGAGGCACTATGTCATGCTGTCAGGGCTGAGGCCTCTCCGAGGAAGACATGCCAGTATCCCAACTTGAGAGCTGCAGAACTTTGGGCACTGCCTGGTCTCACAGTTTCTAAATATTTGAATTTCATTACCCAGGAAAGTTTCAAAAGAAACTTAGGAACCTTGATCTTGGGCTGTTGAGCATGGATTTTTTAAAAATTAAAATAAGTCGACTTAGTTTAATAATCCACCATGATTTCATAAAAGGACATTTTAACATTTAAAGAGCCAGAAGCACCTGACGGGAACCAAGGGCATTCCCACTGATTACATTTAGCTTTATGAAGAACACATTGTCTTTACTTTTACCATTTTGTGGCAGGCTGGTGAACATTGTCATGACCTAGCACCACGTCAAAGATTGTATCCTGAGCCACTGGCCAGTCAGCTGGGAAGTGGTGACTAGATGTTCAAGGCTGTTTTGCTGAGGATAGAGGAATGAACTAGTGGCTCAGCCAGCGTGAAAGTGAGACAGGGAATCCGTGCTGGGTTGGCTCTAGATTAGCAGGGCTTTGATGGAGGGGCACGCGTGTGTTTGGGTTTGCCGTGCCGGGCAAGGGAGCAGTGGAATTTGTCTGAGTTGAGCTCACACATTGAAGTTATTGAGCGCCTTACACGCAAGGCCGTGACCTGGACTCCCAGCCGAGAGGCCCACGTGGCGGGGCTTTAGCCGGGGGAGCCGAGGACAGGCTCACATCTGCTCAGCTGCTTACGTAACCCTGCTTCCAGCTCCCAGAGCCAAGAAAACACACAAGCCAGCCCAGCAGGGCCTAGGGCCTGTGGTAGCACACACCATGCGCTGCACAGCAAGGGAGCCTTGGCTCAGCATGAGGACTGTCATGAAGCCCTCAGCCCTCTGCTTCCTCCCCTCGCCCCTCTCTGAGGCCCCTGGCAGTGGCTCTGAGCTCTGATAGCGGCTCGTTGTGGTTCTGGGCATAGCTGGTCACTGCCCTCCTGGAGTCTGAACTCTGGATTTTCTCACTGGGACAGAGCCAGGCATGCCGTGGAGGACTGCCCCTGCAGCATGGCAGGGGGTGTGCAGGGCACTCAGGGAGGTCTCCTGACTGGCACTGGACCCAGGAGGCATTTGGCTCCAGGTCTGCAGCCGCTGTTGACCAATCTCAGGAATGAGACACGGGGCCCTTAGGGCTGTGGAGGCTTCAGAGAAAGCAGGTGGGAAAGAATTGCTACAGAGAGCAGGATTGGGGATCAGGGTGCTCTGGATGTGTTGCAGACACGATGGGTGTTGTGAGAAGTGCCCAGAGAGGAGCCGGAGAGTGAGAAGAGGCTGTTCAGTAATAAAGCTCTGCATGAAGCCATTGGAAGTCCCTTAGACAGCTTTGAACCAGGGTAGTTTTCATTTAGGTCAGCAGGGAGCTTCTTGAAGTGAGGATGGGTCTTGACTCTCCCATCACCCGCCTCCCCCACTGGGCACACAATCTGGCACACAATAGGTGTCCAGAAAGTGCTGATTAAAACAAATTGGAAGTGACTTTGACATACCATAGGAAAAGTTGGCATTAAACACTTCAAAAAAGAGTCTGGTTTGGCACTTGAGTAGGCTCCCATGGATTGTCACATGCTGTTGACGCCTCCTGTGTATGTAAGTGAGTGAGTGTGCTGGGTTTGGGGAAGGGGAGAGGGGATAGAAGATGGATCATCTAGGTTATCAGCTCCCAGAGTCTGGTGGACAGTGGTGTCAGTTGCCAAGGAAACCCTGGAGCAGTGCCAGGTTTGACTACAGGTGGTGAAGGTGGTGGCGATGCATTAGTCTGTGTGTGTGTGTGTGTGTGTGTGTGTGTGTGTGTGTGTAGGAGTGTTGAATAAAAGTTCTTTTGGTGCTAGTTGGGTTCCAATCCCTGCAATCTACAGATAGGAAACTGGTATCCTGAGAATGGGTAGTACTTGCCTAAAGATTATCCAGCAAGTCACTGGTGGAGCTGAATCAGGGCCCAGGCAGCCTTTCTCCTGTCAAGGAAACTACCTCAGGACTACCTTTTAGGAATCCTCAAGTGGCCAAAACTAAGATGCTTTCCAACCCACAGATGTCTGCTCTAGGGAGGTTGGGGAGACCATATGTGAATTCCTGTCTTCTGAGTTGGTTTCAGAAAGTGTGTGGTAGGGTGACAGTCCAGATGCCTCTTAGGTTCCTGAAAATGGAGTTATGTTTAGCAGCATCTTCAGTAGGTAGGGTGGGGCTGTATGTGTATGTGTGTGTGAGGGGGTGTTGCAGATGTTGTGGGGCCCTCTGAAGTGAGGAGAGCCCAGTAATCTTCTTTTCATGTTTTTCACAAGTGCACTGTGCTGCAGGGCCTCCCAGAAGCTTTGCTGGGGCGAAGCAGCCCAGGCCTAGTGGCCTTCGTGGGGAAGGGCTACCTCTACGAAAGCCACAAAGCTTGTGAAGATGAGAGGTCCAGCTCCCTGTTGCCCTAGCACCCCGGTTCCTTGGGATTTACCTAGGTCCTTCCCCAAATCAGCCAAGTCATCCCCCAGGGGAGTGGCCTGAGATTCCATATTTTTATGAATTACCTCACATGATTCTGATGATGGTTTGAGGAAAACTGGTTCAGGTGACCCCTTACTTAGTCCTGGAGCGTAGTACCTACTCACTCGAGGGCACCCCAGGAAGCTGGAACTGGGTCAGTTGTGTGAAGGACTGATCTGAGAGGCCCCTGTGTCCCTGCGCCAGGGCGTCTGCTGTCTGAGCTCTGGTAATGAAGAGAGCAAAAGGATGAAGCCAGATTGGGGCTTTATTAATTTTAAGATTCCGGCCTGTCCTTTCATGCAGAAGTCTGTTGCTAAAGGAAAGAAGGAAGGGCATTTTTGGCAAAGAGAAAAGTGTGGACACAGGCATGGTTTATTGGAATGGGGAGGGAGGTAGAACTGACTAAAGGGCCTTGTTGCCGCGCTCAGAGGTTTGGCCTTACTTGTCAAAAACTATACAGCCTTTGACCATCACAGGTGTTTGTTTTGTTTTGTTTTGTTTTGTTTTGTTTTTGTAGGAAAATGGTCTGATTAGATCTGTGTCTCAGAAGAAAATAAATGGATGGGAATGGGTTCAATGATTATGGAACTGAGTCAGCATTGGAGGAAGGGAAGGTGTGAGAAGTAGCAGGGGATGCTGAGGAGGAGGAAATGGGGAGTCTGCACCTGCTGAGAAGCAGGAGGAACAAGAGTCATAGCTTACTTCTCTGGGGCTTGTTTCAGGAGGGCGAGTGATCTGTGGCAGACACGGGGTGTTTGGAGCACCACATTCTTGATGAACAAATAGGGCAATGGAGTGATGCATGCCTGGCCTTGGGTGGGTCTCACCAGCATGTTTCAGGTGGATTTGCTTGCAATCTGTGGTCAGCAGTCTCACTTCTATTCTGTAGTTTCCTTTGTTTTTTTTTTTTGTTTGTTTGTTTTTTTTTTAAATTTTTTATTTATTTATGATAGTCACACAGAGAGAGAGAGAGAGGCAGAGACACAGGCAGAGGGAGAAGCAGGCTCCATGCACCGGGAGCCCGACGTGGGATTCGATCCCGGGTCTCCAGGATCGTGCCCTGGGCCAAAGGCAGGCGCCAAACCGCTGCGCCACCCAGGGATCCCTGTAGTTTCCTTTGTCTTTGTGGCCAGTTGGCTTCACCAGGTGAAGCTGGTTACACTAGAGTAACAGTTCTCAAAATATGTTCCATGGTAGAATGATTCAGTGGGCAAATAAGTTTGGGAAATGGTGAGTTATATAAAGTGAAGGGAGTTTCTTGACTGCACAACTTCTCAGAGCCTTCGGTGTGCCTCATACTTTTCAGAAGCAAGATTAAGTATGCTTATTTGACCAGGGGACGTGTTCTTCCATTGAGCGTCTTACTGGAATTATTGTTTCCTGCAACCTACTTTGAAAAAGTCTGGCCCACAGGGAATACTGGAGTTCTGGGTTTGAGTATTGGCTCTGTCCCCAATTCCCTCTGCAACCCCAGGCCATCTTTTCCCTGTCCTCACCTTGCATACCACATGAGGGGCGTTCCCCAGTGGAGTGGTGCAGTCCTCTCCTAGTTCCACCTTAGGAAACAGGGACTTCCATGTCTGTATCTGGATCTTAACATTGGCCTTTCCTTCTACTCCTAACCTGTCACTGCCTCACAATCCACCATCCATGTCTCATTGATTTTTCTTCTAAGCCAAGAGCTGTCTTATTAACATATTTCTCTCATCTGGAGCCATATTTTTCCAGGCCAGAAGCTTGGGGTAGGGGACCTCTTTGATTTTTCCTCCTTTCTTCATCCCCTTTGTTACTCTGCCTCCTATATTTACTCAGCATTCTTTTTCAGTGTTCTTTTTAGCTGTTTCTCCTCTTTTTTTTCCCTCAGTCTGCTCTGGGATCTCAGTTCCTTCAGTCCCTATCCTTGAAGTTTTTTTTGTTTTTTGTTTTTGTTTTTTAAATCAGTGCATCAAGTGCCTTCCTGAGATATAGGTTATTCATGCCACTTCTTGCTACCTTCCAATTTGAGGCTGATTCCCATAACACTGTCCTCCCCAACACACACACATACACTCTTTCTCTCTCTCTCTCTCTCTCTCTCTCTCTCTCTCTCTCTCTCCCCCCTTTCTCCAACTAGGCTAATTTCAGAGAGTCGATGGAAGTCATTTGTGTAAGGCCACACAGCTGAGCTGGGAGGTGGCAAAGTTAGGTCTCAACCTCAGGATTTCTGAGAAAGTGCTTTCTCATCCATTTTCTCTGATCCTTACAACAACCTTTCAGGACGTCTGAGCAGCAATCACTCTATTTCCATTTAGAGCTGAGAAACATAGAATCTGAGGGGGTGGGTCCTGGGCAGATGAGTGCTTCATAGGGTGGCCAGCTGTCCAGCTTTGCCTGGTACTGAGGGGTTTCTTGGGATGGTTGATCATGCTAGTGCTGGACATGAGTGCCTTTTCCACAGCCACACTGCCTCCCAGAGGATATGTCTCCCGAGGCTGTGGCCTGGGTGAACCCTGTAGCCTGCTAACTTCTCCTTCCTTCCACCTCTCTAGTCGGCCCTATGGTGATCGAGTTTAACATGCCTGTGGACCTGAAGCTTGTGGAGAAACAGAATCCAGAGGTGAAGGTGGGCGGCCGCTATACCCCCAAGAACTGCATCTCTCCCCACAAGGTGGCCATCATTATACCATTCCGTAACCGGCAGGAACATCTCAAGTACTGGCTGTATTACTTGCACCCAATCCTACAGCGTCAGCAGTTAGACTACGGCATCTATGTTATCAACCAGGTGAGGTCTGGGAAGATGGAGTGAGGGAGGGAGCATGTGTGTGTGTTTGCACACATGTGAGCACATACATGTACGCAAATATGTGAGTAATGAGGGGTGAGAGAAAGAACATGATACGTGGCATTTTATAACCCCACCGCCATCACCCTCCTTAAATGATGCAGATAAGCTAAATACCATACAACTTGCTTGCTTGTTGCTTTTAGCTCATTAGGCAAGGGTAATTGCCAGGGTATTTTGTTTTCTTTTTGCTGTTAAGTACCCTTCCAGCAAAACTGAGAGAAAAATGACAATCCTAAGTCTCCCAAAGTAAAGCACTGACTATTTCCTGTCTTTGGGTGTCTGTGTATTTTCCTTTAAAAAGGAAAAACAAAACACCCATTTAAATGTCAGAGTTTTAGGCAGCTTCGAAATGATCTGGTCTGATTGTATCTCCTAGGACATGTGCAGGAGATGACACCCTTAGATCAGGCCTGAATACCAGCTCCCAGCAAAATGGCTGGCAAAGTCTGATTCGTAGGCCACTGAGTGTCATGTACACCGGGCTGAGTCTGAGAAAGATACTGCATGTCTGACTCGTGTATGTTGAGCTTAGCTATGCTAAGGAAACTAATTTTGAAGACGTGTCAGCCTTTATCAGCATGTCCTGGAGAATCAGATTGATCTAAAATGCAGTTTTTAAAAAATAACTTTGTGAATTCTAGTTTGTTGAGAAGCATTATTTTTCTAAGATTGTAACTCTGGTGTTTTGAGTTAATTCTGAATATCTAAATTTATATTTTTATAGACTATCACCTGCTAGGTGGAATAACACATTTATGCTGTCTGCTTACTAAGGTTCATTGAAATTCATCCAAAGAGATAATACAGTATGCCCAATTCTAAAAGGCCCACTCACTGTCCATTTCATTTCAAGATAAGCTGTGGATCTGCTTGAGGTAGTAAAGTTGTTGGTAGTTGACAGCTTCTATCAGAGTTAGAAGGACTTTGTATGCCCTTCCTGGGACCAGAGGAAAGATGGAAATAGCAGTGTGTCCATCAGCCATTTCTGAGCACTGTCATGACATAGTGCTGCAAAGAGATTCTAAAGAAGTAAAGTCCCAGTTCTATCTGTCCTGAGGCTTCCTTCCCCACAGTGGCAAATAGGACCCTTCCAGGGAATAATCTGTTAAAAATCCCAAATAGCACATGATTGGATGGTGGCTGCCATATGCTTTGGAAGCTCAAAGGAAGGAGAGAGCAATGAGTAACCTTAAAGAACCGGGATATAAACTATGTTCCTAAGGGCTAGAGGGACACCTGGGCATCCCAACTGGAGCCAGTGAACAGGGACTTTAATGCAGAAAGGAGCTTGGCATGTTCCTGGAGATATAGTTGAGCATAGGGGTAGGAAAGCAGCAGAGGTGGTAGGGCCAGGTGCTAGAGCTGAATCTGTCAGGGAGGGAAGAGCAGAACAGCCCTGTTAAAAGGAAACTGAAGTTCAAGGTGGGGGAGTAGGTGGCAGGCAATCCCCTTGAGGCTGTTGAGTCCCCTGGCCAAGTGAGGCACAGACCAAGGTCCTGAGAAAATCTGCAGGCAAGGCAGCCAGACAATTGTAGATCATCTTGGAAGAATATTTGACAATGTAAGAGAGAATAGGTAAATGCCCTATACAATCCAAGCCACTTCAATTATTTGTTTAAGAAAACCCGTGTCATCAAGGAACATTTGATGCCAATGAACACATGTTGATCATGGCAAGATCCAGGAGCATTACTAAAGCAGTGGCAGTGATTTGCCTAGAAGAGGAAGCCACCATCACTAGGAGCTAGTAAGGATCACTAAAAACAAGCTATACCAGCTATATATCTCCTTCTCTCTTTGACAGTTATACCAGTAGATGAGTGATCACTGTATTGTCAGATCTTATTACGCAGAGCATCTGATGGCTTCCCACAAATCTGTCTGACCACAGGGGAAACAACTATGGGCTAGATAGCATATAAATTAGATTAAAATATACCTTTGAGTAAAGAGGATAAAGGAATTAGCGGTGATGCAGAGTTTTTGAATTTAGGTGACTGAGGTCAAGGAAGACTGGAGGGAAGGATGGTGATGTAGAGATATGTTATATTTTAGGGGAATGAGAGACTTCCCCATTCAAGTATAAAGTCAAAACAAACACTGGAGCGGTGAAATTTAGCCACGATCTTAAATTCCTCACGATTTTAAATTCCTATGGTGTACTATATATAACTGTTTCCCAGGTGTCACACAACAGATTTCTGAATGTTTTATACCAGCTGTATGCCCCTACCTGCCCTAGTCTAAGCGGGGGGGACCAACTAAACAAGCCAGCTTGGACAGTGACACCACTGTGCTGGCTCACGCTGGACCCTGCATAAGACAGGGCTTCTTCCAAAGTGTGCTTTCTGAAAAGGAGCTCTGAAGCCAAATGCATTTGAAAAGTGCTGGATTGAACAACGGGAAGCAGGCTTCATTCCTGCAGAGCATTTAGTGTGCTGGTGTACATTACAGCCTCCAGAGCTGCTCAGCACACGGTGTTTTCTGAACTTGGCTGACTGGAGATCTGTTTTCCAAGAACGTCTCAAGCAATGAATGTTCTATGAATGACACTTTGGGGAAAGCAGGCCTAAACGAATACCTCCCCGCTACAACCTCTCTAACTTCCCTAGGATACTGAGACCCTTCTCGCCCCATCTCATCCCACTTGCAACTTAACACTGGAAATATTTTATTTTTAGCTTTCCAAACATAATGATACATTTTTTGCCTCCAGTCTTGTTAGTATCATCTCACCACCCTCCCTCCATGTCTTTTTGTTTCTCCATCTTTTCTTTCTTTTCTAAGGGTTAACTTTCCACCTTAGGAAAATCTTTTCCTCCTTATCTCTCTCTTCCCCAGCTAATCTTATTTATTATGCTCCACCCCTATCCTGATTATTTGGGAAAATGTGATCTGACTTCCAGATAACTGAATCATGAAGAAACTTGAAGTTTGCTCTAGCTTTCCAGTAAAGAATATCATTTGTATGTATCCATAAAGAGCACATAATAGTAAGGTGGTGATAGGAAACCTAATCCTTGAAAGAGGCAGAAGAAGAAATATTTGGAACATGGCCCACCTACAAATTAGGAATTTCCTTTGTTCTCTTTTGTTATATAAAAAAGAGGAAGAAAGAGAGTTGGTCGCATCTGGCTTTGACCTTTGTGTAAATAGGCAGCAGTCAAGCCTCCCATCATCTCCCTGCCTCAGACACCCTGCAGTGGCCTAGGCCCTTCATTCACTGCCTGCCCCATTAAAGATGAGAGAGAGAAAGAATGCTTACAGTAGGAGGGGCCTTGGAGACATCTATTCCAAGGGTTCTAACAGGTTTTGAGAATGGGAACCTCCTGCCTCATTAAAATGTTATGTAATCCCCCATCAATATCAGGATACAATGGCTCTATTCTACTTAAAGTAGAGTCCCCATCCCTAACCCTCATTTCCCACTTCAGTCTTTGCTGAGATCTGCCTGGACCCCCAAGGCAGAGGAGGAAACAAGGCTCAGAGGAGAAGTGACCGGGAGGAAGTCCCGTAAGTAACAGGAGGGCTGCAGCTCAAAGCCCAGCCCCTGTTACCTAGTGCCCTCTCACTGCATCAGCACTAACTCCACTCTCTAGGCCATTTGGTCCCTTCTTCAAAGTCTTTTTCCAAGCTGGGTATAAGGGCTGGCAGTGAGCTTCAAGCTTTGACTGCCTGGGCTCCAGCTCTGCCATTTCCCAGGCTCTGTGATCCTAGGCTTGAATTCTTCAGACCTCTGTTTCCTTATTGGTGGGAGGGGGAGGTTTTGGTATTTACACATGAGGGCTGTAAAGCACCTGGTGAACCCTCAGTAAACATTTACTGTTCATGGTATGATTTGTGTTCCTTCTCGCCCCTCCTTTCTCCCTGCCTATTTCCTCTGCCCAGTGCTGTCGTGATGAGCTCTTGACTGCTCCCCCTGCCTCCTGCTCCACTCCTTCTCAGTACTGGCCCCAGGACCCTCCCTCCCATTTGTATGGCTTCTGTGGGGTCAGAGGATGGTGGATGATGACAGAAAACGGAATCTCAGGGGACTTAGGGACCATGGCAAGCCTAACAGCTTCTTCTGAGTAGGATTGTGTCTCAAGCTCCGCACACAGGGGTGAGCTTTCATGGGCTTTTGTGGCTCCTGCCCATCTCCATATCTAGCTGTTAACCACTCACTTTTGGTTTAGGTCCCTCCAATTACCATAACAACTTGCAAAAAACAAAAAACAAAATAAAACAAAAAAAACCAACAAACTTGCAGCTCACAGTGAGTGAGGTGGAGGGGAGTGGGGAAGGCTTTACCAGCAGAGATTGCTGTTCGTGCTCAGGTCTCCACCACTCCTCCTCCCACCGGTGCTCCAGCCTCACATCAGAGTTCTGGCATGTCCGCCCTCTTGGAGCTGAGGATGGTGCTCTGTGGCACAGATGTCCCACAGTCTAACGCCAGGACCTCAGTGCAGAGGTGGATATCAAGATATACCATAGCAGATGAGGGAGGGGCATTGTAATTCTTGATACTCAGGAAAGGAAACTGTAAAACCACCTAGGGGGAAAGAAAGGCAGGTTACTACCTGGTAGTAAAAGCCATACAAAAGAAATAGAGGATATTTGTGAGGTTAACGAGCACAAAAATTACCAAACAGATGAGGAATGCAGGCCCAGCCAGTCAGGTGGGTTGGTAATAACTGTGCAGCCCTTTGTCCTGAGTCAGGGCCCAGGAACGGTCTCTCCAATTTTGTTTGTCTATCCTCTGGTGCTTCTGGTCTCACCCAGCTGTCCCAGATTTTCTTATTTCTGACCATGTTACTCCTTAAGCCCTTCAGATGTCCCTACTGCCCACAGCCAAGGTTGTAAAGGGTCCAAAGCCCCGAGCTTGGCATTTAAGACCTGCAGTCCTCCCATGACCTCCCTCTAGTCACTTCTTTGTCAGTCCTTCTTTGGCCACACTTGACACCACAGCCACAACGGACTCTCCATCTACACTGAGACACACTCTGTGTTCCCTTCTTGTGCCTTTGCTTATGCTGCCCCCTCTTCCCCATGTGCCTGTCCTTCCTTCCCCTAGTTGCTTTCTTTCTAGCCACCATTGAACCCCTGCCCCCAGGCCCCCATCCCCTTGCCCCACCTTAGCTCTGTGAAGCCTTGGAGTAGAGCCCACTTCTCCTTCTCTGCTGTTCCCAGGCCAGTCAGTGCTTTCTGGTGAGGGGTGAGGGCTGATTCTGTATGTACATGCCCTCCCTGGCCTGTGGCCTCTAGACCAAAGGCTCTTCAGGTCTGCCACCCTCTGTCTCTCTGACAGCTCCATGCATAGTCCAGTGCTTAGTCAGGGTTTGGAGCTAGAAGCTGCTCCCTATGATCCTTGCCCATTTACTGAACACCCATTCCTAGGACCCCTTTGTCCTCGTTCTCTGGTGAGATCTGTTCCTCTTGGAAATAAAGCCTCCTTTCCCAGGTCAGGTTGTGACCCTTGGGAACCCACCTGCACAGCCCTTCCCTGGGGTCTCTCCCCAAAGCTTCCTCCTCCTCACTCATAGGAGCAGGCTGCCTGGGACATTTGCCTCAGGGTGACCTTGCTCTTCAGGAAAAATGCAGAGAATCTACCTTAGCCCTGTGGTTATTGATGGTCATAAAACTTTATGGTCCTTTGGTCCTTTCATGGCCTCATTTCAAATTTTGACCCTACCAGCCCCCCCCGTAAGTACCCTCTTTGTTCCTGCTTAGAGAAAGCTCATGAAGGTAAGCAGCTTGCTCAGGACCCCCATGATGGCTGGATGGTAGAGCTGGGATTTGGATAGAGATCACCTGAGGACTAAGGAGTGCCTTGGCTTGCTACATTTAGTCCTGAACACACTCATTCCCCTCACTGGGAAACAGCTCCATATCCATTGGCAACACCACTTTGAATCTCAGTGGGTCATGAGAGGTGAGTAGCAGCTTCGGAGTAATAGCCTCAAAACCCCCTGGGAGGCTTGCCCAGTTGTCAGGCTGACAGGTAAATCCTGGTCTGAAAGCCCGGGTGTGCAGTAGAAGGGGACCTGCCTGAGGAGTCTTTGACTTCGGAATTTTTTCCTACATGAAGCTAGGATGAATTAGAGTGAATTAGACACATGGGTCCATCCTGTTATGGAGGAGGACAATTGCTGGGCCTATGGCCCCCACTAGTTTGATTTCTGTCTTGATTTTGTCCACCATCCTTCTCCTCACCCCCCAATCCCTGCCTTTCATTTTCTCCTGAAGCTGTCGGCACCCAGCTTCACCCCTGAAGCTGCAGACTGATGTGTGCAGGAATGGGGCTCGGGAGTGGTAGAGCCAGTCCCGTCCTGCAGCAGCCCCTTCCTTGAGTGCTTGGATTCTTCTGGATCTGGGGGCCCAGGAGCATTGTGGGAAGGCTAGGAGTGTCTGTGTCCCACCAGAGTTTGTGTGCTGTCCCAGTGATTGGTTGTTGCCTTTGCTGTGGGTTTTCTCCACTCCTCCTCGGTGGCTTGGTCCACTCTCCTGGGGAATGTGGCAGAGCACTTACAGGGACCCACAGAGCTTGCCAATCGCCTCCCTGGACATGGTTCTGGGAAGTTGTTGTTTTCTTTGCTCACCTGTGATGTCATAAAGGGGAGTGACAGCTTCTTCGGAATTTGCCTTTGCCCTGGAATAGGAGGGTCAGAATGGGCGCCCCCCTTTTCTTCACAGCCTTGACATTGCCTCTTTTCCTTACCTCACTTCCCTTGCATCCATCCTTGTCTCTTTTTTCTTTTTCTTTTTTTTTTTTCTTCTAGTGGGGGCCTTTTGCTTTTACTTGTTAATCCTGTTTGTAGCAAAGCAAGCTGAAGGAGGAGCTCCTCTCTGTGATCTGCTTCTTACTCTCCACCTACCTCCTCTTCTGTGCCCTCCACCTCCTAGAGAGAGAGAGAGAGAGAGAGAGAGAGAGAGAGGAGTGCCGGCCTAACTCCTGCTGTGACTGCTGCCGCCGCTGCCACCACTGCTGCCACCCTGGTAATGTCCACACGCCCCAAATCAAACCTGAGCCTGGGCCCTGGGGTCTCCAGGCAAGGTCATAGTCTTTGTGGGCTCACTTGGAAATACTGAGGTCTCTGGAAGCCAGCCTGTTGTGCAGAGGTCTGGGATACATTGCCTTAAAATTAAGCCACAATTGAGCTCATACTGTATGTGTATATCCTTTTGTGTCTTGTGTTTTTCTTCAATTCTGTGTCATCAGCATCTTCCCATGTTCTCTCATAGCCTTCATAATCTCCACTGTCCACACTCTCCTACTAGTTAAGCATGTGGCTTTACTGTAATGAACTTAGCCATTCCTCAACTAGAAGGCATTTGGGTAAAAAAAAAGAATACTAATAATAAATTTAAAAAATTTAAAAAGAAGGCATGTAGGTAATTCCCACTTTCTCACTGGTGTTGATAATACCGTAATGAACATCTCTGACTTGGAAGCTTATTCAGTGCTTCTTCCACATTTAGAATTGTTTCCCCAGGCTAGATTTTCCAACCCAGACTTAGAGGTGCAGAAGCAGTTTAAACATGTTTATGGTCCTTCATATAAGTGGTCAAATTCCTATTTGAAAGAGAAGACTTTATTTTCTAAAATGTTTTCCTGAAGAAAGTCAGATCTCAGGGCCTTAGGGCCTTAGGGCCTCAGGTCCAAGGAAAGAGAAGCACATACTACTATGGCTCCTGTGGAGCTAGGGTTGAAAAACTCTATTCTCTGTGCTCACCTCACCTAGAATTCCTGCTGGGCTGTTCTATTTGCTCACTTCTCTCTGAAGGCAACTTAGGGCTTCTGACCTGTGTTCTATCCAGCTGGGGTTAAGGATTTGCTCACTCTTACCAGTTACTTTTGCAAACAGAGCCACCAACCCCTCAGCTCTCTGAGCCCTAAGGGCCCCATTTTCTTTACTCTCTGGGTGAAGAGCTGAAATCTCAGATCCAGGTTTTGTTGAGAGCCCTTTCCAAGCTCGAGGCTACCATATTATTATGGTTAAGAGCCGAGGCCCAACTGCTGTGAAATCATGGGTGAGTGGATATTAGCCTTCCACAAACTCAGCATTTGTATAATCCCAGCAATTCTCCAGGGATCACCTCCCAGCCAGTCTGTCTACTACCCCAGCATCCACACGTAGAGCTGTGGGTCAGTCCTGCCATAGGACCGCCCAGCCAGAGTTTTCTCTGCTTTCCTGCCACCCACTCAGCCTAGGCCTTTTCTCTTGGTGACTGATTGGGCACAGAAAAACATGCAAGGGGAGTTTGGGCAAACATTTCCACTGACTGTAGACCTGTTTCCAGATCTGTGGGCTTGAAAGCCTGTGGGTTACTGTGGGTAGTGAGAAGGGTGTGTGTGTGGCTTTGTGATGGGCCAGGGTATGTCTATGGGAGCAAAATTGTCTCTCCCATCACATAGAAATTCTGATTCATTGAGTCTTGGCTTCGGCTTGCTGTTTCCAACCTTATTGTTGCTGTGACTTTTGGTGGAGGGGAGGAGTCAGATACGGTCAGTCCCTAAGTTGTCATGGTTGGGAGAAGTGTCTACTGGTATATATATACATGGGCCTAACATCCAGGGAAGGCAGGGTGGTTTAACCAATCCTTTAGAGACTGTTAGAACTTGGTCAAGGGAGGCCATGGTCTTCGGCAGCTGGTTATGTGTCTTGCTATTACGAGGAGAAGTCTACTTTCGCCTTAACGACAGTTAGGATTTGCCTAACTGGGGATTTTTTTTTTTTTTAAGATTTTATTTATTTATTCATGAGAGTCAGAGAGAGAGAGAGACAGAGACATAGGTAGAGGGAGAAGCAGGCTCCCCACAAGGAGCCCGATGTGGGACTCCATCCGGGATCCCGGGATTATGCCCTGAACAGAAAGGCAGATGCTCGACTGTTGAGCCACCCAGGCATCCCTTGCCTGGGGATTAGACTAGACTTTGGTACCTTTTCTAAAAGCCCCATGGGGCAGCCCAGGTAGCTCAGTGGTTTAACACTGCCTTCAGCCCAGGGCATGATCCTGGAGACCCGGGATCAAGTTCCACATTGGGCTCCCTGCATGGAGCCTGCTTCTCCCTCTGCCTGTGTCTCTGCGTCTCTCTGTGTCTCTCGTTAATGAATAAATAAAATCTTAAAAAAAAAAAAGCCCCATGAAGGCTGCTTTTGTGTACAGTGCACATGCCCAGGGAGCAGGTGAAGCATGAAATGGAAAAGTGGAGCCCTTGCATTAGCCCTTGGAGGAAAGCATTCTCTACCTGCCTGCCATTACTGCCCATCTCTGATGTATCTCCTATGAATCATGCAACAGCTTCCAACTGGATCTCCCTGCCTTCAGTTGTGAGGTGGGGCACAAGTCCCTCCTTGACACATAGAACAATCTTTGTTTATAATCTTCAAGGGCTCCCTATGGCTTAAATAAAGGACAAAGCCTGGGTACTTTAGTAGAGTTTCCAGGCTCCCTGTCCCTGGCATGATTGGGTCCACATTCACTCTCATGTTTTATTCTGGCTTCCCCATTTGTATTTCTCATAGCTCCTTGAATGGTTCTCCCCCCCCCCTCCCCCACAGCCATTAGAAATGCTGCTTTCTCTTCTAGGAACACTTTTCTCATGCCTCTCTAGTCCCCCAGGATTTGATCAGTGTTTTCACACTCCACATCACCCCATTACAATTCCCCATTTATAACTCAGAACTACTCAAAAGTAGGGCCTATGTGTTTCCTTTTCTGTATCCCTACAGCTAAGCATGAAGTAGACATCCAATAAATGACCAGAATAAGTATATGAGATAGAGGAAGAAATATGACCCTCGGTCCTCTTCTGTGTCTGGAGCTGGCTTTTCTCTTCTTTCTTAACTTTTTTTTTTCTTTCTGATAATCATTTTATTGAGATATAATTATATACCATACAATTCACCTACTTAAAGTACATAATCCAGTGGCTTTTGGTGTATTCAGGAGTTGTGCAGCCATCACCATAATCAATTTTAGAAAGTTTTCATTGCACCAAAAATAAACCCTGTATTTCATAGCTACTAAATCGCTTCATTCCTCCTGGCTTTGGGCAGCCACTAATCTACTTTCTCTCTCTATGGATTTGCCTATTTTGGACGTTTCATATAAATGAAATGATACAATCTGTTGTCCTTTGTGACTGACTTCTTTAACCTAACATGATGTTTTCAAGGTTTATCCATGTGATAGCATGTATTAGTACTTCATTCTTTTTTATTGTTGAATACTATTGCATTTTAGGGATATACCACATTTTATTTATCCATTCATTAGTTGACAGACATTTGGATTGTTTTTACTTTTTATCTATTTTGAATAATGCTGTTATGAATGTTGTAGAAAGGTTTTTGTGGGACATAAGATTTCCTTTCTCTTGGATATAGATCCAGGAGTGGAATCACTGGATCATATGCTAAGTCTTTGATTATCCGTCTAAGGAGCTGCCAGACTGTTTTCTAAGATGGCTGCATCATTTCACATTCCCACTGGCAGTGTATGAGGGTTCTGTTTTCAATGGATATACTACTTGTTTTCTCCTTAGTCTATATGAGGGCTCTAGAGAAAGGTTGTAACAGTCTTACAGAGCTATCTGATGCTTCTTATGACATTTGTTCCTGTCATTCAGATCTGCCAGAAGGGCCCTAGATTTGTTGTGTGAGGTGACTGAGGGCAGCCTCTTCCCCTTTTCTTCTTCCTGAGGAGCTTGGCTTCACACCTGTGCTAATCTCCTTACTACTCCAGGCCAGCATGCCTGGTCATACCTAGGTTTCAGTCCTCTCCGGATTGGCATTGTTGGCTTTGCTTGACTGAGTGATACACCAATTTTTCGGTACAGGCCCAGTCATAAAAGGTTTACAGGTTTTTCTATGAGCTTTGACCGGTGAGACAGTTTCTCTGTCCCCAACTGTGGGAATGCCATATTATATTTGTCCTCCTTCCTTCTTTCTTCCTCTCCTTCCCTTCTGTTAAGAGGAGCCAGTTGTCCTTAAAGGAGTGGATATATGTAACTCTTGCCTACCAACATAAGATGAAACCTGCACTAAAACGCTCAGCCTTTCAGAGGGACTTCTGCTGTTAGTGCCCCAGTTCCTATTCATATGTGACTTCCCAACCACATCATACCTCTAAAGGTCTCTCTGACTTTCTTCTGGTGCTATAGAGATTCTAATTTTGTGAGCCTCTTGGGTCTCCCTCCCTGTTTGGGAGCTTTGTATTGCTCAACAAACTTTGCTTTGCTGCCCACCAAAAAAAAAAAAAAAAAGGTGAGGCACAGGCTAACTCACTTGAACCCTAATCCTTTTTAGAACCCCCCACCACCCACTGTCAGAGAAGCAGGATTTGGAAGGGCTTTTGAAGCTGATTGGGAAAGACACACACAAACACCAGAGAAGGGAAAGTCTCCATGTTGGATTTCTGGGAGACAATTTGAAAGATTTGACTATTCAAGATGGATGGGAAGACCTAATCCTATAATAATGATAGTAGCTGACATTTGTTGCCAGGCAATGTGCAAAGGCCTTTTCATGCATTGTCTGATCTAATAAAACATATCTGTTGTCATCCAAATAACCAGATGAGGAAATGGAGACTTAGAGGTGTGATTTACTCAAAGTCATATAGGTAAGAAGCCAAGAAGCTGTCATTCCTGGGATAAAAATGCATGTGTCTATAATTGGCTTGACTGGACTGTAGTGGTGCTTGATAAATACTTACCTGAGGGAAGGAAGCAGACTCACAGATGCATGTGCCCGTTGAGAAGGGGCAGGAATGAGGGCTGATTGTCTTCCCACCCTCTAGACAGGAATGAACACTTCCAGTTAGTGGTGGGGGTTGGCAGACTTGCCAGGGCCCGCCTTTCTTATCGAGGTTACTCAAGGTGTTATACCATTTCACCCAAAGAAGCTTAGAGTTTTCTAGACTCTTAGGAGAGGAAAGAGAAAATTCGTACTTTCCTTATACCATTCTGCTGGTCTGATGTTTCAAAGGGCCCTAGTAGGGAATTAACAACTGTAAAAATGTACCCTCCTTTCCCCTCTACCAGAGTCATAGAGGTGAGGCCAGGATGAGAGGAGTGACATACAGTGCAGGCTATGCCTACCTAATTCTAACTGTGGATCAGACACTGAAGTGCCTCATTGAGTCGAAGGAGCTGTTATGCCACATGTGGGGGAAGGGTAGAATAGATCAGCTCAAAAAAAAAAAAAAAAAAAAGAATAGATCAGCTCCTTAGATTTCTCCTCTAGGCTGCCATTGTTCTTGGGGCATGGTGCCAGAGGTATCCATTCATGGTTCCAAATTCCCGGTTTCTGGGAGAGGAAAAATGTTTAGTATAGTCTCAGTCAGATATCTACTTAGCTCAAACGGTGATGGCTAGCAGGCCAGGCCCTGTGGTTTGAGCATGGCCATCAAGAGCTCCCTGCCCCTGTTACTCGAGAATGTATTAAATGAAGGGAGCTTGGAGTGGCTATCTTCCAGCATCTACTACACAGGTATGAAAAGGCTATGTTGGGACACCCTTTCACTTGTCAGAAAAGTGTTCGGTGGGGCTGAATTATGTTTGAAACTATTCAGAGGAAGCTAACATTTAGGATCTTCATGGAGTTAGAGGAGCTAGAGGATGAAAAGTACCAGGTGCAGACACCTCTCTCCATTGTCAGGAGGTAAGGGTCTGGGAAGAATGAAGGAAATCTGGGTTGGGATGAAGGTTGTTACAAGATTGTTGAGACGTTTAAAAGCCTGTAAAACACTAGCCCTGCATGTCGTATCTCCCAATGAATTTTAGCAATGTGTTGTAATAATAGCAATTAAAACAACTTTATAGTTTATGTCTGGTTTCTAAACTTTAAACTTCTTTTCACCTCAAGACTTGCAGAGAATTAGGTGAAGGCAGGATTCTGAATGACTCTTCAGTGGTGGGTACAACCAAAGATCACAGTGCATGCTGTTGGGCTCAGCCTTCCCCCTTTCACCATGCTTGATTAGAAAGCTTTGTCATGGGCTGAAGAGAGGAGCTCTCTCTTGTATAAAATGTTTCCTTAATTCATTCACTGTTCTCTTGGCTGCTCTTTCTGACTTCCTGGTACTTGTGTTCATTTCTCTCGGTCACCCACCTGAGGTTGGGCATCTGTGGCACCATCCGTATGCTCTATATTCACACAGGCAGCCTTAGCACTAGTTTTCAAATCCTTTCTTGGGGGCCTGGAGAGAGGATATTGGGGATCCCACCTTTGAGAATGTGTAGCCACTGTAGGCCCTTGTGAGATATATTTTTTCCCAAAGTAGAAGGTCCTAGGCCCTGGTCTTGTTGATTCCCAAGAGATATTGGGAGAGAACACTAAATGAGGATTTCAGAGTATTGGGTCCAGCATCAGTTGTGTCACTTTTGTACCTTTGTTTCTTCATGGCATTTTTGGGAGGATTCTGACTGGGGTGAGTACATGTATGGAAGGGTTTATAGACTGCTAAGGGTAAGGATAGCAGTGTTGATACTGTTACTGTCCTTACATGGGGCTGTGAGAATTGGTAAGAGCAGAGAACCATGGTGGTGACCCTGAGAGAGCCTTATGGTTGAAGCTTCCCAGAAGAATTGTCTTCTGCCATTACTTGTTGAAATCCATCCTTTGGTCTACTCATCCATCTATCCGTGTGTCCATACATCCATCCAGCAGTTATTTATTGAGCTCTTATTGTAAGCCACGCAGTGTTCTAGGCACTGAGTGAACAAAAAGTTAAAAATTTCAGCTTTTATTGAGCTTATTTATATTCTAGTGAAGGAACTGAAAATAAGTAAGTAAATAAAATATGAAGTACCTTTGCACCAACAGACTTGGTGCTTCAGGACTCAGTGGTTGGCCTCCAGAAGCAGGTGTCCTCTTCTCTCTCATATACCCTGTTTCTGTCATAGCCTGTATCACAGTGCTTCCTACCCTAAATTGTGAACACAACGAGAGCTAAGATTGATTTGGGTTCATCATATTTCTCTGGTACTTAGTTTAGTGACAGACACCTGGGAAGGCACACAATGTGGTAATCAAACAATAGTCAACCATACCAAAAGAGAAGAAGCGAAAAGTCCAATAGACACCTGTTTCCTGGCTATCTTTATGGTATTAATCTATATGTAGTACATAAATATATGACACATATGTTTAAATGCCTTCTCATGTAACAATACTATCTTGAAAATTATCTTTTAGAGCTTCCTTATTTTTTTAAAACAACTCTATTCCATTATTTGGATGTTCCATAATTTATATAACCATTTCCTTAGCAATGCTTATGTAATTGTTTGCAGTCTTTTGTTATAATGAAAATCCATGGTGAGCAAGTTGTTCATATTTGCAAGTCCTACATGATAATTCTTAGAAGTGGGATTGTTGACATGGGGCATGCCATTTGGTATTGATTTATAAAGTGAGAGCAGAGAAACGAGTGGACTCGTGATCACATGTAGTCCGATAAGTCACCAGTCTTTGTCAGTGTTCTGCTCAGTGGCCTCATGATATCTGATATCACTTCTTTTGTTTCTGCACCAGGCTGGAGAAACCATGTTCAATCGTGCTAAGCTCCTCAATATTGGCTTTCAAGAGGCCTTGAAGGACTATGACTACAACTGCTTTGTGTTCAGTGACGTGGACCTCATTCCAATGAACGACCATAATGCCTACAGGTGTTTTTCACAGCCACGGCACATTTCTGTAGCAATGGATAAGTTTGGATTTAGGTAAGAGATATTTACCAGAATCTGCAGAAAACATGCTCTGCCCCTACATAAGGACTAGGAGATGCAGCTCCTCCAGCCCAGGAGTTTCTCTGTAGGTTCTAGAGGAGAATCCTTCCCCTGAGAACAGGATGCTTTTTAAGCCCAAAGTCAGTTATTGTTTGAGGAGGAAAGTGAAATCCAGGAACACACATACCTCTGCATATCCAGGCAAGAAGAGTGTTTATGTTTGGGATGGCTCTAGCCTTTAAGCTCCAAACAGCTGCCATATTTCCTTGCTTTTTTCTGTCCCCTTCCCCACACAGTTTGGGAAGCAAGTTGGAATCATTTGCCCCCAATAAATTCTTGGATTTGGGTGCCTTAGCAGATATACCTTGGTGCTTTAAGAAAGAACATGATGCACAGGCTTCTGTTTAAACATTGGGACCCAGACTTTTCCATCAAAATGCCCCTAGTGAGGGTGCCAACTGATGCCTGTCCCCCAAGGGCAGTGGGATAATCCAAAGCATATTGTCATAGGTGGAAAATAGCCTTGTACTTCTTTTTTAATCTTAAAAAATAAATCTGTATTTTGTTCCATAATTATCCATGTTTCTATTAATATAGAATTGTTTTAAATCACCTATCAGTTGAGTAAACTGACCTTTCCTTCCCTGTTCTAAGTCAGCGTGAAGTTCCACGAAGCTGCTGTAGGTACTCTATGTGTTATGCATCCCTGGCTTAGGCGGATACCCCAGTGTGGCAGTCCTGTGCCAACCAGCAATCCCTTGGTTTAGATACAGATGCTATTCTTCAGATTCATTTTACTCCCATAATTTCATTCTATCCTCCTTTCCTGGGGGGCTGGGGCCTGAGAAATGAAAACAGGGATGCTAAGGGGCACCTGGCTAGCTCAGTTGGTAGAGCATGTGATTCTTGATGTCGGGTTCCCAAATTCAAGACTTACATTGGGCATGGAGCCTACTTAATTAAAAAGAAAAGAAAATATGGACGCTGTGAAGTCCTTTCCCCAGACCTGACCCTAAACTCGCTGTCTTAAAGAAGGGAGAATTTGACTATAAATGTCACCCTGCATCTCCCGTCTTTCCTCCCTACCTCTCCTTGTTTGTGTATCTTCTCTTTGAGATACACAGGCTCAAACCCTGTTCCCTCTCTTAGAGCATGGTGGTGATGACATCATTTTTTGCCATAGCACCATGCTTGTTTTACCCAGCACCAGTCAGGCTTGGGGGGACAGGCTGTTGGTTAGAGAAAACAGCGCAGACAGTGAAACCAAATCTCATCATCTCAGCTGTACTTTCCGATGAGGTCACCAAGAGTACTTTTTTGTAAAAACACTGATTGTGAGAACATATTGGCCTGGCCACCTGGTTCAAACCCTTCCTTGCTGTCAGGCACAGACTGTAGTATGAGGTATGCCCAAAGGTGGATAACTAGGCACCTAGGTGATGACATGTAATTACAGATAGATTACCTTTGACTCATTAAATTGGGCCCCCAGGGTTCTTCGTGGATACTTAACAGTATTGAAAATAATAATTGCACCTTTTTTTGTATGTTCTATATGGTTTGGCTGACTTTCCCCCTCAAAGTCTGAGTTAAAGTTTTCTTTAATTTGTATGATGGGTTTCAGTCTCTTTGGATTCCAGTAAGAGCCCTAGTGTGGTTTAGTGCTGTACACAAGGTCATCACAAAACCACAGCCTTTAAAGGACCCATGGGAAAGCCTTTGCATGGCTTCTGGGCATGACTTGAGTCTTTAACATTTCTCATTGTTGTTCCAGCTGCATCCTTCAGGAGCCCATGATTCATTACCATTGAAGTAGTAAAATACAAAAAGGTGGAAAGATGAGAGTCCAGATGCCCTAATGCTTGAAAATGTGTCAAAATAGATTCACCATTATACATTTTGCCAAGTTAGGATGTGGTAGAAATTTCCTAGAAAATTTTACTTTAGCAGATTTTCAGAAATGCTATTTCAACTATTTGGGTCAGTATTCAAAGTGGGAAGGGAGGGCATAACAGAGTGGGCATAGGGAGACTTTACCACAGTCTCAGTTTCCTGGACCTCCTGGATAAGATTTTCCATGCAGGAGCAGGACACATGGAAAGCAGATTCCTGAACGGGGCACAAGAAGTGGGTTTATGCTCTTGTCACTGACTAATTTTCCAGGTAACCACAGAAACAACACAGTATTCTTAGAGCAAGATTATACTCTTTGATATCTGTGTCTTCTCTAAGATAATCTGAGTCTGATATAAAAACAGAACAAAGAAAACCCTCATAAATCCCCAATTAAAAAGTCCCAGAAAATAAAAATAACTTTAGAAGTGTTTATGCTTAAAAAAAAAAAAAAAGTGTTTATGGTTTGAGCAGGCTTTATTTTGAAAAGTCAAAACTTAACTAATCACTGGTCTTCTTTGTGTATGTGTGTGTGTGTTTCCCCCAGCCTACCTTATGTTCAGTACTTTGGAGGTGTCTCTGCTCTCAGTAAAGAACAGTTTCTCACCATCAATGGATTTCCTAATAATTATTGGGGCTGGGGAGGTGAAGATGATGACATTTATAACAGGTAATGGTCACAATTTAGATCTCTCTCTTCCCTGTCTCCCTTCACTTCCAGTTTTTCAATCAGTAGCAGGTTATTCTGCAAGGATTGACCCTTCAGTGGATATAGTCCCCACTTGGCCCATATTCTTAGATGCACCCCGCTGTCAGTGCTCTAGGTGCTGAAGAATGTCTTCAGGAAGATTAGCTTCTGTGATTTTTGCATTAGTCTTGGAACATGCAAAATGAGAACCAAGTGAAGAATTGAGTTTACTTTGATTTATAACACATGCTGTTTTGTCCTGAAGAAGTAAACATGTGTCCTTTGTAAAAATTCGGCATTTCTTTGTGGTCGCGCTTGATTATGAAACAAGTTTCTTTGGGCAGGATCCTAAGTTCCTTTACAGAATCTTTGTGTTCTTTGTTTATTTTGGAACATTTTTAACATACACAAAAGAGGACTGAGTAGCATAATGAACTTCTGTGGACCCACCCAGCCCCAACAACCATCTCTCCACTGCCAGCCCTGCCCCATCCATACCCCGGGGCTCCCTGTAAGCTGGTAAGCCTTTATCATATGGATTGTCATGGCAAATAGTTAAAAAAAAAATTCCAATGGCATTTGAAACTGCACTCTGCCCAGTTCTCCCTGGCCATGAGGACTTTAGCTCTGTCAGCCACAGATATCTTATCTGCACCTTCTCCCTCTGGGAGCTAGCCTGAGCTTATCAGTGAGCTTGATATCAGAATATACCCTAGCATCTTCCTGAATTGGAGTACATTGAATTTTTTTAAAAGATTTTATTTATTCATGAGAGACACAGAGAGAGAGGCAGAGATATAGGCAGAGGGAGGAGCAGGCTCCCCATGGGGAGCCTAATGAGGGACTCGATCCAGGACCCCAGGATGATGCACTGTGCCGAAGGCAGACACTCAACCACTAAGCAACCCAGGTGCCCTCGAGTACACTAATTTGATCAGTTTACAGAAGGTGTCTGTCAGAGCAGCACCCATGTCAGCTTAATGTGAGAACCTATCATACGACCCAAGTCTTTACTATCAGCCTGGAAGAAAACCTGAGTTTGAGTGTGTGCAAATTGATTTACAGGCATCTCCAGCATGCAGAGTGCTGTGTCATACAGGCCCCAGTGGGGAAAATGCTGAAGCCCAGGATAGGGGGTCCAGACAGAAACAAACTTGCTTCCACAGTGCCACCTGGGCAAGCAGCAAGCACTGGGCCTTTGGGATGGTGCTCAGGGCTGATGTGACCTGAGCGGTTAAGAAGGTTAATGGGAGGGAGCACTGAAGGTGGAGAGACTAGAAGGATGAGTGATTTGTGGAGCAGCTTTCTTGAAAGATAACGGACTTCACTCTTACACACTGACTTGCCATGTGCCAGGCACTAGTTCAGCCCTGGGGGAGATGAGGCCAGAAACCTTCAAGTATATCCACAACCAGCCAGTCCTGCCTCTTAACTAACTTGTATTTCTGCTGTCAAGGCTTTGGTTTTGGTCCTCGTTCCTTTCCCGCAGACCTCCACAGAATCTTCCATCCTGTTCTGGCTGCCTCTAGTCTTGTTCTCTGCTCTTCATTCTTATAATGATTATCAGAGAGTCTTCCTTTTGGCCAAAAACCTTTGGGGAACGGTGTATGATATCCCTTTCAGACACTGGCACTGATCATTGGGAGGCTAAAAGCTCTGAGAAGGCCTCCATGATTGAGCCTTCCCCCCTTCTTTCCAGCCTCATCTCTGGCCACTTCTTACTCCAGACCCTTTCCACCAGTCCCCGGAAGTTTGTGTTCCCCGAGGGCCCTGTGTTTGCTCTCTCTTCCTCTGCCTAAGCTGTCCTGGCTGCCTGAAATCCTCTAGCACACACTCCTTCATCTTCACAGCTGGCTCAGCCTAGTCTTGCTCAGGGAGAGTGAGTGGCTTCTCTTTCTGTGCTCAGCAGCCCTACCTCCCCTTTTCACCTCCATCTGGACACTGATGGTCCTATGTTCTAAGTTTGTGCTATACGATCTATGAGGGCAGACACCCCCAGTGCCTGGCACAGAACAGTCACCAACACCAACTGCAGAACCAGTGTGAGTTTTAACCAGTACCACAGTGGGTTGGGATATGGGCTGAGTGAGAATAGTAAACAAGATGGTGGATGGGGTACAAGTCTTATAGCTGGGGCTTTTGGACCCCAGCCTCATGGCAGCTCTACAGTGATGACTTGTCTTTTTACTCCTTGCAGATTAGTTTTTAAAGGTATGTCTGTATCTCGCCCGAATGCTATGGTTGGCAAGTGTCGGATGATCCGCCACTCAAGAGACAAGAAAAATGAACCCAATCCTCAGAGGTATGTTCTGTGTTCATTTACATTCCTTCTTTCCCCTTTCAAATGGGGTAGGCTACAGGATTGAGGCTCTGGAGAGGGCTCCATGCCTTGACGAAAAGGGAGGGTTCTCTCCATGGGAACGGTAGATTGAGTTGGTGGGCATGTGATGAAAGATGTTTAATTAAGATTTCTGTTTTGACACCAACCTTTTACCTATTTTTCTTTGTAGGTTTGACCGAATTGCACATACCAAGGAGACAATGCTCTCTGATGGTTTGAACACTCTCACTTACAAGGTCTTGGACAAAGAGCGAAACCCATTGTATACCAAAATCACAGTGGACATCGGGACACCGAGCTAGCATTTTGGTACACTAGTAAGAGACCTGAAAATGGCCAGGGACCTTTGCTGTGCGTCTCTGCCAATCTGCTGGGCTGGTCCCTTTCATTCTTAACAATCAGAGTGATAGGCCTCCTTCATTCATCATTCTGATGCCTTCCCAGATGACCAGGACAAGTGGGATATTTTGCCCCAAACTTGGCTCAGCATGTGACTTCTTAACTCTACAAGGTGTTTGTAAATGTAGAAACCATCAGCCTTTGGGGGACTCTCGGCATGTTCACAGTGTCACCCCAAAGAATCAGTACACAGCCCCAACTTTGATGACTTTGGGACTCATTCCCAGTGACAAACTGCTAATTAGTTGTGAAATAGGTAAGAATTTCGCTTTAAATTGTGGTATTCTTATTACTTTATGAAAGAATGGAGAGTGCTGCTGAAATTGAATTGGTGTGATGTTTTTTGTTTGCATATTTTAACAGAAAAATACTATCTCAACTATTCTCATTTTACCCCTCCCCCACCTTCTTTTAGTGGTATGCAATTACTGTAATCACTGTGTGTGTGTGTGTGTGTGTGTGTGTGTGTGTGTGTGTGTCTTTTCTTAGCAAAAGGATTTTAAAACTTGAGCCTTGGACCTTTTGCCCTGCTTATGTGTGAATTCCAAGGCAACATTAGTCATCAGAGCAAAAGCCTTGGGTGTTCTCACATTCAGTGGCCTTTCTCCAGATTGTCTGATTTCTGAATGTAAAGACTTTTTTAAAAAGCAGTTTGTAATATTTTAAAGAAAGAACAAATCGGGTTCTAATTATGATTTAGCTTGATTCTGTGTTGATCCAGATTTGCATAGCTATTTAGTGTTAAATCATGGCAATTTATTTTTCTGAGCATGCTATATAAACTTGAATTTCCTATGTATTTTTATTGTGGTGTTTTAAATGTAGGGAGGGACTGAGCATTTTTAGGGGGAAAAATATTGTATGCTGTACTGGCCATGAGCAGACCTCTGATTTAGTTGGCAGGCCAGATTTTGTGAAGAACAAAATCACCTTTGGGCCCTTTGAGGGCAAGGCCTCCCTGGCCAGAGTTATCTTGCTAGACCTCTGGGGGAGGCAGAAGCTTAGGCCTGTGAAGCAGAGCTCCCCACCCCCCTCCCCAGGTGGGAGGGGGCCCTAGGCTGTGGAGTTGTAAATGACAGCCATCAGGTTGTTTGTGTCCATTAGTCTGGGGATGGGGAGGAAAGCTCTGTTACGGCCCCTGTGGAGTCAGGGGGCCACCTCCTTTGCTGTGCTGGCCACACTTCCTGGCCTACCTTGCAGGACCCATTCTCCTTCCTCCCAATTTCTTGTTCCTTTGCCTCTTGCCCGTTCCCTAAACCTTGCCTGTGGGACTCAGGGTCAAACAGACTATTCATTCTCCAGCATGAATGTGCCTTTTAATTAGAGATCTAGAAAGAAGTTCAGCTGAACCTTCCCACGCTCCCCGACAACCATTCATGGTGCCTGAAGCCTCCCATTACCCCTCAGGTTTTTCGCCGGTGCTCCCAGTCCAGGGAGGCTGATCCACTGGGGTGACTTCTCCAAACCCATCTCTGCTGGGAGAAGGTTAGCCTCCCCGGGGTGAGATGCACAAGGCAGTTGCTACCACTGGGTGCTCCTGCATTTCAGCCGTCTGATCCCAGGGCTGACCCTTAAGCTGGTGGCAGCCCAGAGCCCCCGCCCTTAGTGTGGAGGTTGAGCTAGCGCCCAGCCCCAATCTTACCTGTGCCTTTATTGCTTTGAGCATCTTGAGATGCTAACGTGGTTCTTTTCCAGAAGCCTTTGTGTTGGTTAAAAATTCTTTTCCACTGCAGGAGCAGCTGGGCTATGCAAAGAGTATTCCTTCTGTCAGTTCCCCCCATTCCCTAAAAGAGATGTCAGTGGAACCAGGAATGACCGCACTGAGAGGGAGTGTAGGGAAATGCAAAGAATGAAGGCCTCTTTCTGTCCCCAGATCCTGACTTTTCCGAAGTGCCTTAAGAGAAAACAGACAAATACCCTGGGTGGTAATTTCTTTGTTACTTACTTTACTCTTAAAGAAAATTCTGACGTTCTGTTTTACTGGTGCACTTTCCTTTACGTTCCATTGGAATAGTCAAGTATGTGGTTCATTCTCAGAACCAAGGGAAATCCTGCTTTCACCTGTTACCTATTTGCTGACCTTCTGGTGCTCTCGGAGGGGGGCCCACTTGGGTCTAAGGTTAGGCCCTGATGCTTGCCTGGTTCTTAAGTTGCAGGTGTCTTGTTTCCTCCCTGAGAAATTCAGGGCTGAGGGTTCAGGGAGCATTTCCTTTGCCTGGAAGTTGTCACCGTGATGTTGTTGTGTGCTGTGTCTTTCTCTGTTTCTGTCCATCCCATTGCTGGTGACCCTGTAAAAGTGGCCTTTGGGAAAGATTAAAAGGAAATGCTGGTGCTGGCTCTCAGTCCAGGCAGGTCTCTGCCCACCTCAGGGCTGGGTGTGGGGGTGCCCCCACTCAGCCAGGAGGGGGCAGCTTTCCTGTCCTAGGGACCTGTTGTGTATTTTGATCTCCTGTGTATGCAAATGTATGAATTTACCATTGTAAGTGGGGTGAGGGGAAGGTGTCTGACCTTGGTGTTCAAAACAACTGTATTTTTGTCTTTAAAATCCAATAATATAACGTGAATAAATGACCTTATCTTTGTAACCTCAGGTGGTTTGTTTTCTGATTTAAGGGGTTTGGGCTTTCCCAGGGCTGGAGGGAAGTGACTGGGATTGCCTACTGGGAGGATGAGAAGAAACTAGAGGTCTGCCATCTGCGCCTGCCCCATCATTGCGGGCTGGGCGGGGCGGGGGGGGTTGCTCACTCATCCATGCTCCAAACACCTCCCTGGAATCAGCTGTTTCTGAGGCTTAAAAGAGATGATGTGTCTAAAATAATGCCTGGCACCTCACAGGTGCTTACTACGTAGTAGCTAGTGCCACTTCAAGATAAAATTTTCCCTAGTGATTCTCTGGCCACATTCTGCTTTATTCAACAAATGCCAAGATAGTTCTGAGCTCGGGCTCCGAGCCATTTGCACAAGGTGTTCACAGTGTAACTAAATGGTATTCTACAAAATAAGATTTCCTGGCAGCCCTGGGAAGTTTATGGAGGTGTTCTGTGGGGTCTAGTTGTGACTCGAGGTTCTGAGACTGTATCTCCCCCAGTGCCTCCTCCTTCTCACTGCCCCCAGGATCGGGCACCAGCAGCCTCCTAGATGATGGCTTGGTTGACTTGGCATCTGGAGGAAACCAGTGGGCAAGAGAGTTCACCCTCACTGTCTGGGCTGACGGAGCTGTGAACATGGAACCAACTGGGGAAACATGAACAGGAAAGGCAGTGCTTTATAGTGCCCACAGTGCCATTCAGCTGTCCCCACCCATCCTTGTGACTGCTAGAAGGACCCCTAGGGCTTCAGACCTGGACAGAGGTGGCCCAGGGCTCAGGTCTGACCTTTGAACAGGAGACTCTGGTCTTTTGGACAGAGTGCTGCCTTATGAGTCTTTGCAAGCTGTAAGGTGTGGGTTAAGTGGAGCATCTTCTGTCCCCAAAGATGCACATATCTACATAGATACATACCTACGAACATGCAGAACCACCTGACATGTGCCTATGAGAGACCAGAGTGCCTGGGTTCAAGTCCTACCGTTGCCTCTTCCTGGTGCTGTGATGTGACCACTCCTCTTCCGGAGATAGCCAGGGCCTCACCGGGGGATGTTTTCCCACCTGCCTTACCTGAACAAAAGTGTTTAGAATGGGAGGATTGGAGAGGAAGGGGGCTTGAACCCCCGGTAGGCTCCAAGGGTGCCAGGTAGGGAAGGAGGCAGGAGGAAGGTGGGGGGACGCAGAAAGGCTCCTGGGGTTGGCCACTTCCTTGAGATGTGCTCTGTCTCTAGTCTCCCACTTCACATGGACCCAGACCAAGTCTGAGCCAGCAGAGCCCAGTAGTTACTGTGTGGATTTGGTGGGCACCAGACCCCCCTACATGGAAGAATGTGAGCTGGATGCCAAATCACTGACTTAAAAACGTCCTTCAGAGGCAGGACTGTGGTGCCCAGGCTGGTGGGTACTTGTGGAGGTGTATGAGTGGAACCTCTCGAGGCAGGACTGTTTGCTGCTGGTGACAGAGGGAAGCTGTGTGTGGGGAGGATGGGGGAAGAGGTCAAGGAAATGAGAAGATGGCCAAGTTCTAGATGTTGCCAAGTCTCCGCCACACTTGCAGACTCCCCTCCTCTCGTTTGTTCCAGGAGGTGAGAGAGTTTGGACATTCCCAGGGGCCCATTTCTTAGAACTGGAACCTCTTAACCCTGTCAGAAAGGAAATGAGGTTTGTCTGGCTGAGCAGGTCATGCCAGACCAGCCTCATTTCCTTCTCTGGCAGAGTACCCGGGCAGGGAATGTGGCTGTTGCCTTTATCTGGGCTCAGGGAACTGTACCCTGGCTGTGAGGCAGAGGAACCTTCAGGGCATGGTTGTTGTGGGGAGCGATAGGGTCAGTGGACCAGAAACCAGAGGAATGTGACACTCCAAGGACATCTGCCCTTGAGCAAGGTGCTTGCCATGTCACCAGACAGGGAAAGTGGCCAGTAAAAGCCCTATAAACAGCGGTGATTACCTCTGGCTCTTTCTGCCTTCCCACTCACTGTGTAACTTTGGGAAGTGGAGTCCCCTCTCTGAGCCCTCAGTTTTCGGACTTGCCCTCAGAATCCACCTCTGGTCTCCCCATAGTTTTGCCCTTCCCTCCAGTAGGAAGTGCCCTCATCTTGGGTTTCCTCTTATTTCTGAGGTTAACCCTTCATACCACCTTGAAAGAAGTCACTTTATCTCTGAGTTTTTATTTATAAAAATAGTACCCCCACCTGCCCTGTACAGCTTAAAACCACACTAAGATATGACCTCACACCAATTAGGATGGCTGTAATAAAAAAAAAAAAAAAGGTAAGTGTTGGTGAGGATGTAGAAAAATTGGAACCACTGTGCACAGCTGGTGGGAATGTAATATAGTGTAGCACCTTTGGAAAATCACATGGTGATTCCTCAAAAAATTAAACAATTGTCATATGATCCAGTAATTTCACTTGAGTATATACCCAAAAGAAAGCAAGGACTTTAAACATCGATGTATCCATGTTCACAGCAGCCTTATTCACAGCTATCAAAAAGATGGAGATGACCCAAATGTCTATCAACAAATGAATGGATAAACAAAATGTATATACATCCAGTGAAATACCATTCAGCCTTAAAAAAGTAAGGAAATTCTGGGGCACCTGTGTGGCCCAATCAGTTGGACGTCTGACTCTTGGTTTCAGCTCTGGTTGTGATCTCAGGGTTGTGGGACTGGGCTCCGTGTTGGGCTCTCTGCTGGGTGTGGAGTCTACTTGGGAGTCTTTCTCTCTCTGCCTCTCCTCTTCTCTCTCTCTCTCTCTCTCTCTGAAATAGATAAGTAAAATATTTAATAAAAAAAAAAAAAAGAGGGATGTCTGGATGGCTCAGTGGTTTAAAAAAAAAGAGGGATGTCTGGATGGCTCAGTGGTTTAGTGCCTGCCTTTGGCTCAGGTAGTGATCCTGGAATCCTGGGATCGAGTCTCATATTGGGCTCCCTGCATGGAGCCTGCTTCTCCCTCTGCCTGTGTCTCTGCCTCTCTCTCTCTCTGTATCCCTCATGAATAAATACATAAAATCTTTTTTTAAAAATTCTGACATATGCTACAACATGGAGAAACCTTGAAGACATTATGCTAAATGAAATGAACCAGTTACAAAAGGACAAATCCTACATGACTCCACTATGTGAGATACCTAAGTAATCAAATTCATAGAGACAGAAAGTTGAGTGACGGTTGTCCAAGGCCAGAAGGGAGAGTGAGTAGAGGGAAGAATGGGGAGTAAGTGTTCAATGAGTCCAGAGTTTCAGCGGTAGAAGATAAAAAAGTTCTGAAGATAGATGGTGGTGATAGTTTCACAATATGAATGTATCAAATGCCACCGAACTGTGTACTTAAAAGTAGTTAAATTCCATGTTATGTATATTTACTATAGACTGAATGCATCCCCCCAAAATTCATATTGAAACTTTAACCTGGGCACCTGGGTGGCTGAGTTGGTTAAGCGTCCTGGGATCCAGCCCTGCATTGGACTCTGCTCAGCGGGGAGCCTGCTTCTCCCTCTCCCTGTTGCTGCCACTCCCCCTGATTGTGCTCTCTCCCCCTCTTTCTCTGTCAAATAAATAAATAAAATCTTAAAAAAAAAAAAAACCCACAGAACTTTATTCCCAATATGATAGTATTTGGAGCTGGGGACTTTGGGAGGTGGTTAGGTCATGAAGACAGAGCCCTCATGCATGGGATTAATGCCCTTAAAAGGGTAGCCCCGGTGGCGCAGCGGTTTGGCGCCGCCTGCAGCCCGGGGTGTGATCCTGGAGACCCTGGATCGAGTCCCATGTCGGGCTCTGTGCATGGAGCCTGCTTCTCCCTCTGCCTGTGTCTCTGCCTCTCTCTCTCTGTCTCTATGAATAAATAAGTAAAATATTTTTTTAAAAAATGCCCTTATAAAAGAGACCCAGGGAGGGGTACCGGGGTGGCTCAGTTAAGTGTCAGGTCATGATCTCAGGTTCCTGGGATGGAGCCCCCCGCCCCCTTGGGCTCATGGTGGGAGGAGAACCTGCTTTTTCCTCTGCCCTTCTCCTCTGCTTGTTCTCTCTCGCTATCTCTCAAATAAAAATCTTAAAAAACAAAACCCAAAAATACAAGAAGTCCACCAAACCTTCTAAAAAGAGAGAGAGAGGGATCCCTGGGTGGCGCAGCGGTTTGGCGCCTGCCTTTGGCCCAGGGCGTGATCCTGGAGACCCGGGATCGAATCCCAGGTCGGGCTCCCGGTGCATGGAGCCTGCTTCTCCCTCTGCCTGTGTCTCTGCCCCTCTCTCTCTCTCTCTGTGTGTGACTATCATGAATAAATAAAAATTAAAAAAATAAAAATAATAAAATAAAAGGAGAGAGAGAGAGAGAGACCCAGAGAGTTCCCTCATCCCTTCTGTCACGTGAGGTTTTATAGCAAGAAGGTGAGGTGTGCAGTCTGTGCACCGGGAAGCAGCCCCTCACCAGACATTAAATCTGCCAGCACCTTGATCTTAGACTTCCCAGCCTCCAGAACTATGAGAAGTAAATTTCTGTTGTTGATAAGCCATCTAGTCTATATGATTTTTGTTATAGCAGCCTGAAAAGACCAAGCTAGTATATTTTACCACAATTTAAAAAAAATGAAGCAGCTCCCCATAGCCAAACTTGAGTTCATCCTGCTTTGAGAGGTGGCTGAGTATGGTGGTGTGAGTCCAGCATCCACCTGGAGATTTTGAGCGTGAAAAGGGCTGGCCCCCTGAGGATCTGCAAACCGTGGGCATTCAGCGTGCTTGCTGAATCCAGCTTGGCGCTCTGCCCCAGATGACTGGCTTTGCAGTTGCTACCTTTGCCCAAAACCAACACTTTTCCCTAAGGAAGCTAGATGCAGCAGAGCTATGACATAGGTACGACTATCCCTTAGCCAGGGGCGTTTGGGTGGAGAAGGTGAAGTCTGGACTCTTCTGGTAGGATATCAAGACTAAGGGGCAAGGAGGCGCCTGTTCCCAGAGCACCCCCTTGGTTCCCGTTTACTGGTTGGCAGAAACTAGGGTTTGAGGTGGAGACTTTTTAAAGGAAGAAATGACAAGCTGGGCAAGATTACACCTTGGCATGCAAACAGTCACCTAACAGGTTCCGTCTAGATGAAGGGGAAAGACCCCCCCAAGGGTCAGGAGGGAGAGCACAACGGGGTTCTGGAGGATAGGAGAGACACTTCAAAGAGATGGTCCTATGACTTGGTGTGGGTGAGGGCAGGAGAACCTCCACCCTCACGCTGCTATATTGGTACAACCTTTCTGGGAGCAAACAGTAGAAAAGTAAATCCTTTTTTTTCCCCAAGATTTATTTATTTAGAATAAAAATCTTGAAAAAATCTTTATAAAAATCTTCCAAGATTTATTTATTTAGAGCCATCATGCATGCATACATGTTTGAGCCAGCCAGGGGAGGGAGAGAAAGAGTCTCCAGCAGATTCCCTCACTGAGCAGGTAGCCCAGTGTGGGGTTCGATGCCACAACCCTAAGATCACAACCTGAGCCAAAATCAAGAGTCAGACGCTCAACCGACTGAACAACCCAGGCACCCTAGTAGAGAAGTAAATCTTAAAAGTGGACCTATCCCTTGACCTTGCAATTCAGCTTCTAGGAATTTATCTAAAGAAAACAGAGCTGTGCACCAAGATGTATGTGCAGCAGCGTTTGCTAGGCCACTGCTTGTAATAGGAACACTTAGAAGCTACCGTCAATGAAGGACTCTGCTAAGTAAAATGAGGTGCATCCAAGCAATTAAATACAGAGTGACCATTGAGAATGATGAAGTGGATCTATATTTATTGATTAGGAAGAGGTATAAAAAAAAAGCAAACTAGAGAATGGTATTTCCATATATGGTAGGGAAATACACAAATAATTTAGTGCAGAAATTACTCTGTGATTGTGGGAGCAGATGCATGAGCAATAAAATGAAGAGATGATCTTCCCTTCTCAGCACAGACTACAGCCAGTCTCCCATTTGGGGGTAACAATCTTTAGTGTTTTGGGGGTTGCCTGAGGGCATTAACAGTGCTGGCCCCATTGAAAGAATGAGCTGGATTGTCCCCTGGGGGGTTGCATGCCTTCCTTGCAAGTGCCCAGACTTGGAAGGAGGATGGAGGCTTCCTCCCACAGAGGAATGGTGGAGGCCTGTGCCCTGTTCCCATGTGGTAGGACATGGCGCTGTGAGGATGTTCAGGGAGGCCAGACAGGAGCTCAGCTTGAGCTGATGAGCTTCTGGCTATTCTCTCAGATTTTGAAAAAGGTGGGGCATTCCTTGGCACTCTTTCCTGAGTACAATTGAACGTTCATGCCTTTTATACTTGGGGTTATAAAAAAATTTTTTTAAGGGATCCCTGGTGGCGCAGCAGTTTGGCGCCTGCCTTTGGCCCGGGGCACGATCCTGGAGACCCAGGATCGAATCCCACGTCGGGCTCCCGGTGCATGGAGCCTGCTTCTCCCTCTGCCTGTGTCTCTGCCTCTCACTCTCTCTCTGTGACTATCATAAATAAATAAAAAATTAAAAAAAAATTTTTTTTAAGATTTTATTTATTTATTCATTAGAATACACAGAGAGGAGAGAGAGGCAGAGACACAGGCAGAGGGAGAAGCAGGTTCCATGCAGGGAGCCTGACGTGGGACTTGATCCCAGGTCTCCAGGATCACGCCCTGAGCTGTAGGCGATGCTAAACTGCTGAGCCACGGGGGGGCGGCCCCATAAAAATGTTAAAGAACAAAAAGAATGGGAGAGGGCATTGTGCCCCAGCTTTAAAGGAGCAAGATTGGCCTCAGGCACCTGATCATGACCCAGTGAGGAGTGTGAGCCTAATGAGGAAGTGAGGGGGTCTCCACTGCCCAGGGATCTTTGGCCCCAGAGTCCAGGAGCTCTGTTGTTGAGGGAGCCCCTGACATCTGGATTTTGACACAGATTTGAGCACAGAGCTATGGAGACTCATGTCCGGTCCAGATGGGCGTGCTGGACAATTGGCCTGTACTCTTGGACCTGGTCCCTGCCTGGAAGACATGAGCCAGAGGAGGGTGGATACCAGGCCTTGGTATGCCTCTGACTTTGAATCCTCATCTGGTAGGGTGCCTAGAGTTGTGGGCTCAGCCTTGCCCCACCCTGCCCAGCTCCATGGGGCTCAGCCAGATGGAGCTGTCTGCATTGCGAAATTTGGACATGGTGGGCTAGGGGATGTTATCCAGCCAGGGACTTGGGCCTTGTAAGTCACTCCGTTTGTGGGAAAGCGTCCTATTATCTCAGTGACTCTGGCCTCCTCTAATAACAGTAACGCAGGAGACAGGCTGGCTTCAAGGTCCCAGCTCTGTAGTTTACAACCTCACCAGAGCCATGTGAGCAGTGAGAGCAGGCAAGGGAGGCTGCAGGTACAAGGCCCTGCCCTTGCCAGCGCACCTAGCACTTTCCTACCTGCTCTGCGGTGCTCACACAATAATCCCCATGACAAGGAACTGAACCTTAGGGAGGTCATGTGACTTGTACAAGGTCACACCGGGTTAGTGTCCACCCCAGCTCTCCTGAGTCCCACTGGCCACCGGACCATGATCCAGCTGTTCGTCCA
This sequence comes from Canis lupus dingo, assembly GCF_003254725.2. Classification (NCBI taxonomy): domain Eukaryota; kingdom Metazoa; phylum Chordata; class Mammalia; order Carnivora; family Canidae; genus Canis; species Canis lupus. The sequence goes on along the minus strand of NC_064253.1, from coordinate 49,635,417 downwards.
GACTCAGCAGCACTCCCTCCACAGAATAAGTAGAAGGAAGCTAGAGGCTGCAGGCTGAGCGGTGCCCCACCCCAGCAGGAAGGCTGTGGTCCTTACTTCAAGCCTGGCATCAGCAGCACTGCCAAAGGAAGTGTGTAGATCGAGGACTGAGCTCAAGAGCATGGTTTTTATTTTGTGCACTTTTCATTTTGTTTTGTTTTCCTTTTACAGTTTAGAGGACTTGGGAATCAAGCATAGCTCCTGGCAGCGGCTCCCAGAGCAGAGACATCACTGTGACCACAGTCTGGGAGACACATGAGGTGGTTAACATTGAAGTCATCCATGGGTAACTGGGTGATAGGCAAAGGAGAGCACGTAATGTGATGAGCACTGGGTGTTATACACAACTGATGAATTATTGAACACTACATCTGAAACTGATGATGTACTATGTGTTGGTTAATTGAATTTAAATTAAAAAAAAAAAAAAAGAAATCATCCATGGGGATGCAGAAGGCCTGAGTCATGGGGTATGAGGAGGAAAGAAGACCCCTGAGGGCTGAAGACCCCAGTGGCCCCAAAGAAGTGAGGCTGCTTTCTGCTTCTGGAAGCATCACTTGGGTAAGCAACAACCTGGCTCACTGCCAGCACAGCTCCTTCATGCCCTGCTCAGCAGTGTCCCTGCCCTGGGCTGACACCTGGTGTCAGGAGGATTCACTAAGGTATTGTCCCGAGGCACCTATCCTCCCTCACCATGCAGCCTCTGCCTAAAGGAGGCAGCTGCCCCACCAATCTCAAGTTCTTAGCCGATGGTACCTTTTCTTTCTTTCTTTTTTTTTTTTTAAGATTCTATTTATTTATTCATGAGAGACACAGAGAGGCAGAGACAGACAGAGGCAGAGAGAGAAGCAGGCTCCCTGCGGGGAGCCTGATCCAGGACTCGATCCCAGGGCCCTGGGATCACGACCTGAGAGACAAAGGCAGTCGTTCAACCCCTGAGCCACCCAGGTGCCCCTAATGGTACCTTCCTAAGTGAAGCCAGGGCAGTGTTTTCATTGGTCTGATGACTCATGATTTTTAGACAGACTGAACCAAGAGTGTTAAGAAACAAGTCTTTGGGTTTGACTTTATCAGACTCCAGACCTCACTGATTCATGTTTCATGTGGTTTGCGCTGGATGGAAGCTGACCCAGCCGCAATGAGACCATGGGCAAGACTTGCTGCTGAGATCCGAAGAAACCTCCCCCATGACTGGTCTCAGCCCAGAGGCAGCCGGCTGCTCTGCCTCTGCCTCTGGGGCTGGGGTGCACCTTTGCCTCTCACAGGCCTGGGCCTGGTGACTGGTGGGTTTGACTGATGAGTCTGTCCTGCCAGCTGCCCAGGGCCTGTGGGCGCTCTCCCCATCTTGGGCCTGCCCTATCTTGCAGGCTCACTGCCCATACCCTCCAGAAGACTGTTCCAGGGCTTTTCTTCATGGGAAATAAAGCCTGCCAAGCCTTTCCCTGGCCCGCCACCAGCTCTGGGGTGAGGACACTGCTGGAGGGGCTTTGCTTGGGGCGGATGCAGGCAGTAGAGGGAGCTAAGGAAACCTTGGACTAGGAGCCCAGTGTTGACTCCATGGGTGACCAAGGCCAGAAACTGGGGAGGCTGTGAGGACCCTTTAGGGCCGCCAGCTGCGGTTCTAGGAGAACTCTCCAAGTTGTTTCATTTCTCCAGCTCCTTCTGCTGTTTGAGGTTCCTGCTGGGGTGCTTAAGATAGGACTCAAGGCCAGAAACAAAGGTCTCCTTTGTCAATCCAGGAAACCGGGCAGGGAGGGGCAACTCCGGGCAATCCTGAGGCACTCCCAGGGGCATGGCTCACAGGAAGGGAGCTAGGCTTTTGCTGCAAGCCTTCCGGGAGGGCCCTGTTGCTCTTCCTTCTTTAGACTCCCTTATCACCTGGACCAAAGCTGCAAAAACACCAAGTTCAGCTTGCAAAGTGAAACACAAACTTGTCCCAATGGTCTCTCGTGGCCTAGCTCTTGTTTTCTCCCAAACGCTGCTGGAGACAGACCCCAAGGGAATATCAGAGCGTCAGACTCTCACCGTGCCCTGGAAGCGCTCCAGCCCTGAGCATCTGTGCCCAAATGTCAGCCTCCTGCTCCAGTGCCTTAGCTGGTAGCTAACCCAAGGGCTGCTCTTTGAAAGGGGACTTGGTACTCAGGCCCAGCTACGATTCACTGGAAAGGAGAGAGGCCAACCAGGGGCTTTAGGGCCATCAGACAAAGCCACACTACCTTCCTGGAAGGCAGCAATCATCTCAATGGACGTAGCCTCTCCTACAGGTGCTCACAGAACTCACAGTTCACAAAGCCCTTCCATAACTTCCAGTCCCGTTGTTCATGACAGCTTTGAGAGGTGACTGGGCCATTGGCAGAATGTAAAGGATATGGACTTAAAATAGGGCCAGATGTATTTGGGTTCAAAAACCTGCCTCTGGGTGCCTGGCTGGCTGAGTTGGAAGACTATGTGACTCTTGATCTCAGGTCATGAGTTTGAGCCTCACGTTGGGTATAGAGATTACTTAAATAAATAAATAAACTTAAGAAAGAAAAGAAAAAAAGACCTGACTTCACCACATAGCCATTGTAGGACATTGGGCAAATTATGTTATTTCTGTACAGATATTCAATTATCCCAGCATCATTTACTGGAAAGGCTGTTCTTTCCCCATTGCTCTGCAGTGCCACCTTTGTCATGAAGCTGATATCCATACCTGTGAGGGTCTATTTCTGGACTCTATTCTGGTGTGTTGCTTTATTTATCTATCCTGTGCAGACCATACTTTTTTTTTTTAAGATTTATTTATTATAGAGAGAGAGAGCGAGAGAGCACAAACAAGAGTGGGGGGAGAAGCAAAAGGAGAGAATCTTTAAGCAGACTCCCCGTTGAGCATGGAACCTGACTCGGGGCTTGATCCCAGGACCTATGAGATCAAGACCCCAGCCAGAATCAAGAGTTAGATGCTTAACCTAACTGACCCAGCCACCCAGGCACCCCCATACTGTCTTAATTAGTTTACCTTTCAATTAGTCTTATTCCTTTTCTTCATAAGTGTCTTGGCTATTCTTGGTTGTTGCATTTCCATATGAATTTTATAATCAGCTTGTCAAGTTCCACCAAAAATCACCACCATCACCCTACTTGTTGAGATTCTGACTGAAATGGATCACTATAAGGAGACTTGATACCTTTGAAACACTGAGCCTTCAATCTATAAACACAATATAATCCTCTTTTGGCTTAGGTCTTCTTTATATTTAGGGTCTCACATAGTCTTATTATTTTTTCCTAGGTATTTGATATGTTTACACTGTTATAAATAATAGCCTTTAAAACTTATTTTTCTAGGATGCTTGGGTGGCTCAGTTGGTTAAGCGGCTGCCTTGGGCTCTTGTCATAACCCCACAGTCCTGCGATTGAGCTCCACATCATCTGCTCCCTGCTCAACAGGGAGTGTGCTTCTCCCTCTCCTCTTCCCCTGTTTGTGATCTCTCTCTCTCATTCTCTCCCTCAAATAAATAAATAAAATCTTTTAAAAAAATAAACTAAAATTTCTTTTTCTGCTGTTGCTGATATAAAGAAATGCAATGGATTTTTGTGTATTGACCCTGTTTTCTGTAACCTTCCTAATTAATTCTAATAGTTTTTCTATATTCTTTTGTATTTTCTATGTATACTATCCTATCATCTGCAAATGATGTTTCTTCCTTTCCAATCCTTATAACTTTTATTTCTTCCCTCCATTACAATGTTGAATGTAAGTAGTAGAGGTAGGGTTTTTGTCCCCCTTATTTTTGCTTTATTCTTTGCTTATTTGAAATTCACATATATAAAGGAAAATCTTTACTATTTCACCATTGAGAATGATATTTGCTGGGGATGCCTAGCTGGCTCAGTCAGTAGAGCATGCAACTCTTGATCTTGGGGTGGTGAGTTCAAGCTCAACATTGGGCAAAGAGCTTACTTAAAAAAAAATTGATGTTAATGTAGGTTTATGTAGTTATTTCTTGCCACATTAAGAAAATACCTTTCTGGGGACGCATGGGTGGCTTAGTGGCTGAGTGTCTGCCTTTGGCTCAGGGTGTGATCCCAGAGTCTGGGGACTGAATCCCACATTGAGCTCCCTGCATGGAGTCTGCTTCTCCCTCTGCCTAGTGTCTCTGCTTCTCTCTGTGTGTCTCTCATGAATAAACAAAAAAAGAGAAAAAGAAAATACCTTTCTGTCTCTTGCTCACTAAGATGTTTTTTCCCTACTTGTAAATTTTGAATTTTATTAAGCTTTTTGGCATCTATTAAATTATATGACTTTCTCTTTATTCTTTCAATGGAGGTGAATTGCTTGGATTGGGTTTCTTTTCTTTTTCTTTTTTGAAATTTTATTTATTTGAGAGAGAGAGAGCATAAGGAGGGAGGTGGGGAGAAGCAGAGAGGGAGGGACAAACAGACTCTAAGTGCAGAGTTCGTCTTAAGGCTCAATCCTACGATCCTGAGATCATGACCTGAGCCCAAATCAAGAGTTGGATGCTTAGCCAACTCAGCCACCCAGGTGCCCCAGATTGGTTTTTAAATATCAAACCAACTTCACATTCCTAGAACAGAACCAAATTAGTCACTATCTACTAACTGTTTTACATACTGCAAAGTTTTCTTGATTAATCTGTTCAAGATTTTTGTATTTATGTTCATAAATGAGATCGGCAGATAATTTTCCTTCTCATAATATCCCCATCAGGTTTTTATATTTCTGAAGGAATTATTTTTCCTTTTCATTTCAATCTTACAGAGAGAAATGTTCAGAGAGAAACATTTTAGGGGCACCTGGGTGGCTCAGTGGTTGAACGTCTGCCTTTGGCTCAGGGCATGATCCAGTCCTGGGATCAAGTCCTGCATTGGGCCCCCCGCAGGGAGCCAGCTTCTCCTTCTGCCTATGTCTTTGCCTCTCTCTGTGTGCCTCTCATGAATAAATAAATAAAATCTTAAAAAAAAATTTGGTTGATTCCCTCTATTGCATTATTTCCATTTTATTAATTTCTGATCTAATTTTTAAGATTTCCTTCTATTCTATTTGGGTATAATTTGCTTTTCTTCTCATGCTTTGAGATTAAGGCTTAGCTCTTGATATATATGTAAGTATATTTATTGAAAGCTAGAAACTTCCCTCTAAGCACACATTTAACTATATTCTACAATTTTATGTGTCCTATTTCTTACTAACTAGTTTCTACTTTGGAATTTTTTCTCACTCCAATAAACTTGTTTTTCTTTCATCTACTAGTAACATAGAAATGTACTTTCTAAAATGTCCTGTCATGTGTAGAGATAAATTCATGGAAAGAATGTGACTGCCGGTTGACCCACGAGCTGGACCTGAGCAATCAGAGACTCCTCACCACCTCCCCTGTCCTTAGAATGTACACTAAGCTTACCGTTTCCATAGTGGGAACTGTTGCCTCGAGAACATGGCCTTGAGAGATAAGGTGTTCAGACAATGTGGATAGTATACATGACTGAACCCAGTTAAGGCCTCTATATAAACTTTTGAGATTTATTGGGTGGGTGCAGTAGCCTAAGACAAGTCTCATAAATAAGTCTTCTTGCTTATTAAACCTGCTGCTTATCATTCTAGAGTGGAACGCCTCTTTCTTCCATCTCTCCCTGCCCTCTGTGTATAGAAGCCAGTTTCAGATTACACCCAGGAAGCTCCCAAATTTTTAAATCAATATTCAAGTTTTCAAATTGTTGAGAAGTTTCTGTTTGCTTCTTATGACTTTCTAGCTCAATTTCATTGTAAGCAGAAAGCATCTTCAGTATGATATTGATCCTTTGAAATTTGTCGAGACTTGCTTTGTGGTCCAGCATATGGTCAACTTTTGTAAATGTTCTTGGGCACATAAAAAGACAATGTAGTCAGAATTTTGAAGGACAGCATTCTGTGTATGCCCATCAGGTCAAATTTGCTAACTGTATAGTTCAAATCTTTTATAGCCTTAATGAAATTTTAAATCAGATCTTCTATATCTTTTACTTGTTAAAAATCTTCCACTATGTGCATTTTTCTGGTTATTCTGTAGTTCTATTGATTCCTGCCTTTCCTGTTTGAGGCTATATTGTTAGAGACTTTCATATTTAGAATTATTATGTCTTCTAGGTTTGCAGCTTTTGCCTTGAAGTCAACTTTATCTAGGCATTAGTGGAGACGGTTGCATAATCTTGTGAATGTACTGGAAGTAATCATTAACTTGTACACTTTAAAAGGTATGAGAAAATCTACCTCCTCTGATAGTAATATAATTACATCCGCTTTCTTTTGGTTAGTCTTCATATTCTATATTTTTCTATATCCTTTTTTTTTTAATTTTTTTTATTTATGACAGTCACAGAGAGAGAGAGAGAGAGGCAGAGACACGGGCAGAGGGAGAAGCAGGCTCCATGCACCGGGAGCCTGATGTGGGATTCGATCCCGGGTCTCCAGGATCACGCCCTGGGCCAAAGGCAGGCGCCAAACCGCTGCGCCACCCAGGGATCCCTATTTTTCTATATCCTTATGTTTTTTTTAACCTGTATCTCTTATAAACAGCATACAGTTGTTTTTTAAATTCAGTCTAACAATTTTTGTATTTTAACTGGAGAATTTTTTCCATTTATAGTCAAAGAAATTATTGATATATTTCAGTCTAAATCTATCACTTCATTAAGTGTTTTCTGTGTGTCTCATATGTACTATATTTCTTTCCTCTCCTTCCTTGACCTATTTTTGAATTGATTATGTATTTTTTAACTTTTCTATGTTTCCACTCTATTGGCTTAGAAATTATGCATTCTTTTACTATTTTTTTAGTAGTTATTTACAGGGGTTACCAGATCAATCATTGATTGATAGTAAAGTCTACTAGGAATTTGCCTTCTTCCAGAACAATCCAAGAACCTTGGAACACTTTTGCTCCTTTTATGCCTTCTTGACTTCTATGTTATTGTTGTCATGCATTTTAATTTCACTTTATTTGAAACCTCACAAGAGATAATTATTGTTGTTTTATAGTATCAATTTGAATTTATCCACATATTTACTATTTTCATTGCTTTTCATTATTTTCTGCATTTTCAAAGATTCAACATCCGGGATAATCTTCCTTTTGCCTGAACAACATTTTCAGTGTGGCTCAACTGGTAACAAATTTTCTCTTTCTCCTCTCTCTCTCTCTCTCTCTTTTTTTTTTTTTTTTTTTTTTTTTTGTCAAAGTGTCTATTTCACCTTCATTATTTCTGGATCACATTTTTAGAATGCAAAATTTCAAACAAGTGCAAAAACAAAGAGGCTGGTATAATGAACCTCTGTACCCATAATTAACTTCAACAATTATTAGTACCTACTCAATTTGTTTCAATATACCCATCCCCACCCAGTTTCAGATTATTTAAAAGCAAGTATCTGACATCATGTTTCATCCCTAAATATTTCATCTGTAAATATTTACTATCATTAAAAAGATACTCTTTTTAAAATCCCAAATAGGAAAAAATAAATAAATAAATAAATAAAATCCCAAATAGGGCAGCCCCGGTGGCTCAGCGGTTTAGTGCCACCTTCAGCCTGGGGTGTGATCCTGGAGACCTGGGATCGAGTCCCAGGTTGGGTTCCCTGCATGGAGCCTACTTCTCTCTCTCTCTCTCTCTCTCTCTCTCTGTCTCTCTCTGCCATGAATAAATAAATAAAATCTTAAAAAAAATTAAAAAATAAATAAAAAATAAAATCCCAAATAATTAAAAAATAACAATTCCTTATTAACAAATACCAGTGTTCAAATTCTTCTGATTTTTTATATGGTTTTATTTATGATTTTTTGAATCAGAATCCCATTTTTCTTCTTGAAGGATATTTTCACTGGATACAGAATTGAATTTGTAAGTTATTTTCTTTCAGTGCCTTTAAGGTAGAATTCTATTGTCTACTTGTTTCATTGATCCTTATGGGAAAATATATATTAGTTTATTTTTTGCCTTTTTTCTTTTTTAAGGTTTCTTTCCCCCCTCTGGATGTTTTTAAGATTTTCTTTTTGTCACTGGTTTTATCAGCTTTTCTATGATGTGGTTAGGCATGGGTTTCTTTTTATTTAATCTATTTGGGTTTCCAAGACTTCTTGAATCTCTGGCTTGATACCTTCTTCCTTTTTGGAAAGTTTTCAGCCATTAGCCCTTCAAGTTTTACTGTCTGTCTCTTCTGTTTTTCTGGAATTTGAATTGCTCATTGTTAGGGCTTTCATCACACTTTTTGTGAATTATTCCTCTCTTTTGTGTTTTCGAAACCTTTGTTTTCCTGCACTTATTTCTGATTATTTTTTAGGACTTATTTTTCAGTTCATGAATTCTCTCTTTAGCTTGTCAAATGAATTGGTAAACCTATCCATGATTTCTTCGTCTTATTTTTTTAAGATACTATTTATTTATTCATGAAGGACACAGAGTGAGAGGCAGAGACGCAGGCAGAGGGAGAAGTCGGCTCCTTGCAGGGAGCCCGAATCAGGACTCGATCCCCAGACCTGTGATCAGGTCCTGAGCCAAAGGCAGATTCAACAGCTGAGCCATCCAGGCATCGCTGTTTCTTCTTCTTCTTCTTCTTCTTCTTCTTCTTCTTCTTCTTCTTCTTCTTCTTCTTCTTCTTCTTTTTTTTTTTTTTGTTTCTTCTTCTTATTATATCTTTAGCTCTGAAATTTCCATTTATGTTGATATTGTCTATTGTTTTCGCTGATTTTCATTTATGCCCTATTGTCTATACATGGGCCATTGTATTTGCAAAACACAATGCAAAAAAATGTTTATGGCAATAATTTGAGGCTTAAGTTGTCTTCCTCCAGAAAGGATCACCTTTACTTTCTTCTGTCAGGCTCTTGAAAGTCTAGAATTACTTTATTCCACTTTCAAGGACTGAGATTATCTGAAACTGATCCCTGTGAGGAGGGCCTACCTACTTCGAATTCAGCCTTATTTGTAAGGTTTAGCCTTTCAGTATATTAATCCAAGGGAAGTTCATTGCAGCTCCTCACGTTGGTTACTCCTAAACTCCAATCCCCATGCTCTGTTCAAAACAGTCACCTGTCTCTTGATCATCCATTCTGGAATTGACAAATACCACTCAGGAAAAAACAAACAAACAAACAAACAAACACTAATTTATTATCTTTTCTATGCCTTCTGGAAGATTTGTCTTATATTTCCAGTTGTCTTCAGTAGAGGGATGGGCCAAATTACAAGAAGTAAAACTCTCCTTAACCTTCTGAACTTTAATTTTCTCAAGATGAAGACCTAGATGTGCTTGTTAGATTTGGCACCATGGAAGTCACCAGTGACATTGACATGAGCATGCTTTGTGGAATGGTAGACATGAAAATCAGATTGGAATAACAGGAGTGAATGGGGTGAGGAGGTAGAAACCACATTTGAAGGCAACTCTTTTTAGAAATTTGGCTATAGGGATCCCTGGGTGGCGCAGTGGTTTGGCGCCTGCCTTTGGCCCAGGGCACGATCCTGGAGACCCGGGATCGAATCCCACGTCGGGCTCCCGGTGCATGGAGCCTGCTTCTCCCTCTGCCTGTGTCTCTGCCTCTCTCTCTCTCTGTGACTATCATAAATAAATAAATAATACCTTTAAAAAAAAAAAGATTTAAAAAAAAAAAAAGAAATTTGGCTATAAAGGAAAGAAGAAATATGAGGTAGGAGATGATGAGGAATGATGTTGCTCAAAGAAGAATTTTATTTTATTTTTTTATTTTTTAAATTTTTTAAATTTATTTTTTATTTTTATTTATTTATGATAGTCACAGAGAGAGAAAGGGAGAGAGGCAGAGACACAGGCAGAGGGAGAGGCAGGCTCCATGCACCGGGAGCCTGATGTGGGACTCGATCCCGGGTCTCCAGAAAGGCAGGCGCCAAACCGCTGCGCCACCCAGGGATCCCAAAAGAAGAATTTTAAGACTAAGAGTAGTAGAACGTGTTTGTATGCTGCTGGGAATACTTACGATGGTATATATATATATAATCCTCATGATAGGTATATTTCATACCCATATGATAGTTAGATTACAAGTTTGCTTCCTATGTCTGCTGCATAGTGGTATTTTAATAAGCATGAGCCAAATTCCAGTTCTAGTTAGCTTTACTTATCACATCTTTAGTCATTTTCATTTCTTCTTTTACTCATTTCAATACCATGCTTGGCTCTGGATTAAGCCCTCATTCCCTTTTACATGATCTGATTCTCCTGACTGAGGTTCCTACATCAAGGTCACCAGTTCCCATCCTTCCTATAGGAAGTCACCAGAGTCATTCATATACATTATGTGCCAAGTACTATTCTAGGTGTTAGGAGCCCTAAGGTGCAAATGTAAACATATCAGTCTCCCACTTAGTAATACCTCTTCACTACCCAGTTTCCCCTGGCTGAACCCTTAAATCCTACCTGTCTCTCCAGCCTTGCCCCTCTTCACCCTTGTTCCTTCCCTCCACAGGCCACTGTGTGGGGTAAAGCTGGCCTGGCTCAGAAAAAGATGCTTGGGTTGAGGAAGGCAGGGGTTCTGGGTGTCACAGCTTGTCTGCCTAGCCTGGGCTAACTGTCCCAGAGCTATGTGCCTGGGGAGGCTTTGTTTCCCTTGGCTCAGAGTCTCTGGGGACAGTATTTGAACCAGAACTCCAGTTCCAGGGAGACAAAGGTAGGAGCAGACATCCTGGACTGGCAAGCCAGGGCTGAGCTGTGCCAGGGCCTTTGTTCCTAACTTAGGAGAGGCTTCAGGTTTCTGTCTTTTTTCTAAGAATGGGGGATGTGATACGTGGGTACCACATTGGCCAAAATCAACAGGAAAAACAATCCCCGGGGGGAAAACCCACTCCCTTAAGTCACAGTGGTGTGCTGTATGTATCTGTCAAAGTTTACGTGTCTGTTACATGATTATATGTGTCTCTGTATATATATTTCATATCTGTATGTGTGTGTCCCTGCATTCTGGGCTATGCGCCTATCTGTGTTGTATGCTGAGAGGGAGAAGAGGGGAAGATCTATATCATGCCCTGTACCTGTGAATTAGTGTAGCCTGCCTGTACTTTATACCTATATCTACATGTATGTCTGTATCATATTTCTGGGTATATCTGATATTTGTTGGTATGTATTCTAAGCCTATATGTTTGCATGTATTTAGCCCCCAAATTCCATGACTTCTTCCCCTCAAACATTTCTCGACTCCTTCACTTCAGCTACTCCTTCTTGTGGCCATTTCTTGAATCTTGTGATCAGTGAGAAGGGCTCTACCTCAGAAGTCTCAAGATCCAATGTTTCAGATTCTGCTCTACCTTCTTCTCCAGTTCTCTTATGCTTTGACCTTCACCCTATATGTTTTTTACATCATTACACTCCAGCCTTTCATGGCTCCCCTTCTTCTTCAGCCTTGGCTTCCAGATGCATCGCTTCCACTGCTCTCTCCTCAGACCCTCAGTATCCTAACCTCCCACTTTTATCTCACCTAGCTAATCCCTGGGAATGCAGTTGAGCCTTACTGGAAAAAAATCATATACAGTTGAGTGGGTGAGTTTACCTAAATAAAATTTATCACCTGTAACCACAGTTGGGGATTTCTCTACCTGATACAAATGGTCTTTCTTCTCCTATTTACAGCTATTTCTTTCTCCAGTTGCAGCCTTTGCCCCACTGCAAGTGCTTCAGTTGATCGGTGCACAAAGGCTTTGCCTCCTACCACCCCATAGGATTAAAAACAACAACAACAACAAAAAAACCCAAAAAGCAAAAAACCCCCAAACCCTGAGGTTAATGGGCGTAAACTTCCCCCATTTCCTGCCTGCTCCCCCCCACCAAACTTGTCTTCAGCTGCACCCACTCTCATCTCCTCTCTCTATATCTTGGTGTCCTTCTTACATCCAAGGCTAGATCCATCCAAAAGAACCCATCTCAGTTCTCTTTTGTCAGTACTCTTTTATTTACTTACTTCTTAAGTAGGCTTCACGCTCAGCATGGAGCCCAACATGGGGCTTGAACTCACAACCCTGAGACTGACACCTGAGCTGAGATCAAGACCTGAGCCGAGATCAAGAATTGGATGCTTAACTAACCCAGCCACCCAAGTGCTCCTGTTAGTATCTTTTAATCAAAAGTGACAGATTCCCAATCCAACCAGCTTAAGGAGACAAAAAGGGATCTTTTATCAGCTCACACAACTGGGATGCCTCAAGTGGTATTCATTTTAAAAATGGCTATATCCAGGAGCTCAGGTCATACCATCTGGATAATGTCATGACTCTGTGCCTCAGTTTCTTTCCTCATCTGTAAAATAGGATATTAACAGTCCTTATGGCATAGAATTTCGTGAGGAAAAAAAAGCCATCAGAAACCCAGAGAGCACTATTGGTGGCTATCATCTCTTTCTCTATGCAGAGGTTTCGTTTTCTTTTTTTTTTCTCTGCAGCCTTCCTTTATCACCCGTCTTGCAGGAGAAAGTAAGCACCTGCAGCTCCTCAGTGGATCAGGTTGGTTGGAACTAGAGTATTTAGATCCTAAATCTTAATACCCGGGAGGGAAAATCCTATCAGCTTACTTTGGGTTAGGGTGCACCACTGGGCCACTCAGGTGTAGTGAGGAGAGAGATACCTGGTAAAATGTGACTACAGCAGGTCCACCTCTGAGGGTTATTGGAGCACCTCAGAAAAAAAGGATTATGGGTTGGCAAGATATCCCAAAAGGTGTCCACTGCATTTGGAGAATGGGGAATCTTGGTCTGCTTTATGAGTAGGAATAATATGGGGAATGAAGCTAGAACCTTCCCTTTGATGTAAAGAAAAGCCAAGCATTCTGGGTGTATAAGTTTAGTCCTTATTCTATTCCCTGGAGTCCCTGGAGGTTGAAGGAAAGTAGTCTGAGTAAGGAGATCAGAGGTGATATTTACAAAAAAGGACAACAGTGGGAAGTCCCTGTGGGGAAGTACATGAAGCTGCTGGGGCTCGTCCTGGTCTGGCCCTGTTGATTCTATTTGCACAGATACTAGATCAAAGAGTGCTAAAAGAAGCCTCTGGAAACCACAAGTGCTAACAAGTCAAAGTGTGGGGAAATGGGCTCTCCAACCCTGGCCTCCCATCCAAGCCCCCAGGCTTGTGGGAAGAATCTTTTCTGTATAAATAAAGGAGGTGCTGGCCACACCCCCCATTATGGCATTGGGTCACAGAAGCTCACTTGGCCAGCAGTGACACAGACAGGGATTCCAAAGGTCAAGAGAAAGTGGAGGATTAGGGATCCCTGGGTGGCGCAGCGGTTTGGCACCTGCCTTTGGCCCAGGGCGCGATCCTGGAGACCCGGGATCGAATCCCACATCAGGCTCCCGGTGCATGGAGCCTGCTTCTCCCTCTGCCTATGTCTCTGCCTCTCTCTCTTTCTCTCTCTGTGACTATCATAAATAAATTAAAAAAAATAAAAATAAAATAAAAAAAAAAAGAAAGTGGAGGATTATGGGAAACCACAAATTCACGTGACCGGATACAATGAACAGGCACAGGAACAGGTACAAACCCATAAGTGAGAGCAGCATTGCATCAAAGAGGAGAGGAGTCCCTCCTTCCAAAACTAATCAGTTTTAGACTTCATTTTGACTTTCAGTATTTCTTTCTTTCTTTCTTTCTTTCTTTCTTTCTTTCTTTCTTTCTTTCTTCTTTCTTTCTTCTTTCTTTTCTTTCTTTCTTTCTTTCTTTCTTTCTTTCTTTCTTTCTTTCTTTCTTTCTTTTTCTTTCTTTCTTTTTTTCTTTTCTTTCTTTTCTTTTCTTTTCTTTCTTTCTTCTTTTTTCTTTCGAGAAAGAGAGCGAGGGCATGAATAGGGTGAGGGACAGAGGGAGAAGGAGAGACTCTCGAGCACATTCCTTGCTGAGCACAGAGCCCAATGCAGGACTTGATCTCATGACACTGAGATCACGACCTGAGCCAAAATCAAGAGTGGATGCTTAACTGACTGAGCCACCCAGGTGCCCTCAGTATTAATTTTCTTATGGTGTTAAGAAACATAAATAAAAGAAGGGCTTTTACTTCATAATATATCATAAAAATTAGAGTAAACTCTTATTCAGTGTTACTATGTGCCAAGCAATGTTCTAAGTATTTTTTATATATTAACTCATTTAATTTTCATAACCTTTGAGGTAGGTACTATCATTATCCTTATTTTACAGATCAAGAGACAAGGCAGAGAGAAGTAACTGGCCTAAAGTCACACAGCTGGTAAGTGGCAGAGCTGGGATTCCAACCTGGGTGACCTTGGCTGTTAACCACTTTCATCACTGCGGGTCTCACTCTAATGGTGTGCATTGCTTAGGTTCTTTGGAAGCAAGGAGCTTCCCACAAGCTACTTCAAGGAAAGGAGGAGTTATTCAAGGATATAAGAAAGGCTAAAAGAAAAAGAGAAGAGGGGCGCCTGGGTGGCTCAGTCAGTTAAGTGTCTGCTTTTGGCTCAGGTCAAATCCTGGGCCCGGGATGGAGCCCTGTGTCGGGCACCCTGCTCAGTGGGGAGCCTGCTCCTCCTTCCCCCTGCTTGTGTTTTCTCTCTCTCTCAAGTAAGTAAAATCTTTAAAAACAGGAGAAAGAGATGGAAGAGCTTGGAAATCTAAATGTAGGCACAATGGTGCAGGCCTTTAGGAGTCTGGAAATGGAGCTTCTCTAGGGCTCAGAAGTTACTCCAGCATACTCATCAGCAAGGTAGAGTTCAAGGTTCGCCACTCTAGAGTCCCTTTATTACTACCCACGCAACATACGTCACCTGTCTGCTCCAGGCTTACTGTATGTACTCCCTGGCTTTCCTTCCCTCAGCTAGATACCTTTTTGCTTCCTCAGCTAAAGCTGCCTTATACTTCTGTCTTACTCATCTCATGGCTCCCCCTTCCTTAGAACTTTCCAGCTGATCTCTCTACATTTTCAAGGTCATAATTCTTTTTTTAAAAAAAGATTTTATGTATATATTTATTTTTAAAGATTTTACTTATTTGAGAGAGAGAGAGAGAGAGAGAGAGAGAGAGCGCAGGGAGAGGGGCAGGCAGAGGGAGAGGGAGAAGCAGGTTCCCCATGGAGCAGGGAACCTGACTCGGGGCTAGATCCCAGGACCCTGAGATCATGAACGAGCTGACAGCAGCCACTTAACCAAGTGAGCCACCCAGGCGCCCCTCAAGGTCATAATTCTGAGACAGAGAGAAAAACTGACTGGCTCAACTAATCTTTTTGAGTCAGTTCAAATCATAGGATGCCAGTCAGCTTATGGTTTGTCTGCTTTTGGGTATGGTATCTACCTCTGGTTGTCTATGGTTGCCCTTTTAGATGGTGTTGTGGGTGAGGCTGTTTCCTTAGAAGGTGCCTCCATGATAGGCATGTGTAGCTCAAGTCCTATGGAAGCATCATGTCATCAGGCTAGAACTATTCTCTGTGTCCCAAGGCAGTCCTATTTCCTTGCCCTCCTGGGAAGGCATCTTCCTCCCTCTGTTTCTGTCTAGTCCTATAAGCCTTGACTTGGCTGGTCCACTGGGGACAGCACCTGCAGCCACTGAATTGGACACTGGTCAAAGAAGGAAGTGACAGGACAGACGTCAGCATAAGTGAGTTCTCACTCACGGTGAGATCTGGGTGGAGCCCTTTGGTTCCTCCTCTCCACTTTGTTGTCTGTGTGATGAAACTCTTCAGTGCCTCTTACCAGCCTCACAGACCAGACCACGCAGAGAGGGTTTGCTGTTTACCCCACTAGCCCCATCTCTTCCTCCTTGCTGGAAGATCTGTGATTGCATTTGGATGCTCAGGAAAGCAGTCTCTTTGTAGCCCCAGGGGGCACATGTGCATGTTCAGGCCAAACATGGTAATTCCATTCCCCTTGCCAGTAATGGCTTCAACTTGACAATGGACACATACATACTGCCACCTTGGCCACTGTATCAGCTGAAGGCGGAGGGACCTCTGGAAAAGATTTTTGTCCCTCATAAAAATTAATCCATGTGGAGAAACTGCTCTTTTGACTCTAGGGCCAGGGTCACAGTGCAATCTGTGAAAGGAACATCCTTGCTCTTTGGGAGTTACAGAAAAACACATTGTGTTCCAAGTTGGAACAGGTGGATTTCAGTCAAATGGGTATTAAAAAAAAAAAGAAAGTTCTTCATCAGGGATGATAGAGATTCCTGCTCTGGAGAAGGAGGTGGGAATTAAAGAGAAGGTTGAGTTAGAAGATCTAGTAAGTCATGAGCTGCTTCAAACAGGTAGAATTGTGTGATAATTTTTCTCTAGACTTTGCCTTAATATCATGTTAGATGAAACTGATCTAGTTTATTAGGAAGGGCCAAATTTTGCCCCATTTTGGCAAATATTGACTCTGCCTTCTACTTCGCTTGCTCAATGGTCTGAAGATCTCTCCTATACCTCGCCTCCTTAATAATGAGTTTGATAATCTGGAGATCCAGAAGCTTTTTTGTGGTCAGCCTGCCCTCTGCTGGATTAAGGAGATAGACTGTATAAGCATGGACTTCTGGGAAAGGCCTGCTTTCTGGAAAGGGGACATGATCAGTAGATTAGATTTCCCTTGGGGTCACTGTAGGCCATTTGTTCACAAGAAATCAGGTTTAGGAGGCTGTAACCTAGTCCCTGAGTGGAGGGTGGGAAGCTTCCTGATGAATACTACTGCCTGGTTTAGAGGTTAGAAGTTGTATTGTTGGGTTTCTTTGTCCATATGCAGATAAAGAGATGTAAGACACCTCATTTGTCTAGTGTGAAGAACAAAATTTGATAGAAATTGGTCTTTTAGTAACCACTAAAGTTTATCGTCTTGCTAATAAGGGATCAGCAAGATGACAAAAGCTTATGCTTTGGGAACGAAAAGGATATGGAAATTGATTGGTTATATAGTTGGGATACAGAAGACTTATATAAGCAGCTAGTTTAGTGGGAAAAAACCTTCCGAACTAGATAAGGATTGCAGTTTAGGACATGGTAACAAAAATGTTATATTTAAATCTGTTATTACAGAGGAAACATGAATGAGGAGAATGTGTGATGCCAGCGATACTGGCTGTTAATCAGAGATTAAAAATCCAACACATCTAAGAAGTAAAGGATGAGGCTGCTAACTGTGATAAAATTTCACTTCTCAGGAATGGTGTCTGTTTGTCATGGGTATATAAACCACAGACGTGGCCACAAATAAGTTCTGACTTAAAAAAGACCATTTGACAATATGGAATTTTTTTTTTTTTAAAGCAGTAAGTGGTGCAGATAAAAGATAGAATAGTTTATGTGTGCCTTCCCACATCTCATTGTCTCTTTTAGTTTAGAAGCAATTTTTATTTCTCTGAAATTAGAAGTATCATAGACTGAATTTTTCCATATAATTTTGGAGATAACTGATATTTGTGCCTTTTAAGTACTATAATTTCTTGAAATTCAAAAAAATTTTGTACATGCTTATGAAAAATCATTTTAATGATACAAAAAAGAAGAGAATAAAATATTAGTTCAAATCCTGTCACCTAGATGATGTTAGGTGAATATCACTTCAAAGAGCCTTGACATATATACAATTAGAGATTAGATAGATACATAGGTTGAACAGGCTCACAACACTTTTTCTGAAAATAGCTTAGATATGTTTTAGATTTTAGAATTTTTTATGTTTTAGAAATATAGTATAGTTTATATGCTTATAATATCTCCCAGCAGGATCTAGGCAGTACTCCATAATTAAATGTTAACATTTCTGCATATGAATATTCACACTAAGAGATGTTTTAAAAACTGCAAATAGCCTTACTTAAATTCAGGACAGACTGTGCTGCCAACTTACAAAATACCTTTAATTTTCACAGCTTTTTAGATTTCAGAATTTTAGGTAAGGAATTGTAGACCTGTGCTTTCATAAAATAGGATAATATAATACATGTTTTTTTTTTTTTTTTTTTAGAGAAAAAGCCCAACCAATTTAGTGTACCTGTAACTGACTGAATAAAAAGAAACTAAAATGAAACCAAAGAAATTGCCTCACTTTACATAAATGTCTTTTTCACAATAAGTATTATTTTCTTTTTTCTTTTTAGTATTTTCTAAAATATCTTTCTTATGTTAAAGAGAGTAAGAAAAATAAGAGATTGGAAATAGTATGTTGGAATTTTTAAAAAAGATTTTATTTATTTATTTGACAGAGAGAGACAGAGCACAAGCATGGGGAATGGCAGAAGGAAAGGGAGAAGGAGGCTCCCCACTGAGCAGGGAGCCCTACATGGGGCTTACTCCCAGGACCCTAGGTTCATGAAACCAGCCGAAGGCAGACACTTAACCAACTGAGCCACCCAGGTGCCCCTATGTTGGAATTTTTTGTGATGGAGATTTTCCCTATATGTTCTCAAGTACTATTAGGCTCAAGGCCCTTCAAATATTTGGTAATTCCCTTTGTTATCCTGAAATGCTTATACAATATAATCTATTCATAGAAGTAATGAAAAAAATAAATATAATGCCTAATATATACAAAAACATTGTTGTAAAATATGTTAATTATGTATTTCAGTATTTAAATCCTTGGGCCTAAAGATTCAATAGGAGTCACAAGAAGAGAAGCCATTCCATTTAAAATGAGAGCAGAGGGATCCCTGGGTGGCACAGCGGTTTAGCGCCGGTCTTTGGCCCAGGGCGCGATCCTGGAGACCGGGGATCGAATCCCACGTCGGGCTCCCTGCATGGAGCCTGCTTCTCCCTCTGCTTGTGTCTCTGCCTCTCTCTCTCTCTCTGTGTGACTATCATAAATAAATAAAAAAAAAAATTAAAAAAAAATAAAATGAGAGCAGAGGTGTAGTGGACACTAGAATAAAATGTGTGGTTAAAATAATTATAGAGAAGACTTATTTGTACAAGTGAGAGAGGGAAGTAGCCTTAATTGAAGCAAAAATAACATGATAAGTAGTAGGTGAAGAAAATGAGTATGCTATTGTTGAAAATGGGCAGACTCTTCAAGGAAGACATTGTAATAATCTCCTAAGTTGTGTCATGGGATGGGATATCGAAAGAATCTCAGAAATCACACACCTATCTAGCTATCTCACCCCGGGCTGGAGCAAACATTAGCATTCTAAGACTTTTGTGATCTTGGAGGCCATGTCCTTGAAGAGTTGATGGCAAAGAGAAAGATTTGAAAAAGAGAAGTGATATTTAAGAGGCAAGAGAGTTGGGGATCCCTGGGTGGCGCAGCGGTTTGGCGCCTGCCTTTGGCCCAGGGTGCGATCCTGGAGACCCGGGATCGAGTCCTGTGTCGGGCCCCTGGCGTGGGGCCCGCTTGTGTCTCTGCCTCTCTCTTTCTATCATGAATAGATGAATAAATTAAAACAAAAAAAGAGGCGAGAGAGAAACTGTGCAGACCTTTTGGAGACAGTATCAGATAAGATTGTGAAAGCCAGGAAATTCCAAATAAATCATTTCAATATGTAATTTTCGCAACATAGATTTCTTACCATTTTGCTGCAAATATTTTAAGAATTCGTACATAATGGCAATACTTTAAAAACTAGCCTTTACGAAATTCATTGACATCCCTACCTTTCATTTGTCCCTATTAACTTCGTAATGTATGAAGTCTATAAAAAGCAGTCTCAAACCTCCCTTTGAACATTTCCATTTGGTTTGTTTTTCTAATAACCTTACCTTTGCAGTGAAACTCTTCTCAACTAAATACTTAGCTGGAAATGCTAGAAGCTACTTTAGCTCTTTTCCGGGAAGTGGGTCTGCAAATCCCATCTACGTCTCAAACTTTTCGTAATTAGACCGATTAAACTGTCTCGGCTGCAGAGTCTTATTATTCTCTTAAATCTTTCTATTTCTTCTCAATTGACTCTTCCTGCAAATGTCGGCTAGGGTTCCAGTGGTTTCGAATGTATTAATCTCGCAGTCAGGTATGGTAAATCCAACCCTATCTTTAAACCTAGCAATTAATTGAATTAAATGAAGGCAACATTTCCAAACCAGCGCTCCTAAGCAGTTTAGCCACGGGGAGGACCGGGAAGAAGGCTGTCCCCGGAGCGGGCGGGGCAGGCGCGCAGACTCAGATCGCGAACGGCCGCTCGAGGCTCCGCCCCTCACGCACTCCACGCCCCTCGGTCGTACACGCCGTCTCCGGAGCGCACGTCGGACGTCGAGCGGAAGTGACGTAAGGCGGCCGCCGGAGGTGTAGTCGGTGCGCTGCGCGGCTGGGCCTCGGAGTGGACTGGTTGGTACCCCCGTGAGAAGATATCGCTATGTCCATCGAAATCGAGTCCTCGGAGTGAGTGCTGCGGCGCGGAAGTTCGCACAGCGCGGGGGGCGGGGAGGTGAAGGGTGTGGGGTGGAAGAGGCTCGGGGGAGGCGTCGGAGAGCCTCGGGAGTGGAGGGGCATTCCCTTGCCCTCAAAGAAACATCTTGGATCTGGCTACCTCGGAGGCGGGTCCTCTAGAAAGTAGCGGGCGAGAAGCCCAAAACCCCATGGGAGACTGCACGGGGCTAGAGGGAAGGATAGGGCTTGAAGAGTTGAGTTCTAGCCATCGCCGACTCCTGGCGTGTTCTGTGACGGGTCAAGTTGCCCATCCATTCTGGACTCCAGCCTAATTAATTACCTGCGCAGGAGAGCTTGGGTTCTAAGCTGCCTTCTCTCCCAGCTCTCACTTAAACAGTGTGGCTCGTTTCCTCGGTGCTTAGCCCCTTTGCTTTCCTTTGCCCAGCACTTACCCAGTATTGTCACTGCCTTTCTGCCCACCCTACTGGCCGGTGTAGGCGCCCAGGAGCTCCTTTTGTTTATGGTCCCAGTGCTTAGCACTCCGTAGAGGCTCAGTTACTGCCTTTGGAATGAATGAACAATTAGCTGTTTTATCACGCTCTATCTGGCGCTGAATTTTGATTGGGCAGTGAGTTCTCTGTAGCTACAAAGGAGAAACAATTTAAAGATTGGGCCAGAAGAGTGATCGACTTGGAGGGGAGGCCGACTAATGAGTGACTGAAGAAGGTCCTTAGTGAACCCTTTCAGTACTCCACCCTCTACCTTGCCCTTGCCAACATTTAATAATTGAACCAGGAGACATAACATTTATGTCCTGAATGTAAAAAAGGGAGAGGACTTGTCCTGGAGACCTGCCACAAGGGAAAGAGAGGTTTATTCATCCAACAAATATTGAAGTCTACTATGACCCGGAGGATGTAATGAACAAAACAGAAATCCTTGCTTTTATAGGCCAATGTGGATTGGAGAGGGCTGACAACAGACAAAAACAGTAAGTAGAAGATGAGACTTAACAGTTGGTAGTAAGTGTTGAGAAAAATAAAGCAAAGGAGTAATAGTGCTGTCAACTAAGACAGAGTCAGGGCAGGAGTTGGAAAGGATTCCATGCTTTGGGGTCTAATAGCAGACACCAACCAGTCTCCCATCCTTGGGCTGTTGCATGGGTTGTTTGTTTAAGACTTTATTTTTAAGGGGCACCTGGGTGATTCAGTGGTTAAGTGTCTGCCTTCAGCTCAGGTTGTCATCCCAGTGTCCTGGGATTGAGTCCCTCATCAGGCTCCCCATAGGGAGCCTACTTCTCCCTCTGCCTGTGTCTCCGCCTCTCTGTGTGTGTGTGTCTCATGAATAAATAAAATCTTTAAAGAAAAAGATTTTATTTTTTTATTTTTAATTTTTTAAAAGATTTTATTTATTTATTCATGAGAGACACACACAGAGAGAGGCGGAGACACAGGCAGAGGGAGAAGCAGGCTCCATGCAAGGAGCCTGATGTGGGACTGGAGCCCGATGTGGGACTCCATCCCAGGACTCCAGGATCACGCCCTGGGCTGAAGGCAGGTGCTAAATTACTGAGCCACCCAGGGATCCCCAAAAGATTTTATTTTTAAGCAATTGCTACACGCAATTTGGTGCTTGAACCCACAACCCTGAGATCAAGAGCTACACACTATACTGACTGAACCAGCCAGGCGCCCCTGCAATGTTTTTATTATCAATAGTATCTACTGTTTACGGAGTATTTTCTCTGCTAGTCATGCCATAAACAGTATAGTCATCCTTTTCTTCAACCCTACAGAGTAGGTATTTTTCTTAACAGATGTGGAAACAGGCACAGAGATGTTAATGGACTTGCCCAAGGTCACAGTAAGTGCAACTCTGATTCAAATCCCAGCCAATCTCCAAAGCTTTTAGGTCTTTATGTATTACAGTTGACCCCTAAGGATCATGGGTTTGGTCTCCCTATCTGAGGATTTTTTTTATAGTGTACTGTAAGTGTATGTTCTCTTCCTTATGATTTTCTTTCTTCTAGCTTACTTTATTGTTAGGATGCAATATATAGTACACATAACATACAGAATATATGTTAATTGACTGTTTATGTTATCAGTAAGGCTTCTAGTCAACAGCAGGCTTTTAACATTTAAGCTTTAGGGGAATCAAAAGTTAAACGCAGATTTTTGACTGTAGGGGGAGGTCAGTGCCCCTAACCTACGTTGTTCAAGAGTCAACTGTATATTGTGTTTGAAGAAAGTAAATTTGATTTGAGGTGTGTCAAATGTGAGACCTTTACAGGGACAGTGTCTTTTTGGAGAGTGCAAATAGAAGTATGCTAAGAAAGACAGTAATTACTAGAATAGCAGGGATCTAAGGCTGAGTATCTTTTAAAGGGACCATGAGAGAAAAGACTGCATGCAAGTAGCAGTAAAGTTTCCTTCTGCAGGAGTTTTTAAGAAGAGAGTGTTTGCTTTCCTGTCTGGGATGTGCTCAAGAGCCATGTTGTCAGTTCGAGCCTTCAATTCTCCATTTATCTCTGTTACTTGGTCAAATCTTCATCTGTAAGATGGACATTATAGTAATACCTAGCTCATAGCATTGTTTTCAGGAATAAATGAATCAATATGCCTAAATACTTAAGACAGTACCCAATATAGTAAATGCATAATAAATAATAAACTTTGTTTATTGTTTTATGTTTATTATTTCTCCCTGATAGAGGGAATTTTTTTTTTTTTTTTTCCTGATAGAGGGAATTGACTAAATTCCAATCTGCCCTTCCAACCAGGGCAGCCTGACCCTCTATACTCCTGCTGTTCGTAGCAATACAGTATGAGGGGCACCTGGGTGGCTCAATGGGTTAAGCGTTTAACTGTTGATTTCGGCTCAGGTCATGATCTCAGGGTTGTGAGATCAAGCCCCACGTTAGGCTCTGCACTGAGTGTGAGCCTACTTAAGATTTTCTCTTTCCCTCTCCTCTGCCCCTCCCCCCAAAAAGAAAAAAAAGAAATACAGTGTGAGCCACATACGTACTTTTTTTTTTTTTTAATATTTTTTTTCAATTTTTATTTATTTATGATAGTCACAGAGAGAGAGAGAGAGGCAGAGACACAGGCAGAGGGAGAAGCAGGCTCCATGCACCGGGAGCCCGACGTGGGATTCGATCCCGGGTCTCCAGGATCGCGCTCTGGGCCAAAGGCAGGCGCCAAACCGCTGCGCCACCCAGGGATCCCATACGTACTTTTAAAGAAGGAAAACAGTGTATTATAGCATTGTACAGTGAAGTTTTATAGTCTATATGAACAGATTTTTCACTAGATTCCTTATTAAGCCCAAGATCAAGAAGTTTTAACTATAAATAACTATATTTAACTATAAATCACTTAAAAGTTTTCTGTTACATGTTGAAAGTAGTTGCTTCTTTTCTCCATATTTGGAAATCATCTGGCTTCTCTCTTCCTTGGGAAAGTGAATCCACAATGTTTTTATTTCACTTGTCCTGAAAATCTGGTAATAAAGGCAGTGGGCCGGTGTTGCTTTGTTTTGGTTTTATACATGGTATAGTTCTACTTATTCAACAAATCCCTATTAAGAAAATCTCAATTCATATTTTTTGATTGTCATTTAAAAAAAATAGACCAAATCATCCTATAAGCATTTCAAGTATATTGTGTCAATAACTGTAGTAGGTTTAAATATTTCACACAAGTGAACAACAATGGGAGTACCTGAATGGCTCAAGTCGGTTAAGCTCAAGTCATGATCTCAGGGTCGAGCCCTGCATCAATTCTCCCTTCCCTCTCCCTCTGCCCCTTCCCACACATTCATGCTTGCTCTCCATCTAAAATAAACCAATCTTTTAAAAAGTGTTCAGCAATATAATCATACAAATTGAAAAAGAAACTTGGCATAATAAAAAGATCTTGGGACTTGGAAGTAGGAGAGTCACCTTGATACCAGCTCCCTTTCTAGATGACTGTAACACACTGGGCAAATTATATCCCCTTTTTGAACTCCAGTTCTTGAATTTTGAGATGGAAGTAGGACTGGATGATCCTCAAAAGTCTCTTGTAACTTGAGATTCTGTGATTTCTGGAAAGTTTACTTAACGTGATAAAGAAATGGAAAGCAAATAGTGAAAGGAGGATGGCCGAATAAAATATGAATAAGAATAAGCTGTGGTGGGCGGCTTTATTTTGTGGACTTTTTGGTGAGTGAGGATTCCTGAGCTAGATGACTTGCTTTCTTTTTTCAGTGTGATCCGTCTCATCATGCAGTATCTGAAGGAGAACAGTTTACATCGGGCATTAGCCACCTTACAGGAAGAGACTACTGTGTCTCTGAATACCGTGGACAGCATTGAGAGTTTTGTAGCTGACATTAATAGTGGCCATTGGGATACTGTTTTACAGGCTATACAGTCTCTGAAATTGCCAGATAAAACCCTCATCGATCTCTATGAACAGGTAAGAGTGGAGGTGATGCTGGTTTATTGGTTTATTGTGGGCCACCTCACTGGGAAGCATCAGTGAACATTCCTTGAATGCTCTGGGGGATTGTAATAGCCCTGAAAACTTATACTGTCAAGGCTTGAGTGCTACTTTTATCTTTTTTTCCTCTTTTTTTTTTTTGAAAAGCCAAGATTTTCCCAAGTTAAAATTATTTTTTAAGTGATCATTAAACAAACTGTTCTGGGACGCCTAGGTGGCTCAGTGGTCGAGCGTCTGCCTTTGGCTCAGGATCTGATCCTGGGCTCCTGGGATGGAATCCCACATCAGGCTCCCAGTAGGCAGCCTGCTTCTCCCTCTGTCTATGTCTCTGCCTCTCTCTCTGTCTCTCTCATGAATAAATAAATAAAATCTCTAAACAAAAACAAAACAAATTGTTCTGAAACCAGTTAGTGTATTACAATTCAGTTCCAGCACTAACCACCCAGAGTTAGTGTGGACCTTGCAAGCTAAAGGCTCAGTCCTCCACAAGGTAGCCTTTACTTCAGATGCAGGCTGCCCTTTTTGCAGGTCTCAGGCCACACATACTTCTGACCAAGTGGCTGCATATCTGAGGTTGCCCATGACCCTTTCAGAATGTATAATTCACTGGAATGAAACACAGAATTCAGCAAAGTGCTATATTTGTGATTACAGTGTTATTATCAAGAATACAAATCAGAACTAGTCAAATGAAGGGACATATAAAGGTGAAGTTTAGGAGGGTCCTGAGTCCAGAGCTTCTAATGCTCTGATTCCCTATGGAATCAGAGCATCTCTCTCACCTGGCTTATTAATGTGTTTACCAACCAGGAAGCTCCATTGGGGTTTTTATTGGGGTTTCTTTCAGTCTCCCGCTCTACCACTCCTTGGAGGTTAGGGTGGCTCAAAACCTCAACCTTCTAATAGGATTGGTCTTTCTGGCAACCAGCCTTTTCCATGAGCTGTCTTCATAGCACAAACTCAGATGTGATGCAAGGCTCATTAATAATGAATATATTCCTATCATTAGGGAAATTCCAAGGTTTTTAGAAGCTCCTTGCCAGGAAACCAGGACAGAAATCATACAAATTCGTTATTATACACTTGTATGATAACAGAATGGGCTTGCTAGAAATAGGAATATAGTGTTGTTTGAAATAAAAATAGGATAGTTGGTCTGTTTATTTACAATCCACATGAGTTCAGTAATTCCCCAAAGAAAATTTTGGGGGGAATCCCTGGGTGGCGCAGCGGTTTGGCGCCTGCCTTTGGCCCAGGGCGCGATCCTGGAGACCCGGGATCGAATCCCACGTCGGGCTCCCGGTGCATGGAGCCTGCTTCTCCCTCTGCCTGTGTCTCTGCCTCCCTCCCTCTCTCTCTCTCTCTCTCTCTCACTGTGTGCCTATCATAAATAAATAAAAAAAATTAAAAAAAAAAAAAAAGAAAATTTTGTTAACTGGAGAAAGGTTTCTCTGGAGCCCATGGAAATATTCTCATCTTTAATTTTCTTGGGTTTTGTATTCTAAACAGGGAGCCTGAGGTGAGAGGAGATGGGTAGATAAAAATGAAGAACAGAAGTTGAAAGATTGAATTTACCAGGGCACTGGGGTGGCTCAGTCGGTTAAGTGTCTGACTTTAGCTCAGGTCATAATCTCAGTGTCATGAGATCAAATTCTGCATCAGGTTCTGCTGCTCAGCAGGGAGTCTGCTTCTCCCTCTTCCTCTCCCTTCCCCGCCACTTGCTCTCTTTCTCTTTCAAATAAGATCTTAAAAAAAAAAATTGAAGTTACCATTTATAATTGCTTTATTTGTCCACCTGAAAATGCTAGGGAAAAGAGGAAGGAGCATTTCCTAATATTGGAAATCATGTTTGGAGGCCATTTCTGAATCAGAAATTGTACTGAAAGAGTACTAAGAGAATGCATTGAAACAGACATTTTCTTTCAATTATCCAGGTTGTTCTAGAATTGATAGAGTTGCGTGAATTGGGGGCCGCCAGGTCACTCCTGAGACAGACTGACCCCATGATCATGTTAAAACAAACACAGCCAGAACGGTATATTCATTTGGAGAACCTCTTGGCCAGGTCTTATTTTGATCCTCGTGAGGTATGACAAGAAACTTGTTAACTTTAAAAACATGCAATAATGTAATCTGCTTTTTACCATTTTATTGGATACTGTTTGTGACTTTGCTTTAATTTTTGAGAATGTTACTTTACTGTTTATGTATGTTGATTGAAATTTACATATGCAGGGATGCCTGGGTGGCTCAAGGGTTGAGGTTTGCCTTCAGCTCAGGGCGTGGTCCTGGATCCTGGAGTTCCAGGATGGAGTCCCACGTTGGGTTCCCTGCATGGAGCCTGCTTCTCCCCCCATGTCTCTGGCTCTCTATCTCTCTGTGTCTCTCATGAATTAAAAAAAAAAAAAATAATAATAAAAAAACTTAAAAAAAAAAGAAATTTATATATGCTAAAGAGAATAATCTTGTTCAGTATTCTTGAGTTTTTGAAGGTCTTCCTTTCCTTGCACACCACATTTTAGAGGGTTGTATGTTGATTACTAAAGAAACAAAAAAATTTACTCTGATGTAATTTCCATTTTAGCCCAAGTACTTATTTGACCCTGAAGTGCTCATATATCCTGACTACTCATATATTTAGTGTGCATTTGTGTCCCTTGGCCCTGCAAGTGCAGTTTTCTCCCAACTTTCTTAGTTCTTATAAAGCTCCTGCTTTTGTCTCAGCTTACTGGTAGAGTGTGGTGACTTAATAATCTTTTCTTCTTTCCAAATCTTATTATATGTATAGTTTCATTATTTCTCACCCAGCCCTTTATTAGTCTAAATAGGAGGGAAAATAATTTAATAGGTCCTAGGTAATGATGGAAAGTTAAGGTAAACTCACAGAAACCGTGAGGCTAAAGGAAAGAAATTTAGATTACCATGACAGGATTCAAGTTAGAGGTGGTGAAGAACTTCTGGGCTGGGAGTCATTGGGCCCAAATAAATTACCAAAGAATTACTAAAAGAATCATTATTTCTGCAGATTTTTCAAAAAACTAGAGAAACAACTCTGGCTTTGATGTGGTTTACTTGGACCCTTTCAGAAATAACAGTATGGATTGGCTGACCTCAGTTCTTTCCCAGCTCTTTGAAATGCAAGTGGGGAGAGTTGGGAAGTTGTTTTAATGGATTAATATGACTAATCCCTTTTTTAGCCAGGTATTTCTTTTTATGTTTTTAAAAAATGTTTCTGCTTGATGATTATTGTTGTATTTAAATAGGCACACTCATACCCTGTAGCTGTTTCTTAGAAATGATGCTATTCCTTCTTTTTCAGGCATACCCAGATGGAAGTAGCAAAGAGAAGAGAAGAGCAGCTATTGCCCAGGCCTTAGCTGGGGAAGTCAGTGTGGTGCCTCCATCTCGTCTCATGGCATTGCTGGGGCAGGTAATTAAAGTCTGTGGAACTGAAATTACCCTGCACTCCTGGTACTGTTTCCTGTATATAAACTATGTACAGGCTAAATAAATCAGACATCTTTAGAGTTGGGAATACCTGTAGAGCTGCTTGTACCAACACCTGTGGCATGCCGCCCTCATCTTTCCTGGGAGAAGCAGTATAGATTAGTGGTTAGTAACATAAGCTCTAGAATTAGTTAGAATTATGATCACCATAGAATATATTATTCCATCTGGGATGGCTTGAGGGTATTGTTGATCATTTTGCCAGGACACTGTCACGGCAAATTGGAAGAAATGTTTACTGTTTTTAGAAGCCAAGATCTCTCACTTACCAACTGATGTGGTCTTTGGCACATTACCTAACTTTGCTGGACTTCTTAATTTTTTATTTTTTTAAAGATTTTATTTATTTATTCATGAGAGACACAGAGAGGCAGAGACATAGAGGGAGAAGCAGGCTTCCCATGGGGAGCCTGTTGTGGGACTTATCTCAGGACCCTGGGATCATGACCTGAGCCAAAGGTAGATGCTCAACCACTCAGCCACCCAAGTGCCCTGAACTTTTTTTTTTTTTTTAAGTTATTTCCACACCCAGTGTGGGGCTCAGACTCCTGACCTTGAAATCAAAAGTCACATGCTCCACTGACTCAGTCAGCCATGTGCTTCCCTAACTTTTCTGATCCCATTTACTCATAGTGATATAGTTGGGATTGAATGAGAAAACACATTT
Source organism: Canis lupus dingo (assembly GCF_003254725.2). Lineage (NCBI taxonomy): Eukaryota > Metazoa > Chordata > Mammalia > Carnivora > Canidae > Canis > Canis lupus. The sequence goes on along the minus strand of NC_064253.1, from coordinate 49,606,441 downwards.
AAAGCATTTCCTGAATTGTCTGGCGCTTTTTTTTTTCAGTTAAAAAAATTTTTTTTTTTTTTGGCCTGGCACCTTGTAAATCCTAAGTAAATGATAGCTGCTGATGGTGTGTGTGTGTGTGTGTGTGTGTGTGTGTTTTAAATAGTACTAGTAGTATTACTAGCATTGTTAACTGAAAACTAGAGTAATAGATTTTTATAAATAGCACAGGGTACAAATGATTAATAGAGATATAAATAGCCTCTTTGCAGTAAATCTGGGGCACTTACTTTAGAATGAGGGGAAAAGCTCAGATCAGATTCACCTCATTTTATACAGCATAATTTCAGATGGATTGAAAGTTACGTCAGAAAGTAGACAAACCAGAAATAATGTATCAAACCTTTTGATAAGGAAGGACTTCCTGTAATTAGGGAGTAAGCACCAAAGGAAAGATCAACAAATTTAATCACTTAAAAGTTTAACTAAAGAAACCTATTAAGCTATAATCAAAAATAGGCAGATTGGAAAAGCATTCTTTTTGGCAATCATAAATAACAAATACCTGATCACATTAAAAGCTCACAGATTGATAGGAAAAATAAGAAAAATACAATAGATAGATAAGTGCGCAGAGAACATAAATAAAGAGTAAACAGAAGAGGAAATAAATTGGGAATCGGACTAAGATTTGGCAAATGATCTAGCCTAGGACCATCAGTCTCCAAAATCCATGATTTTTCCATTCCCCAAATGTAGTCATAAAGAGTGTTGAATTTGAAACCTTTTGAGAAAACCGTTTGGCAATATATATCAAGAACCTTAACCATTCTTAATTCTTTTTTGGATTCAATAATCCTTCTAGGGATCTATTCTAAGTGAGTATTACCCTCTAAATAGAAAAAGCCTTATGTTCAGAAGTATTTGTTGTGGCATAATTTAGCCATGTGGAAAATTGGTCACAGTGTGACTGTCCATTAATATATTAATTAAACTGTTAAATATTTACCAGGTAGGGTATATTTTACAGTCAGTGAAATGATAGTTATGTTATTGCATGATTTGATGATAGGTGAAAATAGAATATAAAATTTTATATAGAGGATAGTTATAGGTATGTTAATTAATAAACATGCTAGAAGGTATACATAAAATGGTAACTAACAGTGGCTGTATTTGGCTGTTGGAACTATGGGAGATTTTTGTTTTCCACATTTTGTTTATAATAAAAGTCAAACCTATAAAAAAAATAGATATGGAAACATGGACCTGTTGGCTCTCAGAGTTCCCTTCCACCCTGAGATCAGATCAGCCTGTGTTCCTGAGATACAGAGAGTCGCACAGAGTATGTTGTTTTTGGATGGTCAAAGATGTTTGGATGTTAACCTGATCCTTTTGGGCTTGGCTTTGAGCAGTTAGGTCCAGATCTTAAAAGCACCAAGTAGATCACTGGACATTTCTTTTCTCATAGGCACTGAAGTGGCAGCAGCACCAGGGGTTGCTTCCTCCTGGCATGACCATAGATTTGTTCCGAGGCAAAGCAGCTGTCAAAGATGTGGAAGAAGAAAAGTTTCCTACACAACTGAGCAGGCATATTAAGGTAGGATCCTTAGATGCTCAGCCATTTGGTAATCATTTGTCAAGGACTCTATGTGCTTGCTCAACCACGCCATGTGCCAGGATGGGAGAACTCATTCTCCAGCTCTGACAACATTCAGGGTTGCCGCTGGGGTCCTCTTGGGGTCTGGCAGTGGCACACTTCAGATGCTTATCCAAGTGAACATAAATTTGGCAGCTGGCCCATCATGTGTCCTTGTACTTCTCCCAGAAGGCCCTCCTTTAGAAGAATGGTTAGCTCTTTGGTTAAGCCTGGAGCTAAGTATGAACTTTCTGTGTATTTGTCCTGTTCAACATAGGTGTTTTTTGCCTGCTACATGTCCAGCAAAGTACCAGGCTTGTGTGGTGTTTGAGAAAAATAATTTTATCATTTCATGGCTGGTTCTTGTTTGTTCGTTTATTTCTTTTTAAATTGTTTTAATCTGAGACTTTTTTAGGAAAAAGCACAATCAAGTAATTGCTTTAGTTCCCAGAATTACAAACATATTTGCTACTTCAGCATCTTCTTTATATTAGTTTCTCTCTGGGTTTGTGCTCTTACTGAATATATGGATTTTGAAATATTTCATATTCTTCAAATCTTGGACTTTGGCTTAGAGCTTTGAATTTATCTTTTCTGGATTATATGTTTTGATTCACATGTAAAGATATTTCTGAGTGGCACTATTGTTTACCTAACTGAAGCCTTGAGACAAATAGAAATGCATTATAATTAGGCTGCCAGGCTAAGATTTTTTTCTTTTTTTTCTTTTAAGATTTTTATTTATTTATTTGAGAGAGGGAGAGTGCAAGAGAGCAGAAGATGGAGGAAGTAGGAACAGAGAGGGAGCAGTGGACCCCCCCTTCACCCCCCCAAGCAGGGAGCCTGACTCAGGGCTCAACCCCAGGACCACAGAGATCATGACCTGAGCTGAAAGCAGACACTTGACTGACTGAGCCACCCAGGCGCCCCAAGATTTTGTTTTATAAACACTTCCTTTTCTGGCATTTAAAGTGAAATTCATAGTACAGCTTTTCTCCGTTCTCATTTGTCTAACGTTCTGTGGTTTTCATCTGTTATTGGGAACATCACTGCTGGTAAATGCTCAGGATACCTCTCCTAGGCAAATATTCTGTCGCCTTGAATTAGTTCCAGAGTTAGTCAGCCACACATTATCACTTGATTAAATAAAGGTCATGAAAAGAAACAGAATGGAAAATTTGTTTACAAAATAGTATAGGAAAACATACATTTATTTTGAAAAAATGAATTTTTTTCCTCTAGATGTAAAACATATTGAGTGTGAAAGTCATACTAATAGTGGCTGCCTCAAGTAAAAACTTATTATTTTATAGGATTATTTGTTCCAAGTCCTGTGCTAAAGTAGTTCTTTCACATTACTTTGGGAATACCAACTTCACATTAAAAACCCTAGTTTCAACTGAGAGCCCAGACCTAAAACTGGTCAGAGAAAATATATCCATTGTCTCTGTTTCTAGATACAGAAATACTTCTCAATATTCTGTAATAAAGGCTTGCTGTGACCTTTACTAGGGCAGGATTTCTCAAAAGGTTAAAATGGAAATTGATTTAAGGTCAGTAGATAAAAATGCATCTGTTTCATTGTTTCATTTGAAACAGTTTGGTCAGAAATCACATGTGGAGTGTGCTCGATTTTCTCCAGATGGTCAGTATTTGGTCACTGGGTCTGTTGATGGATTCATTGAAGTCTGGAACTTTACAACTGGAAAAATCAGAAAGGTAAAGTATTTAAAATATATCAACTTTTCTAGTAGAGTTATCTATTTTTTGTTTTTAAATATAAAAACAAAATATAAATTTACAATATAAATTTATTTTTTAAATGAGTAATATATACATCTGATAGAACAGTTTTTTGAAAGAGAATATTTATTTGAGAGCGTGAGGGAGAGCTCGAACATGAGAAAGGGAAGGGGCAGAGGGAGACAGAGAGAGAGAAGCAGTCTTCCCACTGAACGCAGAGCCAGGGGCAGGGCTCCATCCCAGGACCTGAGATCTTGACTTGAGCTGAAGTCAGATACTTACCTGACTGAGCCACCCAAGTGCCTCATCTGATACAACATTTTGTAAAATAGAAAAGTTACTCATTAAAAGAGTCTTGCCTCCCCTACTCTTGTCCCTCAGTTGGTTAATTCTGTTCCTTGGTCCCACCAGGGTTATCAGTTGCTTATGTAACCTTCTGGAATTTCTAGGCATATATAAGCAATTACTTACTATTTCTAATCTAATGTAATTGTGATACTAATTGTGTGTTTCTCTCATTATAAATGAAATTGATTATCTTTTTATATGTGAAAAGCCACCAATAATTCCTGTTTTGTGAAGTCTTCATATCCTTTACCTATTTTTCTTTTGGATTCGTATTTTTAGGAACAGTTTGAGGAAATCAGTATTTGTATATGTATTGCAAATATTTTTCAATTTTGATTGTTGTCTTTTGACTTTGCTCATCATTTTGTTTTATAGAGTTAAATTTTTTTGTATAATTACCTTTATCCATCTTTTTCTTCAACTTCTATTGCTTTCATGTTTCATTTTATGTTTACTTTTTGATTCATTGGAATTTGTTTAGAAGGATGAAGTTGGTGTAGATTCAACTTAATTTTTTTCCTAAATAGGTATTTATTGACTATCCACTGATTTAAAATACAGTCTTTGTCATAGAAATACTAACTTCTACTCCATGGGTAGTGAATTCATGAGTGGTTTTCATTTTCTACTACATATATTTCCTTATAGTTTGCTTTTTTTTTTTTTTAAACCATGACCCTTAGGAAAAAATAAAGGTACTCTGTTTTGAACAATAAGGAATGATAAAAGAAACATCACAATTAAGTAGATTAGTCAATACATAGTTTTAGGAAAAAGGAGGTAACAATTTGGAAAAAGACATTGGTTTTTCACATCATATCCCTAAAATAAATTCAGATACATAAAAAACTTACAATGTGAAGTTGTAGGGGAATTTTGCATAGAAAAAAGATCAGGAACCAAAAGATTAGAGTGTTAGATCAGAATTGTTTACAATATTAATAATCATTAATACAATAATACTATAATTATTCTCAGCACTATCAGTTCATTAGGAACACATGTTCATGTCACTAGTATTTGCCTTCGATATTTAGAGTAGGCACAGTCCATTATTCTGCTTGTAGTGAGTTTGTAGAGATCTGGTGTAACTGGGAGTTTTGTGTTATTTTGGTAACTGCCTATCTTTGTTTCCTTTAGGATCTTAAATACCAGGCCCAGGATAACTTTATGATGATGGATGATGCTGTTCTCTGCATGTGTTTTAGCAGAGATACAGAAATGTTAGCAACTGGGGCTCAAGATGGAAAAATCAAGGTATTTATTAGTGGCAAAAACTTTTATATGTAGACATTTTGAGACTTCTGCAGTGGGGTAGTGTTCTACATGTGATAGCTTAATAACAGCTATTCTTTGTTGAACATCCACTTTATGCTAATTTACTGTTTCTTGTTTAATTCTAATAACTCTGCCTAGGGAGGTCCAATAATCAGTTTAAGGTCACACAGTTGTAAGTGATAGATTGGGACTTCAACTCAGATCTGCTCATCATGCCCTTTCTGTTTTCTACCCTGGCTCACCTTCTTTTTTTTTTTTTTTAATTTATTTTTTATTGGTGTTCAATTTACTAACATACAGAATAACCCCCAGTGCCCGTCACCCATTCACTCCCACCCCCCTGCCCTTCTCCCCTTCTACCACCCCTAGTTCGTTTCCCAGAGTTAGCAGTCTTTACGTTCTGTCTCCCTTTCTGATATTTCCCACACATTTCTTCTCCCTTCCCTTCTATTCCCTTTCACTATTATTTATATTCCCCAAATGAATGAGAACATATAATGTTTGTCCTTCTCCGACTGACTTACTTCACTCAGCGTAATACCCTCCAGTGGCTCACCTTCTCTGATGTGTTTTACTTTGAGTTTTTTTAGGGAATGGAAGAGTCTGCAGTTGATTACCTGTGGTTTGTATTTAATTGCTGGTAAAACACCCTGCGCTAGATAAAATATAGAAATGGTCTCTGCTAAGTGAACTTCGAGTCTAAATTTTTGTTTTAATAATTTATAAGGAAAGAGGTTTTAAGTTTCAGAGGGTTCCGTTATTGCACTACGTGAAGCAGCCATAGCCAGCTGTTAGCATGCATTTTTAATACTGTTTTAGTGCATCATTGAGCACTGCATCTTGCTTGGTTGGTCCTGCAGGCTACAGTGGGACACTATTTACAAGTTTTTATTATTTTTTTTAATAAAGGTATGGAAGATTCAGAGTGGACAATGTTTAAGGAGATTTGAAAGGGCTCACAGTAAAGGTGTCACCTGTCTAAGCTTTTCTAAGGATAGCAGTCAGATCCTTAGTGCCTCTTTTGACCAGACAATTAGGTAAGTAAGAGTCCCCAAACTCCCTCACTTGGGTTTGCTGTGATGAAGCACTCGAGGGAGATACTAATGATTCCTTATGCTTTAACCAAGATGGTGTTATATGGAGAGTATGTGGAGACCTCATTATTTTGTTCATTTGAGTCCACCCAGAAGAGAGACTAGAAAGGGATTATAGCAGTGCCTCATGTTTCTCAAAGTGCGATATTTTTGGACCGGCCTGCATTAAAAGCACCATGGAGGACACATTACAATATAGCCAAGCCTAGAAGTCTGTCTCTGAGCAGAAGCCTATGGGCCAAGCTTTTGGTTTGGTTTTGTTTGACTTAATGAAAATTATACTGCGTATGTAATTGCATAGTCCTCTTTCTTCACCTGATATTATAATTTGAACTTCTGTAATTCATTGAAAGTATATTCAACATTTGGTCCCAGTTGTAGTCTATAGAATATTAACTGTTCGTTTTCTTTTGTTTGTGATAGAATTCACGGGTTAAAATCTGGGAAAACACTGAAGGAATTTCGTGGCCATTCCTCCTTTGTTAATGAAGCAACTTTTACACAAGATGGACATTATATTATTAGTGCATCCTCTGATGGCACTGTAAAGGTTAAGTATTTGATACTGGTTTATTTTGGGGTTTCTATTTTTTGTCCTTTGAAGAATTTTCAGTGGTGATAATGGTGATGATTGTGGTGGAGTAAACTTCTTTATTAGCTGTTTTAGCTGTAAATGAGGGGAGTCTGAGACATAATAATAACTCTCTGGTGAATCCTTATTGAAAGGTGTTGGATTTCACACTTACATAATCAGAACAGACTTTATCACCTGTAGGAAAAGAGGAAGGGTGTAGAGGCCTATACTTGTCTTCCCCTCATTTATAGTGGTTAAATTCTGTCTTGATATAGATATGTTTCACCCACAATAGTCAAGTTTACAAAGGGCTTAGTGGCCAGATAAATAGATCTCTTTTTTGTTGTATAGTCTCACCCCACCCTTGACCCCCCACATTTAGGGGCCTTTTGAACAGCATTTAGAGAGGGGTAGGAGAGGTGTAGAGTAGAACTAAGCCCTCTCTCAGATACTCACTGTTCTCAGCTATCGGGGAGAGTATCAGATCTTTAGCATCTTAAGAGATTTAGTTATTTTAATAGCAGGCCTCATTTCCTAGAAGAGATGAGAAATCCAAATAGAAAATGGCTGGAGATCTTTGAGATCTCCATTTATATTCTGGACCTGCTTTTAAATTGCCTTATGTAAGTGTGTAGTTGTGGCAGAAGCCGTAAGCATTTTAACACAAATGCCTAAAAGACTACCGTCTGATATTGCTTGTTCTCACTTGGGAATTGAACCAGGAACCTGAGGTAGGAGAGTCTTTCTCAGGATGGATGGGGAGATCCACAGTGCTCTTAGTACTTTAGTCATGGGATTTGCCCTTTGTGCTTTGTATATGTGTCTTACAACCTGTAAAATGCCAATAGGAGGTGGCTTGTCTGTCTTGCTTAGTTTTGTGGTTTTTCCTTTAGTTCTTCTTCAGCAAGTCAGGTATAACGTCTCATAGACTTTTTGGACGGAAAATGCTGGGTGCCTTAGAACTCTTCATCACTGAAAAGTTCATTTTTCTACTAGGCAGTTGGGCTTTAGAGAGGAGATTTGGGCAGATGAGAACAGTATTTATTAGGAAATAAATACTGGGGCATTAGTGAGGCAGTTATTTCCTCCTGTTACAGATATTCAACATCCATTTCGTAAGAAGCTCGGTTGAAAGCACAAAGGAAACAACAGTCTATGCCTTTGAGGCTTTTGTGTGTGTGTGTGTGTGTGTGTGTGTGTGTGTGTAGTATATTTATTTATATATATATATATATAAAGTGAATGGTGTCCAGACAGTGTCATCCATGCAAGATTTGGTCCATTCCTTCTTTAAGCACATCTCTGATTTCAGTTAATTGTGAAGTCTGATTTAACCCTATCAGTTCATAACAGCCCAGAAGGGCAAGGTGAAAAGCATTAGGGAGATTTTGGGCTGGGAGAGGTAATACATGTGGCCAAGAGTGACTTCATAGATCCCTTTGTATGTATCGACACTGTGGCTTCTGTACAGTGGTTCAAGCTGTACATTGGAATCATTTGTGGAGCTTTTTAAAAATGGACATGCCTATGCCCCCTCTCAGAGCTATCAAATCAGAATCTCAGGATAGAGTCCCAAGCATATAATTCTAAAAAAGCCTATATATTATTTTGATGTCCAGATAAGGGTGGCTTTCTGGTTGACCGTAGCAGTGTTGATACATAGCAAATTTTAAAGATACATAGCTCATTAGGAAAATTTTGAAAGAGATCATAGATTTTAAAAGGTTTTATTATATAGCTTTGTGACTTGTTGATACTAATTAATCAGCAACCATGCTGAGTGCTTACTTTGTATATGCAAAGCTAGGTATTTGATACGACTAATGAAGCTTTTTTTCTGAGTCAGTGTTATTCATTTTTAGTTATCAAATGTTCATTTTTTAAACCCAAAACTTTGAAATTCTTATACCCCAAAAATGTTTATGCCTTAAATTTTTGTGTCATAGATCTGGAATATGAAGACCACAGAATGTTCAAATACCTTTAAATCCCTGGGCAGCACTGCAGGGACAGATATCACTGTCAACAGTGTGATCCTGCTTCCTAAAAACCCAGAGCACTTTGTGGTGTGCAACAGATCAAATACCGTGGTCATCATGAACATGCAGGGGCAGGTGAGTGCTCAGAAAGTGCGTTTGCACAGATCTTGCAGGCCATTCCTAAATTATGTCTTTGTTCTGGCCCTTCCCGTAACCAAATATGGATTCATCACTCCAAAAACCTTATGTAGTTGACCCTTGAACAATATAGGGGTTAAGGGCATTGATGCCCTGCACAGTAATCTGCATATTACTTTTGACTCCTCCTAAAACTTAACAGCCTACTGTTGACAAACAGCCTACTGTTGACTAGAAGCCTTACTGATAACATAAACAATTAACATGTATTTTGTATGTGTATTATATACTGTATTTTTTTTAAGATTTTATTTATTTATTCATGAGAGACACAGAGGGGGCAGAGACATACGCAGAGGGAGAAACAGGCTCCCTGTGGGGAGCCTGATGCAGGACTTGATCCCAAGACCCTGAGATCATGCCCTGAGCCAAAGGCAGATGCTTAACCGCTGAGCCATCCAGGCATCCCTATATATTGTATTCTTACAATAAAGTAAGCTTAGAGAAAAGGTAAATAAGAAAAACATAAGGGGGGCACCTGGGTAGCTCAGTCGGTTAAGTGTCTGCCTTTAGCTCAGGTCATGATCCTGGGATCAAGTCAAAGATTTATTTGTCAGAGAGAAAGCATGAGCAGGGGGAGGGGCAGAGGGGGAGAGAGAAGCAGGCTCCCCACTGAGCAGGGAGCCTGATGCAGGACCCTGGGATCAAGACCTGAGCCAAAGGCAGATGCTTAATCAACTGAGACACCCAAGCATCCCCATACTGTTTCTAAAAATCTGTGGGTTGCTGGATCAGTCAGAAGAGCATGTGACTTTCTTGGGGTTGTGAGTTTGAGTCCCATGCTGGGTGTAGAGATTATTTAAAAAAAAGTATTAAATTAAAAAATCTGTGTGTAAGTGGACATGTGCAGTTCAGACCTGTGTTGTAGGTAACAAACCCTGAGTTAAGGGAGCTATGGTATGTGGATTACTAACTTAGGACATCTCCTAGTTACCACACCATCTAAGAGGAGAACTCTCATAGAAGGGCAACAGTGTCTTCGTGATGTATATTTGTAGTCAGGATGCCTGCATGGTTCCCAAGAAACCTCACTTTTGTAGCACCAGGGACATTAGGAGTGTCAAGGGAATGTGTTGCGGTGCTACTAAAATGTTGGCTTGAGCCCTTGGGGATCCTGCTGAGCATGGAGAAGTGCCAGGACCTTGTGTCTGGAACCATCTCCATTCCGTTAGTCCTTATCACTGATAAATTTGTAGTTTAGAACCAATGGTCGAGGGGCACCTAGCTGGCTTGGCTAGAAGAGCAATGTGATTCTTGATCTCAGGGTGTAGAGATTAAATAGACAGACTGACTGAACTAAGTAAACTGACGGACAAAAAGAGCCCACGGTTGAGCTGGCTGCTCTATTCTGTCCACTGGGCCCCTGCACAACAGCTGTAGTTGCCTACTTCATAGTTTTCTGCTGGTACAGGATGAAGAGTCCCTGTGTGCACACCCTTTCCCTGATAACATCTTATAGAACCATTGTACAGTTATCAAGAACCAGGAAATTGACATTGATACAATACTATTAATTCAAATACTAACCTTATGTGGATTTCACTAATCTTTACAACATTTTGAGGCAACAAGTTCTATGAAATTTTCTCCGACGTATAAATTTTTGTAACTGCTACCACAATCAGGATACAGAACTGTTTCACTATCCCCAAGGGAGCTCCCTCATGCTACACCTTTATAGGCAAACCTTCTCCCCAACCCTAGCAACCTTTGATCTGCTTTCCATTATTTTGTCATTTTGAGAATGGTGTAAAAATGGAATCATATGGTATGTAACTTTTTGAGATTGGTTTCTCTCAGCTTGATTTATGATGATGTGGTGTGTAAAATAGAACAAGTAAGGTCTTGGAGACAGTTCCATCTTGCATGAGGAAAGCATCATTCTGTTAGAGGAAACAGTGGAGTATTAGCCCACAAAGCATTGAGAACCGGTAGTATATCGATTTAGAATTTGGGTGGTAATGAATTTGCTTCAGGGTAAAATGATTTGAGTAAAAAAGGATTGGTAAGTTGGGATATATGATTAAGTTTAGATAGCTTATCCATTGAATATTTCACAGGCAAGAGGATTTCAGTAGTGAGTGTAATTGGTGATCTAATTCTAAATGTCAATAAACCAAAATGCAAAATAACAATGTAAAGATGTTAAGACTGCTGCTTTAGAATCGGTCTAATCCAGATGTTTTTTTTTTTTTGCCTCGGGTATTATGGTACGATCTAGATTGTCAGAAGCTTCAGCTCTGGTAAGAGAGAAGGTGGTGATTTCGTTTGCTGTGCCCTATCTCCCCGTGGTGAATGGATCTACTGCGTAGGGGAGGACTTTGTGCTCTACTGTTTTAGCACAGTCACTGGCAAACTGGAGAGAACCTTGACAGTGAGTATTACAGATTTGAGGCCATCTAAAGAAATTTCATTCATACTTGTGTCTTTCTGAACGCTGAGGTAAACCGTCTCCAGACTGCTGTGTGAACCTTCATATAGAAAATATAAAATGATATCATCAAATAAAATAAAGGGCCCATAAATAATGGTATGGAATTACCTCCTCTCAGGAAAAGTGATCCTTCAGTGAGCAGCTCAGCCTTAAGTGACTAGGAGGGTATAGGTAAGGCAGAGAATAAGAAAGGGAACATGCCTGTCCAGCTAGTTAGATTAGCTATACCCCCCCAAAAAGCCACAAATACAGCTTATTTCTTGCTGTGCCACAATGTGATAGGAGATGGTCTTCCTCCATCTTCTAGTTGTGTCATTTGGAATATGTGGCCTCTAAGATTTCAGGAGGAGATAAACTAGCTGAGGGCTATACTAGATGTTTTTGAGACTCACATCTGGAAGTGGCTTATATTACTTTGTTCCTCATTCTTTTTTAGTTAGAATTCAGTCACATGTCTGACTGAATGCAAGGAGGGAAAGGGAAAACATAGTTTTCTGTGGCCCAGGAAGAAGTGAGAATGTAAACATATAAAAAATTGCATACATGCCCATGTTAGAAAATCATCTCTTGGTCTCAGCTGGTTCTTGAGGTAGTTTTGGTGCACCTGCCCTATCAGAACTCCATACAGATCTCAGAGGAGCCTAGCTGAGGGATCTAGAAAATACAAGTTCACTAAGCTGATGATATTCTTTAGTCTTATTAGCCTCTGTCTTGGCCTAGAATTTACAAAACTTACGAACTTTACAAAAATGATGGTAAACAGGATCAGCTGTAATGTGAAAGTGATTTGGGACAAAGCATTATTCACACATTGTAAAAAACAGTACAGAAAATGTGAACCAGCAGTGTGATAGCCTCACTTTTTATTTAGCCCTCTTCGAGGTTCCTTTAAAGTTTGATTTCTTTGGTGAGAAGTGGAAGCTTCATTCCTCCTTCCCACAGCTCTGGAGGCTTCTTCAGTGTGATTTATATAGATCTATATCCTCTAACCCAGTGCTTTACTTTTCCCAGGTTCACGAGAAGGATGTGATTGGTATTGCACATCACCCTCATCAAAACCTGATTGCTACCTACAGTGAAGATGGACTCCTAAAACTCTGGAAACCCTAATTTCCACTTTTCTTTTAAAACTTGCTTGAGAGCATGTACTTAAGTGAAGGCATATTCATGTATTGCTTTTTTTTTTTTTTTTTAAGCTACCTTTTTCTAAGCAACTGAGTTAGGCACAAGAATAATTTTGTGGAAATTCATGTTCAAGTAGCAGTTACCCTTTTTTATATATTTTTAAGGTATTCATTTATCTGTTTCTAATTGGGGCACTTAATGTAGTCTTCTACCTGAAGGGTGAAACACTGCTGTTTCTAGAAAAAAACTGTACTTTGATTTGAAATGGTGATTTAAAAAGTACCTCCTGCAGTAAAACCGGTGAATAAGTAGTAATTATCCCACATTCAGTAGCTCTCTGCTGTTCTGTTTTTTAGATATTAATAAACTTTACACCTTTTGGAGGCTTTGTTTTTAAATGTAAATAAGTGCTCTTCTAGTTAATGTATTTTACTTAGGATCAGGTGAAGAGGGTAGGGCATCCATTCCTGTCTAGAACGCTAGATTGAATGTAAAAAGGTCAGGGGTTGCATAGAATCTCATTTTACTGTCCTCACCATCCACTCACTCTTCTTAGCTGTGCCTTCCTTCCTGTGTGTTCTGGCTCCAGACACTATCCTCTCCATTTTCTGGGTTGAACTAGCGGCAGGATCCATCATGAGGATTCAGTTTTGGCATCTCAGAGTTTGGCATTGAAAATGTGCTACTGTTCTGAAGGAAATTTGAAAAGGACCTGGGATTTAGGGAAGTCTTTTTTTGCTCTATGCATCCTTACCAGTTAAAAAGGTAAAAGCCAACAAAATTCTTCAGTACTTTGCACATGGGTGTCTTTTGTTTCAACCGAAGACATATTCATTGATACATGTTGGTGATGTCGATGTTGAAGGTGCTGTGCAGGGATCATTTCAAGAAAAGTGAGACCTTTTGTGCCTCTTTTTAATTTTAGCATTTATTAGGTACAAACTAACGGGGAAAGTTTTTAAAAAGTTTGTTATAATTTACTTTGATTGAAATAATAGCCTGATCCTTTGCCTGGCACAATAATGTTCAGTATTGGTGGACTTAAGCCTTGGCAGCACTAAGAAACCACTCTTTCCCAATCATACTCCCAAACATTTTTTCCTTTTGCCATGAAACCCGCAACTTTCTTGGGGAGCCTGTGTGGCTCAGTTGAGCATCTGACTCTTGATTTCAGCGCAGGTCATGATCTCAAGGTCGTGGGTTTGAGCCCCATGTCAGGTTCTGTGTTGAACATGGATACGGATTTAGATTCCCTCTCCCTCTGCCCCCCCCCCTGCTCATGCAGACCCATGCCCCCCTCTCCCCTCCCCACCCTCTAAAATAAAACCTGCAGCTTTTTGAAAGAATGTCGTTTTCTGCCATTTGAGAGCTGAATATAGCCATGAATCCATAAATTCATATGAATGAATCTCCCATCCCAGTGAAACAGTTTTCACATAAAGGTGGAAAGAAGAAACGGCTCATTCTAAAATTCCTTAGGAAAGTTAAAGAAATTGCAACAGGTAGTTGAGCAGTACTGCTAAAATAAAGTAGGCCAAAATGGAGTCTCTTGTGCTAAGCCCCACATCAGCAAACCCCAGCTGCAGTTTCAGCCTGTCCCAGCACTGTAACCTGTAACCAGTGATGTTACCTAACTCAGCATTTAGGAGGTAGTCTGCCTGATAGGCCCCGACTGTCCCCCAAAGGAAGGTAACCTTGCCTGAAACAAACCACTCTGTTGGGAGAGTTCCTTCTCCCACTCCCTTTAAGTCTATAAAAGCCTTTCATTATGTGCAGCTCTTCAGAGCTCCTTTCTGTTAGATGGGATGTTGCTGGATTCACTAACCGTTGAATAAAGTGAATTTTTCAGTTGAATTTTAACAGTATTTCCTTTGTGCTCACAATGAACAAGAACCTAAGCAAATGTTCATTTATTCCTTTTAGGAATTTTTATCAAACATCTGTTTCTGTACCTAGTGCTAAGGATGGCTTAAAAATGTTACTGTCATAGAATAGCAAAGAAATTCAAGTTAAATGGAGTACTTAAGGGGCACCTGGGTGGCTCAGTAGGTTAAGCATCTGCCTTTGGCTCAGGTCATGATCTCAGGGCCCTACGATCGGATCAGACCCAAGTCAAGCTCCCTGCTTGGAGGAGAGTCTGCTGCTACCTCTCCGCTGCTTATGCGCTCTCAGATAAATCTTAAAAAACAAGAAAACAGTATTTAAGACTAGGATGAAAAAAATCTTGGGAGTTATTATTTTGGCCTTAATTAGCCCTTCTGAGTTAGGGAAGCCTTCCTGGAGGGTTGACCATAAAAAGACAGCTTGGTGGTCCACGTTAGCAGGAGCCTTTCCAGTCTCTGCAGTGTAGTCTAGCAACAAGGCATTGCTGGACAAATGGTAGTTGTCTTGGGAGACCAGGTGAAGAGGCCTGGATTGGGAGCCATCGAGTAGGTATTTTTTAATAATAATTGCTTGTGTAGCAAACACAGTTTAAAACAAATGAATCTTGTGCCTTTCCCAGGTAACCCCTTGTGCAATGGTCTACAACTTTTGTTACAAACCTTACGAGTATGTGCACTTACTCTACACCTAGCTCTTATGGGGGCGGGAGCCCGGGATTGAGGCCAAGGGGAGAGAAGAGCCAACCAGGCTCCTTGACTCCATGAACCAGCACCACAGTCCAGCAGCTGAGGGCCTCGGGCCCTCTAGGCAGACAGTGGGGTCTCTGTACCTTGCCCCAGGTCCGGTTTTGTGAAATTGAGCAGTGCTGGAACTGGCCTGCATCCTCGGTTAGGGAGCCCTTTACCTTCACCTTCACCTGCTGGAGCCAATAGTCAGGGGCTGGGCTGCTTTTCACTTTATGAAGAGATGGCAGAGATCACGTTATTGGCCTCTGACCAGTATAAGCAGGAGAGGTTAAGCAAAGGACAGCTGGATGCCAATAACCAATGGCATACAGTAGTCCCTCCTCATCTGTGGTTTCAGTTACAAGCAATCATGGGCTGGAAGCAGATGATCCTCCTCCTGACCTAGTATCAGAAAATCGACAGTAGCCTAACACCTTGTCACGAAGTTTCATCATTCACCTCACTGCGTCTCCTCATGTGGTCATTTTAGCTCACAACGGGGAGTACAGTGCAGCAAGATAGTTTGAGACCACATTCACAACTTTCACTACAGTATATTCTATTTTATTATTGCTGCTAATCTCTTACTATGCCAAGTTTACAAACTAAACGTTATCCTAGGTAGGCGTTTGTATAGCTACAAATGCATATAGGGCTCAGGACCGTCCTGTTTCAGGTATCCACTGGGGTGTCTTGGAATGTATTCCCTGCAAATAGCAGGAGAGGAGAGATGGACAGCTGTACTCTTCTGACAGCAAGTTGTCAGGTTCCTAGGGAGGTAACTGCAGCCACCTACAGATCTAACTGGTATTTCTTTCCACTTACAACTTAAAGTACATGGCAGTAAAATGAACTCGGAAAGGCTAAGGACATTTGTCTTATTCCCCAATCATCAAATTAGTGCCTGAGGGTATTTCAGGGAAACCTTTTTTCTTTCTAAAGCTTGAGTACAGTTCAAGGTCTTCACCAGTTGTTTTTCAACTTGTAGTACTAGAACTAAGAGCATTTACTGAGACCTTGCTTTCTATGTGAGCAGCCTCATTTACTTTTCAGAACTACTCTGAGGTACCACCTATTATGGTTTCCATACCTTGCTCATGGAGCATACACTGAAAACCAAGTGTAATTCCAAAGCTTTGGAATTTATTCTTTGAATCTAGCTGCTGTCAGCTTCTCTTTAGATTTGGGAAAAGGCGAAGAATTCACGGGTTATTTGTCCACATTCCAACTTCTTTACCTAAAGTAGCCACAGGCAGTGAGAGTAAAAGAGCAATGAATTATAAAAATTGGGATTCCATTTTTTGCTGTTACATTTCCCTTGGGCCAGAGCAGTAGTTCTAGGTTCTAGGTGTCACCTGGTAAACGAAAGACTAATTCTCAGGTTCTGTTCCTGACAACTGGAATCAGCAACTGTGGCAGTCAGTGGGGCTCAGCAACTTTGCTCAAATTTGAGAACCAGCAGACAACTTCTCCACCTACAAAGTAGGTGTTTTGATTGTTTCATAGATTAGAGATAAAATGATGAAGATCCAGGACTTCAGAAACCCTTCAAAGAACACCTTTATATTACACTAGCTGGTTAGCCCTTTCACTTGTATTTTTAGACCTTCTACACTTCACAGCAATTCTCTTGGCAGTGCTATTACTAGTAGTTAACCTCACTGTCCCCAGGTTGGTAGTGTTGAACCCTGGCTGTTCATAACCATTTTGATGTTCCAGCTACACACACCCAGCTCAATTACATCAAAATCCCTGGGGGTGGGGTGACCAGGTGACTCAAATGTTTTAAAACTTCCCAGGTAACTGTAAGTGTAGGCAACGCTGAAAACCAGTACCATATGCAGGGAAGATCTGATGCTAACTTCACACTCAATAAATCTACCACCGTGTTCCAGGAGCATCCTCGTGGGACATTCTTGTTCCAAGTATGAATGGATGAGGGAAGCATCAGAGAAAGCATTAGTGTTGGGACCAGGAACTACACTTGTGTTGATGCGTATGTATTTCCGTGGCAGACTTGGTCAGAGTTCTTGAGAGATGACCTTGGTCAAAATTCTCAGAGGTAGTCTTTAGACTACAAACTTACTGTTTCTGCCTATCAGACTGTTAACCATTTCCTTTTAGTGATTTCTACTTTTTGGATCTTTATGTAACATGTAAAATAAAACGTACTTCACCATTTTTAACTGTATAGCCCAGCAGCATTAAGTAACACTCAGGACCTTGTGCAACCATCACTGTACCTAAAACTTTCTCATCACCACAATTAAGCCCTAACTCTCCATTCCTCTCTTCCCCCTAGCCCCTGGTTAAGTGGTCTCTAGGAATTCGTCCAGCATATTTAAGTATGTATATATTTGTATGCATACGATAATTTGTCCTAATGTGTCTGTCACCTGTACATGCACCATCACATTTTGTCTATTAGTTGGACATGGCTTTCTTTGTTCCTTCTTTGGCTGTGAATGCTGCAAACAACATGGGCAGCAAGTATCTTATTAGCCAAGGAGGGAACTACCAGTTCTATAGTCATTGTTTGGCTTTCTGAGAAACTGCCTAACTTTCTGTATAGAAACACTCATTTTACATTCTCACTAATAAGGTAGAGTTCCAACCTCTCCACATTCTCACCTGTTTTCATTCTGGACTAGTAGGTGTGAAGTGGGATCTCACTGGTTTTGATTTATACTCTTGTGACCGATGTCAAAAACCTTTTTTTTTTTTTTAATGTTAAATATATTATACTACAGGTTTTTAATTTAAAACGTCTTGTCACAGACATTATTTTGAATTCCTTTTTTTTTTTTGCTTTGCTTTTGAATACTTTGTTTTGCCTTCCTGAGCATGTAGCACATACCCAAATGTGAGCTTAACTGTGTGGTACAAACAAAAGAAAGACAGTCTAAGAATAAAGGTTGTCAATTAGGAATGTCACAATGACGAACACTTAAGGTGTGGGAACCACTCTCTTCATAGAGTAAGTTTTAGTGTCTCCTTTTTAACTCAGGTGTGCTCTATGAGGGGAATTTATGACCTGGGCCCCTTAAAGTTGGAAATATTTAAGCTTTCTGATAACAGCAAAACCAGAATAAACAGGCAAAACTCTCACATTCTTACTCCAGTATTTGCTGAGTTTTAAAAACCCCTTTTGGCTCATTACCCTCACCCACTTTCACTCCCCACACTTGTTAACATTTAACTGTAGTTCAACAGCATTTTGTTACCCATTTAACTAGTTAAATGAGAAATCACCTATTCTACCTTAGTGAAAAACCAGTGCTTTTAATCTACGGGGGGGGAAAAAAAAGCCTGTAGTGACACATTGGAAATGCTTTGTAATCAGTATATTAAGGAGACATTCATACATTTCAATTGCTTAATTCTGATTCCAGATTTAAGCTTGTGAACATGACTTTTAAACATACAATTAAAGCTATTCATCATAATTTGCTATACTACCAACATGAAATTACAGTTACTTCGGAGCATAAGTTAAATGGTTTAAAGTAAGCCTGTCACATACCTAGAAGACACCTTCCTGTCTCATACATGCAAATTAACTTCTCCACATAAATGTCTCTTCACTCTAAGTTACCCTGGCTCCTGAAGTCACTACTCTGAAGTTTATCATGGTCCAAAGAGAAGGAAAAAAAGTGTAACCAGGACTGATATATATATATATATATATATATATAATATTAAAAAAAAAAGATGGCACAGAAGGGAATGCAATTCTACAAGTGCAAGCCCTCAAGCAGCAGCATATGATAAACCACTTCTTTAGAGAGGTATCCTTTCTATCACTGATACCACAGGCCAAATTACATAGCATGCCATCTTCAAATAACAGTTGAGGCAATAAAATGCAGAGGCATCACAATGAATCCTACTTAACGTAACTACAGACCAACACTTCTCTACAAATTAATAAATTCTTTGTCTGATTGCCAATTAAATACAAGTTTTAACTTCATAGCTTTAACAATTAAGGGTCATACACTGAAGTCAATACATACACCTAGCATTTCAGTCTGAACTGTTTCATATACATAGAGCTGCAATCAATTACAAGGTATGGCCTAACAAACGCTAGGGGAGATTTTTTTTAAAGTAGTTTTTACAGTATTAAACTTATCTTGCACACTGAAGTCATCATACATACAGGGCAAAGTCAGAGCTTTTATATTTGAGTTTATTCTTCATTTAACTTTTAAAACACTACTATAGTTGAATATTAAAACAAAAACAATAGCAAGTAGTGAGCTATGATTATAGTCCTTCACTCATCCACTACTGCATATAAAATGCCAGCAGCAGTGTTATTCACCGGCCCCATTAAGAAGTCTGACACTGAACACCACCCCTAGGATGATGTTCATCATCCTCATATGCTTCCCCATTGTAATGGCGCCGTCTCTCCTGATTGGGATCAAAGTCCACAAGTTCTACCTGGTCCATTTCATCAGTCTCTTCTACTTCCTTCCTCTCAGGTAGGAGTTTTTCCAGCAAAGAAAGTTTATCAGGAGAGAGAAAGCCATTCTCGGGGAAGTTTACCTGTAAAAAGAAATCTCTACTGTAAGTTCAGTTTGATATACTTCATCATTAGCTTCTTAGAGACGTTATCATTGACCCATTTTCTCCCCAGAAAAAAATGGAATGACTATCTGCCAATCCTAAGTTAGAACACGTGTTCTAAAAGGCACAGCATCTATCTAGCTGAACAGAATTTAAAGCATTAAAAAAATAATTATCGAAAAATTGCACTGTGATGATCACCGTTCTATTCAGCACATGAGAACCCATCCTGAAACACATACTAATTCCTTTTAACAGGTACTTTTTTAAAAGCCGTTTTTCCTCTGAAAAACATTGTTAAAATGTCTATGCTAACCCTAAAGCAATCTATACATTCAATGCACTCCCTATCAAAATACCATCAACTTATAATCCTAAAATTTGTGTGGAACCGGAGAAGATCCCAAATAACCAAAGGAACGCTGGGGGGAAAAAAAACAAAAACAACCCAAACTGGTGGCATCACAATCCCATATTTCAAGCTGTAATCATCAAGACAACATGGTACTGTCACAAAAACACACACACAGATGAATAGAACATAACAGAGAACCCAGAAGTGAACCCTCAATTCTATCGTCAATACTAATCTTCAAGCAAGAAAGATTATCCAACGAAGGTAAAAAGACGGTTTCTTCAACAAATGGTGTTAGGAAAATTGGGCAGCCACATGCAGAAGGATGAAACTAGACCATTTCCTCACACCATACACAAAAATAGACTCAAAATGGATGAAAGACCTAAATGTGAGATAGGAATCCATCAAAATCCTAGAGGAGAACACAGGCAGCAACCTCTGTGACCCTGGCCAAACAGCAACTTGTTACTAGACAGGTCTCCAAAGGCAAGGACAACAAAGGCAAAAATGAACTGTTGGGACTTCAGTAAGATAAAAAGCTTTTGCACAGCGAATGGAATAGTAGACACAACCAAAAGACAACAAAATGGGAGAAGATATTTGTAAATGACATCAGATAAAGAACTAGTATCCAAAACCTATAAAGACCTTACAGACTCAACATCCAATGAATAATCCAATCAAGAAATGGGCAGAGACATGAACATTTTTTCCAAAAGACATACAAATTGCCAACACATGAAAAAATGTTCCACGTATCACTCAGCATCACGGAAATACAAATCAAAGCTACAGTAAGATACCACTTCACACGAGTCAGAATGGCTAAAATTAACAAGTCAGGAAATGACAAGATGTTGGGGAGGATGCAGAGAAAGGGGAACCCCTTTACACTGTTGGTGGGAATGCAAGCTGGTGCAGCCACTCTGGAAAACAGTATGGAGGTTCCTCAAGAAGTTGAAAATAGAATTACCTTCTGACCCAGCAATTGCACTACCAGGGATCTACCCTAAAGATACAAACGTACTGATCTGAACGGGCACCTGCACCACAATGTTTATAGAAGACGACAGACAAATGGATAAATATAATGTGATGTGTATAAATACACACACAAATGGAATACTACTTTGCCATCAAAAAACCACAAAATCTTGCCATTTGCAACAATGGGGATGGAACTACAGAACAGTATGCTAAGTGAAATAACTCAATCAGAGAAAGACAGTCCTATGATCTCTCACCTGTGGAATTTAAGAAACAAAACAGGATCATAGGGGAAGAGAGGAAAAAATAAACCAACGAAACCAGAGAGGGAGACAAACCATGAAAGACTCTTAATCAAAAAAAAAAAAAAAAAAAAAAAAAAGACTCTTAATCATAGGAAACAGAGTTGCTGGAGGAACGGGAGTAATTGGGCGATGGACACTAGGGAGGGCACGTGATATAATGAGCACTGGGTATTACATAGGACTGATGAGTCACTGATCTCTACCTCTAAAACCAGTAATGCATATGTTGACTTCAATTAAAAAAAAAAAAAAAGGCTATTTTTCCTCAAAAAGGCAGTCCTTCTTTGCCCAAAAATGGTTTTTAAAACAAAACTCCCCATTTCTTTAAAACGATAAAAAAAATACGTATTTTTTTTTTTTTACATAAAGGATTTTGAACTATATGGTCACAAGTACAGTTATCAAAAATGTACACAGTTCACTTGGTATCTCCCAAAAATGTTTTTAATGAAAACTATTTATGGGTCAAAGGCAAATATAAGATCAAAACAAAAGGGCTGAAGGTTGCTTTACGAATTCACCCTATTAGCAAACCAAGCAGGGTAGTATTTTGCCAAAAAGCCACAGTAGTTATTTTAAGTGCTTCTGAACTTTAAGATCCCAATTATAGCCTTATATTAGCTCAATTTATTTCTTCCTGGACAAGAGACACTATCAATTTCATGTACTTTACCATTTGGAAATGTAATTGTCATATTTTAATAAGCTAATCATTCTCCAACATCCCCAGAGTACTTTATTTATAGCTTACCTTAAATTCGATGATTAGGCGACCCTTCTCATATGGTCTACGATAAATTGGCATGCCTTCATTTAGCACACACTTGATATCCCCATGCTTGACAATCTGACCTAAAAACATGGAAGTCAAATTTTTCCTTCAAGAGTCACATTTTATGAGGCTTTTATAAAGTACAGAGGAATGTGCTAGCTCACTGACAGGTAATAAATTTATGTGAAGCAATCCCATTACCATTTTAGGGGCTTCCAAAAAGACCCAATATTTTACAATTTCAGCTCAGCTTACAATACCGATAAATAACTGACCAAGTAAAATATCAGTTTTCTCAGTGCCTTTACCACACTCATCTAAGTATCATACCTGGATGAGAGGTGATGACGATGGTTCGGTTGTCAAGAGTAGATATTGGCTTTTGAAAGCCACACAGGGCTTCAACCAGCTGTATATCCATACACATGAAGAGATCTTCTCCTCGTCTATATCAATGTAAATATGACATACACTTAAATTTTTCAAATCACCAATTATTGGAAGTACCATATCATGATGGCAATTGTTTTCTTAACAAGCAAGGGTATAAATAAGGGTCTCTTTCACTAAGATGTCCTTTCTTTCCCTATTCTCGAAACAGCCAAGATCTAGAAACACCAAATACACGGACCCTGCCAGCTATTTCTTGGACAAGACTTTAGAATCCTTCCACACATTGTAGGCAGCTTCTACTATTTATCATCCCTGAACTGTCTCATCCCACTCCCTCTTTGTGCTTAAACTTTCTTTTCCAGGGGATCCCTGGGTGGCTCAGCGGTTTAGCGCCTGCCTTTGGCCCAGGGCGCAATCCTGGAGTCCCGGGATCGAGTCCCACATTGAGCTCCAGGCATGGAGCTTGCTTCTCCCTCCTCCTGTGTCTCTGCCCCTCTCTCTCTCTTATAATAAATCTTAAAAAAAAAAAAAAACAAAAAAAACAAAACAAAACAAAAACACCTTTCCAATTAGTATTAGTAAAACATCCAGGGTACTCTCCAAAAAAACCCTCTTGTTGCTTCACCTCAATTGACAGCATCAAAATCCTGACTTTCACAGCATTTCCCATTGAGACGCTTGTGGGAATGAATGTTCTTTTTCCACTAACAAAAAATCAGTTCCTTCAGATAACATTCCCAACAGATTTACTGGAATCCTACTCTTGTCCAATGCCTTAGTTAGTGGACATTATTTAACAAATTGTTAATCATTCTTGTGCTTCACTTTAAGTTCATTGTGAACAGTATTATTTCAGAGCTACAGAAGACTCATACTAATTTAGTTTTCTACAAAGACAGTGCTAGTCACTTGTTTACAGTTAAAAACAACCCAATGTATCACAAACTCAGGATTGAAAGAGGCAAAAGTTTTAGGTTATTTCAAGTTAACTGCTTAAACAAACACGGTTTTGGGATGTGTTCCCTAAGCCATTCATTTATATTCATACAAAACATCTGTAGTAAAAACATCCTTCAAATTCCAGATTGGGTAATGATTTCCTTAAGTTTAGACAAAACCCAAAATCTGATCCTTTTTGCTTTAGCTTATTGAAACAGTGCTTAACTTTTGAAAAAAGACATCATCATATATAACTCAACTCTCCTGCTGCTCTTCAGGCTGTTTCCAAGTAATGTCTTGAAAGTAATGAAAAGCTCATTTAAAAAATATGCAAGACTTCAGGTTGAGTAGTTGATAAAAGTTCTTACCGAGTAAAAACAGCATGGTCCTTCTGATCTAAAACAATGATAATATCTCCTGGTTCCAGTCCTGGTTCTTGGTCTCCCTCACCATGGAATGTTATCTTCTGGCCATCTTTCATGCCTAAAAACAAAAGATTTTATACTCTTGTTTAACATCCTACTAAAGTCCAAATCTCAATCTGTTAAATACTGGTGTCTATCTGTTTATGAATCTGGGGGGGGGGGGGGGAAGCCATGTCTTTGTTTATGCTAAACATACTGAAATGACTAAGACAGACTAGTAACGTGGGCAATTTTCTTAATGAATAAGGTGATCACAGTAGTGAACACAAACTCTAGATGCGAAAAGATGAGGCTCCAAATTTCAGAGCTATTTACTACTAGTTGGATTACCCTGGGGAAGCAAGTTGCATAACCTTCCAAAATACCAACTTTCCTAGAGATCTACCTCAACAGGGCTGTCTTGAAGATTAAATAATTTAAAAGGCCCACACTGCCACCAAAATAGCTGACTGGCAAACATTATAACCATAATTCTTATTTTAATTTCATTACTTACTTATGTCCTTATCTCCTGAACCAATGATCATTGAGGTGACCTCCACAGGTGCAACTTTGTTTTACTCACTGTGGAAAATATTAAACTTCTATATGTAGCCAATACTACAACAAATTCCTAAATACTCATCAAACTAGATCTAGCAGCTATCAACTCCTAATAGTTCATGTATTATACCTCCACCCACATTCCCCTCCCCCAGCAACATATTTTGAAGCAAAATCCCAATCTTACAAATACCTCAGTGTGTACCTCTGAAAAACTAAGAACTTAAACCACAATACCAGTATTATACACTGACAAAATCATTTGTGAAGCCAAGTAACTATCTTGATAGAGCGGTGAAGCAATTAAACTCAACTAGGTTTTGCTGGTTTTCCCACTATCATAAAGACCATGGGTAAATACAGCAAAATGGCTTCACTTGCCACTAATGCCCTCCCCAAAATACATACTGTTAGTAGGAAGACGAGGTCTTAGTAGAGCAAAATAAGTATCAAAATTCTACTAAACATGAGTCAATGAGGGAGTCATGAATCACATGTAAGAATACTGCAGGGCCTTAGAGTAAATGTATGTAGTTAATATGTAACATTCATATTATCAACAGTTCCACCAGTATGCATAGTGGAAATTAAATTCATTAAATTTTCATGTAAATTAATGAAAGTCCAAAGAACATTACCACATATTCATAATCTAAGTTCTTACATATCAGTTAAGAAATAAAACATGTTCATGAACTTAAGAGAAATTAAGGAAGTATTTTATTGAGACCCCCTGAATTCTTTGCCTAACCCCATTCCCCCATGCTTAATAAATAGGCATATTCCAGGGTGCCTGGCTAGCTGAGTCTGGAGCATGTGACTCTTCATCTAAGGGTTCTAACTTCAAGCCCCAAGTTGGGTGTAGAGATTACTTAAAAATAAAACAAAATCGGGATCCCTCGGTGGCGCAGCGGTTTGGCGCCTGCCTTTGGCACAGGGCGCGATCCTGGAGACCTGGGATCGAATCCCACATCGGGCTCCCAGTGCATGGAGCCTGCTTCTCCCTCTGCCTATGTCTCTGCCCCCCTCTCTCTCTCTCTCTGTGACTATCATAAATAAAGTTAAAAAAAAATAAAAAAAAAAATAAAACAAAATCTTCAAAACAGAAAGGTAAGCATATCCCTTAATCTAGCAGTCCCCAAGGAAATTAATAATGTGTGAATACCAATTAAAAAAAAAAAGTAAGAAAATAAAAAAGTAGACCAAAAAAAAAAAAAAAAAGACAATGTAATGATTTAATAGAAAAGAATTAAGTGTGAAACACCAATCATTTGCTGATGTCAGTGTTATATTAAGTGAGGAGATCCCTGAAGAATTCCCTATAAATATACGAAGGCTTGGGATGAAAAAGCATTTGCTTTGTGGCTAAGAGTTATCTCTGGGTGATAAAATCATACATAAAGCCTACTAAGGATAATTTTTAGTTAACTATAAAATACAGTATTAATAAACTTGCCACAGCACTCAGGAATTCAAAATGACAAAGTGCCTCAGACTCACCTTTGTCAATATGCACCTCTAGAATCTTCTTCTCTCGAACGATCTTCCTTCCGTTGCAGCTTTTACATCTATCTTTAGGACTGATCCGTTCCCCATGGCCCTGGCACTCCATGCACACAGATTGAATTTGCTGAACCATTCCAGGTCCTATCTGATGAATTCTTATTTGCATTCCAGTACCTCGGCAATTGGGACAACATTCGACTGCTCCTTTCTTACCACCTCGGCCTGAACAGTTTAAAAACAAATGTTTAAATTGAGTATCAGATAGAATAACAAAATTTTTAAATGAATTCTCAAACATTACATTTAGTTTCCAAGATCTGATGGATGCTGCCCTAAAAGTCTACAATTCAGCCTTTTTAGATTTGATAAAATATAGTTACCATCAGCTTCACTTATCTACTGACATTTGACTGTGGTCTTCCCAAAAAGCACCATTTCAGAATTTTGTTTTAAAAATTGTGCTCCCAAAGCACTATTTTTAGTGCTACTTTATCTGTTAAGATGGAAACATTTAAAAATTTATTCTTTAGATAATAACCTACTTCTGAACAGCTTATTAAAAAGATCAGGTTCTGGGGTCCCTGGGTGGCGCAGCGGTTTGGCGCCTGCCTTTGGCCCAGGGCGCGATCCTGGAGACCCGGGATCGAATCCCACATCGGGCTCCCGGTGCATGGAGCCTGCTTCTCCCTCTGCCTGTGTCTCTGCGCCTCTCTCTCTCTCTCTCTCTGTGACTATCATAAATAAATAAAAATTAAAAAAAAAAAAATAAAAAGATCAGGTTCTTAGCTAAGAATTAAACAGTTAAGTGTCTAAAAAAGAGGACACTTAAAACCGTCTTACAGGTTCTGAACCATTAGAATAAGTTTGAGAGAACAGGGAAGTGTTCACCTCTGAATTGGATTGATCCCAAAGACATCAAATTAGATTGATCCCAACTGCATTTAAAAACACATGAAAAAGAGTGGTATGTTGCTAATATTTCTCAAGGTGGTAGGTTCAGATTTTCTTCCTACTTGTATTAGGTAGTGTGTTGTCAGTTTTATGTATCTGCAAGAGCTTCAGTTTCATTTTCAGTTATAGGTGTTAAAAGACCATACCTTCACATTTATCGCAAATCACATTCTTTTGCAGAGCTAGTTTTCTTGTTGCGCCATTATAGAGATCTTCTAAGGTTACTGAGAGCTGATGTACAACATTTTTACCTAAAACAAAACACTGCTCATTAAAAATCTGAGATGCTATTTATATGTACGTTAATCCCACTTTAAAAAGAGAATGAAAATATGTATTTCACAGGATACACCTGTTGAGCACCTATTACACAAGATGGTCACACTATCACCTGATCCTCAAATTGAAATGTAATTTCAGATGAGGAAAATTGGGTGGACAGTATCTTGCCTAAGGACGCATTTGTGGCTACCTTACAAACTACAGCAGTCAAAAACCTCAACTGCAAAATCACTTGGGAAAACCAATGTTAAATATCAAGTTTCACAATAAATTAATCCAAACTGCATCCCTAATATATTCTTTGAATCTTTCACTTCAGTATGGTAATGACGTAGCCAATCACTTCATCCACAAACTCTTCATCACTAAGTTCCAAGTAAGCAAGATTGGCCAGGGAAGCAGATATATTTATCCAGTCTCCATAGAAGACTATCAATTCCCACTTTTCTAAAGAGTAGCACACTTACTTTTAGGGCAGCAGTACTTAAAAACTGTATTTCTCATACCATGCTGTCCAACAGACCTTCCTGCGGTGAAAGGTCTTACATCTGTGATATCGAACACGGTAGCTGCTAATCACATGTGGCTATTTAGAATGTAAATGAGGCTACCACAGAAAAAGGAATGTTTTGAATTAATCTAAATTTAAATGTGGCCAATGGCTACAAAGGAGTGCCGTATCTCATTTTAAAATGTGAAGTGGAACTGGGGGTTATTCTGTATGTTAGTAAATTGAACACCAATAAAAAATAAATTAAAATAAATAAATAAATAAAATGTGAAGTGGAAGGTGGAGATTGCATAAGGATACAAAGGCTACAGAAATGAGGTCATCTGCCAATGGTTAATAAGTTCCTAGTTACTGATTCTTCCAGAGACTTGTATCCACCACAAAACAGTACTGCCTCATGCCCAAGTGAAAAAAGCTCCCTCACTAGTAGCTGGACATGTCTAACGAATACTTTCAGTTTGCAAAGAAGAGTGTGACTCCAGTAACTACATCCTTTTGTTCGTAGCTCCACCTTTGGTCCTATAAAATATAGTCCCATGAAAAAAAATAAAATATATTCCCATGTAGTTGATTCTAGCATACTGGAAACTGCCCCTCTTACTTTAGCTTTATAGATTTGAGAATATGGGAAAGAAAACAAAACTCCTTTAGTGTGATTACATATGCTCCATTATCACACCAAAAAACCCACCTTTCATTAATCAAGGTCAAAGTTTGCCAGTCAGTTCCTTAATTACCCGCCCCTAAAAACCGCTTGTTTTTCTGTGGGACAAATCACCCAACCTTAGAACAATGAACTTTGACTGCAAATTGTTCTAAGATAAATTCTGTAACTACATTTCTATTAAACGTTAAAGGCACATATTCTATTAATAAAGCTGAAACAAAATTAAACACCATAAGCTATTTAGAGGCAATAAACTTGGGCTCCATTCCTCACTCTACTAATGCCTTGCTATATATAACCTTGAAAAAATTTAATTTCTGGCTCTGGGGGGAAGGGATCAAATAAGATCTCTAAAAAGGGTTTGCAAAGTATGCCCCTATACTCTATTCCTTCAATTAACGATTGATAACCTTCCTGAAATCATACATATAAGAGCTTTACAAGTATTCTCTTTAGGGTAGGATTGGCTTAGCTACATCAATCTCAGTTTAAAAAACTACATCATAAATCAAAGTGGCAGTTTTAGTTTGCAACATTATACCAACATGTAAACGTTTCAAATAGAGGATTTCTCAAGAATTTGCTTTCACCACGGGCTACTTTAATTTGCTCCATGTGGACCAGATTATTCTTACCTCTCCGTTCTCTCTGCATCCTGCCTCCTCCTCCAAAAAACATATCAAAGATGTCCATGGGGGAGCCAAAACCACCACCAGCTCCACCTTCTTTAATTGCCTGTTCTCCTCCTTTGTCATATAATTCCCTTTTCTTTGCATCAGAGAGCACTTCATAAGCTTGAGAAATCTGTTTAAACTGTTTGAAAGAAATTTCACTTTAAAAGGGTTGCAAGGTAGGCAGCGTATTACACATACTCGTCAGATTGTTCTAAGTACTATACACCTGACAAAGAATCACACAGCTACATTTAAAAGTATGACTACATCACTTGCCTTCTCTCCTTCATTTGGATTCTTATCAGGGTGGTACTTCAAGGCCAGTTTTCTGTAAGCCTTTTTCAATTCCTCCTGGGTGGCATTGGGTTTGACCCCCAAAACATCATAGTAAGTGGTTTCTTTCACCATTTTCTACAGCCTAAAATGAAATACAGTTTTAACTTTCACTTGTAAATTTTTAATAGTTAAAATCAGAGTTAAGGCAAAGAAATCTGTTCTTTCCCAAATCTGGTAAAAAAACAAAAAACAAAAAAACCAAAAAAAAACAAAAACCACCTTCCCTAAACTTCACACAAGGTAACAATCCCTTTGGTAACTCAGCCATAGATTCTAATGAACTAAGTATTAGCTAATAATTATCGGGGACTAATTCAAAGGCCTTCCTACAGCAGCTGGGTCCCCCCTCCTCCTTCACGGGAAAGCTCCATACTAACGCCACTATTATCTGGATTCTTCCGGTTTCTCTTTCCAGTACTGACAGCCGTAATCAAAAAGAGCACCAATAGGATCAGCTTATTGGTTATTAGAGTATCATTGTCTTTGGCAAATCTGATAAGCCCTACACTCCCTAAATAAAAAACATTTGGGCACGGGGAAGGAGGAAAGGGAGCGGTTTATGAAACTGATTAAGAGCACAAGAAAGCAAGTTCCCCTCCCCCTCCGAAGGATGTTTCTCAATCACAGAACTTCTAGCATCTCCACTTTGACCATCGAATCCCTCTCGCCCCCACAAGCCAGCGTAGCTTCCACGTCGTTTAAAGGTTTTTTTCCCCCGTAACCTAGGCGCAGACCGTTAAGGTTTTCTTCCTCCCACCTTGACCGAAGAGGTGGGAGAACCCCAGCCAGCCCTCAACAAAGGGAAGGAGGAGAGACCGGAGAAGCGGCCGCAGCCTCCGCCCCGCTCCCCCCGCAGCCCCTCGCCCCTGGCTCTTCCCGCGCGTGCGCGCAGGGTCGCCCACCGCCAGCAAGCTGAGGCGGAGGGGACGCGGGGGCGCGCACGGGGCGGGTGCAAAGCCGCAAGCCGCAAGTCCTTGGGGACCTCAGGCTAAACAGTGTGGAGAACGCTTCAGGAAACGCCTCGGGCCCACTCACCGCGTGCCGGAGCCCGGCTGCCGCGGCACACCAGCCCTCCCAAACTGAGAATCGTGGATGCAGGAACCGACAACCCTCCCGCCCACGCGGAGCCAACCGCCTCCCACCGCGGCTCCATCCGGCTTCCCCGCGCCAACAATGGCGCCGGCCTTGGGAGGAGGGGGAGCGCGAGGGCCGAAACTCACCGGTGAGAGGGCCGAAGCCGGTGTGGGGGAGCGGGAAGGGGCGCGTTGCTGGGCGCAGCTCGGGCAGCCGCCGCTCCTCCGCGTCTCACCGAGCGTTCTGGAAAGTTCCGCCCGGCGCGCCGCAGCCGTCGCCTTTTGTAGCCGAGTCCAGGCGCGTCACTCCACGGAAGTCCCGCCCCTTTCGCCGCTGCCACCGCCCCGCGGTTACCTCGGCAACGGCGCGGGGGCGCTCGGGCTGGGAGGAGCTGTGCCGAAGGGCCTTGTGGGGGTGGGCTCAAACCTGGGTTCCCAGCGCTCGTGGAACTTTCTGGAGTTCCTTCCTCCGCCCCGCGGGGCCCGGGAGTGCGGAAGTCTCTGGCGGGAGCGGGGATTGCTAAGGAGCTGTGCGGTCCTGGGCCAACTACGAATTCCCAAGTTCGCGGGCCGCTGCCGCCTGTGAGGACAATGAGGGCTCGGGAATCGAGCCCCGTGCAGGAGCTGAGGTGGGAGCAGGAGCCTCTCAGAACAAAGCCCTGCCCGGACCTCCTTTCTGCCGGCTCCTCTTTTGCGTCTTCGGGCGTCTGTCATTGGCTCGGTTCCTCAGCCCTGAGATTCTCGAAACCCGCCGAGGAAGAAGTGCAGAACAAAGGTGCTTGGGCCTGCTCTGGACAACCTCACAGTCCTTGGATTTTTTTCTTTTTCACGTGAAGTCCATGGCCTTGTAATCCACCAAATTGCAAGTGGAAGAGCTGTGTGCAAGTCCAGGCGTCTGTGTATGTTATTTGCCTTGGTCTTGACTGTGTCTTACATACACATGGAGTACAGGGAAATGTTTGGAGTGCATTGGTGCAAACCGAGAGCCTTGGAGCCCTGGCCTGGCATTCACCCTGTTGGCTAGTGAGGGGCACCAAGAGTGGCTAACGAATCATTTTGTTTGAGCTAAATTTTAGGCTACACCACTCTGTGAACTTGGATTCACAGTCCGCAAAGTGAGTCCTTGTACTTTCAAATGTTGAAATGGGAGCCATAATGGAAAATGGAATCTGTTACATTCAAGAATATCAAACAGGAGTGTGTGTCTACCACCAAGAAAGCTGGAGATGCAAAGTAGAGAAACCTGTGTTCACATCACTTAGATTTTAGTGGGGAACCATATATGTCAATGAGCTTAAGGGAACCATAAAATACAGGTCAACAGGGGAGACAAGTGTATCAAATCTGATGGAATAGGGAAAGGAAAGTCGTTGAGCTGAGTTTTTTTTTTTTTAAGATGTCACTTAGAAATTTGATTAGCATATAGTGTATTATTAGTTTCAGAAGTAGAGTCCAGTGATTCATCGGTTGTACAGAACATTCGGTGCTTGTTTCATCATGTGCACTCCTTGATGCCCATCCCCCCACCTTCCACCCCTCCAACAACCCTCAATTTGTTTCCTATGGTTAAGAGTCTCTTATGGTTTATCTTCCTCTCTAATTATGGCTTATTTTATTTTTCCCTTTTTCCTCTATGCTCCTCTGCTTTGTTTCTTAAATTCCATATATGAACGAAACCATAAAACTGTGTTTCTCTGATTGACATTTTACTTGGCATAATACCCTCTTAGCTCCATCCACATCATTGCAAATGGCATTTTTGATGGCTGAGTAGCAGTCCATTGTATATGTATGCCACATCTTTTTCCATTCATCTGTTGATGAAATCTGGGCTCTTTCCATAGTTTAGCTATTGAGAAATAGCCGTTGCTGTTATATAAACATGGGGGTGCAGGTGCCCCTTTGGATCACTACATTTGTATCTTTGGGTGTATACTTAGTAGTGCAATTGGTAGGTCCTAAGGTGGCTCCATTTTTAACTTTCTGAGGAACTGCCATTGAGCTGAGTTTTAAAGGGAGAAAAATATTCACTGCAAAAGAGAAAGCAAAAGAGAAGGCTAATGAAAGAATGTGATACTTCTAGGGAATTGTAAGTAATTAGATATTACCATAGCTAAGGGAGTGGGTGGCAGTAGGCTAGGCTTCAGAGCTAGTTGGGGAACAACCTTGGGTATAGCTTGCTAAACTCAGTATTTTGAATTTTAACCATTGAGGCATTCTGATGTGTACCTTTTCAACCTCCCCTCTTTTTTTTTTTTTTTTTTTTTTAAAGATTTTATTTATTCATGAGAGAGAGGCAGAGACATAGGCAGAGAAATGCAGGAGCCTGATGTGGGACTCCATCCCAGGACTCCAAGACCATGCTCTGGGCGGAAGGGAGGCACTAAACCGCTGAGCCATCCAGGGATTCCCAGCCTCACCTCTTTTATTTAAACTGTGCACCCAGTCACACTAAGCTATCTGCAGTTTTCCCAAATGTACTTGTCCACTTCTCTGCTTTCGCTTTGACAAAGAGGCACATAGAGGCACATAATCTTTACAATATTAGATACTACCTTCTCAACTTATTGCCTCTGGTATAAACTTTGTTTCTTTAACCAATACTTATTTAAAGTCTAATACTGCCAGGTAGAGCACTGGGGTTGGGTAATATAAAAATCACTGAAATCATGTTCTCTGCCTTCAAGGATCTCACCACACAAAAAAGGATAAGTTGTGTTGTAAATGCTAATAAAGGAAGAGTATTGAGATGCTGAGTAGTGGAACCTTGCACCATCCAGATGAGTATCTCAGACCAAGAGTCCAGTAAGTATAAAAAATGTGAACAATCAATAGAGAACAATAAAAAATTACAAGTTCATGTGTTTTGAAGCATAGTTCTAAAATTCCGACCTCACCATTTTATAAACCTATAAACAAACCTGCATTGGTTAATCTAACATCAGTTAAGCATGTAGAATAAGTAGAATATATCAAAGAACTTCAGCTGAGAGTTTCCACAATAAACGTTATGTCCAGTATTTCTTTTTTTAAAATAATTTTTACCATAATTTTTAAAAAAGATTTATTTATTTATTCATGAGAGACAGAGAGAGAGAGAGAGAGGCAGAGACACAGGCAGAGGGAGAAGCAGGCTCCATGCAGGGAGCCCGACATGGGACTCAATCCTGGGACTCCAGGATCACACCCTGGGCTAAAGGCAGTGTTAAACCCCTGAGCCACCCGGGCTGCCCTTACGTCTAGTATTTCTTAAATATTACTGTATTTAGTGTTTCCTTTTGCTTCAGGAATCCCATCGAAATTCCCAAAATTTTGAGAAAGATGGAAGTCAGAATAAAGGTATGAAATGTAATATTTAAAATCCTTTTAAAACCTGCAAGCTGGAGCACCTGGGTGGCTCAGTGGGTTAAGCATCTGTCTTTGGCTCAGGTCATGATGCCAGATTCCTGGGATGGAGTCCTGCCTTGGGCTCCCTGCTCAGTGGTGAGTCTGCTTCTTCCCTCTCCCTTTGCCCCTTCCCCCTGCTTGTATGGGCTCACTCATGCTCTCTCTCTCAATAAATAAATAAAATCTTAGCCCCCTCCAAAACCTTGCAAGCTAAGTGAACTTCATTCTTTATTAAGAATACAATAAAGGGTGTAAAAGTTGGTTTTAAAAAAGGAAAACTATGTGCTTATTTGCTTGTATGTGTACAGAATATTTCTCAAGGGTATCCAACAACTTGAAATACGATTGCCTTAGGAGAGAGGAAGGTGCTGGGGAGAGGAGATATTTCAGAAAACACTATTTTGTAATTTTGGAATATTTAGGCTATTTGAATGTAGTACTTATTTAAAAAGTTAAATTTAGGGATCCCTGGGTGGCGCAGCGGTTTGGCGACTGCCTTTGGCCCAGGGCACAATCCTGGAAACCCAGGATCGAATCCTACATCGGGCTCCCGGTGCATGGAGCCTGCTTCTCCCGCTGCCTATGTCTCTGCCTCTCTCTCTCTCTCTCTCTCTCTCTCTCTGTGACTATCATAAATAAATAAAAATTAAAAACAATAAAAAATAAATAAATAAAAAGTTAAACTTAACAAAGTATAAAACACTTTCTTCCCACTTCAGGCTTTGAACTAGTAATTTTTCACCCCAACAGCAGAATTAGCCTTAAAAAACATTACATATGTTCTAATATTTTTCTCTCATAGAAACCTAATGATGCTAAAAAATGTCCTTTTTGTTTTAATGATTTTATTTATTTATTCATGAGAGACAGAGAAAGAGAGAGAGAGAGGCAGAGACACAGGCAGAAAGAAAAGCAGGCTCCATGCAGGGAGCCTGATGTGGGTCTCGATCCCAGGATTCCAGGATCATGCCCTGGGCTGAAAGCAGGCGCTAAACCACTGAGCCACCCAGGCATCCCTAAAAATATGTCTTGATGAATATTCTAGCTTTTCAGTTAGAGAACTCAGTACCTTTAAGCAGTGTTATTTATATAAAATACAAAAAGATTAGCAATAATTTAGCATGTGATTTTTTTTTTGTTAAGTGGAATCATATACATGCTGTTTGAAACATCTTTTTTTTTAAACTTCTCTCTTTCAATTTTGTCATCTTACCGTATTAGAATAAATAAATCTACCTTATTATTTTTA
This sequence comes from Canis lupus dingo, assembly GCF_003254725.2. Taxonomy (NCBI): domain Eukaryota; kingdom Metazoa; phylum Chordata; class Mammalia; order Carnivora; family Canidae; genus Canis; species Canis lupus. The sequence continues at coordinate 49,571,508 of NC_064253.1, read as the reverse complement.
ATAGCTTCATAATGTATAGTATGCAGGCATTATAATTTATTTGACCATTCCTGTATTGATGAACATTTTGGCAATTTCCAGTGTTTTACAAACAATGCTGCAGAGAATTTCTCAAATACAGCTATAGACACTCATGCCAGTGTTTCTGTAACGTGAACATCTAGAATTGAAGTTGTTGGGTCAATGTAAATGCAGGTTTAAAATTGTAGTAAGTAAGTACTCTTCCCTTTTTTGACTTTTGTGTTTCTTTTCTTCTCTCTTCATTTCCCCTCTTTATTATGCTTAGGCAGCTTTCACCAATCCAGCATTATAAATGTATTCTCCCGGGTTTTCTTCTAGTTGTTTCATCATTCCATTTTTTACATTTAAATCTTTATTCCCCTAGAACTGATTTTGGTGTAAATGCTGAGGATTATTTGTAAGTAATTGAGTTTTATTTTTCTTCAAATGGTGAACCAGTTTTTCTGTTTTAATACTGTTTTTCCTGACTAATATGAAATGCTATTTTTCTTATATACTGAATTTACATTAAAATGCATTTTAAAAATTATTTTTCAAAGATTTTATTTATTTGAGAGAGAGAGAGAACACGGACATGAGCAGGGGAAGGCAGAGGGAGAGGGAGAAGCAGACTCCCAGCTGAGCAGGGAACCTGACGCTCCCAGGACCCTGGGATTATGACCTGAGCAGAAGGCAGACACTTAACTGACTGAGCCACCCAGGCACCTCTTACGATGCATTTTAATGTCTTGGGAGGCCTAGGTCCCCTCAGTGTTCCTCCTTTTTACAGTTTTTCCTGGCATTTTCTAGTTTGTTTATCTTTCCAGATGAATTTAAGAATACTTCTGACCAATTAACCCTAAATCCTGATGTGATTTGGATTGTGATTACAATTACAGTGCTTTTATATGTCAGTTGGTTTGGGGAGAATTAACATGTCTATCAGGTTGACTCTTCCTATCCGTGAACAAGGTATATTATGCATACAGCTACATATTCCCTTTATTGTGTTTTATAGTTGCTGTTTTTTTTTTTTCTTAGAATTTATTTATTTATTCATGAGAGACACAGGGAGAGAGAGAGAGAGGCAGAGACACACCATGCAGGGAGCCGGATGCAGGACTCCATCCCAGGACTCCAGGATCACGCCCTAGGCGCTAAACTGCTGAGCCACCCAGGGATCCCCTATAGTCGCTCTTTTTTAAAGGCTAGGTCCCGATCATTTCTTCTTGAGGTTGTTACTAAACATTGTCTTTTTGTTATCATGAGTGGTCTTTTGTCTTACCATTTATTTTATTTCAGTGGTATGCTTCATAACTTTTCATAACCATGTGACCATATTACAAGTGTCCAAGGAGGTAGCTGGATGGCTAGAGGCATGACAGAAACCAAGTCATTGGGGCTTGAGCACTATGCTAGTAGTTTGAATTTTATCTTGAAAAAATATTGAGAGGATGGTGACATAACCTCTAAGAGCGGACTTTTTTTCTGAGTACCTATCAGGCACTGGGCTAAACTTTCTACAAGTATTGTCATATATTAATCCTCACAGCAACTCTTTTTTATAGATTATTTGATCATACTTACATTTTATTTATTTTTTATTTTTTTTATTAAAAATTTTTTTAAAAATTTATTTATGATAGTCACACAGAGAGAGAGAGAGGCAGAAACATAGGCAGAGGGAGAAGCAGGCTCTATGCACCGGGAGCCCAACGTGGGATTCGATCCCGGGTCTCCAGGATCGCGCCCTGGGTCAAAGGCAGGCGCTAAACTGCTGCGCCACCCAGGGATCCCCATACTTACATTTTAGAGCAATCGTTTGGTGCTAATGTGAAAGATGGATTCTTAGGAAGCTTTTATTGTGAGAGAGAAGATTACAAGTGGTGAGGCCTAAATAATAGAAATGGAGAGGGAGAGAAATAGAAACATAGAGGTGGAATCTGCAGCTCATTGTGACTAGCTGCAGAGGTGAGGGAGAAGGAATCATGGCTGACCTCCGGCGTAACGGCCTGAGCAACAGGATGATGCTGAGGCCCTTCCTGGGATAGCGAGCCTAGAAAGAGGAGGACAAGAGGGCTGTGGTGGGGCAGAATTGGAGAGGGTAAAGATGAATCCAGTTTTGGGTGTGCAGAATTACCATTATACTTTTTTCTTTAGATTAAAAAGAGAAAATTTTTATTGGAAAGTACAAAATGGAAAGTAAATTGTACCTGAAATACTGTTTCTTATGCTTGTATAAATTAAATTTCTTGAAATGTTTAGTTTTTAATTGACTGTGGGGCCTAATGAGGCTGGAATTTTTTTTTTTTTTGAGTGTCACCAATTTGCTTTTCTTCTTCTCTGTAGAACTATATATGGTGTAGTCTTCTTTATGAGCTCCTCTCCCTTGCAACCACTCACCATTCCAATTGCTATTTTTTATTTTTTAAATTTTTAAAAATTTTTTTATTTATTCATTTGAGACAGAAAGAATGAGCAAAAGCATGAGCAGGGAGGAGGGTCAGAGGGAGAGGGAGAAGCAGACTCCCCCTTGAGCAGGGAGCCTGACTTGGGGCTTGATCCCAGGACCCCAGAATCATGACCAGATGATGCTTAACTGAGCCACCCAGGTGCCCCTAGTTGTTATTTTTTAAATACATTTTTTATTTTAGAATAGTTTCAGACTAGAAAAGTTGCAAGGATAGTATAGAGCATTCCTTTGTATCTAGCATCCAATTTTCCCTATTGTCAGCATGTTAACATAACAAGAGTTACAACTAATCAACGATCAACGAATACTGATACATTATTAGTAACTAAAGCTCACTATTTATTTGAATGTCCTTAGTTTGTACTTGGTGTCTCTCTTCTGTTCCAGGACCCCAGCCAGGATACCACACATTATTTTTGGTCATAGTGGTCCTTAGACTCCTCTTAAATGTTACAATGTCTCAGATTTTTTAAATTTACTTTTCTTACTTTTGATAACCTTGACAGTTTTAAGGGGCACTGGCCAGATATTTTGTAGACTCTTTTTCATTTTGAGTTTGTCTAATGTTTTTCTCATGGTAAGACTGGGTTTATAATGTCAAAATCCAAACTGTACACTGAATTTAAAAAAGCAGAGAGATGAGTTTATTGCAAGGCTTTCTACCTGCAAGCTGGAGAACTCAGGGCAACTGGAGAAATGAGTTTCAAGTCTAAGGGATTTTTCATGGGGTAAATGTGGAAGGTTTTTTTTTTTTGTTTTGTTTTTTTGTTTTTTTGTTTGTTTGTTTGTTTTTTTCAGATAATTGGTTTCCTAGTGGTCTTCTTTCTTGTTTGGATTAGGGTAGCTGAGTCAGGGGAATGAGGAATTCCAGAGATGGCATGAATTGACTTGGCCTTTGGGAATTGGCTGATGTACTTGCTGATTTCTGAGAAGAACTGTAAATTCCTCTAAGATTAGGTTAAGTGTCCTTTAGATGCCTGTACTGACCATCTCCATTTTGTCTCTGACATAAGTGATTCCATTTTAGTTTGGTTCTACAATGGGTTCGGGGGAGTAAGACCACAATGTTAGTGCTTAGTTCCGTCATATCATATCCAAGGTACATACTATGAACATGACTTATCCCTATTGATGTTTACCTGATCTCACCTGGTGAGGTAGCATTTGTTAGGTTTTTCCCTTATAAAGTTTCTCCTCACCTCAGTCCCCTCTTCTTTTCCATAATGTAAGGAAGTCTTAATCGTCTTGATGTCATTGGCATAAAGGCATGGTCTTGCATAGAGTAGACATTCAGTAAGTGTTGAACTGAACTGGGTCTCTATTATTTTGTGAGTCTCAGAAAAGTCCTGCCAGATAATTTTCTTTATTTAATCAATAAGAAAGTAAAAAATTGAGAATTCAAGTAATTTGCCCAAAGTTACACAGTAAGTAGTCAGATTTGGTATTTCAACTCATTCTTTCTGAATGCAAAGCCTGTCATCTTTCCCTATACCACTCTGGCTTCACGGAGGGTTGTGTTTACTTTGGCCATTTTCCCTAAGTAATTGTAATGGAAAAGTATCCATAGATAATGTGGGTTAGCTCTTTGGTTATATGGAAATTTAATTTTTCATTAATTCATCTTTTCAATTTAAAGTCATACTTCAGACCTCTCAGCCTCAAATTAGGGAGACCTCTGTGCCATGTTTGCTTGATCTGATTCTAATGGAATATCTTCTTTTTAATTCCCTACAGAGTTGTGGAGGGTGGGTTGCAGCAGGGCCTTACTGGGAAAGTGGGTACTAATTAGGATGCTATTACAATAGTATAAAATTGGCTACATAATTTGTGAGTCTCAGTGCAAAATGAAAACATAGGGCCCCTTATTAAAAGATTATTAATAATTTTAAGACAGTGATAGCAAAGGCTCCAAGCATGGAGCCTCTCTAAATGTGAGACTGTGTGTGACTCCACCGGTCACACACCTGTGAACCTGGCTGGGCAATAGTAGAACTGGTAGCCAATATTAAAGCAGTGGAAGTAAGAATGAGAAGAGAGGGTAGTAACACAAGACATTACAGAGGTAAACTTGTAGGAATAGATTGATGGTCAGATATGATAGGTGAGTGGGCAGATAAAATATGGAATGTAAGGTTTCTGATGGATGATGCCATTTACAGACACAGGACATCAGGTGACCTGATTTACTCTGAGGGGAAAATGGTAAGTTCAGTTTTAAACATATTAACATCTACATGTAGTCAGGAACCACTTGGATATACAAGTATCCATAGAAAAAGAGCTGGAGGATAATACTCCAATTTGATAGTACTGCTTACTTATCTCTGAGACTTTAACTTTTTGAAGAAAGCATTCAAGTATTTCTTTTATAATTGAGAAATAATATTTTTTATTAATGAAAATTACAAAATATTATTGTGTTTGTAAGAGAAAAATCAATCTGAAAGTAAAAGTATGTAGAAGTTTGTAGTAAAAAGAAAGGTACTTATGGGATGCCTGGGTGGCTCAGTGGTTGAGTGTCTACCTTTGGCTCAGGTCTTGATCCTTGGGTTCCAGGATCAAGTCCCACGTCGGGTCCCACATCAAGTCCCACATCAGGCTCCTTGTGGGGAGCCTGCTTCTACCCCTGCCTGTCTCTGCCTCTCTCTGTGTGTCTCTCATGAATAAATAAATAAAATCTTAAAAAAAGAAAGGTACTTATGATAGAAATAGACTTGTAGCCATGTATTCTCTGTTGCCAATACCACAGTGCCGGGTTCAAAATAGGCTCTTATTTTACTGTCTTAACTTTTTGTTGAGCATCCACAATTTATTGGTTGCTCTACAGAGTGTATAATTTTGAAAACATGTTTAAAATTTTTAAAAATAGAAGTTTACATTAGATTTTATTTTTACATCCTATTTCTATGTTTTTTTATAACTGGCATGTGATATTTTATATTTTAGTAGTATATTTTACAACTCTCCTTTCTTTTTACAACTTGTGTACTTTTTCTTGGGGGAGGTGACAGGGCAATAGGGACAGCCTGAAGTTGAAAGTCAGGTTTAAGTTCTGGCTCTGCATCTGACTGGCTATGTGATCTCAGGAAAATTACTGAGCCTCTCTGAGCATAGTTTCCTTATTGGTAAAGTGGAGATGAAATTAACTATGCTGGAGATGTGATAGTTAATTAAGACGATAACAGAAAGTTCTTTGTAAATTCTAGATTTTATAAATCCATACCTTTAGTTTTATACCCAGGCCAATGAGCCTCCCATCTCCTTCTCAGATTCATCTCCCAGTAGTCTACCTCCTCAAAGCTGATTTCTCATCATTACCTGAACATGCCTTATTCTTTTCTGCCTTTTTTTGCTCTAATTCATTTATTTAATCAACAAATGTTTATTGAGCACCTTATCTTCCTCAAGGCTTTGTTTAAATGTCACCTTCTCAATGAGCCCTATAGGGTCTACCCTATTAAAAATTGCAATCTGCTATTCCTCCTCAGCATTCCAATTCCTTCTCTGCTCTACTTTTTCTTTTTTTCCATTGCACTGATGATATAACATATTTATTGTCTCTTCTCTCTCTACCTCTGTTCCAATTGAACTAAAATTTCACTTGGGCAGGAATCTTTGTTTTATGATATATCCCAGGCATCTAGAACATTGACGGGCACAGGGTAGGTACTCAATAAATATTTACTGGATGAATACATGAATATGCATTGTGCTCCCTTTAAAGTGCCAGGCCTTAGGGTGACAAGTATTAAGGAGGGCACTTGATGGAATGAGCACTGGGTGTTATACTATATGTTGGCAAATTGAATTTAAATTTTAAAAATGCAAAAAAGAAAAAGAAAAAAAATAAAGTGCCAGGCTGTGTAGGTAACTGAAAGAGGTCATGAAGTCTATTTTACCTTCTCTTTTTCTTTTTATTATGTGAAGGACAATGATTGTAATTTTTCACACTGTTGAAGAATGAAAGGATGCGAACATGTCTTTTCTGTCTTTTTATTTGTAAATTGTGGAATGCCTCATCCATGTGATCCTGACTTATTTCTCTTTTGAGGTCCTCTGTATGCAGTTGGTCAATATGAGTTTTTATATTGATAGAACTCTTTTTAAAGAAAAAAAAAAGAGCTCAATCAGTGTATTTAAAAATAATCTGTTGATCCAGCACACTTAAAACAATGTGTCAGCAACTATTCTTTTTCTCACCCTGTTCTCACATAGGCAGCCACACAACCCAGGGAAAGTCCAAGGCTGGGGGTCTACCTGCAAAATAGAATGAAGAATTAAGGAAGAATACTGCTGCACAGGTATGCAACTGAACTAAATGATTCTTAGTATCTGCTCCAAACTGAGACACTTGATCTGGATCATTTTAGTTTCTAAAGCTTGCTTGTTCTCCTTAATTTGAATAATTCAGTTATATATATATAGATATCTATATCTATATCTATATCTATCTATATCTATATCTATATGTCTATCTATCTTGTCGGTAAATATTTTAATTCTTTACCTCACTTTGAAATCAAGTATTTTCCAATTTTATTTTGATATTCCATTTGAATTTCCTTCTCTGCACATAAATTCTGATGTAGATATGAATTATTTGTGCCCCTGACCTTTTTGTCAGAAAAAAATTGATGAAAGGAAACTTGTGGAAGTAGCCTCAATTTGTTGTAAACAGTTTATGTGGTGTCCCATGAACTTATGAGATGATATAAAAATCTACTCTGCGAGATTTTTTTTTTTTTTAGTATCTTTTACTTGGCAGCAATTTAATTTTGTTTAATGCTTGTCACTATGAATAAATTCTATAACATCCTTAACAAAGCAAAGAACAAACAAAAGATACAACCCAAGAAATGAGCCTTTTGCAAGGTCTTCTCTAATGCCCTTAACAGAATTATAAGCCCTCTGTGTTCCCACATCATGCTGTGGACACACCTCTAACATAGCATATATATGAATGTGTATAGTATATTATAAACTTTGATGGTGATGTTTCTTCCAGAAGGGTTCATAGTCATTTCTAAGGATACAAAAATAACCCAAAAAACAAACAAAAAAATCACACACACACACGCACACCTCAAGATGCCATAAATTAAAAGTGCAGAGAATGAAGAAATAAAAATGTGGGTAGAGACAAAACAGAACCAGGGACAAAGCTAATAATGCATGTAGGAATGACCTTCACATTTGCTATAGCTGGGCCATGAATTTATCTCTAAGCTGATAGCCTCATTGGTCCCACAGTTCATGGTGTCCATTGATAAAAAAACAAACCCATTATTCTGCAAAAGTAAAACTATTCCCTAAATTGAGATCAGATTGGATTGTTTCCCAGGGATGCTCTTAAGAGAACATTGTGTTGTATCAGAAGCAGTGTCCTTGACAGCATCACTGACAGGGTGGCCATTTCATAAGGATGCCTCTTATAGCTGGATGGCAGCACACCCAAAAAAGATTCAGCAGGTTACACTGAGGCGGGGGGCTGTCTCAGTGATCATAGATAGCATCACAGGTTTTATCTCCCATACCTAGGACAGTTATTGGCATATAGCAGAGAGCAAAAAGTATTTGTTGAGGGAATGTCAAATGGAGAATACCCAGTTTGAAGACTTTCTCTAGAAAGTCCCCTGTAGGGCATTTGGGTGGCTCAACCAGTTAAGCATCTGCCTTCGGCTCAGGTCATGATCTCAGCGTCCTGGGGTCAAGCCCCACTTTGGGCTCTCTGCTCACCTGGAAGCCTGCTTCTTCCTCTCCCTCTGCCTGCTGCTCTTTGCTTGTGTTCTCTCTCTCTCTGTCAAATAAATAAAACCTTAAAAAACCCCTCTAATTTCCAAGACTTAAAATCTTGCTCCCCAACTCTGTACCCCTTTTGTAGTTATCTAACAACACAGCTGTGAAATAATTCTTCTACTCTTGAGTTAAACTGCCACTTCAGTATTTTTTTTAAAAAGATTTTTATTTATTTGAGAGAGAGAGAGAAAGGAAAATGCACAAGCAGGAGAGGGGCAGAGGGAGAGGGAGAGAGGATCTCAAGCAGAGTCCACACTGAGCATGAAGCCTTAACCCAGGGCTTGATCCAAAGACCCTGAGATAATGACCTGAGCTGAAACCAAGAGTCGGACACTTAACTGACTGCACCACCCAAGTGCCCTGCCATTTCACCATTTTAATGTTAAATTTCTTATGTTTTCTCCACATATGAGAGGCCAGAGGCATTTGTCTGTGTGTATACACACTTGCTGGTGGTGGTGGTAGTGGTAGTATTGGGTTAGGAAAGTACTGTACTCATCAAATTGGGAAGTCAGTTTGCAGGTGACCTTGAGAGTGCCACTGGCTTAAATCCAGACTCCCACACCCAGGCTTTCCTTTAGAGGAGAAGTAGGGCTTATGATGATGTCAGGGTGTGCCTTTGCCATCATTTTCTATGTTGAGCTTCAGGAAGATGCAGTGATAGGTTCAGTAGCACAGGCATCAAAAGAGACTCAATGCTGAGATAGCAGCCACTGTCTCACAGCTTTTTATAGCCCTGTAGGGGGAATGGGGTTGACCTGAGTCCACAGGTTGGTGTTTAGTCATTTTACCTGGCAGGGTTGGAGCTTGGGGGTAGGGTGTGGCATAAGGGATATCACCACCTCTCATTCCTGATGTCATTGACATTGTAAAGGTGTTTCAGAGCAAGAACCTGGTCTCTGTGTCCAGCTTTCTATCTACAGAGTCATGGTCATGTCTTAATTATGACAATGTTCTTCATCTTCTGATGTGTCACCTTACCTTATTCTTGTTTCAGCAGCAATGGCACTGCACTGCCAGACTTAGGATAGGAATCTGGGAGAGATAATGTAGTGGCTAAGAATATGGATTCTGGAAACTGACTTCCTTGGTTTGGATCCTGGCCCCCCAATAAGCAAGTTATTTATCCTTTCTGTGTCTCAGTTTCCCCATCTGTAAAAGAGGATAATGATAGTACCTAGCTTATAGGATTATTGTGAAGATTAAATAGTTAATGAGTTAATGTAAAGTACAGGTATCTACAAGTAGTAAACATTATATAAGCATTTGCTAGTAATAATGGTCAAAGAATTACTATCTTATGCAAATACAGGAACTAACAGAGCTAGTAAATCAACATGATATTGACTTACTAAAATGTTGATTGAGTGCATCTTATGTGCTAGGGGCCTTTATAGGTCAATGAGACAGTGTTGACCATGACAAACATAATCCTCCCTTACAGAGGTTGCAGATGAATGAGAGCACAGACATTAAGCTAACAATTACACAAATATGTAAGGCAGTTCTCTTAATGGGGAAAATGAACCTTGACCCAAAGTTCATATATTTCAGTCTTGTTTTTTTTTAATTTTTATTTATTTATGATAGTCACACAGAGAGGGAGAGGCAGAGACACAGGCAGAGGGAGAAGCAGGCTCCATGCACCGGGAGCCCGACATGGGATTCGATCCCGGGTCTCCAGGATTGTGCCCTGGGCCAAAGGCAGGCGCTAAACCACTGCTCCACCCAGGGATCCCTATTTCAGTCTTAAGAATTCCAGCATACAGTGGTGACAGTGTCCCTTTTATATATATATATATATATATATATATATATATATATATTTTTTTTTTTTTTTTTAAAGAAAAGGGTATTCTAATACTGTGGGACAAATTGCCCCCAAAGTGTAACAAGTTATTTATTTGCTCAAAATTCTGCTATCAGGGCAAGGCTTAGCAGGCATAGCTCATCTTTGTTCTATGTGGTGACTGCTGGGATGGTTCAACTAGGGCTAGAAGGTCCTTCCAAGCTGGGCAATTCACATGCTGTCTGTTAGCCAGGAGCTCAGCTGGGATGGTTGGTTAGGACCCCAGTTTTCTTTCACATGATCTCTTTACATGACTAAGCTGGGTTTCTCACAGCATGACAGCTAGGTTCTGAAGAGAAATACCCCAAGAGGATAGGCCACAATGTACAAGCATTTAGCAAGGCTTGTACTTGTTAATGTCTGGCCAAAGCCAGTCCCTTGGCCAAGTCCAGAGTCAGTGTAGGGAGGGACTATAGAAAGGTGAGAAATGAGAATCAATGGGGTCTAGTAAAGTAATAGGTTACCACAGAGAAGCTAAATCTACCTTTTACAAAAAAATATTTTTGTTCTTTTTTCTCTTCAATCACATTTACCGTATCTACTATCTCCAAGATATTGGGAGAAGTCACATAGGTGGAAAGTGACGTCTTTTCTGTATCAAAAGCTCTCTGGAGAGTGGTTAAAAACATTTGTTACAAACATATCATTTATTTTATTTATTTTTTTTACAAACATATCATTTAGAGTTATATTATTCTATGTGTGTAGAAAGAGTAAACTTCATTAAACTGTGTTATTTTGATATGCAGAGATGGAGCTTTGCTGGCAAAATGAGTGACAAGGTAGGAGAGTTTTGTGGTTGTCTGAATAGTGTAAAAGCATAGACATACAAATCTGTTGCCAAGAGGAGCCAAACCATGGTCAGGAAAATGCCACTGGGTGTCCAGTCTGAAGTATAAAAGCAGCTAGGTCAGTATGTGGCAGGAAGGATACCGACAGGCTTGGGAGAATAGAATAGCTTAGGGGTAACTCTGTGAAATGTGAAATTATGCTGGCTGCTTGCTCACTAGTTTGAAAGTCCCTTAAACTGTGGAGCTGTGTCTGGCTTAACTTCTCCATCCTCAACACTTAGCTCTCTGCCTGATACAGAGGAGGCACTCTAAGTGGTGAACGGATACAGACATTAAGGTTTGAAGAAACAGCAGAATTGTAAGCCAGTCCCTCTTTTTAAGATTCTGATGCCATGAAATAAATAGAATGATCCTTTAGAAATATGTCACTTCAATAAAAATTGGTAGTGGCAGAGCTCCAAAAAAAAGGTTACTCCTCTGCTTAAAATCCTTTGATGATTTCCTTTTTCCACCTAGATATCCACATGACTTCTTCTTTTAGGTCTGTGCTCAAAAAAGGCCTTTCATAATATTCAAAATATCCACATCACTTTCTATATTGCTTTTTCCTTATAGCATTTATCTTTACATGACCTATATATTTCTTTATGTTCTGCCCCTCCCCATTAGATTGTTAGCTTTTTTTTTTTTTAAATTTTTTTTCTTTATTTATTTATGATAGTCACACAGAGAGAGAGAGAGAGAGAGGCAGAGACACAGGCAGAGGGAGAAGCAGGCTCCATGCACCGGGAGCCTGACGTGGGACTCGATCCCGGGTCTCCAGAATCGCTCCCTGGGCCAAAGGCAGGCGCCAAACCGCTGCACCACCCAGGGATCCCGATTGTTAGCTTTTTGAAAGCAGGAACTTTTTGTTTAAATTTGGTAGCCATAGTACCTAAAACAATGACAAGTAGGAGGTGCTCAGAAATACTTGTTGAGTGAATGAATAAATGTATCAGCCAATGGAGAGCTAGAACTCCTCTGATCTAGGAATGCATTTGAGTACTGCAACTGGGCCAGGGCTTTGCTCATCCCATATAACCACTGGATTCTTTTTTTTTTTTTTTTTTTAACCACTGGATTCTACAATTGGCATCTTACTCTGCTTGCTCTATCTCATTTTTCTTCATCTCTCTATTCATCTACTTTTTATATACAATTCAGTGAATTGCAGATAACAGTACCTTTTGTCTTTCAATATTTCAGCTTGTGTATCATTAACTAGAGTTCAATATTTGTTTAAAGTTTTTTAGGTAAGTTTACATAGAAAGAAATGCGCAAGTCTTAATTGTACAATTTTGATGAATTTTGACAGACACATGTATCAGTTAACCCAAACCCTTATCAAGATATAGAATATCACTATCACCAAGAAAGTTCTTTCAAATGCCTTTTTCAGTCAATTCCTGGCCCTGTTTTTAGAGAGATAATCAGTGTTATGATTTTTTTCCACTATAGATTTTAGTTTTCCATGTTCTAGAAATTAATATAAATGGTATTAGTATAAATGGTTTTGCATAGGATTCTTTTAATAGCATGGAATAATTTATATTGCTTTCTTGTGACATTTAAATAAACATATGACATACATTTGTTTGTATGTTATCAGTTTTCTCTCCACTAGACTGAAAAGGTGTTTTTATTTTGTTCATTTCTGTATTTCTTATACCTTAAACTGTACCTATCAATATAGCAGGTACTCAATAAATATTTGGTTTTTTTTTAAATTTATTTATGATAGTCACACACACACACAGAGAGAGAGGCAGAGACACAGGCAGAGGGAGAAGCAGGCTCCATGCATCGAGAGCCCAATGTGGGATTCGATCCCGGGTCTCCAGGATCGCGCCCTGGGCCAAAGGCAGGTGCCAAACTGCTGTGCCACCCAGGGATCCCCTCTCAATAAATATTTGTAAGTAAGTGGGGAAAAGAAGTAGGAACATCCATTTCAGTATTGGATAGGAGGGCATTGAAGGGTAAGAAGTTGAGTATTGCTGGTACAAGGCTAGGAGTGAGGAGATGGTGGGAGGGAAGGCAGGACAAGTTAGAACTTCCTGTGACTTTCTCCTTAATATGTTTATAAGACATTTAAGGAGAGACCAGCACAACATCTGTGATTTACACAAATAAGAATTGCTGATTGAAATAAAAATTATAACATGAACCATCAATGATATGAATGTCACTACTTGGGATAATGGTGACTATTCCCTGAACTCTTAGAAATATAGAAACTTGAAGGAGTTAAGCTATGAAATCAACCCATAGTAGGAAGTTAACACAGTCCTAAAAGCAGGAGTTGAAAAACAATAAGGTGTTAAAAAAAAAAAAAAAAAAAAAAAGAAAACCAATAAGGTGTAAATTATAGGTGGTAGATCTTAAAGTAAATTATAGGGTATAGTTTATGGATGCATTAGCATGTTTACACTGTGATGTATAGGATAGAACTTCTCTATTGGTGTGTCAATTATAGATGGGACTACCAAGAATTTGAAAAGATTATGATTAAGGAATTTTAATCAGAAAACATATATTTTGTTTCATCATGAAACCCAATGTCAAAAAGGTAACATTCACAGGGGCACCTGGGTGGCTCATTTGGTTAAGCGTCCAACTCTTGATTTCATCTCAGGTTATGACCTCAGGGTTGTGGGATTGAGCCCCAAGTCCCGCTCTATATTCAGTGTGGAGTCTGCATGAGATTTTCTTTCCCTCTCCCTCTGCCCCTCCCCCTGCTCACACAGACATGCTCTCAAATAAATAAATAAAGTCTTAAGAAAAAGAATAAAAAGGTAATATTTATAGAAACATACTCGTTTCTTATGAAAAATTTTAAAGTATTTACTTTAAATATTTAGCCAAAATCAATACTATTTTTCCAAATACTGTTTTTAATTTTTCTTATCATAGTTAATTATAAAAAAAGGTAATGATTTTTTTCACCAAGTTCCTTGTAATTTTGCCCCAGTGTTTTGTGAATATGATTTAATCTTTGTACTGTAATATTAAAAGTTTGGGGAGGAATAGGAATTATTACCTTATCTACAAAGAGAAATAAAATGATATCAGTAGAAAATAGGAAGAGTTTGTTAGGCTGGATTCCCCCAGAAACAGACACTAGGCAAGGATTTTAGCATGTCATTTAGGAGATGATCCAAAGAGGCCCCAGTAGGGGAGTGGAGAAGAGAGGCTGGGATGGGAAGGAAGCCAATGTGCAGGCTACCACTCAGGGCAACTGGGGCTTAGTGTTGCTAGAGAGCCTCTGGGAGACAGCGTTGCACATACTTCAAAATTGTTTCACCCTAAGATGAGGAAACAAATTTACCCATCCACTTTTTTTTTAATCCATCCACTTCTTTTTTTTTTTTTAAGATTTATTTATTTATTTATGAGAGAGAGAGAGAGAGAGAGAGAGGCGGTGGGGGGAGAGAGGCAGAGACACAGGAGGAGGGAGAAGCAGGCTCCATGCCGGGAGCCTGATGTGGGACCCAATACCAGGACTCCAGGATCGCGCCCTGGGCCAAAGGCAGGCGCTAAACCGCTGAGCCACCCAGGGATCCCTCCATCCACTTCTTTACATCATTTCACAAATGATCCCAGGGGTATAGATCCCCTCACTTCTGGTCTCTATGCACTCAGGAAAGGCTCCTGGGTCCAGAGGAAGCCTGCAGATAGAGTTGTGGGTGCCTGCAGTGAGAAGATTTTGGATATATGAAACATGCAACTAAATTTATAGCTCACTAGGTTTTGTTTCTATCCCCACTAAGTGATCTTTATTATTTGGCATCTCACCTGGGTCTGCCTACAGAGAAGAATATGTCTTGTCCAGTTGATGCTGCCTCCAAAACATCTCTTGAATCAGTCTGTCTTTTTCCTCTTGTCTGGGCTGCTGACATCCTTTGCACTATATCAGCATACTCCTAACTGCTCTCACCTTTTCTGTTCTTGCCCCATGCACCCCACCTCCCACCCCATCCATTCTTCCTCACAGCAGCCATACCATCCAATGAAACAAAAATCAAATAATATTATTCCCCTGGCTAACTCTTCAGAGCTTTTTCATTGAATATAGGACAAGCCCACATAGTTCATAAATGGTTTACTATCTGACCCTTGCTCAGATCTCATCATTTCCTTTCATTGTCCACTCTTCAGCTCCACTGGAGTTCTAGCATGCCTGAAAGAACGTGCTTAAGGCTTGCTGTAGGGCTTTTGTATATTGCTCTTTTTTCAGTGTAGATCATAGATCTGGAATATTCTCCTGTCTTCCCTTGTCTGTGTCCTTTTGAACCTTCTGGGCTTGGTTTATTTCCCTTTCCTCAGACAGGTCTTTTCTGACACCTCTCCCCTTTCCTTCCCAACCTATCCCCCACCAACAAAATAAAACAAAACAAAACAAAAAACAAAAACAAATCCCCCCAAAACTAAAAACAAAATGAAGTTTCCCTCTTCCCAGGATTCTGTACTTTTCTTTCTGAGCAAATCTCTGGACTCTGTAATCTCCCCAGGTTGGTCTTTTGGTTCCAATTGCTGTTCCCTTAGATTAGGATTCTCAAAGTCTCAAAGAAAGAACGGCCTTCAGGGACCAGAGAAGTTATAGATGAGTTGGAGGGAGACAGTGGCAAACGGGAGAGCACATGATAGTCATTCACAATTTTGGCTATTTGTTGCCAGAATTTGCTGGATTTATTGATTTTTTTTCAAGAGACTAAGAATCCCGATTTTCACGTGAGATCTTCTAATTTATAACTGTTGGAATTAAAATATAATTAAAACCCCCTGAGAAGAATAGCCAGAACAATCTTGAAGAAGAGCAAAGTTGAAAGTCTCATAACTCCTGATTTTAGATGTTATTACAAAGCCACAGTAATCAAAACAGGTAGTACTGGTATAAAGACAGACATATAGAGTAATGGAATTGAACAGAGAAGCCAGAAATAAACCCTTACATATATGGTCAAAATGATTTTTAACAAAGATTTCAGGACTGTGCAGTAGGGAAAAGACAATGTTTTCAACAGATGGTGTTAGGAAAACAGAATATCCACAGGCAAAAAGGATGAAGTTGGATGTGTGTTTACCTTACACCATATAAAAAATGACCAAATGGGTCAAAGATCCAAATATAAGATCTAAAACTGAAAAAAAACAAGGGAAAAACTTCCAATGATTTTTTTTTAGATATGATGCCAAAAGCACAGGCAGCAAAAGTATAGATAAATTGAACAACATCAAAATTAAAAATTTCTGTGCATCAAAGGGCACAATCAATGGAGTGAAAAGGCAATCTATAAAATGGGAAAAATATTTGCAAATCATATATGTGACAATGGATTAGTATCTAGAATATAAAAAGAACTTATACAGTGCAACAATAACAAAATAACTTGATTTAAAAATGAGGGACCAAAAAGAATAAAAAAATGGGCAAAGGACTTGAATAGATATTTCTCCAAAGAAGATATATGAATGGCCAACAAACATATGAAAAAGTGTTCAACATTACTAATCATTAGAGAAATGCAAATCAAGGCCACAATGAGATTATTACCTCACACCCACTAGGATGACTGCTATAAAAAAAAAAAAAAAAAAAGCCAAACTAGAAAATAACAAGTGTTACCAAAGATGTGGAGAAATTGGGGGCACCTGGTGGCTCAGTTGGTTGGGCCTCTGCTTTTGGCTCAGGTCATGATCCCGGGTGCCTGGGATCAAGTCCTACATTGTTCTCCCTGCTCAGTGGGGAGTCTGCTTCTTCTTCTGCTCTTCCTCCCTGCTCGTGATCTCTCTCTTTCTCAAATAAATAAATAAAATCTTAAAAAAAAAAAAAGATGTGGAGAAATTGCAACCCTTGTGTTCAAAGCAAAATGGTGCAGCTTCTATGGAAAACACTAGGTGGTTCCTCAAATGTCAAAAATAGAATTAGGGACACCTGCGTGGCTCAGAGGTTGAGCGTCTGCCTTCGGCTCAGGACGTTGATCCTGGAGTTCCGGGATCGAGTTTGGCATCCGGCTCCTGCATGGAGCCTGTTTCTCCTCTCTCTGCCTGTGTCTCTGCCTCTCTCTCTCTCTGTGTCTCTCATGAATAAGTACATAAAATCTTAAAAAAAACACAAAACGAAAAAACCAAAAAATAGAATTATTGTATGACCCACCAATCCCACTTTTGGGTATATATCCAAAAGAATTGAAGGCAGGATCTTGAAGAGATATTTGTACAATCATGTTCATAGCATGATTATTCATTATATTCATATTATTCATAATAGCCATAAGATGGGAGCAATCCAAACATCCATTGACTTGACGGACAAATCAGTTGTAAACAAAGTGTGGTGTATATATGCAGTAGAGTGTTATTTAGCCTTAAAATGGAAGTTTTGACCCATTACAAGTAATGAAACTGGAAGACATTATGCTAAGTGAAATAAGCCAGTCACAGAAAGGCAAACTGCATGGTTTCATTTCACTTATGTGCTGTATCTAGAATGGTCAAATTCATGGAAACTGAAAGTAAATTAGTGGTTATCAAGGCTAGAGGAGGGGGAAATGGAAGTTGTTTAATGCATAGTTTCAGTTTTGCAAGATTAAAAAGTTCTGGAGATGGATTCAGTACACTGTGAATATACTTAACACTATTCAGCTGTATACTTAAAAATGGCTTAGATGTTAACTTTTATGTGTATTTTGCCACAATTATAATTTTTTTGAATTTGAAAAAGGAAAAAAAGGCCCTCAAAAACCTTGATCAGGCCAACAAAACACATCTATCATGCTGTACAGTTTGAAATCTTTGCCTTCTTAACTTGAATCTCTCTTTTTTTTTAAACTTTTTATTTACTTATGATAGTCACACAGAGAGAGAGAGAGAGGCAGAGACATAGGCAGAGGGAGAAGCAGGCTCCATGCACCGGGAGCCCGACGTGGGATTCAAACCCGGGTCTCCAGGATCGCACCCTGGGCCAAAGGCAGGTGCTAAACCACTGCGCCACCCAGGGATCCCCTTAACTTGAATCTCTAACTTGATCATGCATCAGGATAACCTGGTGGGTTTGTTAAATCAGATTGCTGGGCTACACTCCCAGTTTCTGAATCAGGAAGCCTGGGGTGAGGCTTGAGAATTTGCATTTCTAACAAGTCTGTAGGTGTTGTGAGGCTACTGCTACTATTCAAGGATTATACTTTAAGGGCTACAACATAAGATAATACCACAAACAACTCTTTATTAATTTCTGTGTATCTGTGATATGTCTTTTTAGGGTCTGCGAAAGTCTTAAGTGTTTGTCACCCCCCTTGTGCCATTTGTGCCATGTGACCCTGCTTCTGTGGCCAGTAATATGCTATAGGCAAAGGGCTAGTTCTAATAGGTTGGGCATGGAAACTGCCCAGTTTTGCACAATATATAGTAAATAATCAAATTTTGAATGCAAGATACGCTAAGGCAGGGCAGGTAGAAGCAGAGGTTAAGAGAAGCTTAATTCTGAGGGAACTGTCAAGTGACCACAGCTACCCTGGTTTTACCTCCAGCAGTGTGAATCACATTCCACTACCATGAGGGCTGTGTGGCGGCTAAGATGCTTCCTGTGCTCCCCTACTTCCTGGTATGACCCTAATATAAACCTCATCTTTTCTGCTAAAAAGAGGAAGTCTCTTTTCTGTGCTTCTCCCACCCTATTTTGCTAGCTCTGGTATCTCTATCATACCGTTGACCCTGCTTTTCTATCGAAGGAAACAATATTCCACCTTGATCAAGAAATGTGACTCCTTAAGAAGCTCAGTTTTTATTTAGTTTGGGAAAAATTAACAAACTATGCCTTCACCCACAAGATAGGAATTTTTCCAACTGCCAAAATGCCTTCGCATAATTGCAATACGCGACTCTGCGGGAACATCCTGTAATTGCTATAAGAATCGGTAAACCCATCTCAATCCCGCATGGCATCCCGCTGCTTTTCTCCTCCCTAACCGCCTGTCAGCCAGTTCATTTAGTGAGACAGCATTAAAACAATCTTATCAGGTTTCGCTACCGCTAGCCCCTCCAACCCCTTCTCCCAGGGAAAAGAGAGAGTCGGTTGCAGTTTTTAAAGAAGGCAGGAAAACAATGCCACAGCTGGTTCTGTCTGCAGCGGAAAAGATGGCCTTATAAAGGTAGTGAGCTGCTTCTAACAAAGGGAGAATCCCGGCACTGCACAGTTGCCTAGAAACGGCCACAGAGGGGAGAGCTGCCGGAAGTCTCTCCAGGCTCCGAGACCGAGAAGTGGTGCTAGGGAAGAGGCTTGTAGAGGGAGAGAAGCTGTGCTCATCCCCAACGGGAAAATCGCCGGAAACCGCACTAGGTCCTCGGCCCCGCAGGGACCAATAGGGGCTGACGCTTCCGCATCCGGGCATTGGGCGAGACTCTTTCAACCAATCTTTGGGCGGGCACTGGTGACGTCACTCGTTGTGCTCCAGCGTGTGTCGTCATCCCACAGCGCCGGAAGTGGTGCGGCTCTGAACAGTGACTCGGCTTGTCTGTCTCCACAGTCTCGAGGTAAGGCGGTTGTCGGCCTACCTCCTTTGCTGGCCGGGTGGAAAGCGGTGGTTGTGGGCCCTGGGCCGGGGCCATTACTACCCTTGAATGATGTTCCTTGAGTAACGTTTTTAATGGCTTCTTTCCCGTCAGGCTTTGCCCCATCCTCGGGCTGTAGGCGTCTCGCTTTGCTCAAGCTCCCTTGGGCCGTTTTTCGGAGGCCCTCAGGTTGGTCGCCGCGCCACCTCACGTTCGTTCACCCGGCCCCCTCCCCTAGCTTGGTCACAACACAAACAGACAAAAGATTAGAGAATGGGCACTGTTCAGCCCAAGCAGGCGGCTCAGGTTGTCAGGAAGGACATTGTTTCCTCCAGAAACGCTCCCTGAAAGGAACTTGAGGGGCGTTCACATCCTCCTCAACAGGCCTAATGGGAGGGCCAGAAGAAGCAAGCTTTTCCTCACGCAGCCGGTGTTGGTTCAATAGAGCAGAGGTATAATTTCCATATGGAATTAATGCCCAGGTTTAGAGCCTTTAGGGAATCTAACTTATATTGGGAATCATTAGAATACTTGAGGCAGGACTGGACACGTGAGGAGACAACACAGATTTGTGTCCTTCCACCTTAGTTGCACAGTCAGTGCTGTGGGATGATCTTACTACTTGTCCTTAGCTCTTGTCTTCAGCGTTAACCAGCGATAATAGTGTCAAACTCTTACTTTTTGCTAGACACTGAAAGTGCGTACTTCCTCATTGAGTCTTGTGACAACCATGTGTTGTAGAGCAATTTTTAAAATAAGATTATTTATGTATTTATTCATGAGAGACACAGAGAGGCAGAGACATAGGCTGAGGGAGAAGCAGGTTCCCTATGGGGAGCCGGATATGGGACTCCCATCCCAGGACCCTGGGATCACAACCTGAGCTGAAGGCAGCCCCTCAACCGCTGAGCCACCCAGGTGCCCCTAGAGAGCAATTCTTAATGTTGTTTTACAGCTAAAGAAATAAAGGCGTAGGTTAAATAACTGGCATCAAGTCACACAGTGGTGGATAGGTAATGGAGCCACAATTTGAACTCAAGCAGTTGCACTTAAGAAGCCTGGATGTTATCCACTTTGTTACGATGATTTTTTTCAACTGTTCATTAAGCTCTCAAACCCCTCCCTCTTACCTACTATTTTATGGAGAAAACATCTTTTCTGTCGTGTCTATGGCCTTGTCTGTATAAACACTGTCACACTTCTCAGATCCCTAGTCACCTGTCTCTCAACCCCCCAAACTAGAAAGAAAGATGACTTTTTTTTTTTTATTTAAGATTTTATTTATTTATTGGTGAAAGACACACAAGAGAGAGGCAGAGGGAGAAGCAGACTCCCTGCGAGGAGCCAGATGTGGGAATCGATCCTAGGACCCTGGATCAGGCCCTGAGCCGAAGGCAGATGCTCAAACATTGAGCCACCCAGGTGCCCTGAAAGGAAGACTTCTTAGTGATCCACCTTCCTTTAGCTGTCATCCGGTAATCCTATTCCCCTTCTTATCCATCTATTTTATACTATTTTAAAGAGTATTCTAAATTCTGTCTCCATTTCCTCACCTTTCCTTCCTTTCTGCTGTCTAGCTTTCAGACCTATATTCCCCTGAAATTTTAACCTTAAAGTCACAGTAATTGATTATCAAACCAAAGAGACATTTTCCAGTCACTTTTGGATCCCTTTGCTGCTTTTGAAACTCTTACTTCCTGCTGCTTTGCTTTCTAGGACAATACAACTGATTTAACAAACATTTATTATGATACAGAGATGAAGAAGACAGATGCTTTTCTGCAAGGAACTTACATTCTAGCTGTTTCTCCATGTACCTCTCACCAGCCATTTCTCCTGTGGATAGTCTTTTTTTTTCCTCCCCTAAAGTGTTGGGTGTTTCCAAGGCTTGTGACTTTGACCGACTGCTCTTTTCTTTCTGTATACACCGCCTGGGTGAACACATCAACTAGCTTGGTTTTAATTCCCTTCTACATGCTCCCAAATCAAAGTTGTTAGGTTAGACCCTTTTTCTGACTTTCACCGTCACCTCTGACCACTCTGCTAGACAGCTCTGCCTTGTACAAGTCCCATAGACAGTTCAAATTCA
This sequence comes from Canis lupus dingo, assembly GCF_003254725.2. NCBI lineage: Eukaryota > Metazoa > Chordata > Mammalia > Carnivora > Canidae > Canis > Canis lupus. Next base: position 49,549,924 of record NC_064253.1, on the reverse strand, counting down.
CAGATCTGAAGCAGAACTCCGTGTCTTTCCTGTACTTGCTCTTGTCACATAGATCACTAAGTTCTGATGATTTTGCCCCCTAAATATTTCTCAAATCTATGTTTTCTTTATCCCTACTGTTGTACTACTTTAGGCACCATCATTTTTCACCTGAAATATGATTGCCTTCTGAATGATTTCCTCGCCTCGTGTCCTCTTCCCCACATATCTTCTCAAATGAGGTAATAGAAGTAACACCTAACCTCCTCCCCCAAATGATCTTTGACACAAATCTGTGTCAAAGTCCTGCTTAGTAACATTTAAATGTCTGCTTATTCATTTGATTTTTTTTTTTTTTTTTAGCAAATATTTATTGTTTACTAAATTGAAAAATCCAGTGGAACTTTTCAAGTTTGAGCTTCTCAGCCAGTCACCCAGGGCTCTGCTTATTCTAGACCTGCTTGTGTCTCCATCCTCTTTTTAGTCTCATGTTTTAGGTTGCAGCAACACCGAACTGCTTCTTCCTGTGTACTCTGTAATTTCTTTGTTTATTGCTTTGTTTAAACAATTTCTTTGTTTATTCCCCTTGACTTGAATTGTCTTGTTTCCTTTATCTACTTCCTTCTCACCTAATTGGAATGACCCTTTCACCTAGTTAACCTACTTTATATATAGGACTCATTTTAAGTCTACCTCCTATAGGAAATCTTCCTTGACATCTCCTTTCTCCAAGTCTGAGTTGGGTACTCCAGCCTTGTGCTCCCATGATACTCTGCACAGACCAATCATTATACATACTACATTGGTTATAAGTGTTTTTGTGTTTCTCTCCCCCACAAGACTGAGCCTTTTGAAGGTAGGAATGATACATTACACCTGTATTATATGAATGAGATATATTTTCTTTATTCTTGGTACTAGAATAGCACAAGCCATAGTAGGCATGTAGTAATTTTTTTTAAAGATTTATTTATGATTTTAGAGAGTATGAGGTGGAGGCAGAGGGAGAGAGCATCTCAAGCAGACCCTGTGCTGAGCATGGAACCTGATGGAGGGCTCGATCTCATGACCCTGAGATCACAATTTGAGCCAAAATCAGGAATCAGATGCTTAACTAAGTGTACCACCCAGGCGCTCTGGCATGTAGTAATTTTGAATGAATGATCAAATGAGTGAAGACAAAAGGTGTATAGTATAGTGATTACAACTCTGTTCTTTAGAATTGATTCAGATCCTTTCTCTGGCACACATTGGTTATGTGGCTTGTACATGTTACCTATTTTTTCTTAAGCCTTAAATTTTCTTTTCCTTAGAATGGGAGTTACTGGGAAAATTAAATGCGATGATACAAGTAAGACATTTAACAAGTACCTAGTAGATGGTATGCACTTGGTAAAGGGATGCTAAACACCAGAGGATTCAGAAGTATAACACCAGGCCTAGCCCAGGGTAATGATCTAGAGACCTGAGTTTTCTGTGTGGATGGGCAGTGATGCAGGCTGTTTACAAGGAAACTGTAATTTTATTTGGAGAGTGGACTTATATCCACATTTAATTTTCAGGGAATTTTTAAAAAGATTTTATTTATTTATTTATTTATTTATTTATTTATTTATTTACTTACTTACTTACTTACTTACTTACTTACTTACAGAAAAAGAGACAGGCAGAGGGAGAAGCATGCTTCATGCAGGAGCCCGATGTGGGACTTGATCCCGGGACTCTGGGATCACGCCCTGAGCCGAAGGGAGGCGCTTAACCACTGTCCCAATTTTCAGGGAATTGTGAAGATAAATTGATCACACCCAATAGCATAATGTAGAGAAGAGAAGAGAATTCAGTGAAGACGTCCCTAGAGGAGGTGGGACTTGAAAACTGAGAAGGATTTAGGATTCTAGGAAGGAAGAGAGGGTATAATCCAATGCCAGGAGATCGTATTGAGAATGACTTACTTGGGAGACATGACTCAGTACAACATACCTGAGGATTATATTTGTGTGTAAGAATAAACATGAGCCTGGGGAAAGGGAAGGATGGGGCTATTTCTATGAAAGGAAATAGGAGATGACATAAGTAACCTTTGTGGGATTAGAATATGAGGGTCTTAACCTCAATCCTGGGGAATTAGGGACTGATCAGGGCTGGGTTGGATATCATGGTAGCCATCCGCCACATGTAGCTATTTAAATGTAAGTTAAAATCTGAGAAATTTAGTTCCTCTGTTGCACTAGCTACATTTCAGATGCTTGATTGTCACATGGTGGCTATATTAGACAATGAAGGTTTACAACACTTCCATCATTGCAAAAAATTCTTCTGGATGGCACTGTTCCATGTTACCAGATTGCTGGGCTTGTGTGGTCTGTCAGATTACTTTGGTTCCTTAAGATATAACCAGAATTTTTTCCTGACCAATCCCTACAACTCTGAGATGAAAAGTAGAGAGTTGGAAATTTATTTATCCACAATAGATGGATTTATCCACATAGTTATGAGGATGGGATTGCCCAAAGAGAGGAGCAAAGGACCACATAAAAGGAGCCGGAGCAGGGGAGAGAAGGAAGGGAAGAGAACCTGGATAGGATTATCATCTGGTGATTCACTTGCAAATACATATTGTATTGTTGTATGCCAAGTATTAATTACTGGAGATAAGCAAAAAATGGGCTTGACTTCTGTCAAAGAACTTGCAGTTTATGGAGTTTTATCAGATGTGGACTATAGTAAAGATTCAGGGGCACCCATCATTATGTATTCCCCATATTCTAAAATGCTTCATTCATAGAAACTGGAACCGGAGGCTAAAATGGGTCAAAATGTTGCTTACAGTTAGTTACATAAGCATTGTGCAGTCTCTGCTTTAGTTTCTCAAGAAGTAGTAAATAGGAACATCATAACTTCAGAACTTTGGTAGGAATGAATATGTGAATGGCAGGAGGGGTAGTTCCTATTATCCTGCAACAGCCAGCCATGCTGTCATCTCCCCATCAGATCCCTTCCTGTCCCTGCTCTCAAACTGTGCTCTCTCCAGATTTCTTTTATTACTGTGAGTAGTCAGTCACTACATGACTTACTTCTCAAAGCCTGATGAAGACATACTTCTCAGTCCATTACCTGCACATTCATCAGTTTCTAGCAAGTGCAAACAGATGCTCCTCTGAAAGCAGCATTTAAAAGTGGGACTTGCCTGTAGCACCATCATCATCTGAGGCTGTAGGTTTGGGATTTTATATTTATTTATTTATTTATTTATTTATTCATTCATTCATTCATTCATTCATTCATTCATTCATTGATTCATGAGAGACACAGAGAGAGAGAGAGAGGCAGAGACACAGGCAGAGGGAGAAGCAGGCCCCATGTAGGGAGCCTGACGTGGGACTTGATCCCGGGGCTCCAGGATCACACCCTGGGCCAAAGGCAGGCGCTAAACTGCTGAGCCACCTGGGCTGCCCTGTTTAGGATTTTAGATTTACAGCTCCCTTTCATGCTGTTGCATCCACTCCTTCACAAAGACCTGCTGAACTTTTGGACTTCACTCTGGCCCACGTTGTATTGACAACCTTGTGACTAATCTCCGACTCTAGACCTCTCTGCTCCAGCCTGCCTACACAGAGCTCGTTTCACTTCTCTATGCAGCTCAATAACTTGGCAGTTGTCTCTTGTTGATGTGAAGTCTAAACTTTTCAGCCTAGTGTTCCAACATCTCTGGTATTTTTTGGTGATTCCCTGGGGCAGATCCTCTTGGTCAACCAGCAAGGTCTGCCTTCCACCCCTCACCCATGGCTTATTGCTGAAATCTGTTGTCACTTGTGCCTTTTTTTTTTTTTAAAGTTTATTTAAGCATTCTCCACTCTCAGTGTGGGGCTCGAACTCATGACCTGAAGGTCAAGAGTTGCATGCTCTTCCGACTGAACCAACTGAATACCCTTGTCACTTGTGCTTTAAAAATGGAATATGAGACGCCTTGGTGGCTCAGCCGTTGAGTGCCTGTCTTTGGCCCAGGGCGTGATCCTGGAGTCCTGGGATTGAGTCCCCATCCGGCTCTCTGCAAGGAGCCTGCTTTTCTCTCTGCCTGTGTCTCTGCCTCTCTCTGTGTCTTTCATGAGTAAATAAATAAAATCTTAAAAAAATATAAGAATGGAGTATCCCCTTCCACTTATTTTTTTCCTTATCAGTCCTCTTGGCCTTTTCAGTTGGTTGGTTTCCAAAGCCTTTCCTGACTGATCGAATTTCTGTGACTTTGCATCTCCTCAGCACACATTTATTTGCTCACTCTGCTTTGTGTTATCCTTTCTTTTTTTATTTTATTTATTATTTTTTTTATCCTTTTTGTAAATTAATTTATTTGAGAGAGAGAGAGATAGCACAAGCAAGGGGGAGGGGCAGAAGCAGGCTCCCTGCTGAGCAGGGAGCCCTACAGGGGGCTTGATCCCAGGACTCTGGGATCACGACCTGAATGGAAGGCAGATGCTTAAATGACTGAGCCACCCAGGCACCCCATCATTTTCCTTTCTTTGCAGATGGTAATGAAACTCTGGTTTTTAAAAATCTTGTTCCTTTTCTTTTCCCTTTGGACATAAAGCTTGTGCAGAAGGCCTGATAAGTGCTACCTTGCCTGCAGGGCACGTTTCTCAGAGCATTAGAGGCTTGAGCAATATAGGCTTCTGGAGTTGAGGGAGGCATCCCAAAGACCGTATGTCCCTGCCTATAATTCCCTGCTCTACCTCTCTGGGTAATCTCATGCTCTCTCTTTGCCTCACCTTCTCTGCCATGTTGATGCCTCAAATATATACATTCAGTCCATTACTCTCCCTGAGTTTTCTACCCATAATATCTACCTTGACCTGTGGATCTTCCACAAGCAACTTAATCTGTGTTTCAATCAGAAATCATCCCTTCATCTGCTATTTAACTTCAAATTATGTCATCATGTGTGTTTCTCATTTCGGTTAATGGCTATTACCAAATTAGAAGTCTTGATATAGGTCTCCCTTGACTCCTTTGTCATTTCCCAGATATAGTCAGCAATTAAGTCTGTCTTCACAGTTTCTTCTGGATCTTCTTTCTTTCCATTCCCTTTGCCCTGCCTTTGTTTCGGGTCTTCTCTCTCTCCCAAATTTCTTGTCTCTTTTCCTTCTACTGATACTCTGTGTGGCCATAAAGGTTGTTTTCTTTGCTTTCTCTTTTTTTTTTTTTTTTTTTTTTTAAAGATTTTATTTATTTATTCATGATAGTCACAGAGGAGAGAGAGAGAGAGGCAGAGACACAGGCAGAGGGAGAAGCAGGCTCCATGCACCGGGAGCCCGACGTGGGACTCGATCCCGGGTCTCCAGGATCGCGCCCTAGGCCAAAGGCAGGCGCCAAACCGCTGCGCCACCCAGGGATCCCTGCTTTCTCTTTTTAAAAATTTATTTATTTTGGAGAGAGTGAGCGCGTGGAGGAAGTGGTGAGCAGGGTGGGTGAGTGAGGAGGGGTAGAGGGGGAGCATCTCAAGAACCCAATGCAGAGCTCCATCTCACAGCCCCAAGATCATGACCTGAGCTGAAATCAAGAGTTGAAGCTTAACCGACTGAGCCACTCAGGTGCCCCTAAAGGTTGTTTTAGAAAGAAAACCAATTCCTTCACTATTGTGTGCAGCTTGTGTATTGCACAGAGGTACCACATTCACACTTTAGACACTGGAGGGTTGTATATTTATAATGACAATCTTCTGGTAGGGAGGAGTAAACTATATTGTTCTAATATTGGTATGATATCATGATTAAGGAGGGAAACCTTCTAATACACTTAAAGATGCCTATGGACTGAAGAATATCCTCTATTCTTATGTCCTTAATTCTCTGCCAGGCAAACTTCTCATGCTTTAAAACTCAGCATAAATATCCCTTCCTCATTAAGCTGTTTTTGATATTCCTTACAAGAGTCAGTCATTCCTTTCCCTGGGCTTTGCCGTATCTGGTTAATCCCTTTTTATGGTGTTTATCACATTATATTGTAATAATTGATATATGAGTCTATTTGCCCCAATATACCCTAGGCCCCTCAAGGATAGGGACAATGTTTAATTATTCTTTTATCCTTGGCATGTAGGCTAATGGCCAGCACATAGAGTATATCAATAAGCATAAGTATTTGATTGCTAGCATGTTTTAGGCACAGAGGTAAATACATACATTATCTTATTTAATTCTCACAACAGCCTCATGAGTCCTGTCATCATCATGTTTTACAGGTGAGAAAATTGAGACCTAAGTGAAGTCATCTTGGCCGCAAGGTGAACAGGTGGTAGATGGCATGTGTGGTGGTGCTGGGGTGTGGCCCTGGAAGACTTGTGCTAAGCTTTCCAGTGATTCTCTTTTGATTTTTCTCCCAGAGTAATGATGCGGATGTGCTGGTTGGTGAGACAGGATAACCAGCACCAACGAATCAAACTTCCACATTTGGAAGCAGTCATGGTTGGGCGTGGCCCAGAGACCAAGATCATTGACAAGAAGTGTTCTCGACAGCAAGGTAATTGGTCATAGCAATGTGCAGATTACTGTGTTTTGTTCCTCAGGATAATGATAACCAAAGATGCACATTTCCTGGATGCTATTGGTAGAAACTTTCTGTCTGCCATAAACAAAACTCAGGAACTGAGCTCTTTTAGCTAATATCAGGGCCTCATTCACCCCTGATTCTACCCTCTGGAAGTAGCTAATGTTGGGAATAGGCAAGTTCCATCCTGTTACATACAGAGTGGTGGGCATGAATCCTGAACCCTGCTTTGCCCAGGGAGATTCCTCATTGAGCAGTGAGACAGTTGAATTCTGGGGTCTCCAGCCTGAAACCATGTCTGAGAAGTGATGGGATGGTTTCCTCTTTTACATAATACCTTACACAGAAGGGGTTATTTTTATGACAATGGCATCTAGCTCTTGATTGGAGCCCGATGTGGGATTTGATCCCAGGACTCTGGGATCACGCCCTGAGACGAAGGCAGACGCTCAACAGCTGAGCCACTCAGGCGTCCCTCTGTTGGACATTTTATGGAAGGATTTTGAGCCCAGCCACCTGCATAACAGGTGATTTTGCTCATAGGCCTTTGAGGAAACCCCTGTCAAGTTGCCTCCTGAAGTGAGGCTTCATTGTCCTGTAGGTAGAAATATGAGCAAGTGCTTGGCTCTTTGTGGCATTTAGATTTAACTTTTTAAAATCTCTTTCAGTACAGTTGAAAGCAGAATGTAACAAAGGATATGTCAAGGTAAAGCAGGTACGTGTGTTTGTAATTTGGATTTCCATTTTATACTTGATGATTTTCTTATGCTGTTGATTTTAGAGTATTTTCTTCTATAGCCAATAAAAGCTTCTCTGTCATGTGTGGAAGTGATGGGGTAATATGAGTGAACATTAAGCATGGTGCCTAGCATGCTATAAATGGTTAACATAGCAGTGGCTATGCTGCTAATGGAATTATTGCTTATCATTGTAATTATTTTCTGATTATTCTATAGGTAGGGGTCAATCCCACCAGCATTGACTCAGTCATAATTGGGAAGGACCAAGAGGCGAAGCTGCAGCCTGGCCAGGTTCTCCACATGGTGAATGAACTTTATCCATATATTGTAGAATTTGAGGAAGAGGCAGAGAGCCCTGGCCTGGAAACACACAGGAAGAGAAAGAGGTCAGGCAACAGTGATTCTATAGAAAGGGATGCTGCCCAGGAAGCTGAGTCCAGCACAGGACTGGAACCTGGGAGTGACTCTAGCCAATGCTCTGTGCCCCTAAAGAAGGGGAAGGATGCACCTACCAAAAAGGTGAGGGTGGTGTGCTTGATAGATGATGTGGGGATTAAATGAGATATAAGGACTGCTTGATTGTTTTGTACACTATAAAGCCCAGATATGTGTAAAGGGTTATTAACCATGATGAGGATTATTAACCATGATGAAAGAGTCATTTGTTTGTGTCACTAATCACTTGGGTGAATGTCCCTTCATGTACTTTTCTCTTGAATTCCTGAGGTAAGCCACTTGAAGGTAGGGAGATAATGGTGGTATACTTAACATTCAGCTGCTAAAATAGGTCAGTCATATGTTTATCTGTAGAAGGTTAGCATTGGAACACTGTTCATAGACATGAGATTTGAGTACTGATGTCAAAGTGGAAATGTAGTTAGGCTGTAGATGGAGTGGGAAAGCACGAAGAAAATGCAGTTCACACTGGCATTTCCAGCCTTCCCCTAGACACACAGCTCTGAATCCTGTATAGGAAGAAAGTAAAGCCAGCTTAGATTAATTATAAAGGCAAACGACTGAGTAAAGGAGATATAGCTTAATTCTTAAAAACTAATCTTAATCCTAAGTTTGGTTGGGCTTTGCTGATGTACAATATTAACTAATGCCAAATACAGCTATTGATATTTACAATTTACTTTGCCCCTTTTTGTTTCAGGAATCATTGGGCCACTGGAGTCAAGGCTTGAAAATTTCTATGCAGGATCCCAAAATGCAGGTCAGAATAAAATTTTGGCATTGAAATAAACTTCATATTTTAAGTGACTTTTCCACAGAGGTCATAACGGCAAATGAAAACAAAGGAGATCAGTCCTTCTGAATGAGGTTTATTAGACTGTTTTGTGAGAACAAGTGGCTTTTCCCATTGTCAGTAAGTTAGCAACTGGAATTCTTTGGAGAAGCTAAAGTTCTTCAAATGAATATCCTCTCTTCCTGTTCCTCCTGAACTGGGTGCTATTAAGGGAGATTGTGTTAACCTTACTGGAGTTTCTTTCAAGGGAGTGTCAGGTAATGTACTGTGACTGTAGTTAACTGGGCTGCCTTGAGATTAATAGTTTGGTGTCAGTCTGGGAGGATTCTTTGAGTTCTTAAATTACATCCTGGGTGACAAGGGGTCAGATCTGATAGGGCTCTTGGAATACATTGTGTCACATGGCCTACTGGATTAGGATGAGAAGGGTGCATTTGAACTAATGCTTGCACGGATGTTACATCATATCCTTAGGAATTATTTTGTACTGTGCATTTTCTGTGTATTTTTTGTAGTGTGGTGGTTGCAAACACAGACTCTGGAGTCAACTAGACCTGGTTTGGAATCCTAGACTTCCCACTTAGTTAACTGTGTGACTGTGAAAGACACTCACCAGGTCTCAGCTCCCATTTGACAAAATTGGAATACTGAAATCTTTTACATAAAATTGTATTGGGAATTAAGTGAGTTAGTGAATATTATAGCACCTGGTATTCAGAAGATGTGTGGTGGATATCTGTTTCCTTCTCTTGTGCCCCTCTGCCAGGTTTACAAAGATGAGCAGGTGGTGGTGATTAAGGATAAATACCCCAAGGCTCGTTACCACTGGCTGGTCTTACCATGGGCTTCCGTTTCCAGTCTGAAGGCTGTGACCGGGGAACACCTTGAGCTCCTCAAACACATGCACACTGTGGGGGAAAAGATGATTGCAGATTTTGCTGGGTCCAGCAAACTCCGCTTCCGATTGGGTTACCATGCCATTCCCAGCATGAGGTAAGTGTTGTGTCTAGTCCTAGTGCATTCTGGTTCTGGCTAGGTGGACAGATGGATTCCGCCTGGGTGTGCTGATAGAGTCCCAAGGCCCAGAGGAGTAGGGTGGGATGTTTCCAAGGATGTGGGCTGAAACTTCCACCCTTCTGCCTGATTTGACATATGATTTTTTTCCCCCTATTTTTTGTTCCTGTGACTTTTACTAGATTTTTCAGAAGCATCTATAAACCCCTAGATGACTAAGGACCATTGCCCTGAAGGAGACTGACTTTTGTCATGACAATTCAGTAGATCTAAGATTTAAAGTAAAATGAGAAGGATGCCTGGTGGCTCAGTGGTTGAGCATCTGCCTTTGGCTTGGGGCCTGATTCCAGGGTCCCAAGATCGAGTCCCACTTTGGGTTCCCTGCATGGAGCCTGCTTCTCCCTCTGCCTGTATCTCTGCCTCTCCCTCTGTCTCTCATGAATAAATAAATAAAATCTTTAAAAAAAATAAACAAAATAAAATGAGATAAAAATGTAGAGCCTGTTTGCATTAGGCTCATACCCAGAAGGATTCAGAAAGGAATAATTGAGTCTTTTTAAACAATGCAAGCAAGGCAAACCTCCATAGTTTTTTGAACTAAGCAACAAGATAAGCAGACTAATTGGATTTCAGAATTTTTTTTAAATTTATATTTGTTCATTTGTTTTTTTTTGGTGATAAGATATGCATAACAAAATTTACCATTTTAATTTTTTTATTCTTTATTCTTTTTTTTCTTAAGATTTTATTATTTTTTCATGAGAGACACAGAGAGAGGCAGAGACATAGACAGGGAGAAGCAGACTTGTCATAAGGAGCCTGATTGGGACTCAATCCCCAGGTCTGGGATCACACCCTGAGCCAAAGGCAGACACTCAACCGCTAAGCCACCCACCCATTCCCCATTTTTAAATATATAGTTCATTGGTGTGAAGTTCGTTTACTTTGTTGTGCAACTGTCACTGTCATTTGCTTCTAGAACCTTTTTCATCTTCCCAAGGTATCTCCCATTCCCCCCATACTCCTTGGCAATTACCATTCTACTTTCTGTTTCTATAAATTTGACTACCTAGGTGCTTTATATAAGTGGAATCATAGAGTATCTGGTTTTTTTTGACTAGCTTATTTCATTTAGGATAATGTCTTCAAGGCTCGACTATGTTGTAGCATGTGTCACAATTTCTTTTGGTTATTTTTCTTTTTAACTACCCAGCGTTCTTCACATTTCACTCAGGTAATTATGACTTGTATTACGGGCCATTTGAACCAAATGACATTTTTGTGCCACTTTTTTTCCCCCATCAGTCCTCTTTCTTTTAAATTGAGACATAAGTTACATACAACAAAAGCATAATATTTATAGTTTGGTCCATTTTGACAAACATATATGCCATATAACTATCACTCTGTTTAAGATACAGAACATTTCTGTCATATCCCAGAAAGTTCTCTTTGCTTCTTTTTCAATTAACCCTCCTCTCAGCCTTCAAGTGTTGTTCTGATTTCTTTCTGCTAGGTTAGTTTTGCCTGTTCTAGAACTTCATATAAGTGGAATCGTACAATGTGTATTCTTCTGTCTGACCTTTTTTGTCAGCGCTATGATTTTGATATTTGTGTATATTGTGTATATCATGCACATCTTTTTTTTTTGCTCTTCAATAAGTACCTAGAAGTGAAGTTGCTAGGTCATAAGGTAGATGTATGTTGGACCTCATTTAAAAAAAAATGCATTTGACCCTTGAACAACATAGATTTGGATTGTGCAGGTCCACCTATATGCAAATTTTTTTGATATAGTAAAACACTATAAATATATTTTCTTTTCATTGTGATTTTCTTAACATTTTCTTCTATTTTACTTTATTATAAGATTTCAGTATATAATAAATATAACATACAAGAACATGTTGATGGACTATATCTGTGAGACTTCTGGTCAATAGTAGGATATTAGTAAAGTTTTGGGGGAGTCAAAAATTATACTTTTGTGTTTTTGATAGTGTAGAAGTCAGTTTAAGGATCAACTGTGTGTGTGTGTGTGTGTGTGTATATATATGTATATAATAAAGATATTATTTATTTATTCATGAGAGACACAGGCAGAAGGAGAAGCAGGCTCCATGCAGGGAGCCTAGTGTGGGACTTGATGCCAGGACTCCAGGATCACGCTGTGGACCGAAGGCAGGCGCCCCCAACCACTGAGCCACCCAGGCGTCCCAACTGTATATATTTTTTATTGTTAAAACTTTATTCAAGAATTTAGGGGAAAAGTCACCCATAATCATAATCCTGTTTCTATAGTGCTGCACAGCCCATGGCTAACAGAACCCTTCACTATGGAATGCTTTTCACATAGTAATCATGATGTCCATACCTTTTTCTTTTTTTTTTTTCAAGATTTATTTATTTATTATTTATGATAGACATAGAGAGAGGCAGAGGCACAGGAGGAGGGAGAAGCAGGCTCCATGCTGGGAGCCCGACGTGGAACTCGATCCTGGGACTCCAGGATCGCGCCCTGGGCCAAAGGCAGGTGCTAAACCACGGAGCCACCCAGGGATCCCCTCCATAGCGTTTTCATAAAATAAATTACTGTTCTAAGAATGTTTATTTATTTATTTATTTAAATTATTTATTTATGATAGTCACAGAGAGAGAGAGAGAGAGAGAGAGGCAGAGACATAGGCAGAGGGAGAAGCAGGCTCCATGCACTGGGAGCCCGACGTGGGATTCGATCCCGGGTCTCCAGGATCGCGCCCTGGGCCAAAGGCAGGCGCCAAACTGCTGCGCCACCCAGGGATCCCCTAAGAATGTTTAAAAAGAGCTGTGGAAGGTGTGGGTGGGAAGCAAAATGAGCAGTAAGTTGCCACTTACATATCCTTTTATTATTTATTTATTAAAAATATTTTATTTATTTATTCATGAGAGAGACACACACACACACATAGAGGCAGAGACACAGTCAAAGGGAGAAGCAGGCCCCATGCAGGGAGCCCGATGTGGGACTCAACCCGGGGACTCTGGGATCATGCCCTGAGCTGAAGGCAGACGCTCAACCGCTGAGCCACCCAGGCATCCCTACATATCCTTCTATGATCACTATAATTTTATTTTTTTTTAAGATTTTTTACTTATTTATTCGTAGAGATGCAGAGAGAGAGAGAGGCAGAGACACAGGCAGAGGGAGAAACAGGCTCCATGCAGAGAGCCTGACGTGGGACTCCATCCAGGGTCTCCAGGATCACGCCCTGGGCTGCAGGCGGCGCTAAACCGCTGTGCCACCAGGGCTGCCCGATCACTATAATTTTAAATAAACACTATGGAAAGGAAAAGGTAACACATTTTTTTCCTTGTAAAAGTAATATATTTTCCATTGAGAAAATATTAAAAAAGTATGAAGCAGAACAAAGATTTTTCCATAATATCACCACTAATTAAACTCTAGATCTTACTTAAATTTTGCCTTTTTTAAAAAATGTTTTCTGTTCCAGGATCTAATCCAGGATACTGCATTGAATTTATTTGTTGTCTCTCCTTAGTTTCCCCTAACTTGTGAAACTTCCTCCTCCTCTCCTAGTTTTTATGACCTTGACACTTTTGATAAATACTGGTTGGTTTTATAGGATGTCTCTTATTTTGGTCATCTGTAGGCTTTGATGTAACACAATGTTTCAGAGAAATTACTGACCAGAAAAGACATATCATACCTCTAGAAAGAAAAAGCATAGTGTATTTTCAATTCCCAATGTGTACCTTCTATATTTTTTCCCTAAGTAAAAACAAGACTCTACTGATTTCAGTTGGCTGTTGTGGTTTTAAAGTATGAGCTATAGACTGTGTTTTTCTTTTTTCTTTTTTTTAAGCACAATTTTTATTTTTATTTATTTTTTATTTTTTATTTATGATAGTCACACAGAGAGAGAGAGAGAGAGAGAGAGGCAGAGACATAGGCAGAGGGAGAAGCAGGCTCCATGTGCCAGGAGCCCGACGTGGGATTCGATCCCGGGTCTCCAGGATCACGCCCTCGGGCCAAAGGCAGGCACTAAACCGCTGCGCCGCCCAGGGATCCCTAGACTGTGTTTCTGTACTAATGTGTGGCGCTTATTAAATACTTTTGTACCATAAGTAAATTTGGAAGTACATTGCAAGAGAAAAAATTTTTTTTCAAGATAGATTGAGTTTATGCCTTTTTTTTTTTTTTTTTTGCCCCCAGAATACCACAGAAGTAATGTTGCATCCTTCTCAGTATATCATATTAAGGAGCACATGATGTCAAGATGGCTTATTACTCATACTAACCTTGATCACTTTGTTAGGGTGATGTTTGCTAGGTTTCTGTACTCAGAGTTACTATTTTTCCCTTTGTAATTGATGAATGTTTTGAATAGTTAAGGACTATGTTAGTATCCTGTTTCTCCCCAAACTTTTGCCCAATGACTTTAGCATTTATTGAAGGTCTTGCCTGCAACAGTTATTACTATGATGTTTACCTAATGGTGATTTTGTGTTTCCCTCATCCTCTTTAATTTATTAATTAGAATTCTTCTGTATGGAAGAGTTGCCCTTCTCCCCCAATATGTAGTTAATCAGTTATTTATCAGTGTGGACTCATAGATATTTATTTTATTCTGTAGGTTTTAATTTAGTCTATCACTATTTGTTTTGTTGCTCAAATTGTTCTAGTTTTAGTCCTTGGAAGCTCCTTTAGGCTGGGTCCTATATTATTTGACATTGCCCCAACATTTTTTGAGCACTTTTTTCTGGAACAAAATGTACCAGGCTCATCCTGTATTTTTCTTTTTCTAGCCCTGGAATGAACTTTTAATTTTATTTAGTTCCTTTTATTGGAGAATGATATTTATAAACCAAGACTTGAATGCTAGGTTTCTATATTGAGAGAAGTGGTTGATTCCAGGGTGTCTTTGCTCCTAGGTCCTTTTGGCAGATAGAGCCAGGAAATACATACATGAATCCTAACCCACACAGATACACATACCTCCCTATTTCTTTCTATACCTACTGTGTATAGAAAAACACAAGTTTATAGTAATATCTCTGGCTCCAGTTCAACTGTGCAAGGTTCATTCTTGTCTCCCCCTTTCCGTTATTGTAATTTCTTTCTCCAACAGTGAAAACTCTGGCTCTTACTAGCTTTAATAAATTCACTTACCTGTTTGATCTTAGTATATGCATAAAATAGTTGCAGAATTGCTAACTCTTAACCCTGTGAGAAAGACATTTACTCATAGTATTTATATACAGTTCTTTCCATCTTTACAGTGTCCAAACTACTATTTTCCAAAGTTCATTTCACCAATTATTTTATTCCTGACCCATTTCAGTGTGGTTCCCTTATTCGTTTGTAATACTGTTAGGTTTATTTGGTACTGCCCATATTCCATTTTGGATTCCTGCATATATTGGTTGGTTTTGATGATTTATTGGTGGAATAGGAAATATTAATGATTCTAAGAGTCAGATTCACACAAAAAGTCACAATGGGTTTAGCAAGTCCAAAAAGAGAACTCTTGGTTTTCTGCCCCAAACTTGCTTCCCCATCTCTGTAAGTGGCACCTCCAAACCACATCCAATCCATTAGGAGGTCCTATTGGTTCTATTGCAAAATATATTCCAAACACTACAGCTCTAATCAAAGGCATGATTATTCTGTAGTAGCTTCCTAACTCATCTCTGTATCCATTGTTACCCTTTTTATAGTCCTTTCTCTGAGGGGCAGGCAGAGTGATCTTTTAAAAATGCAAATCAGAGACACTGTAAGCAGAATACAGTGCAGACCGCTTGTCAACCTGTAAGACTCTTTATGGTCTGGCTCCTACCTAGTCTCTGCTCCTCGGCTCCAACCATTCCAGCCATATGTATCACCTTTCTGTTCCTCAGTTGCACCAAGTTCTTTCTCATCCTAGTGTCTTTGCACTTGGCCTCCCCACTCCCCAAAACATTCTTTCTCCAAATTTTTACTTGCCTGACTGCTTTCTCATCTCAAATCACTGCCTGGGAGTGGCCTTCCTTGAATATTCTAGTTAACATGGTAATTTTTACCCACTCTGTGTCCCATTTCCCTGATTTATTTATTTATTTATTTTTCTTAGCAGTGTTAATGATTTGAATTTTCTTCATTTATTTTTTAAAATTTGGCTTTCCTTATTAGAATATAATTTCTAGAAGGAGAGTGGCCTTTCTCATTTTGTTCACTGCTAAATTCCCAATGCTAGAATAATGCATGGCTCTAGTATAGGTACTTAATAGCATTAAATCTTCTTTAGTGAATGGTTGAATGAATTGGATTAAATGGAAACACTAGCAATATTTTCTATACCCATACTTTTACTCTTTGTCATTTTGATTAAGCCATAGTTTTTAATGGATTTAATGGTCATTTTTTTTTCTCTCTCAACTAGCCATGTACACCTTCATGTGATCAGCCAGGATTTTGATTCTCCTTGCCTTAAAAACAAAAAACATTGGAATTCTTTCAATACAGAATACTTCCTAGAATCACAAGGTAAGCAGTGTTCTTTAGTTTTCACATTTATTTCATTTTCTCAGCTATTCTTAATGCTTGATTTAGTTGTTTCCCTAGCTAATAACCTGGCCTCAAAAGCCCATGTACAACTTTGTGTCCCTGTAAGTAGAGACCTATTAGAAGAAACTGGATTCTTTGGATTAAGTAGGATTGCTACTTCTTGGGGGCACATAGAAAGCTGTTATGTCAGAGTCAGAAACACATTCTATCGTAACAACAGGGGAACTTAAAAGCTTATTCTGAGAATTATTGGAGTT
Organism: Canis lupus dingo; assembly: GCF_003254725.2. NCBI lineage: Eukaryota > Metazoa > Chordata > Mammalia > Carnivora > Canidae > Canis > Canis lupus. The sequence continues at coordinate 49,533,601 of NC_064253.1, read as the reverse complement.
GATGGATGTGAAAGTGCTCAACAGTTGTCTCTTTTGCCATCAGCTGAGTAGGAGCTTTGGGGGCTGCCTCATGTCAAGAGTGGTTAATTAATAGGGGAGGGCTTGAGTGTATGTAGAAGGAAGCATTTCTCAGTGTGCATACTGTGGAGCCTCAGTATTGCTGGGGCATTAATTATGGCAGCTACCACTGACCAACTTGGGCTAGCCAGTGGCAAAGCACTGTGGTAATAAGCCTTTGACATAATAACATGGATTGCTTACAGTGTGTCCCAAAGGAATGTAATCATCTCAAAATCAGGTTGCTCAGATTTATAATCTGATCAAGCCCATTTTCCCCACAGTGAGTTTAACCTCAAATTTACTAGCTTTAGGATACCTGGCATATTTTTATTTGGAGTCATATTTGCTTTTCTGAGGGGATGGGTATCTTATATTGGTTTTCCAGAGCAGCTGGGCTCTAAACTTTTTCTTTGCTTGCAGCTGTGATAGAGATGGTACAGCACGCTGGCAGAGTGAGTGTCCGAGATGGGATGCCTGAGCTCTTGAAGCTGCCTCTCCGTTGTCACGAGTGCCAGCAGCTGCTGCCTTCCATTCCTCAGCTGAAAGAGCATCTCAGGAGGCACTGGCCAAAGTGATTCTTTGGAGCCTGAACTTTTGCAGCAGGTGTGGCTGATTGTTTAGAAGGAATTCCTGGCACCTGTTCTGGATTGCTTGTGAACTTTTATTTCTTGAATTAAAACATGCAGCCTTTTTTTTTTTTTTTTTAAAGAAAGTTTCTGTTCCTGAGTGGCTACAATATAGGGTGACTTGAAGTAGTTCAGGAATGGGGAATTTGGGTTTGTCATGAATGTGTTCTCTGGTGATGGTGACTGGGACAGGCCTACCCCTCAGTCTCTAGGATTCATGTCAGGTCTGACTAATGGGGAGCAAAGCTGTGTTCAGACTGACCTTATGCAAGCTATGGAAGCAGAGGGTGGGTTATATATTTCTGTTCCATACATTTAATCCTTCCTCTGCAGAGGCATGTGGTACCCTTCATCAGAGCAACTGGAGACGTCTTGTATTTATTCTGAAGGCACTAATTGACCTTGTTCCCTGATGTTAATCTGTTCTGTAATATTCTTTCTCTTTCCTTTCTTCATGGAGAAACTTAGTTGCTTCTGTCCCTTTCATTCTTTTCTATCCAAAACAACCCCTGCTTCCGTCTTAGGAAATGTGTCTCACTAGTTCTTACTCACTTTGAGCAAACAGGCTATGTGAGGGGGTGGAGAGATGGGGTTTTCTTCTAATATCAGGGTTCCTGGCTGGTAAGGAAATACACAGCCAAAAGTTCATTATGGTTCAGCTGTCAAGTCTTCTTGCTGCTGCTGGGATTTTTTGTCAAAAAACAAAGCTTATTTGTTTGAGCAGCTCTCTTAGGTAATTGAAAACTTTTGAGTTCAGGTGATGGTTACAGATTTTGTTCTGATGCATGCAGAGGTCACTGTTGACTGAAAAGTTGCACAGAACCTCATAGCTTCATTTTGCACACAGAACAAATTTGGATGGCATTGTTGGAGCAAGTCGATTTTTAGATAATGTCAGAACTGAAGGTAAAGAGAAATCTAAAATGTTTTTGATTATGTTGGTGACCTATTTGAGAATATGACTTTTTTTGCTCTTGAGTTAAAAAAAAAAAGAATACTCTTAATAACTTTTTTTTGGGCTATCTGGGTGGCTGCTGGTTAAGCAGCTGCCTTCAGCTCTGGTCTTAATTTCAGGGTCCCCTTGTTAGACTCCCTGTACAGCAGGGAGTCTATCTTTCCCCTCTCCTTCTGCCCCCTTCCTGCTCATGCTGTCTCTCTCAAATAAATAAATGGAATCTTTGACCAAAAAATAATAATTTCTCTCTGGAGAAAACCTCAATCCATAGAGACCACATTTGACCTCAGTCTTTTACAAACAAGATGCTTCAGTGGTTTCTTGGTGAGCATAGATATAGTCATAATTAGCAGTAATTAATGATTACAGCAGGTAACATGCTCAACTCCTGTGTGTCTGGGCATTTTGCTAAATGCTTTGTTCAAATCTCATTTATTTCTCACTGTGTGTAATTCTATGGGGTAGGTACCATTGTTACGATCCTTTAAAGGATAAGAATAAAAAAATTAAAAAGAGGTAAGAATAATCTGTAAAGGTTGCAAGGCTTCAAAGTTGGTCTTGGTTCTGGTGCATCAGTCTCAGTTTCCCTGTTAGTTGAAGAATATAAATGTATTACTAACCAGGAGGAGCCATAGACCCCCTAGGAGCTTTTGGCCTGGGCTGACCAAATGTTCTCCATGGCATTTCAGTGATTTCTCTGAGGACAATCAGTTCCAGTTTAAAGTCCCTTTTCCACATCTGGTGCCTTAAAGGCCCTAGAAACCTTAGAATACTTTCTAAAGGTATAATCCATGGATGCCTGATACCAAAATTGCTAGTTCCTTTTACAACATGTAAACACCTGGTCTCTACCCCAGACTACTGGGGCCTATGAATCTGTATTATAAAGCAAACATTCAGGGGAGGTTTGGGTGGCTCAGTTAGTTAAGTGCCCGACTCTTGATTTTGGCTTGGATTATGATCTCAAGATTGTCAGATTGAGCCCTGAGTTTTGGGCTCTGGGCTGAGCATGGAGCCTGCTTGGGATTCTCTCCTTCCCTCTCCTGCTCCTCCCCTGGCTCAAGCGCCTGCAGGCGTGCTCTCTCTCTCTCGTCTCCTATAAAAAAAAAACATTCAGGATGACTGTTACACATAATAAAATTTGAGAACCACAATATTAAATGAACTCTGGGCTTTTCAAAGCATCTTGCATTTCTGAAACTCTCGGATTACACTGTTTCCTATGAAGATACACACCATCTTCTGGTTGGTTTTCTGGGCTAGTTGCAGGCCTTCTTCCCTTTGCAGGGTCAGTTTTATTTCATAATACAGGGAGACGTTGGGCATTAGATAAGGGAGAATGACTGCTTATAGGGAGTGGCTCTTTGTTTCTACAGGGATTGGAGGGAGACCCTCGGATCCTGTGCTTTTAGGGGCAAGGCCTAGAGCTGATGACTGTCCCTCTTCAATGGCTCACATCCCCTCCTGCTCAGAGGGCAGTCCCAGAGGTGTGGCCTGGGATCTGCAATGAATTCACCTAGTTCCAGAGCATATATATACATATTTTTTTCCCTCTTCTGGGTCCGTGTCTGAAATAACCAGCTACAAATGGTCCTTTTGTGGACCAGACTATAGTTGAGATGGTCACTAAGAGTCCTGGCAGGTTCAGGGTTGTTTCCTGGAGCCTGGCATCCGGTTGTCAATCACATAGACTAGATATGGCTGGCTATCAGAAATTCAGGGCTGATCTCTGTCAGAATTGCCCTAATTGCCTCTCTCTATCCCAGTAATCCCAGTAACTATAACTTGGAGATTTCCACAGAACTCTGAAGATTCTTCCATAGACTAGATTAAGAATAATATGATGAAAGCCATGAAGTTTACTCCCTAGAATAATGTATATATACAAATTTTATGTACCCTTGAAGTGCTTCCATAGACTCCCCAGGGGTCTGTGGACCCCAACTTAAGAACCTCTGCTGTGGAGAAAAAGGTTGTCACCATGCGTCTGGGATTTTGGGAGGTGTCTGGGATCACTATGGAGGACTAGGGGAGAGACCTCATCTCTAGAATGTCCCTGAGATGCTCTCCTTTGATCTCAGTGCTCCTCCCTCAACTCTTTTGGCAAATGCACATCCTGGGGGCTTCTGGCTTCTGAGTTCAGTTAAGCCACCACAATGAGACAGGAATCTTGGAGATAGAGAAATCCTCAGCAGATCTGAGGGATTCAGGAACCCTGGCTGACAGACCATGAACTATCTAAAAGGCAGTGAAGCTACACTACTAAAACCAGTCATCTGCATAAATAGATCAGCTATATTGTGAATGTTTCCCAGGATAGTGGGAGTGGCAATATCTCTTGGATACAATATGTTAATAGTACAAACTGTGCTGGACTCCATAAGTAATCTCTGACTAAGGCAGATATTTCTTAGAGGCCTCAGCCAATGTACTTGAGAATTGCAGAACATTTAGCTAAACTTCAGGTATGGTGCCCAGTGAACCTTTTAAAAATAGGTATTGCAAAAACATTCAATTTCATTTTCCACCTAAACAATGATGCTATATAGTTTAGCATATTGATACTAAACTAGAAATGAGAATATCTGAAAAACTGCAACCAAAGAGAAACTATATTACAGTGTAATATGTGAGATATAATGAAGGGAAATTTGGAAGAGTAAGGTGACCATCTCTACATTTTTTGTTCAGCCAGGCTATTCTGTGATCTTGAATAATAGAATTTTTAGAAGAGCAAATGTGAATAATGACTTCAACAGGCCAGAAAAAGGGTATGAAATATTGACATATACAGACCTCATGCCACTCCCTCTCCCAAGCGGGCTATTGTTACATTATTACTAGAAAAAAATGATTCTTCTTTGCCTATTTATCCCAGATTTATTATTGTGTTATAATTGAGTGGAGTCTTCTCAAGGTACACTGATGTGAAGGAATAGAACAAATGCATATAACTCACATTTGTGACTTCCAAGTTGTATTTCCTCCATTAGGGACTACCTTCTGCCTTAGCCCATCATAGCCAGGCAAGACAGCAGTTTTATTAAAATAAAATGGTCAAATATGAGTGGTTACTTCAACTCTAACCCAGAAGCCAGATTTGTAATTGAGTTCTTTTACTGCTTAAAGAAAAGATAGATAGGATGACAGTGATGAACTGGAACCTGAAACTGAGGAAGTGAATGCTTTATATGAGAGCATGAAGAGTAGAACTTAGTTTATAACAGATCTTAAGTTGGAGCTGGAAAAAGAGCTTTCAAATTCCATTAGACCTCTCTGAACTGGAGTGATTCTTTCTTTCTTTCTTTCTTTCTTTCTTTCTTTCTTTCTTTCTTTCTTTCTTTCTTTCTTTCTTTCTTTCTATCTATCTATCTTTCTATCTATCTATCTAAGCAAACAAACTTTACCATCAAGGAATGGGTTTTGGGTTTTAGAGTCTACTAGTGATTAGTGTTCCGATGCATTATTAGCATTATTTAGACCATTGTTGAATGACTCATCAAATCAGAGGCACACTCAAGTGCCTGAATGTTCCCTTGTCAGCAGCTGCTCTCTATCCATACCTTAGGAAAAGGAATGGCCAGCCAGGCTGTGGAGCCGTGGGAAAGGAGTTTGGAAGTTTAGACCTCTTGGATTCTGGGCCACTCACTACTCAACTCCTTTTGTCTGCTCCATTTTTACAAATTTATTTTGAGATCATCTATTTCAACTTCCTCAGTTTTTAGAAGGCAACTGGGACTTGGGAGATTTAAGGGGCTCATTTAGCAATTAAAACCAGATCTTGGCCTTTATTGCAATCCTCTCCTTGACTCTTCCCAAATCCTCTTAGGTACAATTTTTTTTTTTTTTTTTTTTTAGTTTGTGTAAACTTTGCCCCCAACATGGGGCTCAGACTCATGACCCAAGATCAAGAGTTCCATGCTCTACCCACTAAGCCAGCCAGGCACCATAGATACTGACATTTTATTTGAGAATAAGGATCAGCTGCTCTCCTAAGTCCTACTTGCTTCTGTCCTGCCTCAGGATATTTTTTTTGTGTGTGTAAATGTAGAGTAGAAAAAAAAGTCACCTTAGGTTTATGTTTGGGGCTCAACTCTGTTCCATGTTAGCTGTGTGGCACTGGGATAGTCATTTAGGCCTCTGGCTTCAATTTCATCTGTCAGGTGGAACTAAAATATGTATCTCCCAGGTTGACTGAGGATTAAACAAGCATGAACACAAAAGGACTAGGCACTGGGACAGTCCAGCACTCAATCCTAGTTCTCCACTGCCAAACTCTAACCCCATCTGATCTATAAAGCCTTGGTGAATAGTGGCTCAAACAAGCTATTTTCCCCTCTCAGCCTTGGTTTCTCATATTAAAAACCAGCACCTTGGATTAGATTATATTTAAAATCCCCCCTTGTAAGATTGGAGTCCTCAGTCTTCAGCTGGTCAGCTCCCACTGCTCTGTCCTCAGCCTTTTTTTTTTTTTTTAATTCCTAAGACTGAAATTGGCAGATGAACTTTCTAAAGTGCAAGAAATTCTTTGCACTTGTGCATTAACCTGTAAAGTAAGTTTATTTTTCTTTAAAGATTTTATTTATTTATTTATGAGAGACACAGAGAGAGACAGGCAGAGGCACAGGCAGAGGGAGAAGCAGGCTCCATGCAGGGAGCCCAACGTGGGACTCAATCCCTGGTCTCCAGGGTCACGCCCTGGGCCGAAGGCAGTGCTAAAGCGCTGAGCCACCCAGGCTGCCCTGTAAAGTAAATTTTAAAATAAGTCTTCATTCCCTCATTTTATGCTGATTCTGGACCCACGGGGGTCAGGGGGCGGGCAAAGGGGTTTAAATGATACCATTAGGCTCCCTTTTCATCTCTTAGTTCTGCTTCCGCTTCTCTGTGTTGAATCTTTCCAGGCAGCAGCAAAAAACAGCTTTGTACCTCAGAGTGAGAGCTCAATCCTCTCCACCTCTTACCCCTCCACATTTCTGCCAAAGCACAGAAGGTACCCTGACTTCTTTGCTTAGGCCACATACTGATCTCTAGACTAATCACTGTGTCTCTTAGGTGGATGGCTTATTCTGGCCATCTCAAGTAACAGGACCATGTTGAGGTGAGAGGTGGAGGGCCACACTAGAATTTCATGGAAAAGGGAGGAGCAGTTTGCAAAATAATAGATATTTACCACTCATGTGGACTGCACACATCATTCCCATATGCTGTGAGCTTTTTTGGCTCTACACTGTTGCCATGGGATCTAAGACTGAAAAGGAGGCAAACAATCCTGGACTTACGGAAGCTATAATTTGAAAAGTTGACCCAATCCGTTGCACTCACTACTGACCTGTGTTGTTTGCCTTGATTGTAAGAAAAACTGTATCATATATATATTTTTAAAGATCTTATTTATTAATGAGAGACACAGAGAGTGAGAGGCAGAAACACAGGCAGAGGGAGAAGCAGGCTTCATGCAGAGAGCCTGACGTGGGACTTGATCCCAGGTCTCCAGGTTCACGCCCTGGGCTAAAGGCAGTGCTAAACTGCTGAGCCACCCAGACTACCCTGTATCATATTTTCAAACTGATTAGTTACTGGCTAAGGACCTTTTGCAGAAATTTCCCCAGAAACTATAGGATGTACTCTTAAAATGCTAGTTGGAATTGCCAGGGTCCTAGGACACCTCCATATCGTGGTTTACCAGTAGATTATCAGCCTTTGCTTCTCTTTCTTTGGCTGCATTCTGGAGAAAGGAGGCCAGGGCCAAGGCAGAAAGAGGACTTTGAGGGATCCTTAAAAGCCAGTTGAGCAGCTGGATTCTTATCTACTATGGACAGCAATTCCATTATCACAAATATTCTCTAGGTTACTAAATACTGAGAGAATTGCCCAGTGACTAGAGAACAGAAACTTAGTTTTGCTTTCAAGAACCCAGAAAAGAGAAAATGTTCATAATAGAGTGAGGATAGGAAACCACCTCTGGCTGGTTAGGCATTAGGGAAGAGACCCAAGGTTTTAGAGAAGTCCCAATAGGTACACTTCAGAATTTTCTGCCTGAGAAGCAGCACACTGCAGGCAGGAGCTTTAGCCCATACTCCCGTCTGAGGCTGAGGCCCAGGTAACTGTACAGATGCCCCACCCAACATTATAAGCTGGGGACCCATTTTTTTTCACCAGACTATAAAGTTCTCTAGAAAAGATGCTGCTTTTGGTTCTCTATCAAGTACTCATGTCTACCTAGAACATAATAGGATCCCAATAAAATTTTGTTGAGTGAAATGAAACCTCATGTCATATTTTGAAAGCATAAAGAAAACAGAACTCTTTTCTGTAGCAGCTGAATTTAACTGTCAAGTATGTCTGGTGAGGCTGCATCTTTGGCTTTTAGAAACATATTAATCATCTAATTGCCACTGTTTATGGACAAAGTATTGCATGGATCAGAATTAGTGGAACATAAATATATGTTAATATTTTCTCCTATAATATTCCAGATAATATTTTCCTACATAACATTCCAGATTTTTTCTTTTAAAGATTTTATTTATTTGTTCATGAGAAAGAGAGAGAGAGAGAGAGGCAGAGACACAGGCAGGCTCCGTGAGGGGGCCCGACGCGGAACTCGATCCCGGGTCTCCAGGATCACGCCTTGGGCCAAAGGTGGCGCTAAACCACTGAACCACCTGGGCTGCTCTAACATTCCAGATTTTAATCTTTGCTAGCGGTAATTAGGGCTCCTGGGGTTTTCTGTATCTTTTCAAGGAGAGGTCTGTTTTTTTGGTTACAATCTTTGGCCACCAGATGGCAGCATTTGAATAATAAATTCTTAATCTGTTTCATAATCCAAAATTTAGTTTCACATAATACTTTTGTTTCAGAATCAGTGCTTCAACATAAAATGTATACTGTTTTTTTTTTAAATTTTTTTATTTGTTTATGATAGTCACAGAGAGAGAAAGAGGCAGAGACATAGGCAGAGGGAGAAGCAGGCTCCATGCACTGGGAGCCCAACGTGGGATTCAATCCGGGGTCTCCAGGATCGCGCCCTGGGCCAAAGGCCCGCACCAAACCGCTGCGCCACCCAGAGATCCCTATACTATTTTTTTTAAATAAGATTGATACATGTTTAACTGATGTCTTAATCAAGATAGAAGTTTGAGAGAAAACCAGAGTATAGGTAAGAAAACAAAACATCCATGATTGTTAAGGAGAAGGTGTTTGCCTGGAGGTTAGACTCTAAAATTATTTAGAGGGGGAGTTGAGACCTGAGTCTGAAATTTATCAGATGAGGGTCTTGAGGCATGCCAAATGCATGGTAGGTCTTGAAAATATGATAGCTTGTTTCCTCCCATTTCTTAATTTGACCTCAAGATTAGTAACTCTTCTTCTCATCACAAGTATAACTGGGAGCAGACATTTCTGGGCATATCCTTGAAAAGTAGTGTTATTTTTACATTGACATAGTTATTAAGTCTTTGATGGTTCGATATTAGAGGAAGCACTGTCAAAGCAAGACAAATGATACACAGTAAAGGGATATGTGTACATTTTCAAAAGCTCCTTCTGATATAAGAACCCAGTTTCACTTCTGTCCTCCAGCTCTTCTAAGACTTTTTGTCTTCTAAGCAGTCAGAATAAATGTCCCAGCCTCAACTAGTGCCAGAATATTAGAACTGGAAAGAATTTTACAAACCAGGACTTCTGACGTTTTGAAGGAATCACAGATTCAGAGAATTTGGTGAAAGGTATGTGCCGTCTCTCCAACCATTTCCAACAAATCAATTATTCATGAATTTCCTAGGGCAGAGGTTCTCAACTGGCATAGTGTGTGCATGCATGTGTGTATATATTCCTTAGGCCCTGATTATTTTGAACCATCTAGCAGGGCTTTTTTTCCAAAACACACATAGAAAGTCTCTCAACTACCATGGCAGGGCATCTAAAGCCCTTGGTACTTTGGGCAGACAAATATTTAGTCTCTTGCCCTGAGAATCTGCTAAAACTCTTTAATCTAGTAGCCTCTGATGCCCATGGAGTGGTTTGGGACACAGAAATGATTGTTATAACACCAGTGACAAACTTACATCCTTATTAAACACCAAGAATGTTTATATTCCCAAATTCATGCTTGGATAAAATATACTAAAATGTTAATTAGTGGTTGTCTTTAGATGGTGAGAATGTTGGTAATTTAGATTTTGCTGTATTGTGCAAATTTCTAATTAGCCACAGTGAATATATATTTGGGAATGTAGAAAAAGCATTTTATTTTTTAAATTAATAGATCACAAGGGAATGCAATCAGCATTCAGTTACTTATATTAATAGCTGATAAAGCAAAAACTGGCAGGGCACCTGGGTGGCTCAGATGGTTGAGCTTCTGCCTTTGGCTCAGGTCATGATCCCAGGATACTGAGATCTAGCCCTGCATAGGGCTCTCTGCTCAGTGGAGAGGCTGCTTCTCCCTCTCCCTCTGCCTATCCCCCTGCTCATGTTCTCTCTATCAGTATCTCTCTGTATCAAATGGATAAATAAAATCTTTAAAAACAAACAAAATATGGCCAATAATTTTAACAAGTCAAATCAGTTCTCTAGCCTCGAGAGGCAGAAAGACATCCTGCAAGGCCAAATTCCAAGCCTTCCAGAGAATGACACAAATGAAGGTAATTCAAACTGTGGATCTGATTTCCCTGTTACTAGATCTAGAAAAGTGGATTTTCTTCGTTTTCCCCTAACCTTAATCTCTGTCTCTTTCACAGAGACATCAACTAACATTGTTATCCTAGCAACTTCCTATTTGTATTTACAAATGTCTAGTAGCAGCCACTGAGGTTCCATAATTTCTTTTGAGTGTTTTGTTGATGTGGCATATTATATTAAATTCCGATATTGAGCCATCCTTGAGTTCTGGGAATGAACCCTCTTGGATCCTGAAGGCTACTCTTTCAATGTTGCTTGGACCCCAGGAAATATTTTTGATGGATGGGGTTGGGGAGAGTTCTATAGATAGGTTCATGTGTGAAAGCTCTGTGGCCTGGAACCCAGACTTCTGATAAAGTATCAGGAGAAGAAGGGGAACAAATGGGACCTGAAAATCAGGGGGAGAATGGTTAGGTGTTTGGCTTGCTGGATCAGTTCTCAGGATATATTTTGTGGTAGAGAATTCACATAACAGGGAGGTAATCTACCTTCTACATGATAACCCTACATTATAAAGAGGGAAGGGGGAGAAATATGAAAAAAGATTCATGAGGTAAACATTTGGGGAAGACTTTGAGGCATTTGTGAAGTGGGAGCTTTGGAGTGGTTTGGAAAACTGTGAATGAGAGGAGGGGAATTTGGAGAAGGATTTTTTTCCCCCTGGTTAGGAACTAGATCTCTTTAATGGTTTTTGATAGATGTGAGCAAAGATTATATACTCCTTTTTTTGGGGGGGGGGGGATTTTGATTTCTGTTGTTCTTGATTCCATTTCTCATGTTTTGCATTATGTGTTTCTTCATTACATTTGTTAAATGTTTTGTTATGTTATTAATGTTATTTTTCAGAAAAGTCATTCTTGGATTTGTTACTTCCATGATTCTCTTTATAATTTGTTTGTTTTTGTCTTATTTTTTCTCTTTATTATTTTTTTCTAATTTTTTGAGTCAAATACTGAGTTCATATACATTAATATTAAAACATGTTTTTTCTTTTTATTAATTGCATTTTAAAAATAGCAAAAATATATAAGACTGTGAATTGAATGCTGGGTTGGAGCTGAGACTTATGGAGATGGCCTTGGTTGTTGATAACAAAGAAGTATTTAATCTAATTTCAATACCTGAACCATTAGGTTTCCTTGTGTCTGTCAGAGAAGGCAAAGTTCAAGATGGTAAAGTGGAAATGGCATATTATCCCTAGGATAAGGTTTTGTTTCTTGTATGTTTCACAAATATTTTTTCTTCCTGTTCTCCTAGAAATGAGTAATTATATTAGGGTCTTCTCTCTTTTCTCTTTACCTGCACCATGATCATGAAACAATATTACCCAGGCAAGGATCTGCCATTAGTCCTTTATTTTATTTTGTTTAAAATTTTTTTTCTAAAGATTTTTTTAAGTAATCTGTACATCCAGCATGGGGCTCAAACTCATGATGCTGAGATCAAGAGTTGTGTGCTCTACCAACTGAACCAGCCAGGAGCCCCCATTAGTCTTTAAATTTAGTATGCTTTTATTTTACTTACTTACTTACTTACTTACTTATTTATTTATTTATGATAGTCACAGAGAGAGAGAGGGAGAGGCAGAGACACAGGCAGAGGGAGAAGCAGGCTCCATGCACCGGGAGCCCGATGTGGGATTCGATCCCGGGTCTCCAGGATCGCGCCCTGGGCCAAAGGCAGGCGCCAAACCGCTGCGCCACCCAGGGATCCCCTACTTATTTTTTTTAAGTAGTCTCCATGCCCAGCATGGGGCCTACTGTGGGGCATGACCTCATGACCCTGAGATTAAGACCTCAGCTGAGACCAAGAGTCAGATGCTTAACCGACTGAACCATCTAGACACCTTATTTAGAATGATTTTAAGCTTCAACATTATCTTTTCGAGCTAGGAATTTGTATTTCAACTTTATTTGTACAACAAAAAATTTGTCCTCAGTTAAAGGATTTTTAATTTCAATGAAGTACAATTTATTTTTTTTTCATGGATTATTTGTCTTTTGGTGTTGTAAACTCATCACCGAACCCAAGGTCACCTAGATTTTATCTCATGTTGTCTTCTGGGAGTTTTATAGTTTTGTATTTTACATTAGGTCTATGATCTGCTTTGAGTTAATTTTTTTGTGAAAGGTGTAAAATCTGTATTTAGATTCATTTATTATTTTGCATGTGAGTATCTAGTTAAAGGATTTTTAAGTGTTACCTGATCTGGTAATTTTTTTATACATAATTTCTCTTTCTTCCTTCTCTCTCAATGTTTCCTTCCCTGTAATGAGAATCAGTGATTAAAGAGAAGAATTTCAAGGGAAAAGCATAAAACAGCTAGCAGAAGGCCATGCAACTTGGACTAGAATGTGAAGCCTCCACTTCCCATCCAATTATCTGTTTTTTTACCTCTGGCATCTGTGAGGGGTGGTAAGGGTGGGTTGCATTCCCTGGGCCGGATGTGCCAAACTGCTTCCAACTACAGTGTATTCATTAGTAGAGTTCCCTTACTTCCTGCCTGTGCCTGTTTGGCAGTTCATAGGCACCATGGAATACAGCAGTGTTCTAGAAACGATGCATTTGTCTTGGTATTGGAATCCCAAACTCTCTTCAGGATTTTGGGGAAAATGAACAAGGGCAGCTATCACCGATGGTAAGTGTGAAAAGCCAGTTCTTCGTAGAAGAATTGCCACAATTGCCACAATTTGGAAAGAACTTGTCACAGTCTGGGATCTGCCCAGAGGGGCTCTCCCAAACACCACAAAGTCCTTCAGGAATCTTTTCATCTTTTTGATGAAACTCCAGTTTGCATTTCCAGGAGCCTTGCTGGCCTGCCGAGGACAGTGTTCCAAAAGGCAGAACACCAGAGTGTTTTTAAGTTATTGGTGGTGGCAGGAACACCAGAGTGGTATCTACTTTTTGAGAAAGAGATGCAAAGTCCTTCGTGAAAGGGAGATGGACATAGACAGCGTTAGGCTGCCCAGTCATGTGGGTGAGCACTGAGGACAGGGTGGTCTTTGGGGACAAAAGAAATTCCCATGCTAGATTTGTCATGAGAAATAGAAATTGGTTCCTTCAGGATGAAATTTTTTTTGCCTCTCCTGCTGGGGCATAGGTAATATGGTCTGCTGGGTATAGAGGCACTAAATAAACTGTGTTGAGGTTCCATTTGTACCAGTTACCAGCCTTGGCAGTAATGCTATGGCATAGATGGCTCTAGTTTCACTTTGCTCGAGGAATTTACAACTCAGCATGGTTCTGACACAGATGAAGGTGGGGGGTGGAGGATTGGATAATCAGAAGGTAGAGCTCTTCCCTCCCATCCAAGTGCTCTCTCCTGTATCCACACATAACATCTCCCTTCAACGATCCCTGAGCCTTGAATTTCACTCAACGTGTGTTAGCAGGGAAGTTGAGAATGACCAAGCCTGGCTGAGGTGAAAGCAGTAACTCGGATGGCTGGAGCATGTTAGGTTATTCTTTCCTTGGTCCCCTTCATAAAAGTAGCTGTAATACTATCTATCTTACTCCTGGTTACTGAGAGTATTAAATGAAGTAATGAGGGTAGAGCACTTGATAGATGGTCACTAAATAACTAGATGATTATGGCAAAGAGTTGCTTTTGAAGGAAACTTAATGGTGGAATTGGTTCAGTCTTTATTCATTGAGAATCTTGTTTGCTGACATCAGGAACTATACAATAATGAATAGTCTTAAGAAAAGATTCATTTTGTTAGATGCCAAATATACCCTAGGACCAAAAAAGTCCTAGACAAAACAAGTTATTTTTAATGGAGAAGAATTTCAAGATAAATAACTTAGTCCTTCCTCTAAAGATAAGAGCTTGTGGCAATAGTTTCTACATTAATTAATAAACTATTAAAATTTTAAAGTGGGACAGTAATCTGATAAGTAAAGATTTTAGGTGGATTCATTTCACGGGGGTTTGGAGTGATAGTCAACTTCAAGATTAAACTCCCTGTCATTTGCTCAGGTGCATATGAAATCATTTGTTGTGCCTGTATGAAAAGTAAACATTTTGTAAAATTAAAGATGCTTGTCATTATTGTAGTATCCACCCTCTGGGTTCTTTCTTACGGGAGGGTTTTCTTTATGTTCTATCCTCACAAAACCTATGAGGCTTTAAACCAATGTGGCTAATAGCTAAACTGGTCATCAGGACATCTTCTTCTGTGCCTTATTGCTTTCTGGTTGGGGCTATTCTATGCATATAACGTAACTGTATTTTGCACATTATCTGCTCCTTATTTAAAACCTGAAGAAGAGGGATCCCTGGGTGGCGCAGCGGTTTAGCGCCTGCCTTTGGCCTAGGGCATGATCCTGGAGACCCGGGATCGAATCCCACATCGGGCTCCCGGTGCATGGAGCCTGCTTCTCCCTCTGCCTGTGTCTCTGCCTCTCTCTCTCTCTGTGTGACTATCATAAAAAAAAAAAAAAAAAAAAAAAAAAAAACCTGAAGAAGAGTTGTCCAAAAGAAAAGGACCTTAAAAGATAAACAATGAGGACAGGTTCTTTGCTCACAATCGTTTGTGGGCTAGCCTAATAGGACTTTGTATTATAATTAAAAGTGTTTCTGGATTGCTTTTTAGTGTCTCATCACTATATTCATATGGCTTCTGTTTCTTGAGAGAAAAGCCTAATTTTTGTCTTTTTAACAGTTACCTAATTGCACATTTTCAACCATACAAAATCCAACATTAAAAATGAACCAATAGGAATAATTATGACTCACAGAAGAGGTAAATGATCTGATATGTAGTTCTTGTGCTTGAGGGATTTAATTTGACATCAATAGAAAAAGGATTTTTTTCTGAAGAAAAAAAATCTTATTTAATCCACACTGTATTTAACTATAGACGTTCTATTAACAATTCATTTAATGTTTTTCTGATTTATGTGGTGCTTAACAAAGGGATTACTTTAGCTCATGCATCTCAATTCATTGTATGATTCTTTAATCTTTATTTTCATTGACTAGTGAGATAAAATAATTTTAATAAGAGATTTTAGTATGTGCATATCAAAATTGGACATATCTAGTAGGTAAAAAATAAGGACATATCAGAATTGAACAATATAAAAAATTAACTTTGTGCATGTGTGCACTTACACCCATGTGTACATATGCACTTGAATATAGGAGAAAGATCTTACTTCCTTTGAATGGAGAAAAGACACTTCATTTCCCGTGTTTTCATGGAACATTTAAAATAGTTGATCCTATATTTGACCACAAAGAGAATTTTGATATGTCTTTGTGTTGTTTTATTTTGTGCAATAATCATATATTACTTTCATAATGCAAACACCAAAATAAAAAATTAAAAAATGTGTTTTCTCTGTTTCTAATGTCTAGGATAATGTTTGGCACATATTAGGGACTCAATAAATGTTGGCTACATAAATAAACAAATGGATTTTAACATTTTTTTTAAAATATTTTTTTAAATTTTTATTTATTTATTTATGATAGTCACAGAGAGAGAGAGAGAGAGGCAGAGACATAGGCAGAGGGAGAAGCAGGCTCCATGCACCGGGAGCCGGATGTGGGATTCGATCCTGGGTCTCCAGGATCGCGCCCTGGGCCAAAGGCAGGCGCCAAACCGCTGCGCCACCCAGGGATCCTGGATTTTAACATTTGACCTACTATGTGGTAGGTATAGAACAGTAGGTATTGCCTATAGCTGTGTGATCTAAAGCCATTTGAGTTAAATGGATTTTGGTATATCACAGAACAAACCACGTGCCCTCAAATGTAACTAACAGATAACAAGTCTGCAGTCATTCCTTTAGCCCATGACCTAGGTAAAGGGCTTCAACTATGCTGTAAGGGCTTCTACTGAATTGGTTTATTTAATACTTTTGATGTACAAGTATACATTTCCCACACTTCAGGTGATAATTTAGAGAGTGAGGGAGGAGTAATAAAGGCATATGGAGTAGGGAAAGCTTTCTGACACTGAACATGCTGATTGCACTGGGTAACTCTGACGTCCTTTTCAGCTTTACCAAGAATAATTCTGCGATCTCTAAGCACACTGGCTCTTTGATTTGTGTACTTAAGAATCTTTCATTAAAAATATCTTTCATTTAAAAATATTTCTTTCCTCTTTTAAAAATATTGGCTTAGTTGATGGGGTTGGGTTTTTGCTGTAATTGCTGACTTAGTTAATTGTTGATCACTGGAATACTAGTGATACACTGTGGTGTGTACTTATTTCTTAGACATTTTCTTTTTTTTCTTAGACATTTACAATCAAGGTAAAGGAAGAGCTTATAATTGGATTAGGCTTTTCACTTGTTTCTTATTAGGTGTTTGCAATTTGGAATTGTTTGCTGCCCATAAGCAAAATTAGCATCAGTATTACAGGTATTACATTTTCCCACCCAGTAATGTGTTGCGCATCTTTGTCTTTTTTTTTTAAAGATTTAATTAATTAATTAATTAATTAATTAATTAATTTTAGAGAGGGAGAGAGAGAATGTGGGCATGAAGGGAGGTGGTGGGGGGAAGAGCAGAGGGGGAGGGCAAAGGAAGGGGAAAGAATCTCAAGTAGACTCTATGCTGAGTGCAGAGTTGGACACCAGGCTTGATCTCAGGATTTTGAGGTTGTGACCAGAGCTAAAATCAAGTGTCAGATGCTTAATGGACTGAGCTACCCAGGTGCCCCTGTGCTGTGTATCTTAATTAATAGTAGACAGAATAATAGGGCATGTATATGTTTTTTTCTCCTTTTGTTGTTTTAAAACTATCAGTTATTGAGAGCTTAGTATATGCTGGGCACTGAACAAAGCTCTTTAATCCAAAGAAATTAAGATTTCTTTTAATCTTCACAACAATTTTATGAACAGGTGTACTGCAGAAGCCAAGACTAAATGAAGATAAATAATAAAACTAGTAACAAATTCTTCCTGGCTGAAAGTCCATGCTCTCAACCATTGTGTTACACTTTTCATGTGTTTTGCATGGTCATATTCTGAAACTTGCCTTCTTTTAGAATGTTTTCATTTTAGAATATTAAGTAAAACTCAAGTATCCTGATAACTGACTCCAGCCTCCAACTTTCCCATAGCTTCATTTCTACTATATCTGGTTTTCACCACTGTCTAGATTTTCAATTCCTTGGTCCTTTTACTTTCTCCCAGATTAGTAGCCCCATCTCTATTCTATGCTAATCCCACTGTACTATATTCCAACCCTGGATTGATGCCCAGTTTGCTTTCTTTTGTTCCTATCTTCATATTAGCTGATCAGAAGCACCTGGGTGGCTTAGTCAGTTAAGTGTCTGACTCTTGATGTTGGATCAGGTCATGGTCTCAGAGTCATGGGATCAAGCCCTGTGTTGGGCTCCACACTTAGCACAGAGTTTGCTTGTCCCTTGTTTGTCCTCTAATCTTCCCACTGCTCATGCATGCTCTCTCTCTCTCAAATAAATACATAAATCTTGAAAAAAAGATTAGCTAATCAATATTAGAGGAAAAAAATCAGTAGACCTCATAGATTGGTACCACTACACATTTATGGCCTTAAACTCTTGCTGGGCTCTCCTTTCATTCTGTGGCATTGCTGTTTTCAGGTTCCTTCTTTGTCTTCAACAGTGGTGCCATGTCAATACCACGTTCTTAAGTTCTCACTTCCCTTACTTTTAGGTAGGTTTTCTCTTGCTTCATCAAACAAATTGAGGCTGTGAAGCATTATCTTGCTTAACTTTCCATCCCCTCACTGCCACTTATCTACATGTATACCATTCTTGACTTTCTTCCACAGGATAAGGGGAACTCCTACCTGTTCAAATCCAACTTCTCACTTTGACCTCAAGTCCAAGATGGAAGCGTCTGTGTTCTGGGCAGGAGGATGGAGGAAAAGATGAAGAAGGAGATTAAGGATTCACACATACTCTCTGAAGAAGTTTCTTGGAATCTCTTCCATGACTCTTCTTTTTGTATTACCATGGCCAGAATTCAGTCACAAGCCACAGGTGACCAAGTATCAGGGGAGGCTTGGTCCTTTATTTTGGGCTAATTCATGCTCAACTAAAAATTTTATTATTACAGAAGCAGCACAGAATGAAAATTGGAGATATTGA
Organism: Canis lupus dingo; assembly: GCF_003254725.2. Lineage (NCBI taxonomy): Eukaryota > Metazoa > Chordata > Mammalia > Carnivora > Canidae > Canis > Canis lupus. The sequence continues at coordinate 49,515,185 of NC_064253.1, read as the reverse complement.
ATAGTCTCTACAGTCTCTGGTAATGTTCTTTTGCACATGAAAAAAAAAAGAATTACCTCTCTTATTTTTTACTTATATTGCAAATATTTCACAAATTTAGACCTTTTGATCTTTTAATTTTGTTTTTGCTGTCTTTCATCATACAGAGGTTTAAAATTATTATGTAGCTGAACCAGGCATTCTTTTTTTTTTAATTCATTGTTTCTAGGTTTTGTATTTTGCTTAAATAGGCCTTTTTTATATGTTCTCATTATTTTAAAAAAGATTTTATTTATTTATTTGGGAGAGAGAGCAAGAGAGTGAGCACAAGCAGGGAGAGCTACAGGCAGAGGGAGAGGGAGAAGCAGACTCTCCCCTGAACAGGGAGCCCGAAGGGGGACTTGATCCTCGGCCTCTGGGATCATGACCTGAGCTGAAGGCAATTGTTTAACCAACTGAGCCACCTAGGCACCGCCTGGTGTCATATTTTCATTTAGTACTTTTATACTTTTATTTTTTACTTTAGATCTTCATTATATCTGGTATTTATTTACTTATTTATAAAGATTTTATTTATTTGAGAGTGAGAGGGAGAGAGAGAGAGAGAATGAGTGGGCAGAGGAAGAGGGAGAAGCAGGCTCCCCACTGAGTAGGGAGCCCAATGAAGGGCTCCATTCCAGGACCCTGGGATCATGACCTGAGCCGAAGGCAGATGCTTAGCCAACTGAGGCACCCAGGTGCCCCTATATCTGGTATTTAAATTTTGATCCAATGTGACATAGGGATGCATCTTTATTTTGTCAATTTTTATTTAACTCCAACTCATTTTAAATTACCCTTCATTCTCATTCACTTAAAGTACCACATTTATGGTAAACTGAATTTTAATACCTATGTTATTATATAATGTTATGTGTATTCCAGTTCTATGGGGCTATTACTAAACTTACACCTCAATTTTCATTACCATAGTTTTGCAGAATTTCTTTATTCTTCACTCTTTTCCTTCTTTTCCTCCCCACTCCTCCTCCTTTCTACTTCCATTTCACCTAGCTGAGCTTGTTGGATGCTACAATGAAGATGAGACAAACGGACACATGCTTCCATCTCTGTTTTTTCTACTGTAGAATCTTTATCCTTTTTATACTCAGCACCGTCTCATTTCTTTGCTGCCCAGCATCACCCCTTCCAGGTCTTGCATTGTGTGGGATGCTAGCATTGGAAGGATTGCTGCTTTTAGTTGACTTTTTCTATCTGATTCATCCTTTTAGTCCTTTGGATCCTGTGTGTGTATAAAATCTATTTATCACCTTATTTAAGGAATTTCCCTAAGTTCCCTGAAGATGTAAAAGCAGTTGTTGACCTCAGTATATGTGGAGTCACCTCTTTATTTCCTTTTATTTACCTTCTTTGATTGACTCATTGGTTTCTTTGGGAAGGATGAAGCTGTTCTCCAAGTCAGTGAGCTGCAAAATCTCAGAATCAGGTAGCACATGAATGTTACATGGTGCCCAGTAGTTTCAAATGGCCTTGGAAACAGTTTGCTGCCTAAAGTTCTGGCTGAACTTGTTCTGGATGCAGATAATGAAGAGGTGCTTGGTATGTGGTCCAGCAGGTTCAAAAATAGGCACACCTCTCCCTTGAACTCTATCTCTTTGGCTACTTTGCTGCTACCAACTTTGACTTTCTCTGTGGTCATAGCCTGTTTGATCAGTGTTCTTCAACATTTTATTAGCTTGTCTACAGTTACTTTTCCAGATGAACTTCCTATTCAACTTGTCAGAGTCTAATAAAAAATCTTAGGATTTTGACTTCAATTGTATTTAATTTATCAGCTAATGGGAAGGATATTAACCTTACTGACCATTTTGGATAATCAGAACAGATTCCAACGAAAGGAGCTGGGACTCTGGTGGATTTTATGAGTATGTGTCTGTGTGTGTGTACATGTGTGTGTGCATGTGCGTGTGTGTACACGCGTGCGTGCGTATGGAATGGTGGTGGTGGGAAATAAACATGGAGGGCTTTCCTTTATATTGTCATTTCAATTGAATTTTAGGGGTAAAGTAAATTTACTTGTTTAGTCAGACATCTTGAATAGAAGCTCTGATAACTTTTATGAGACAAAACAATCTATATTTAAAAAGGAAAAAAAAATAAAAAGGAATCAAGGCCAAATAAGCCAATAGAGTTTGGTTTACATTAAAATGTTAATGAATGCAGATAAAGTCACTGAATGCACACTGAAAGGTTGCCATGGTAATAGTCATTCTCATGAAATGATTTTAGATACTAGATTCTTGAGTGATGGCATGCCTTGTTATTTGCTTTAAGGCATCTTTAGTGTTCTCTTTCTTGTTCTTTCTTTCTCTCTCATTTCCTTGGAGGGTAGAAAATGGGAAAGGGACCTATACCTGATACAATTCATTGAAAGCAACAGAAATAAATTTTTACTCATTGAATCAAAAAATATATTTATTGATATGATGAAAGGATGGTTCAGAGTCGAAGGAAATGTGAAGGGGGGGGTGGTTTCAGAGGAGAATCAGAAATATAGAGCAATTCTGAGAACCTGGGAAGCAGTAATCATGAGACAGCATCTTCAGGAAGAATGAGTAAACTTTTACTATTTTCAGTTTTGTGTCCCTATGTTAAAGGTTTAAATTCTAGGAAGTTTCTGATCTGCCAAGTTTGAAAGGAAAATTCTATGTACAAACACACACACACACACATTTCTTTTTTCTTGTAGAGAAGATTGTTGCAGAGAGATTCTTACAGGAGTTTGCAACCTGTTTTTGATTATAAATTGCAAGCCATAGATTAGGGATGGCCATGCAAGGAATGCAGTTTCAAATGAAGAAAAAATTAGGCTTGAACAATTTAATTTCTCTATGCAGTTTTTAAAAAATTTGTCTTTTTCTGGGATTTTCTTTTACCCTTCATGTCTTCCTACTGTCATATCTTGTTTTTCTTCATTTCTGAATTTTTATCAGTGAATTTCATTCATGAGGGTGTTCTGCTTTATATTTTTTCTTCCAAGGACCTCCACTGTGGCACCTCCCCTAACTCTTCCTCCCTCCTAGAAATGTGACACATTTCTAGATCCTACTTTCACTCTTCCATTTCCTTAGTGTCCTACCTTTATGACTAGATAAGTTTGAAAAAAGAAATGTTACTGTATTATTTTTTAATAAGATTTTAAAGCAATCTCTACACCCAGTGTGGGGGCTTGAACTTACAACCATGAAGTCAAGAATCTCATGTTCTACTGGCTGAGCCAGCCAGGCACTCTGAAATGTTACAGCATTATTGTTTAATAATGAGTTTGTGTTACCTTTGGAAGATTGCATTATTGTTCCCAAATCTTTAATCATCTCTGGGTGTCAACCCTTTGTCAGGTGACTTTGTGGTTCCTCTTACTAGAGATGGAGTATATTTTTCTCTCACTGATGTTGGGATGGGCCATGTGACTTGCTTTGGTCAATGAGATGTTAGTGAACATGATGACAACAAAGGCTTCAAGTATGCTGACATGTTTTGGCTTGCCCTCCTCTGCTTCTGCTTTGCCATAAACATATCTTGGGTTCTTCTCTAGCCCCAGAAGAATGATGACATGTGGAGCAGAGCTGCCCCAACCAACTCACACATGCACAGTATAAGGCTGAGCTGTCCCAGCAGACTTGCAGATTTATGAGCATGAGAATAAATAATTCTTGTTGCATGCTCCTTGGTTTTTGGGTAATCTGCTAGGCAACATTTTTTTGGTAGTAGTTAACTGATATATTATTTTTCCAATGAATGTATTTTCATTTAAACGAGGGTACTCTGGACTTCCTGCCTTAATCCAAGTGCATGTTTATAGAGATTCATGCATGATAGGGAGAAAATGTGAGGCAGAAGGTATCTTGTGGGATCCCCTTAGTATACACCAGGAGGTAAAATCCTTCTAAATGTATATTGGTTTCACACAATTATCACTGTTTTTGTTAGAAAAGAAAAGTAGGTTCTGAAAAGCTTTATAACACAGTATAGTTATCCAGAATTCTTTCCCAGCTAAGTACATTTTCATTATAATTCTAGTATAGGTTAGAGTGACTCGAAGCTTGTCAGGGCTTTGATGGGCTTTTGGAACTCAATTTCATATGGTATCTAAAAAAAATATGATATCCAGAAGATTTCTAGGTGGAAGTTTCCAAGGGAAAAGTCATCAATACTTTCCTGGAAGTTGCTCTATGAGATTGATTATGAGGACAAAACTCTAGTTCGTTTTGTTTTGTTTTTTTTGGTCTATAAAAAAGTCAGTGTTTATTTTATTAACTCTTATTAAATAGGAGTCCTCTTATTTGCATTGATGATGGCAGGATTCTCACCAACCTGGCTCCTGTCCTTTCTCCTTATCCCAGATTGATTAGACATTTAAATAAACAAAAAAGTAATTTCCATTTCTTCAGCTGTTGAGAAAATGGCTATTATCTTTACAGTGGCAAGCCTTGTTTGTACTAATACAGAGTAACATAGTCCTACCCCAGGAAGGCAACCTATGGAAACAGTTCAACCCCACTGGTGTGTGTGTGTGTGTGTGTGTGTGTGTGTGTGTGTGTGTATGTGAAGTCTCACCACTAAAACATGGTCAGATGGAACAGGTGATGCCTTTTGGCATAGTCTATTGTCCAATGACAGATGACTAGGACCCTGGAAGAAGCCCAGTTCACTAGGTTTGGGTATCACAAAGTCACTGGTCTTGGCCTTAAGTGGGGTCTCAGTGGGCCTGGGTAGACTTCAGTTATAGAACTCTTGAACTTTTCTGGAAACCGAGATCTTCTTTATGTCTTATGGTATAGTTTTGTAATTTTCTCTTAATGTATATCCACATTTCTTAAATTTACTCATAGTCATTATTCTTTATATGTAAAGAGACACTTTTGCTGTTGGAGTGGGATTTAAATTTTCATTACAGTTTTGGCTTTTTGCTAATATATTGGAAAATTAGTCATTTGGATAAGTTGTTTCATAACTAGCCCCTTAGTGAATATTCTGATGAGTTTTGATTAGTTGATATCCTGAAGTTTTTAGATAGACTCTCATGTGATAATTCTTTCTCCTTTCTGATAGTTGTTTCTTTTTATTTCCTTCTCCCTACTCTCATTTGCCAAAATGTTCAAGGAACTGTTAAATAATAGTTGTAAAATTTCTTGATCTTGATCTGTCTTGATCTGAAACTTATATCTGTATTTATAAGGGGCTTGATTTATTTTATGTTTTTCTATTCAGGCATGTGTGTGTGTATACATATATACATATTTAAATATTTTGTTTTTTTATTCATGAAAGACACACAGAGAGAGGCAGAGACATAGGTATAGGGAGAAGCAGACTCTCTGTGGGGAGTCTGGTGTGGAACTCTGTGGGGAGTCTGGTGTGGAAGGTCCTGGGATCACCACCTGAGCCAAAAGTAGAGCTCAACCACTGAACCACCCAGGCATCCCTATTTTTAAGATTTTTATAATTAAGTAATATGTACACCCATCATGGGGCTTGAACCCATGACCCCAAGATCTAGCTCCACTGACTGAGCCAGCCAGGTACCCCGGGCATATGTATATTTTATTAAATGAAGGAGATTGTTCCCTAAATTTAATGTTCTGTAATGGATTATTAGAGCATGGAAATTATCTGTACCATGAAAATGTGTTATTTTCAAATTATGTCAACTGGGGTATGGAAGAAAATCACATAAATGCTTCTTTAGAAAGAAATCAAATTATAAGAACAGAAATATGAATTTTCACCTTAAAAACAGAAGTCAACTTATCATAAAGTACTTGTTAGCTAGATTTTGAAGGTTCAAGAGAAGTCTCCAAGATAAATGCATTTGCTTTGATTGAGCTGTTTTTCAGCTTCTGACACCTAAGAAGATAAGAATTTTTCTGGTACTAAAAAAATCTGTTCCTTTCCTGTAGCACACAGTAAACCCTTTGTTTAAATTACTGTCTCTAATACTTATGAAATATTGTTTAAGCAAATTATATTATTTTAATAGTTGTTTTTATTAAGATTAATGAATGGCTCATGTTGTTGTAAATGAGTCACAGTTAACTGCTAAGATCTTCTTTAAAGGCTGATTGTAATCAACATTTATATGAAAACACACCTGAGCAAGAGTAGATTAAGAAACATGAAAGAATTCTTGACAACTTTGCTCCCTGAAACTTAAACACAATGGAATAAGTAATAGAATGAGATAGTTACATGGTCATGGATAACCCCAAATTACAGTGGAAACCAAACTCACTAAGGCAATGTAAAAAATGGACTTAATAAACTTATTGGCACCTATTATGTCAAGAATTAGGCAAGAACTATATGCAACTGGTGAATAACTGAACTCTACCTCTGAAACTATATGTTAATTAACTGAATTTAAATATAATAAAATTAAAAAAAAGAATTAGGCAAGAACTTCTGAGTTATGTATATGTTGCACTTTCTTCAGCCCTTCGCTCTTCACCCCCCCTCTTCTCTGCCACCTGCCTTTTGAGACACCCACTCAGGGCAGAAGCCACTCAGCTTAATCTCCCATTTCTTAACTTCCTCAATTTCCTTTTTTTGATTCAGCTCCATTTGCTTTCTTCAGATTTCAGCTTGAAGGCAGTTGAGTCTGCTCACATTTAACTATAATATGTTGAATTAGGAAAAGAAAAGAGCTAGAGTAGAGGCTATTAGATTTAAGAGTGTTTTTCAGTGGACATAGAACAAACTTAAAAATTCTCTCTCTCTCTTTTTTCCCCTACTGGTATCCTATGAAGTTCTTCCCTACTCTGTGAGAATACTTTTCCTTTTTTAGCATGATGTGTGCTGCCCGAGCAGCCCCAAGGCTGGGAAGGTAAGGAAGGGCTTGATTTGCTCAACAGCTTTTCTCCCATCATTGAAATTCTCCTCACATATCAGTCTGGTTATTTTCTTATACATTTGCACAAGGCATGTATGGCATGAGTCACAGTAAGAAACTCATCATAAGAATGTGCCAGATTGCAAAATAGATTTCCTTTCACCCACTAATGGCAGATTCAAGATTTTAAAATTGCAGTGATGTAGTAGGCTTAAGAGTATGTTTTTTGAAGCCACATACTTCTTTTTTTTGCTAATATAAACTGCATCTTTGTCTATACCAATTAATTAAAATTGTAATTTAAGTTATTCTCAAGTTTATTTTTTAAAAATAGTTTATTTATTCATGAGAGACAGACAGAGAGAGAGAGGCAGAGACACAGGCAGAGGGAGAAGCAGGCTCCACACAGGGAGCCTGATGCAGGACTCGATTCTGGGTCTCCAGGATCACACCCTGAGCCAAAGGCAGACAGACACTTAACCGTCGAGCCACCCAGGCGAATGGAGAATAAGGCCAACCTTATTCTCAGGTTTAAAACAATTGCACATACAGAGCTGTACTCTTCAGATTGAAAATGAGTTTCATCATAAATAAACATCACACCACAAGTAAATATCACAAGCACAGGCAGCATATGCAACTTTACTGTTTATGTGTGTGCTGTGTGTATATGTTGAGTGTGTGTTGTGTGTGTGGTTTGTATGGCATGGGTGTCTTGTGGTATGTGTGTATATGTGATAGGTGTGTAGTTTGTTGAGTATTTATGTGTTGGTTATATGTGTGATATGTCTGTTATTTATGGTATATTTTTTGTGATGAATAAGTGTGTGCTGTGGTGTGCGAGTGGAGTGTGTGGTATATGTGTGGTGTGTGGGTTATGTTTGTGTTTGTGGTGTGCATTGTGTGTGTATGTATGTATTTGGTTGTAGTGTAAGTGTGGTGTTTGTGTAATATGGGTATGTGTTTGATGTTTATGTGATAAAGTGTGTGTGTGTGTGTATGTGTGTGTGGGGGGGGTTCTGCAGTGATTTGAGGCTCAGAGTTTAAAATTTTTGGTTTAAGAGTATTTCCGCATTGAGATCAATTGGCAGAGTCTTTACAGTCATTTTATCTCTTCAGAAATCATTTAGAAGGTATTTTCTTAAGCTTAAAGTATTTGTTTTTTAGGAGGAAACTTCAAATATTATAAACTAGATGAAAGTGGGCAGCCCGGGTGGCTCAGCGGTTTAGCGCCACCTTCAGCCCAGGGCGTGATCCTGGAGACCTGGGATCGAGTCCCATGTCAGGCTTCCTGCGTGGGGCCTGCTTCTCCCTCTGCCTGTGTCTCTGCCTCTCTCTCAGTCTCTATGTCTCTCATGAATAAATAAATTAAAAAAAAAACTAGATGAAAGTGAAAGTGATTTCTACATTACTATAATTTTAGCTGACAATATAGTTTAATTTAGCAAACAAAACCACTCATACAGAGTTACTCAGAGCTTCAAAAGGACCTGTCTCCTCTGCTTTTGACATGTAAATCCACACTGGTCAGTTGCAACCATTTTCTCTTCAGAGAACATTGTATGAGATGATGTGCCTCATTTTGACATTTCTATCAATGGCCCTTTGCCATCCTGTGGGAAACCACGAAGCCTAGAGATGGAGAATGAGAGCTCTTGAGTCAGAACACTTGGGTCTAAATGCTGGCTCTACCAACTAGGCGAAGGCTTAACTTTCATGAGTTTCCTCATCTATGAGATGGGATAATAGTTGTATTTACCTTGCAGGGCTGTTGAGAGGCTTATATGAGGTGGTGCTGTAGCATTGTGTTTGGAACATAGTAAGTATGTAATGAACATACATGTAAGGTGAGGATAAAGGGGATCTTTATGGATATGGCTATGTCATATGGAGGAGAGTGGAAGCTGTGAGTGAATAATTTCTTCCAATTTATAGTGAACGTATTCCATTTGGTTTGTGTATACCAATTAGATTTATGAATTAGTTCTCAGTTCTTGCATCAGTATAGCCTGATTTCTTTGTGGGGTTAATAATGCATATCTTAATGAATCATCACAAGGAATTTTAAAGATTATTGGTTCTAGGTCTGGTCCAATGTTAGGGCAAAAGTCCTTTGAGCTAAAGTTCTCTCCCTCACATGTTGAAACTGGCCCTACCATCTGTTTCCTGCTCTGGAATAGGTAAATGTCTCAGCAATGGAGAACTACTCTTGAGAGCATAAAAAGCCCTTACAAAGACCCTGGCATATAAATCACTCTGACTAACATGCAGTCATTCAGCACAATTTTAAGAGGAAACTTCACATTTTGTCTTTGCTATTTCTGGGCCCCTATATGGACATTAATGTCTGAGCAAAGTATCCATTAGAGGGACTCTGGGTGCTGAAACAGGCTGTGGATGTGGGATGTCTACTGTTTTTATTCCATTGTGCTTGTCTATCTTGTTTAATGAAGAGGATCTCAAGGCCCTCTCGTGGTGTGAGGAATGCAAATTGTGGTATCAGGGCATAGGGGAGTGGGGGATACCTACAGAAATCCAAAACCTTGCACTTGTCTAGTACTGTGGCCACTGCCAAAGAGTATTGTGAGCAAGTGGAGGGCCCAGCCAGCTGGTAAGATGCTAGTGGGACAACTGCTATATCCATCATGCAAACAAGTGCTCCTGCCACTGGCCTTCATGGTTGGTGGTGGTTTTTAACATCTCTGCTGGACTTTTGGCTGAATTTCAAGAATTAATAGCGAGTGTGTGTGTGTGTGTGTGTGTGTGTGTGTGTGTGAGTCCTGTCAGTTTTCTATCAGAATTTAGCTTTTCCTTTCTTTTCCCCTATCTTGTCTCTCTAACTTTAGTCTTGGGCCCACGGGTAAGTAAAAACGGTAAGTAGTCTTGGGCCCACAGTAAGTAATGTTTTTAGTGTCTCCACCTGTAATCCTCAATCAGTGTTAATGACAGTCATCTACTGCACCCATCCCTTTAACCCCAAATTTATCCCACATCTTCTCAATCCCATTCACCCTGCCAAGGGTTCTCTTCATTATTTCTCCAGCAAGATTTGGATCAATACCTTCACCTTTTTTCAAGGCCATCCTCAGACATCCTCAAATTATTTTCTCCAACTTCAATCACTCTCTCCAGTAGTGATTTTCTTGGAGAACATTTTTCCAGGAGAATTTTCTTGGAGTACATTTTACCCCTGTCTTGATTTTCTCCCTCTAAACTTTGCATCCGGTTTAGTGGTTTAGCCAGTTTAGCCATGCTTGTGGATCTTCCCTAATCAGCTCACCAAGTCAAGTTCTCTTTTTTTTTATGCAGATAACTCCTATTCTGTCACTTCTAACAAATCCTTGTCCACTTTTTGAAAAGATGACCGTTTTTCTCTACATCTTAGCTTATTCACTTGTAACCAAAATGTAGTTTTGCTCTTGATCAATCAATAAAGAAATCAGTACATTAAGAATGTTATTGAGCAAATATAATAAGCTTCAGCCCTTTGATATGTGCTTGAGGACATATGAAGGACTATTATATACAGGCTTGCTTTCAAGAAACTTAGTTCTGTTAGAGAAGCAATATTAATGTTCATGTATCAATAAATGAGTATGTATGCATTAATCTTTATAGTCTGCCTACACCAAGGAATTAAGGTGGTTTATAATAAAAGATAGCTTTATAGGATGTTAAAATAATGATAAATAATAAAGAGGATGTAATAGACAATTGAAAAGGAAACCTAATTTAAGTTGTTGGGCTTGAGTATAAAACTTAGAATTTAGTTCCTGGAAATTAAGCAAAAAGAGAAACAATGAATTATATAATTTCTCATTATATATATGTTTCATCATAGGATATATACCCTTTTGCAAACACTGAATTTTTCTTTTTTAGGTATTGCATACTAAGTCTGTCTTAGTACGTAATAAATAAATAAATCTGTCCATTCATTTACTCGTTGTGCATATACTATGTTCCAGACCACTATGGATATGAAGTGTACTAGAAAAACAAATTATGTCTTTATGAGGTTTTTAGTGAAGAGAGAGGGGTCAGTAAATAAAGTAACATTGGGTAGTGATGAGTACTCTGAAGGCAAATAAAGTGGACTAATGGGATAGAGAGTGCTGGGGAGGCAGGGGAAGATCTGGCTGGGGAGGTGACATAGGAGCAGTTACCCCAAATAATAATAGCAAACGATGCAAAGAGCATTTCATGAGAGGAAATAGCAAGTTCCAAGGCCCAGAGGTAGGAAAAAACTTGATATATTTGAGAAACAACCAGTAACAGAGGAAATTTGTATAATGCTGGGGAAAGGGATACAGCAGTGGTGTGAGTGGCAGAGGACTGGTATAGGAGATGAAGCTAGAGAAGGTAGCCTGTGTTTGGCTTTGTAGAGATTTGGATTTTTTTCCCCAAATGTGATTGAGGAGCTTTTGGAAACTTTGACCAGGCAAAGTTTTATTATCTTTTTTAATGTCTAATTCTGATTTCCACTAGCTACTAAATGGAGAATAGCTTGCAGGAGGCAAGAGTGGAAGCAGAAAGAATAATCAAGTCTCCTATTGGAGTCCCTATTGGGACTATTGAAAAAGTCTGAGTGAGAAAAATGGATGGCTTGGTTCAGGATTAAGTGTTCTGATTGAAGCAGAATCAACATGACTTGCTGGTTAGCTGCTGGTTAGCTGAGATTGTTCTAGGTTTTCAACTTGAGCAAATGGTTGAATGATGTTCCATCTTTGGAGATAGTGAAGACTCGGCTGGTTTGGAGAGCAAAATCAGGAGTTCTGTTATGGACATGTTCAATTTGAGTTACTTATGAAATAACTCGTTGAGATGTAAAGTGGACACTTGGATCCATGAGTATGGAACTCAGGAGTGTGATATACATTTGGTCATCAGCAGCACACTTAAGTTGTGTCTATCACTATTTCAATGGAGCACTTAAAGTAATGGACAGAGTTTTCAGTGGGGGTTAGTATAGAAACAATTTTCAAATGACCACCTGGTGACTCTATTGGCCATGGTTCTCCAGAGAAATAGAAGTAATAGGATGTGTATGTAAACTAACAAACAAATAAATAAGATTTATTATATGGAGTTTGGTCATATGGTTCTCAAATCTGCAGTTGGCAAGCTTGAGACACAGGAGAGCTGATATGTATGTAGTTCCAGTCTGAGTCCAAAGGCCTGAGAACCACGGAAGCTGATGGTATAAATTCCAGTCTGAAATCAGGCAGGCTTGAGACCCAAGAGGAGCCAATGTTTTGATCTGAGTCCAAATGCAGATAAAGACTAATGTCCCAGCTCAAACAGGCAGGAGTTTCCTCTTATTCAGCCTTCTGGTTCTACTTAGTTCTTCAGTTGATTGAAGGAGGGCAATCTGCTTTACTCAGTCTTCTAATTCAAATGTTAATCTCATCCAGAAACACTCTCAAAGATACACCCAAAATGTTTGTCCAAATGTCTGGGCACCCCATGGCTCAGTTAAATTGACACATAAAATTAATCATTAAAGTGACAATAGAGCATTACATCAAACTATAATTCTGTGAAGAGTGTGTGCAGATAAAACAGGAAGTTTTTTGGTGATCAGTCCATTATAAAGTTAGAACCTGTAAATGCCAGAGGCAGGCCTGGCTTGCATGACAACGATTGTTTTTCCTGATTGTGAAAGAATTTTAGTTTTTTTCTTATAGAACTTTAGATTTTAAGCAGAGCTGAATCCAGTGGGCCTGACAAAATGAATAGTAGATAAATAAATTAATTGACCTAGTGAATCAAGTAATTCATCAACCCATTAGACATTTATGGAGATTTTTAAATTTGCCAGATATTATCTGGCAAACCATTAGGTCACAGTCTATTTGGGAGACTACCACATGAACAGGTAAAAACTATGTTTCAGTGCTAGTGCCTGGCCATGATGAAGGTATGAGGAAAGGGCTTCAGAAGAACAAAGGAGGAAGAGACAATTCTGATGGAGAGAGGGGTAGTGGCCAGGGAAGGGTTCATTGAAGAAGGGTTCTGCTAGGAGGAGGAGGAGGCAGAGGAGTTGTGTAGAGAGAAAGTCGTGGAGGTATGGGAGGGCCTGAAGCGTCTAGACAGAAGTGAGAAGTTCAGTGTGACTGAAGTATAGGGTACATGGTATTAAGTGGAGGGAACCAATTGGGCCCAGAGGGTGAAGGACCTTGTATTTCTGCCTAGGAAGCTCTGATTCTCTCCGGCAGGCCAGCGTGTCTCCACCTTGAGTGAGCACAAGAATCACCTGGGGAGTTGTTAAAAATGGAGATTCCTAGGCCTTCTCTCTAAGGAGATGGATGCAGTAGGTCTGGGGCACAGAAAGTGACAGCTTAATGAGTTCCCTAGCTGATTCCATTGCAGTCAGTTCACAGACCCTACCACCACTCTGCAGTATGGAGGCTTTTCAGAAGAGGGAGTTGACATGACCTGATTTATTTTTAGGAAGATAATTCTGCCAACTGTGTGGAAAATGGACTATCAGGGAAAATGTATAGGAAGTTGCAGCACCAGGCATCCTGGTGAGAGATTATGATGACTGGGGCTAACGTGTTAGTGGGGATGAAGAAATGGGCTCAAATCTAAGAGACCTCTCTGAGTTAGGATACACAGTTGACCTGAGTAGGAGAAGGGCTAAGGAGAGTGAAGGTAAGCTCTCAAGTGTCTAGTTGGGAAGAATGGTCAATAATGGCTGGCACTTGGTAACTACTTTTTAAATGAATGGGTGAATAAATATAGGGCAAAAAGTAGGTGGGATGGAGTAAGAAAGGAAAATTCAATTTATAGGTTATATTTGAAGTTAATATAGGAAAAATTGATCTGGTATTGATGAGGAAAGCTCATGCAGGTTTGGAGATATGGATTTGGAAGTTGTTAGCATAGAGATAGTTCTTGAAGTAATAGTAGAATCTGAGGATATAAACTTTAAAGAGGCTATAAACTATCAAGAGTATATAAACTTTAAAGAGAAGAAAGCCAAGCATGCAAACCTTTTGATGTATTTTATTTTATTTTATTTTATTTTATTTTATTTTATTTTATTTTATTTATTTTATTTTACAGAGAGAGAGGGAGAGAAAGAGCATGAGCCAGGGAGAGGGGCAGAGGGAGAAGCAGAGTCTTCCTTGAGCAGGGAGCCAGACAAGGGGCTTGATCCAGAAACCCCCGTAATCATGACCTGAGCCATAGACAGAAGCTTAACTGACTGAGTCATCCAGGTGCCCCATTTTTGTGTGTTTAAAGGACAGAGGAAAACTAGTTGGCAGAGAGAGAAAGTAGTTGAAGTTAGAGGATTCATAGGAGGTATGTTTTGAAAAGTTTTGAAAATAAAGGAAAAGTTACAGAAAGTATGTGTGCATGTATGTAAGTCTGAATGTGAATGTGAGCGTGTGTGTATGTGTGTGTGTGTGTGTGTGTGTGTGTGTGTGTGGTGGAGGGACATATTGGGACTATGTTGTCAGAGTGAATGCTGAAATATGTTCTCCCAAAACTCTTCTCTAAGATACAGAACAACATAGAAGTTGTGGCACCAACCACCTGTGCAGTTGAAAATCTGCATATGGATTTTGACTCCCGCAAAACTCAAATACTAATTGCCTACTACTGATTAGAAGCCTTATTGATAACAGTCTACTAACACATATTTTTGTATGTTATATGTATCATATACTGAAATCTTACAATAAAGTAAACTAGAGAAAAGAAACTGTTATTAAGAAAATCATAAGGGGGACGCCTGAGTGGCTCAGTGGTTGAGCGTCTGCCTTCTGCTCAGGGCGTCATCCCAGTCCAGGTCCAGAGATCAAGTCCCGCATCAGTCTCCCTGCCTGCTTCTCCCTCTGCCTATTTCTCTGCCTCTCTCTCTCTCTGTCTCTCATGAATAAATAAAATCTTAAAAAAAAAGTCATAAGAGAAAATACATTTATAGTGGTGTATGTTACTTATTGAAAAAATCCAAAGATAAGTGGACCCATGCAATTTAAATCTGTGTTGTTCAAGGATTAACGGTAGTTTGCCAGATTTAGCTGTCTCATAAGGTCATTCTTGAATCATGATAGAAAGGCCAGGCAGATCAACAGCATAAAGGAAGATAGTAAGATAGTAGTCTTTCTATTTGTTATAGCTGGAGGACAGTGCTTATTTCAAGTAAAAGCTATTTAACTTATTTAGACATGAAGTGGGCTAGATATATTAATGTCCCATTCCCACAGCATTTGTTACTTTATAGCATTCAGGTTATAATTAGCCTTATTATAAGCCTTATTATAAAATTATCTCTCTCCTATATGTTAAATTTTTACAGATTTTGAAGGTATATTAGTACACCTACCAGTAGATATGATGGTGCCCAACTTAATTAAAAAAAAAAAGTTGTTAAAAAAAATCCCTGCTAATCACTGCTATATTATTATATTATATATAATATATAATAAATTATTATATTATATATAATATATAAATTTATATTTATTTATATAAATAAATATAATATAAATACTATATATTAATATATAATATTAATTAATATATTATAAACATATACTATATATATATGTAAATTCTGTTAAGGATTGTTGTCCATTTGTGTTTTAGGCCTTAAAGGTCTTTTGGATTGGTAATTGTATGTTCCTTGTATATTAAGTCCATTAAGAACCCTTTGTTATATTTGTCATCATTGTTTTTCCAGTCATCAATGCACTAGTGGAAGGGAAGTGTTAACAGATTTTAAAATAGGCTTTCCATCAAATTTGGAGGCTTAACAGCCAGGCTTCTTGGCCTCTAGTCTTTATCCTTTTGTCTCCATTTTTGCAAGTTCTTTAGCTGGGCCTAAGGAAGGTCAGTCTCCTTACAGAATCAATGTCCCTTGAAAACAAGGGTTCCTCTGGAAAATAAACTGAGGATGAGCTCATGGATCATATTAGCTGTATGATTTAGCTTCCTGTCTTCTCCCCAAAAACTCAGGCAAACATACCTGGAACTACTATGGCAGTTGGAATATTGAGTTTTCTTGAAGCTGAATGCCAGGAGAAATGTTCTGGAGGTTAATAGAAAGACAGGCATGTATTCATGTTTGTTGGATAAACAGGAGTCCAGCCATTTAAGTATAGACTTTCTTTTATGGCTTACTTTAAAGTGTTAAATTCAGCATCAGATGATTATATATATAAAAAAATCTGATCTCCACTGGGGAAGGGAGAGGTGAGAATTACTATTGTATCATTTTTCAAGTCTCCTTTTCTAATAGTTTATTTTTGTTGTATATTGACCTTGTTTACTGGTAAATTTTACATTCACTTATTTATAGATGTCTTTTCTGAGATAAGTTTTCTTAGTGCTGATGTTTATTTTTCCTTACATGGAAGAATTCATCAGTGAAATCAACTATCTGGAGATTCTTTTGTGGAAAGATTTTTAAATGATAGATTTAGTGTCTTTAATAGCTACAGCTCTATTTGGATTTCATTTTATTCGATTTCTTCCTGTATCAGTTGTGTTAAGCCTTATTTTTCTAGCAGTTTGTCCATTTCATCTAAACTTTCTGATTTATTGGTATAAAGTTGTTCTAATAATATTCCATTAGTATCTTTGGTATCTGTGGACCCTGTAGTAAGTCAGTCTCCATTTTAATTTTTGGTATTAGTAATCTGTGCCTTTTCCCATTTTCCTTGATTAGTCTTGCTAAATAAAGGACTCTTAGTTTTATTAGTCTTGAAGGGAAATCCCTCAATGTCAGGCTTTCTTTCCAAGGCCTCCCATCTTCAGGGTCTCAGGACGCTGAAGTCCAGGCTACTGAGGCAGACCCTGACTCCTGTGTTTTCTCTCCATCTCCATAAGATTACTGGTTTCTCTGCCTCTAGCATCTGTTGTGTGCCTGGCTTTTCAGTATTCCCACCCCCAACTCACTACCCCTACCACACTAAAAATCATCATTTCCTTGAGGGGAAAAGAGACAAAGAATACTGTAGTCACTTCAGTAAGTGCCCATTTCCTTTGGAATCTTGGCCCTTCAGATCCTGGCTATCCTGACAGGTCTCTCATACATTTAAACAGATGGCTTAAACTTCATACCATACAGCTATCACCCTCCAATTCCATATCCCACTCTCCCAATCTGTAGGGAATCATTACTTTTTATGTCTATAGATTTGTTTATTCTAGACATTTCATAATAATGGAATCATATAATATGTAGTCTTCTGTAACCACCTGCTTTCACTTAGCATAATATTTCAAGGTATACCATACTATAGCATATATCAGTGCATTATACCTTGACAAATGTCATAATCCTTTCCAAGTTTGTATCAGTTTTCAATATTTTATTCTTTGTTTTCCAAAGTTGTGAAATGCCATTGAGAGTTCCTTTAACTTGTTTTTTTTTTGTTTTTTTGCCAGTTTACTTCTTCTGGTATGTGCTCATGCTTTGGTTATAGCTAGTTTCATATTTTAAAAAAATATTATTTATTTGAGAGAGCATGAGAGAGCACAGGGAGGGGGCAGGGATAGAGGAAGAAGCAGACTCCATACTGTGCAGGGAACCCAATGTGGAACTCTGTCCCAGGACCCTGGATCATGACCTGAGCCAAAGGCAGATGCCTAACTGAGCCATCCAGGTGCCCACCACTCTCATATTTGAGAGCATCATAACTACCTGCCTTAACTAATCCTTGCAATCTGGGTTCAAATTTCACAGCAGCATCCTTGTTTGTTTAATGTTAATCAATTTATGCCAAGATCTGAAACCATGAAACCAATCTACTAGCAGTGGAAGGTTCTTTTTTGGTCTTCCTGTAATTACATCTTTTTTGTTTCAATATGGCAGCTAATGTTAACACTTTGGCTTGAATTCTAGTTGAAATGATTTGGATTATCTTTTATTGCAGCCTTCAGTCCAAAGTAGATGTGTTTCTTTTCAACCATAATTGGCTTTCTGTTTCTACAATTTGAACTAACATATGTTAGAGCAACATTACTTTTTAAAAAAATTTTTAAATATTTATTTATTTTTACAGAGAAGGGACAGAGGGAGAGGGAGGAGAGAGAGAATCTTAAGCAGGCTCTATGCCCAGTGTGAATCCTAACATAGGGCTTGATCTTACAATCCTGAGATTATGACCTGAGCTGAAATCAAGAGTTGGCCACTTAATTGACTAAGTCACCCAGGTGCCCCATCTTGTTTTTTATATTCATTGAATTTTTGTCAACATAGTTTATACCATAGCTTCATGAAAGACTAGATCTCATTCTGTCCTTGCTTTTCTGTTGCCATTTTTCAAAGCTAATTGCATCCAATTTCACTTCTAGCATTATCACTTTTTGTTTCTTTGTTGCATTTTAATCTTTGTTGTAAAATATTATATCAATTTATCACTAGGAGACAAGGAGGCAGCACAACTGTACTCTTTTCTGTCTGTGCAAGAGATGAATAACAAATGCGCAGTGCTCAATTACTGACAGACTTTGAAAGAAGTGATGTCATTTGTCATTGATCATGCCGCCCATCTGCTATATAGTGATTTGTGGTCTGAAGGCTAGCAGCAAAGTTTGCACTTTATGTGATTATTCACAATTAATATATGGTGGTAACTGAAATTTGAATGGTGGTAACTGTTTTGTTGAATGGTGTTAATTTAACTAAAGCATGGTAACTGAAATTTGTACATGTTGGAATGGTGCAAAATGAGGGATGCCTATAATCTATTTCAATTGATCATGTATCTTTCAGCCTCATCTGCTTAATAAAGTTGGGTCTTAAACTAACTCTGAATATTTTATTTGAGGAAGAATCTTGAGGCTCTGCCATTCTAACCTTTGAGTTTAAAAATTATCCAGCTGCCTGATCCCTGTGATTGTCTTGTCAAAATGTGGTCTCCTCCTTGCCTCCTACCTCCACTACTGAGGCCTTCCGCAGCTCTGCCTCTGATACATGTCATTTCCTTTTGTGGACAAAACAGCAAAGCCTTCCCTATCTCTGATGTCTCCTGTTCTCACTTTCTCTGTTTTTGTGATTTAGAACTGCCCTCCAGAAACACATGGCAGCCGTTACCTGGCTTTATAGCTTTTACCTTCTAGCTAGGATGAAAGTTTTGCCTTAGCACCCATAGTGTCAGCCAGCTAGACCCTGCCTCTCTAATGAATAACTCATAAACACTGAAAGCACTATTTTCCTTGAAGAATGCCTCATAGTGGCTGTTACAACCTCTCTTTCAAACCTCAGGCCAACCTTTTATTTTCCCCTTAAAGAATTTAAGCTTCAAAACCTCTTCTTTAGTATTTAACTTGAGCTTTAAAGTCTTTCAAAGGAAAAAAAGGTTCCTGAGGAGGTTCTCTTTTTTCTTTGGAACCTTTGAGGCATTTTCAATGTGACAGAATATGTTTTAAATGGACCCAGAGAGATTCCTTGTGGTTCTTTTGTGCCTCCAAGCACTCAGAACATGGCTAGGCACAGAGGAAGCATTTAACAAACATTTGCCACTTTGTTAATTGAAATGACTAACTATAGGCATACTTTGATTTGCACATAAATTTATTTCTGAAAATTATTTTTTTGAGGATGGGGAGGGACATAATGATGCTGGTTTGGCAGGGGAAGAAAACTAACTCTGAGATTATTAAGGTGGATCCTCTAGCAGTGACAAATTCAGACATCTTTTTGATGATGCTATTTATTTATTTATTTATTTATTTATTTGGAAATCTTTTTTTTTAAAGATTGTATTTATTTATTTAGGAGAGACACACACAGAGAGAGGCAGAGACATAGGCAGAGGGAGAAGCAGATTCCCTGCAGGGAGCCCGATGTGGGACTCGGTCCTGGAACCAGAGGATCATGCCCTGAGCTGAGGCAGACGCTCAACTTCTGAGCCACCCAGGGGTCCCTTGATGATGCTTTTGAAAATGAGTGTTTTGCAGGCAAAAATATCTTTTAAGTCCATATTTTAAATATTTGCTTCAGATGTGATAGCTATCTATTAGTGAAAAGCTTTCACAGTCCAAACAAAGGATTGGTATTTGAAAAGGTAAGGCTATGAGACTTGGGAGAGGTGTTATGATTTGTTCTCTCAAGGGAAAAAGCATAAAAGCTAATGGGAATTTCTTCTGGAGATATGATTGTGGCCAGACTGTCAAATCTTCCTTGTTGAAAATTTGGACTATTTGCCTTACCATTTTGTCTCATCTATTTTAACTATGAATTCAGTAGACACCTAACTGTGTGTATAGCGAGCATAGCCTTTTTACTACTGCTATTATTTCTGAGCAGCATAAGGGCTGTTTGAAGGTAGGGACCAAATCCACTGGGTAGTCTTGTCTTTGTTTCCTATAGTCCCTAGCAGTGAAGGGGACTGTGCATACAGTGGGTATCTAAAAGTGTTTATGGAGTGATTAAATCATATGTTCTTTATCAGTTTGTAAGATCCACTTTGGGAGAATCAAAGATCAGTAAGAAGATCAGTTCAAGGCACAACAAGAAGGATCTGAGAGCTCATGGCACCATGTCATGAAGTTAGATTCAGAAACAGAAAAGCATAACTCTAGGAACTTCTTTGTGATGTGGTTCATCACATGATTCAGATTGTGTAAGGTAAAATGCCTAATACTAGTGCCAATTTCACCCCCAGACAGCACAGCTCAGTGTTTACTTAATTTGGATTTTGTTCATTGTATGTTAGTTTATGTTTTAGATGAAAAGTTTCTAGAAAGCAGAAGGCTGAACTGTGAACCCCAAAATTCATGTGGAAATTCTAACCCTCTAGTACCTCAGAATGTCAGTGTATTTGTATACAGGGCCTTTTAAAGATGTGCTTAAGGAAAAATGAAGTCATATGGGTGGGCCCTAATCCAAATATGACTGATGTTCTTATAAGAAGAGATTAGGATGTGAACATGCATGGAAGAAGACCATGTGAAAACACCAGAAAAAGATGGCCATCTGCAAGCCAAGGAGAGAAGCTTCAGGATAAAACTAACCCAGCTGACATGTTGATCTTGAATTTCTAGCTTGAATTTATAGCTCAAGACTATATGTAAAATAGAATCCTATGGGGGGCAGGCAGAAATGCAACAGATGGACAGAACTTTTATTTTTTCTCTTATTGGCAGGTATGACATTTAAAGGTCACAAATTGAATCAGTCATAGTCAGACAGGATCATAGATTTATTATGTCTTCTTTGGTGGGAGATGGGGGACAGGAGGGATTTCTGGGCCACTTCAGTGCCATGGAGGGTTTAGTGGAGATTATGTTGAAAAATGGTTTTGGAGAGAGATTTGGAAATGATCAGTATCTACTATAATTTAAAAGCAGTGACTTTAAATAACACAGTCTATAGCTGTACTTCAGTCTTATTAACTTTCAGGGAAAAATAAAATGGTAATATTAAAACACTCAATATGTATCCGTTTTTACCTCCACCCACTATTGCAAGACTTCTTACCCAGATGTTGGTCTTCTTACCCCTCCTCTTTGTTTCAAGTGATTCTCAGGAAGAAATTCTTCCATAAACACAGGCCTCTCATGATCTTTATCACTGTCTATCTAATTGTCTGTTAATTGCTAACAATTTAAAGACTTGTTTAATATGTTTCATAAGTTTTAAGGTAGTTACGTTTTTATTTTTTAGGATTTTATTTATTATTGTTCATGAGAGAGAGAGAGAGAGAGAGAGAGATTGAGAGAGGCAGAGACACAGGCAGAGGGAGAAGCAGGCTTCCTGCAAGGGGCCCAGTGTAGAACTCAATCCTGGATCCTGGGATCACGCCCCGATCACGCCTTGAGCCGAAGGCAGACTCCCAACACTGAGCCACCCAGGCGTCCCAGTAGTTTGGATTTTTAAGTTTGTTTATATATTTTTCATAATAAGACTAATATAATCACAGTAAAAGAAAATTTAAAAAAGAGACAAGAGAAAAAAATCACCCATGGTCTCACCATTCTAAGGCAACTGAAAGCATTTGGTGGTTTTTCCTTTCAGCCTTTTTATTCATTGCATAGAATTTTTCTCCAAAAGTTGCAATTCTAATGTATACACAAGTTTCTATACTCCTTAAAAAAACTTTATATTGTAAATATTGTGGCATAAGCCTTGTCAGTGGTACAACAGAATTTTCTTAAATATCATTTTAGTGATATATAATCTAGCATTGAACTGATACAATAGTTTACTTATAAGTTTCCCAATTCTTGGACATTTAGGTTGTTTCAAATTTTTAAAAAGTGATTATAGGACAGCCTGGGTGGCACAGCATTTTAGTGCCGCCTTTGGCTGGGGCGTGATCCTGGAGTCTCAGGATCGAGTCCCATGTCGGGCTTCCTGCATGGGGCCTGCTTCTCCCTCTGCCTGTGTCTCTGCCTCTCTCTCTCTCTGTTTCTCATGAATAAATAAATAAAATCTTTAAAAAAAGATTATAAACAACATGGATATTTTTGACGATGGATATGTTTGAACATAACTTTTTTCCCTCCCTGTTTTGCATGTCTCCCATTTTCTGAATTATTGTGTGAAAAGGCAGACTTATTTTTGTGCAGAAGCTTAGCGAATGTCCTACTGTTGTTGATAGAGTCTGCTGTAGAGACCTTGTATAGAGGCCACTTTCTCATTTTAACTTATGGCAAGATCCCCAATGGCTTGGGAGTACTGTCACTGCCTTTTGGGGGAATCATCTATCTAGTTTGTGGTTAGTGTATTTTGCTTGAGAAGTTTGCACTGTCAGTCTAATTAAATTCAAGATAAAGATGAGATCAGAATGCATCTAAGACTTGCATGAGGAGATGATGGACATCTACTTCGTAGTCTCAGTGACACTTCACATATCACTCTCGAAAGCAGACACAGAGAAGCAGCTCTGTTGCACTAACCAGGGAGGAGACCCTGAGTGTGCAGACTCAGTAACTGTGTCACTGGATTGTGGGTCTTGCTTGGGGAACAAGATAACAAGTTTTCCTAGAGTTAGAGGGAATGTTTCTTCCTACCCATCATATTTCCTTTGTTCTGGATAGTCTTCTGATTGCTGTTTGGCTTCTTCATTTTCTTTATACTAGGACGGTGGCAGTGCAGCATGTAACTCACTGTGTTTGCCTCTTTATTCCAGCAATGAGGAGGCTACTAAAGGAAGAATATACTGCTCTATTTTGTGGGCTCACTTCACTCCCAATGCCATCTTGCTTTCTTAGTTTTATTAGCTCTTTGCTTTATCTTTTTATTTTGGATTTTCTCTTGTAACATGTTTACATATTTCTAAGTAGCCTTATATTTGTTTCAGAATAAGTCATAGTTTGAATGAAGATTGAGGGATTGGCTTTTGGGGTTTAGGAATTGGTCCAGTCCATTTAGTATGAGCTTGTCACTGAGAGGTCACTCATCTTGGGTCTAGTATCTGGATCTGACTGATCCATAGCCAGACAGTGGATCTTGGTGATTCAAACTCAGTGCTATCTTTGAGATCTTGTCATTAAAAAATCCAGTACTCTTTGAGGCACTTTCCTCCTCCACTTTGAGGCCTTTTCACAATGCTGGGTAGAGTTAGATAATATTTGTTTGGGGGTTAAAAACCCAGCTATGCTTAAGTATACTTACCCCTTTTGTCTTTTCTGCCTCCTTATACATTTTACTTCTGTACTTTAAACCTATAGAAACTTTGGTTTTGATCTAAGGAGAAGTGAGGATTTAGCTTTTAGTCTAGATTATTCAGCTAATTAAATGTTACAATTTAATAATTTAGAATTTTGGAACTAAGCCCTTTTAATACTTAGTAACTCTTATATCGTTGAAGTTCCCAGCATTTTTTTTTTTTTAGCTTTTATTTTTTATTTACCTCATCTTCCCTGAGGAAGATCTTGAAGGTAGGGACTTCTTCCTCTTTGAAGTCCTTACAGAACTGAGACCAAGTCTTTGTCAGAGCAGGAGCTCAACATATGTCTGCTGAATTGAATACTCTCACCTCCAAATAGGCTTGAGAAGTAAAGATGTCTACACACACTATTCTAAGGAACAGAAAGCAATACTGCTAATAAATATATATAGGATTGATAACCTTTACCAAAGACTCCACTCATTCAGTGATGGCAAGGAAAGACCCACTCACTAGAGATGTTATGCTAAGTTCTCGTTTAAATTCCATTTGCAATTAGAGGAGCTTGTTAAATTTCAAGACTGAAAGGTATTTGTATGAAGAGTGCCATGGTGATTGTGTTTACTTTTAATTTGGTAAATGTTATTTCTATTCGGTTGCTTGAAATTAAATTACAGATCTTAATATCAGTGAGAAATATCCAAAATATTGTATATATGGTGAGAATAAGAGCCATTGTAGTCATGGCAGGCAAAGAGGTTTTGATTTGAGGTGAAAATATGATTTCTTTGGAACTCCCTTCTAATCCTCTAGCATGTTTTCTTAACTTCCTTCAGTGACTCAAATATTTTGAGAGCATACGGAGGTCAAGCCATTTGAACATTTAGAAATAATAACTGTACTTAGTATCCAGTTCATTACTGTGAGATTCCTTGAGAACAAAAGACACAGAAAAGGGATTTTTTTTTAAAGGCACATTTCATTCAGGTGCATTAGATCCTGACTAGGGAGCTAAAATAACCCATTTTCAGAGATTTTCAGAGTGATTATGCTCTGCCTTTGGTGAGGAGTAGCTCTGATCAAGAGAGTTTTAAAAAATCCCATCAATGATCATCCATTTTCTCATTTGCTTTTGGCTGGGCATTTTCTTGTCATTGTAATGCATGCTTTGTTGTCTGTATCTATTGTTAATAAAACAACTTCTTTCGTTTGGTGGGGGTGAAAGGTTTGATATGTGGCCCTTGGATTCCTGATGATGGACAAACATTCACACACACTGTCTACTGTTGGCAAAATAACCCAGTGAAACTGGGCATCCAAGGTATAAGGTATCTATCTATGTTTGAACACACTGCATTGGACATACAACTGCCAGCCATAATCACATGGGAGATGAGTTCTTTAATAAAATAATGTTTTATGCCTATGTGTAACCACTAACAGAGCAGTTTCTTTGATTAGAATAAAACATAATTCTGGGGTGAGACTAGAGCATTAGCTCTACATGTGAAATTCATTTACTGTTATTCATATTCAATTCTGTGTAGGAATGGGTTGAAACCAGAAGGGTACAAAGTGCCAAAAAGTCATTTAAGTGGTTAACTTGATAAAAACAAAGACCTTGGTAGTAGAATCATCCCAAACTTTTGTGAAAAGAAAGGGTATGGCCATGAAAATCTTTTGTATTACAAGATGTTTTCTGGTTATCTTATGACAAAAGAATGGTCCTTTTAAAAGATATGTTATACATTTTTATTTTTCAATAACTATTCCAAATTCACTGATCTTTTCTGTGACATTAATAGCTATTTTTAAAAAGTTTATTCTGCTTCTTCAAGGCAAGGGTGATATTTTTATCAATGAGAGAAAATATCTGCTTTTCAAAAGAACTCTTGCTATGGAGAAACATCTTGAAAATGGATATTTAGAAATGCTTCAATTATTATGTGATTTTGTGCTTAAAACAATGTGTTTTAACCACAAAAACCTTGAAAATTTGGGCAGCCTGTGTGGCTCAGTGGTTTAGCACTGCCTTTAGCTTAGGGTGTGATCCTGGAGACCCAGGATCGAGTCCCATGTTGGGCTCCCTGCATGGAGCCTGCTTCTCTCTCTGCCTGTGTTTCTGCCTCTCTCTCTTTCTCTCTGTGTCTCTCATGAATAAATAAATAAAATCTTAAAAAAAAAAAAACCTTGATAATTCTGTACTTCAAAAACCAGAATTTTCTAACTGGTATAAAAGTTATTAGAAGAGAAAGTCAGTGAGTTTGATTAGCTTATAAGATTTTTTTTAAAGATTTTATTTATTTATTCATGAGAGACAGAGAGAGAGGCAGAGACATAGGCAGAGGGAGAAGCTGGCTGCCCACAGGGAGCCTGATACAGAACTCCATCCCAGGACTCTAGGATCAGGACCTGAGCCAAAGGCAGATCCTCAACTGCTAAGCCACTCAGGCATCCCAGTTTATAAGAATTGATTGACACCAAGATGCTGGGAATTTATAAGCCTAATTTCAACAAAGGCCTTTCCATAACTGATGGTTGGGATTAAAGAAATCATGATGTTGAAACCTTTTTTTCCCATCTGGCCCTATTATCCATATGTTAGGTTTTCAGCTGTGCGGCCATTAAAACCAACTATTATATGTGAACATAGCATCCAACATGAATTTTTGTGTCATAGAGTTGAAAGAGTCTCTTAAAACAATGAATAATAAATAAATATCATTCAAAAATTTAAATATTTTATTTTTAATAAATAAAAAGTTTTAAAAATTAGTCATAAATTTAAAATAATAAAATTCATATATAAGATGCTTGAAAGATTCAAGTTATATTCATGTAATTTATAAATAAATATAATTATCAATAAAATTTATAAATAAAAAGATATCTATGGAAAGTATAGTTGAATCTTTTTACTGTTAGGCATATACAATCAAGAAAGTTCAGAGATCACTGATCTATACATATAACAGAGTCTAAATCCCAGATTCCCAGGAAAGAGAAAGATTGGTTTAGTTGGGTCACATGCCCATCTCTGATCCAATCATCTGTGGCCCAGGGAGGAAGGTAGCTTAATTATAGGGATCCAGTTAGCTGAGTGTTTAGGATTCCAGTCATAGCAATTAACATGATTTCATGGAGAAGCAACAACTTATTATCATATGAAAATTCAATATTGTCATATTTGTCTCCTCTCAAGTATCTACTTGCTTAATAACAAACAGCCTGACTCTTCTTACCACACAACATATTTTTCTAGTCATTTTTACTGATGAATATTGTAAATTTTGACAGTGAAAATGCAAATTCAATGTAAATAGATTGTGAAATAAAATTGTCACTCTTACAAACATTTAAGGATTTCATGAGGTTGAAGAAAATGTTGTTGCTCAGATCACATACAAATTAGGTTTGGGATAGGTTAAGTCAATAACTGAAGAGAAAGCCAATAATGGTTATAACATCATAGAGCCTCAAAACAAATGATTTGAAATCAAAGGTAGGTATTAATAATGGTAAATTAATATGTCCTTGACTATTTTGAGAAGTTATCCTCCTTATGATCTGACTACACAAATTAACCATGAAGTGAAGGATATTATATAATGTTATTATACTCTTTTTGTTGGAAAAGTAATGTCTCCTAACTTAAATATTTTAGTTGTTCAAACTCAAATATTTGAGTTCTTCAGACTTAGTACATGGTTATGCCAATTAGAATCTAATTTAAAAGGCAAGATAAAGCAAACTTATTTTCTTAAATTTTAATTTTGTTTATTAAAGATAAAGCCCTAATCAAATGTTTTCCTTGTTTTTTTATTTTTATTTTTATTTTTATTTTTTTTTACTATGGGATTTTGTTTCTTATTTGAGGATCTGATGCTCAGTTTACTGGCTATAGGGCTGACTCTCCTGAGAGCTGT
Source organism: Canis lupus dingo (assembly GCF_003254725.2). NCBI lineage: Eukaryota > Metazoa > Chordata > Mammalia > Carnivora > Canidae > Canis > Canis lupus. The sequence goes on along the minus strand of NC_064253.1, from coordinate 49,487,814 downwards.
GGATGGGAAGTAGTGCTTTGTACCTAGCCCTTTGCACCTTCTTTAATCCCTAATCATTTGCCTCTTCAAATCTGATCCAGCTTGAACCCAAATCCTTCAGGGTCTTTCTGGGTGTTTGATCTGTTGATGTGAAAAGTTAATTTGAGACAAGGTGTTTATAAACATAGTAGCTCAAAAAGTTACTCTTTCCTAAAAATACCTTTGTTACATAAAACCAAGAGGTGAAATAGGAGAGGTCTGGAGATTATAGTCAGGGGGCCTTTTCTGCCACCTGTTGCCCTTTGCAGAAGCCCAGTTCTACTGTCACTTTATCGCTGCACCATCAAGTCCAATACCCTTGTGTTCCCCTGGGCTGAAATATTTGTACACTCATGCCCACATTGACATCTTGGCCCCAACCATCCCACCAACTAGGAATGGTAAATAGATTTCATCTCATGTGCCAGCTCTGATCCATTGGGAGTGACTGCCTGGAGAACTGCAATGAAAAGGTTTCTGGGACCACACCTAGTTCAGCAGGAAAGATTGTATTGATTGATCAATGAGTTCTGCCATAGTCACTGGAGGTGGGGTGGAAACACACCTCATTCTTGCTATCTTTGTCCTAGATTATGCTATGGCAGTGAATATTTCTGCACCATGTTATAGAGGTCATTTGTCACCATGTAGCTCTTAACCAAGGCTCAGGGTTTACTATTAAGTTCTCATGATCCCCAGCAGGTCCTAATGTGCATCTTATGTATATGTGTATGACTGTGCATATAAGATGAGTAGCACCATCTTGGTGTACACAGAATGCTTCATTATTTCTACTTATGCTAAATACAATTGATTTCATTAAAGGGGGCCTTGCTTTCATTAGAGAGCACCAAAGTATGAAATTGTCAAGCATCATGCTCTAGGTTACAAAGAATATTTCAGATTTGGTCATTCATCCTTTAAAACATACCCAGAGTAGACATTTCTGTGCAACCCAAGCTTAGGAAAGATATCATTTTCCCCCCTGTCACTTCCAACATGATGTGCTATAAAATAGCTTTTATGCCTTCTGTGCTGTCAGAGAAATTTGAACAGCTTTCAGAGTTAGAAGTTTCAGGGACAGTTCTGTTAGAAAAAAAAATCCCAGGGGGAAACAGTAAGGGCTAAAGACCCTTATTTTTGCTAATGCACACAAGAACATCAGGAAGTAAATATTTGCTGTGGTTTTATTGGATTCTAGTTAGGTTCACCCCTGAGCCCCAAGGTCCCTATGGGAATGAGGTGTGCTTCATCAATATGTAATCTTTTTAAAGCTTGCACTCTCATGGGATGGTCTCAGAACACTGTTGTGGTTAAAATAATACCATCCAGCATTTAAAAATAATTTCCAAAGGTCTCAGCCCTTCTCTAGACTTTCTTGAACTCTGCAAGGGAAGATAAGGAGACCATAGTAATATATCTTTGACGTCTCCTTTTCTCTTCCACCCATTTTTTTACATTGAAGCAGCTCCCTCATCTCCCTTACCTCAGCCTCCCTCCAACAACCCTACAGCCACTGCACCAGGTGTCACCCATCTGCCTCTTATTGTCCTTGCCAGCGCTTTTCCTCTGCATTACAAGGTCCAAGAGAAGCTTAGTTAGCCAAGCAGGACCATCCTGTCTCGAAAGGTTGGGGTGAGGAGGATCAAGACAGAATTCTCTTAAGCATGGAAGGAAGAGAAAAGCTGAGAACCAACATACATGAACAATTTACCTCTAATCATGTACTTTGCATACATTCCTTAGAGATCCTCTCTTAGGTTGTCAAATTCTGCATTATGTTGCAATCACTGGGAAAAAAAAAAGCCTTGGATGACAGCTTTCACACCGAATACAGTTTTTGCCACCCCTCACCTGGGTCTGCCTTTGGGATGCCATTGCTCCTACTGTGTCTCTGTTGGTTGAGAGCTGTTGCTCTGGGCCATAGGTTTCACTAACTGACTCTGGATGCCCACCAATCTGGTCCTAAGATGCATTTGTCATGGCCTTTTCCCCATTGTCACACGGGGATGTCCCCTCTAGGTGGCACCTTGTGAGATGGCTGTCTTTCTCTTCTACTTCTCTCTGTCCTCTTCCAAAGTGGGTCATGAGTTGCATATTCAGTTGGTAATTTAGATCCAAACTCTGTATTTTATTACAGTGTGAGGAAATTTGGGGGTACACAGGTGGGTAAATTATAGGTATAGGGCCTTACTAACTAGTTCATTCTTTAACAGCCCCTACTTTGTGTCACTCCCAGAGCTGCCTTTAAGCCCAACCCTGACCTCACTTTAGGTTTAAACTCTCAGGTGGATTTTAATGTTTTCTCTCTTACCTCCATTTCTAGCTTCTTGATCAAGTCTTCCTTTTATTAGTCCTCCCAAGAAAATTTCCCTTTGCCTGCTTTTCCTTGATCTCAAACCTTTTCCTTCTTTTTTAAAATAAAATATTTCCTCATTAAATATGGAAGTCAAATGTGCATGCTCACTATAGAAATTTGGAAAATACAAAAAAGTGTAGCGACAAATCATCCACAATCTTAGAAATAACAATAGTCAAAGTTTGGTGAATTTCCTTTCCTTTTATGTGATTGCAAATATGTGAAATATTCAGATATGTATTCTGTTTTTCTACTAATCTTTTCTTCTGATTTAGTCTGTACCATGACCTAGCAAAGTCATGATGCTGTTACTACATTGTTATTTCTGTGTGCATGTGTGTGTGCACATACATGTACACATATGTGCACATGTGTGTGCATACGCTACGTGCATGCACTCACATGCACACGCACACACACATTGTAACTGGTTTCTTTGGGTCAGGTGCTGAACTCTACAACCTGACATAACACTCTACATTTTGGCCTCTTTTACTAGACAATTACTTTGTTTTTACCTATTATGCCTCTTCTTCTCGACCTTTATGGATGTATTTGGATTCTGGTTGATTAAAGGAATTATTATATGATATCCAAAGCCTAACTTTACATTAGTTAACAAATAACACTATGTACACATAAGAGAGAGGCCCACTTTTTAATAATTGTCTATTGATCCTCTTTCCATGGTATTCGGAATCTCATCTCTACTCTCTTCAGTCTTAGCTCAATTGCTTATTCTTGAGAGCCTGCAGCCTCTATCAATTGCTAGGAAACTAGGTCTGAGCACCCAAGGAGAGTTTCCTGTTATTCTTTTGTGAAATGATGGCAAGGAGATTTGATAAAAGCTGAATAAATTTTTAGTCTAGGATGTTCTGTTCTTAAGCTATAATTGCTGTTTTCCCTTTAACTCTAGAAGTGATTCTGCCAAACAAAAGAAACTTTAGTCTTCATGTGTGTATTATTATTATTTCATAAAAATTCTCCTTTAAATGTGTGATTAAAAAAAAACCTCTGCATCATTAAAGGTGATTTTCTGTTGTCTTGGGACTGGTTGACTGGCTTTATATGAATGTCAGGGGAAAGATGCACTTTAAAAGTGAACCTTCTGGGATGTGTTTATCCCGCAAAGTGAGATACATTTGATTGCAGTAAATATGACAACCGTGAAATAATTAAAAATAATTTTAGAATTTAAAAATGCTAAATCAAACTCTTGGTTATTAAGATGTATTACCTAGATGATGTTCAATTGATCTTCAAAATCTAATATCACTGAGGGTAGCATAAGAGAGTAAGGATTAGGGACACCTGGGTGATTCAGTCAGTTAAGTGTCAGACTTTTTATCTCAGCTCGAGTCTTGATCTCAGGGTCATGAGTTCAAGCTCTGCATACTTTTAAAACAAATATAAGGGGGGAACATCTTTATTAAAAAAAGAGAATACGATTAAATGGTATTTGGAGGAATTTAAGTTAGACATTGGAAGCTCTGCAGAATTCAGAGAAATCAGTATCCATGGTCATAAATGAGAGAAACCTTATCATGGAATCTATTAATAAATGAGTAGTTTGGGGGTGCCTGGGTGGCTCAGTTGGTTGGGTGTCTAACTCTTGATTTCAGCTCAGGTCATGATCTTAGGGTTGTGAGTTGAGCCCTGCATCAGGCTCTGCACTCAGTGCAGAGTCTGCTTGTCCCTCTCCCTCTGCTCTTCCCCCCACTCATGCTCTCTCTGTCTCCCAAATAAATAAAATATATTAAAAAAAATAAGTGAGTAGTCTGTCTCCTTGTTTTATCTTTCAAGGAATCAACATGATTCAGGAATCCCTTTTTCAAATCAATTATATGCCCTGTAGGTGACTATGAGTCTTGGTTTTGAGTATTTTAATCTGGTGAGATATAAGATTAATGGAAAATAAATATGGTTTCATGAATTACGTTTTTATTGCTATCATGTATACCACAGTGAGTTAAATTACTTCCATGTATTCTAGTGGAAAGATCAGGTTCAACATGTACTACACCAAATAGCCCTAGGGTATTTATGGTCTATTTTATTTTCTTCCTTTGTACGAGATAAGCAACTTGAAGTCATTGATGAATATATGCTGGAGGTACTCATTGATCATGGATATCACAGGGTAGCAATGCATGAACTAAAATGGGAATTAGGTAGAAGGGTTAAAATGAACCTTGGTTGTACACATTCCTTGCTTTACTGCTATTCCTGTGGTGTAGGTCCATGACAGTATAACCCTCTTTTTTTGGCCTATGTTAGAATTGGAAAGATACAAGCTGCTCTGGAAGCTAAAACTGTGCTATCAGAAGTGGGTAAGGAAGCAAAATATCAGCAAGTCAGAAGGTAGCTCTGAACTCTGTGAGGATACGGCCCAGGTAGGCCTTGTTCTTTGCTGAACCCCAAGTACCTAGCATAGTTCCTGCATAGCACAGACAGTAAGTATAATTGATCCTTGAACAATGTGGTGGTTAGGGGTACCACCCTCCACACAGTTGAAAATCTGTGTATAACTTTTGACTTGCTTAAAACTTAACTACCAATAGTCTACTGCTGATCGAAAGCTTTACTGGTAACATAAACAGTTGATTAACACATAATTTGTATGTTATACATATTATATACTATATTCTTACAATAAATTAAGCTAGAGAAGAAAGGTTATTAAGAAAATTATAAGATAAAATACATTTATAATACTGCTCTGTATGTATAAAAAAATCTGCACGTAAGTGGACCTGCGTGGTTCAAACCTGTGTTGTTCAAGGGTCACCTTTACTAGTGAATTATTGAAAGAGTTGATCACTCCATGACCAAGCCTGTCCCCTTCCTCAAGGGTCCTTATTGAATCTCTATGTAGAAGCTTTAGAGATCTCTGCATTAGAGCTCTCAGTCTTTGCCTGGCCAGTAGAGGTGTGGCTCCACAGGGCTGACTGGGCTCTGGAGCTAGGACTGGCTTTGGGAATTAAGACAAGGGACATCTGCAGACAGTTTCAGGGGAAGCCAAGGTCGATAACCAAGCTGAATTCAACATCAATCTGAAGGGCCTAGGTGGAGAGGCACAGAGATGGAGCAGTGGACTTGTAAGACTGACTAGGAGACAGCTCTGGACAGACTCTTGAAGTGCTAAGTGGACAGGGGGCTTTCATGAGGCAAATTCATCCTCATTCAGGATACCAAGCCTCTGAGGACTTAGAATACCTTAGGGTAGAAGCTTTTTCTACTCTTGACTTCTTGATGCAGAGCCCCATGTCCTCTTCCCCACCCTTCTTAGGAATTTGCTTTATTTCCTGCCTCAGACAATAAGACCCAGAGAGTCCCCCAGGAATCCAAATAAGGTTCAGAGTTTCCTTTCCTAAGCAGAGTAGCAAATTCTAGAATTGGCTATGGCTTTAGCAGGTACCATCAAAATGTTGCCTCAGTAATTCCAGCTCCCCAGGACTCTCAGAAGGCCTGGGATTGAAGCCAACAGTCACAGGCTCAGCCCTCCAGGAAGCAAGTTTGTTATCATTACTAGCTCTTGGGATTCACAAGTTGATCCTCACAGCTTTTCCCCTTGGTGGCTTCTTAGGTCAGTGAAGGTAAAGACTTCATGCTAGATGGTCTTACCTTAGGCTCTATGAAGGCAGCACTCACAGAGCCTTTGAGTCTTTAAAGAATTGCCATTTTTGATGCCAAGAGTATAACTTGAATACAAGAAGTTTAACAGAATTAACAGCAGTCTCTTTGTCTGGATGCAAGATGGTTTTTAACCTAAAATTTTTTTAGGATCCTGCCAGTGCACCCTCAGGTTTCTTAAGGTAATTAAACTAGGCCCTTGGAAATATGCAGACTGCAGCAACACTTTTGCCAGTTTGAGTTTTTTAAGAGCACTTTCTCATCCTGTCTGGAGGGGATTGGATTTGACTGGTGCAAGAGAGAAAGCTTCCAATGGGGGTCCTTTTGAATTTTTAGTTATTTTCTATCTCTGAGTATAGGCCATATTGGCAATATTGTCACAGGGCCCAAGTACTCCCCTGCAACTTCATTTTCATCCAGACCAGCAAGTTTCAGTTTAGTGGGCAAATCCAATAACTAAAAGAAACTACATAAATTGTTAGGCCATAGGGAGCAATCTTACTAAAAGGTATCTTGTTGGCCCACAAGGAGAAATTTAGGCAACGGAGGACTCAAGACCTTTTTAAGTTTTCCGTGGACTCTTCTAGAGGCTTCAATACTTATACCAAACATAGTAAAATATACCTGCATTTCAATTAAATGTAAAAATTTCCATTAAATGTTGAAAGGATTTTTATAATTTTGCTTTTGGAATTATCTGCATATGAATGACTTACTAATACAGTTGAACTATTTCTTTTTTTTTTTTTAAGATTTTATTTATTTATTCATGATAGTCACAGAGAGAGAGAGAGAGAGAGAGAGAGAGAGGCAGAGACACAGGCAGAGGGAGAAGCAGGCTCCATGCAGGGAGCCCGACGTGGGATTCGATCCCGGGTCTCCAGGATTGCGCCCTGGGCCAAAGGCAGGCGCCAAACCGCTGCGCCACCCAGGGATCCCCTAGTTGACTATTTCTTATCAATCATTATATGTACTCAAAAATTCTTGTAAAACAAGAGAATCTAATCCACAAAGTATTCTCACATGTAATGAAATTTTTAATGAATAATAAATTTGTTACTGAAGATGACATAATTTTACATTTTGCAGGTTGTTAATTACATGCTTATTAATTTCATTTTGTTTTTCTGTGGCTTGGAACCAATTCATATTTTTTTCCCCTTTTTTTACAGGTGTCTGGAAAGCCTGTAGGCCTCAGGCACTGGACCTTTTGGTCCAACAGATAAAAACAGCCCTGAGGGAATTTAGCTGTAATGTTTGGTTCAGGAATAGTTTTAAGGGTACAAGATTGTTGTTTCAAAGGTTAGAAAGCCTGTCATGTCAAAGAAGAATAAGACCAATTCTGTGGTACTCCATAGGATGGGAGTGAATACATCTTCACAACAAGGTATCAAAGAGGCTATCCTAGGAGATATGTCACCTGGAAGTGTTCAGAGGGAGCTGGAAGGATCTTTTGTAGAGGCCTGAGGGTGGAGATTATCAAGGGTTCAGAGTCAGAGGATTAGGGTTCAAGTCCCTATCAATACCTGTGTGATTTTGAGTAAATCACTTAATCTCTTTGTATTTTTGTTTCCTCATATGTAAAAGGGGATACTATTTATTTCATTTGTTATTGTCCCTCATCTATAGAGTGGAGATGTATGTATTCCTGCTTCACTTATCACAAAGGTTTGCTAAAGATTAAAGTGAGATAATTTCAAACTTTCAGTCACAGTGATAAATTTTATATAAATGTTCAGCCCCATTCAAATGTTAGAATTATAAATCCAATTCTAGGGTACTAATGGAACACCTAATAAGATGGGAGGGAATCTACAAAATGAGTCTTTAAAATTCATTATTGCTACTGATAATAATCTTAGCATAAAACTATAAGGAACCTTAAAACACATTGGAGAAACCAGTGCTACTTATATACAGTAAGTCAAAGCTCTATATAGGCAACCTAATATGGACTTTCAGCTTTAGAAATAAAAAGATTAGAATTAATAGAATTAAAGCTAAAAGGAATATTGGACATTGAATCTCAAACTCTTATTTTATACATAGAAAGATGATGTATAAAGTAATTAAGTGACTTGCAAAATGATCTCTACTTATTTAAAACCCTGCCTTGTTTCATAAAGGATTTCAAGTGGAGTATAAGAATAGGTATAATGAAATAGCAAAATCTAAAATACAACCAATGCTGTGATTATGGAAAATAAGATAAAATATAATGACCAAGTGAAAAGGAGAGTGAAGTTATGGTGGCAATATATAACATCTGTAGAGTTATTAGAAATTAACAATAAATTGGTATGAGTTTCCTAGTTAGTTGAAGTAAAATTAGGATTCAAGCTAGTGATGGAGCCAGCATCAGAACCTCACCTTACACTGGTTTGTTTTTTTGTCTTTCTTTCTTTCTTTCTTTCTTTCTTTCTTTCTTTCTTTCTTTCTTTCTTTCTTTCTTTCTTTCTTCTTTCTTTCTTTCTTTCTTTCTTTCTTTCTTTCTTTCTTTCTTTCTTTCTTCTTTCTTCTCTTCCCTCCCTCCTTTCTTTCTTTCTTTCTTTCTTTCTTTCTTTCTTTCTTTCTTTCTTTCTCTTTCTTTCTTTTTCTCTTTCTTTTCTTTTTTCTTTTCTTTTCTTTTCTTTTTCTTTTCTTCTTTTGGTTCAGCCTATGGGGATGATAGCCTTTGTAAGGAGAGTGAGAGCTGCTCCATGTGCCCAGCTGACTATGGGAAATGTCTACTTCTTATAGGTTCCTGGGTGATGATTACCCCTCCAATTGGCTTGGTCTCTACTGCCTCTACCTTGAGCATTCTGATATGAATCAAGCAACATCTCATGCCAAATTTTCTGTGGCTATTTGTTCCTTATTTCTATTATTCCCTGACATCTTCTTAGAGTTCTGTATTGTCAAGAGCCTTTGAAACTATGTAATCTATCCCCATTACTTTACAAATTAGGAAACCAAGATCCAGATGTTATGTGATTTGCCCAAGGCCACACAGCAGCAGCTAACCTTTATTGAGCATCTACATATGCCTTATTTAATTCTCATAGCAAACCTTAATAAGCAAATATTATTATCCCTTTTTATAGATGAGGAAAATGAGACACATAGATAATCATTTATCTATAATGCCCTCAATGCAGAATGTATTGCATACACTGATCCCTTCACTGAGGCTCTGAGAGGCAAAGAAGCCTCTGCTGCCAATTCTGCAATCTCCAGGTGCACCAGTTCCAGATTACTTTAATTTACTTTACAGATTACTTTATTATTACTTACTGATACATCACACTCATTACCCCATACCAAAGCATCTTAATAGCATGGCTAAGAACTATAGATACAAACCTATTTGCGTTAGGCAACCAAAGAATCCATCTGAAAACCAGAAATTTCTATAGAGACTGACTCCATTGGCCAAAGAAACAATCCCCAAAAAGCAGGGTCAGACAGTGCTAATCAAGCTCAGCTCTGACCTTTCCAAACTCCAAGGTTAGTCTTATACACCTCTCCAGCCTAAGAGGAATTTAAGTCCCAATACTGTCTTCTCTAAAGTATGGTATAAAGAGCACTAGACTCACAGAGAACTGGATTCAATCCAAGATCTGTCATCCTCTTAAGAGGCAACCTGGGTAGAAGGTTGTACAAAGAGATGAACTAGACAGACTTAGTTCAATCCCCAGCTCCTTCACATACTCTTCTTTTGACTTTGGGTAAAGCACTTCACCTTTTTTTTGATGTTTAGATTTTATTCATTTATTCATGAAGAGACAGAGAAAGAGGCAGAGACACAAGCAGAGGGAGAAGCAGGCTCCATACAGGGAGCCCGATGAGGGACTCGATCTCAGGACCCTGGGATCACGACCTGAGCCAAAGGCAGATACTCAACCACTGAGCCACCCAGGTGCCCCAGCACTTCATCTTTCTGTATTTTTTATTCTTATTTTACAAAAGGCAAAGTATGTCTAATAGGAGAGAGGAGAGCAAGATGTGTTAAAAGAACAACACATACATATATACAAGCCGATATCAATGGTTGCCAACTAATCTGGTAACTTAAATCCTTGTTGACACTTGATATTATGCAGATAAAGGGATAATCATTTCAGGGTCCAGTCTGGCATGGAATCCCATTCAATGAATAATAGACCAGCAAATAATAATTATAAACAAATTAAAGCATTCTTTCTGTCTTTTCTGAAAATGCAGGGCTTCTTAAAAATCATATTTTTTTCTTCTCAAAGTATCTTCCCAACATTGTAGCTGCTCCAAAGTCTCTCTTTTCCCCTAGTAAAAGCTACTCTCCTGGGTCTTTACCTAGCTGAACCTACATAAAGTTGCTTATCTCTTCCTTCTCCCTTCTTTGCTCATCTCTTCATATGTAGGTCAACATAGCCTTTTGGGCACTTTAATTTTCTTTCTTCCTCCATTATATTGATTCTTTTCAATAAAGGGCTAGGAATGGATCTGGAAGTTAAGGTAACTTCCTCCTTACATGGAAGTGGGGAGTGGTTTGGGGAAGACACTGGGGCTACGTATGCATTTTTTTTTTTTTTGGTTCCCTGTCAAATCGCTTTTACATGTATCCACTGTATCAAATTAAAAATCTCAAATTCTTACCAGCTCATGCTCTAATGTGTGGGTTCCTCCTCCTGTCACTTGGTGTGTATCTAGAAAATTGACAAAGTGCATTAAACGTTATTCTTGAAACTATTATTAGGAAGGCTCAGTTGCGCCCCAAACCTATATAGTATATTCCAATACTAAAAGTCAATAGTTTGGCATTTTCTATTGTTTAGGATTGTTGATACTAATGTTTTCCTCCCTGGGATGGATAATAGAGCTTGCTGACATGGAGGCAGATTGTGTGTGGGGGGATGTGAGAGAGAGGTTCCTTGGAGCCTTTAATAGAATAGAAAGGAATTCATAAGATTGGTAAAGAATGATTACAGAGAAGTAGAGGCAGAGTAGGGAGGAAAAAATAGCAATAGCTTTGGAAGGGCTAGAAAATAGAGTATTTTTATTTTGAAGCTGAAATGTAGTCTTTTTTTCTTTTTTTTAAGATTTTATTTATTTATTCATGAGAGACACACACAGACCAAAGACACAGACAGAGGGAGAAGCAGGCCCCATGCAGGGAGCCCGACGTGGGACTCGATCCAGGGTCTCCAGGATCACACCCTGGGCTGAAAGCAGCACCAAACCGCTGAGCCACCCGGGCTGCCCGAAATGTAGTCTTTTAACATTAAAAACAAATCTGAAATAAAGATGTGACATTTAAAAATTGTGTTGAATTCTCAAATCTTTTTTTCTCATTTATATGGCTTTTAAAAAATATTTTATTTATTTGAGAGAGAGAGAACACACAAGCAGGGGGAGGGGCAAAAGAAGAGAGACAGAAGCAGGCTCCCAGCTGAGCAGGGAGCCCTACTTGGTGATAGATCCCAGGACCCCAGGATCATGACCTGAGTTGAAGGCAGACACTTAACCGGCTGAGCCACCCAGGCACCCCTCATTTATATGGCTTTTTAATTTAAATCCTTATTAAACCCATTGCGATTGATTATGCTGATGAGTACCATCATCTTATTAGTAGTCTTACTGTTGCTATTGATAAATAATTATTGATTTTGTGCTGAATTTTCTTTTTTTAAGTGGAGCCCAACTCAGGGCTGAGATCAAGAGTCAGATGCTCAGCTGACCAAGCCACCCAGGCACCCCCTGAATTTTAATGTTTTGATTCATTTTTACTGTAAAACATTTCAATCACATTTCAAAATTTTTGTAGTTTTTCTGTTATCTTTTTTTTTTTTTGAGATTTTATTTATTCACTCATGTGAGACACACAGAGAGAGAGAGAGGTAGAGACATAGGCAGAGGGAGAAGCAGGCTCTCCTTAGGGAGCCTGATGTGGGACTCGATCCCTGAACTCCAGGATCATGCCCTGAGCCAAAAGCAGAGCTCAACCGCTAGCCATCCAGGCGTCCCTCATTATCTTCTTTTTTGAAAAAATGGTTTCATAAGATGTTTTCAGATGAAAGTTGGATAGTAGATTTCACTAATATCGCACAAAGTTTGAAAACAGCTAGAATCAGGGTTTTATTCCCATGTCCTTCACTACTCATGTTCACAAATGTGGACTCAAAATTGTTGAGTTTAGAATAGTTAGGATCTAGCCACCTAGATTCATGCCATTTGGTCCCGATAGTCTAGTGTTTGTGGTTCTTAGGCCAAACTCACTGGGGTGCTTAGAGATTACCATGATTTAGACAAGAGGAGAGTTGGACCAGTGAATATTTAATTTACCTGCTGAGAAATGCTGACTGGTAGTTAAGATGAGTGAAAGATCACATTTATGTCACACTTCTAACTTTTACAAGGACATTGTTGAAGGTTATAGATCTTGTTCTCTTTCTCTCTCTCTTTTTATAGTAACACACTAAGAAAAAAAAAAAACAAACCCAGGAGAAATGGACAAAAGATAAAATCTCCTGTTGGAGGCTGATGAAACTTGTCAGATTAGTTGGGCTCTTTGGGAATCATTACTTCTTATAATGCTCTGCATATACTCAGAGAGCACAGGAAATCACATGTCAAGGTCACTCTGCTCAGCAGAAAATTTTCTTAATGCCACATAATAATGAGTGAAATGAATGCAGATGAAGTTTTGACCACCAGCCCACCTCATTAGGACTGTGCTCCAGCTCTACTTTTCCTACTTTTTCTGGGCTATGTAGCCTCAATTCAAAGGTCCCAGCGCTTTGACAGTGATGATTGATGTTTTCTGCTGAAATTCTGCCTGTTTAAGCAGCTAAATTCAGGGTTGGTGCCTCCAGGTTAGAGCTCCACTACCTACCCAAGTGGGCCTACCCCTCACATCCCCAAAGGCAGACTAGATTTCCCCTGGATCATGGAAACCTGTTGTACCTAGAAAACCAACAGTGAGGGCTCTACCATTTCAGTCAGAAATTCTGTCTTGATATTCAGAATGATGTCCCCTAGTTATGGTTTGGAAAGGTAATCAGGCTCCCAGCCAAACTGGAAGAAAAATACTGACTCCAATTCATATGCAAAACAGAATGATTGTAGTGCCTCTAGGAGATAAACTACAGGAGTTTTTACCAAGGAAAGTCATTGGTCAGTGTTTTCAGGTTATTTTATGCTATATTCTCGTGGAAAAGGAAAGGAACTCATATTCAGCAGGTGATTACTTTGTGCCAGGTGCTGTGCTAGACATTTCACAATTATTATGCATTTAACCTATAGTCAACCCTATCAGAGGTGTGTCATGGGTATCATTGTCCCCTTGCAGAATGAAGAAATTGAAGCTCCGTTGTCACTTGCTTACTGGTAGTAGAGTTGAAATTCTAACCACCTCTGACCTGAAAGTCTTGTTCTCTCTCAAGAGGTTCTTTCTGAAAAAAATGTGTAAAAATTGTGAAATATACCGTTGGTCACTTCGGTACTGACTGATGTTTTTCCAGAGCTGTCTATTTAGCTGGGAACTAAATCTTTAGGTAACAGAAGGTGGTGAGTCCCCTCACTGGAGTTATTGAAGGGGATGTTGCTGTGTTTTTTTGTTTGTTTGTTTGTTTGTTTGTTTAGTTTTTTAAGTTTTTTATTCACGAGAGACACAGAGAGAGAGAGTCAGAGACATAGGAAGAGGGAGAAACGGGCTCCATGTAGGGAGCCTGATGTGGAACTTGATCCTGGGACTCCAGGATCACACCCTGAGCCGAAGGCAGACACTCAACCGCTGAGCCACCCAGGCGTCCCTTTTTCTAATTTTTATTTAAATTCTGTTTAGTTAACATATAGTGTAATATGTTTTCAGGAATAGAATTTAGTGATTCACGACTTATATTTAATGCCCAGTGCTCAACACAAGTGCCCTCTTTAATACCCATCACTCATCTAGTGAAGGGAACGTTGGTTAATCAAATGTTTACTCTGTTGTAGAAGGTTATTTGTAGAAGGTTATTAAACTGCATCTCTTGAGGCAGTATTTGCCAGTAGTGGTTTATGTATTACTGATGGGAAATTAAAAAAAAAACAAAACCAACAGCTAACAGTTGTATATTTATTTTAATGCATATTATAAAAATATTAACCAGAATGTCAACTTGTGATTGCAATAGATAATATTATTTAGACACAGCTGAAGAAAATAAATAAGCTTTTTTACATAATAGTGGCTCCAGATATTATACAAATTGTGATGGTAGCATGTGACTGATGATGTTTGGAAATCATCACAATTAGGAATGGCCAAATAATGTTAATGTTTTTCCCAACTCTGAGGGACAGTGAGTCTAAGTAACCTATGGTAACTTTCCAATTACCCAGAGATTATGTTCTACAAAATAGAATCCCTAACTAGCTCTGTCTGCTACCCAGCCCATTCTTGGGGCACCAAATTCCACTGTTGGCTCTTATGAAAGCAGGGAATTCAAATTAATTTGAGCCTCAGCCTATCCAAAATCTAATTATGTGGGAAAATGTAATACAACAGAAGTGAAAGAAAAGGATTTTTAGATGGCCTGACTTTCGGGATTCCAAGGATCACAGTTATTATAAATAACTGTATAAATGGCATCTTTTTGCCAAGAAGTGATATCTCTTTTTAATTCACTTTAGGCAGTGACAGAAAATTATTTGAACCCAGGTTCTAATCCTGGCTCTATCGCCAACCAGGTGTGTCATCTAGGGGTGGGGACTGGGGGTGGGGGCAGATTGCTCTTGAAAATATTTTCCTTATCCAGTACTTTGTGAACAACAAATCATACCTATGCTTCAATGTGGTTTGATGAGTTATCAGTTTTCAGAAAAGCCTTCTGATTTGAAAATAATCAGGGACTCAGAGTTATGCCTTGGGTAGCATCTGGGTAGGAGGCATCCAAGGAATATTTAAGTTAGATTTGGGTTGGGAAGTAAAATTTAAATGAATTTGGAGACAGGAATTTACATTTACTGAATACTACATACATTCAAGGAACTTTGTATCCTCAAAATCCACTTTTATGGATAAGAAAATTGAGGCTGATACAATACTGAACCATTACATTGTATACCTGAAACTAATATAATGTCAGTTACACCTCAATTAAAAAAAAAGAAAAAAGAGAAAAAGACAGAAAATTGAAGCTAAGCTTAAGAAACTTGCATAAGGTCACCCATCTGCCATCTATATGGCAGACCTGAGAGTGAATTCAAGTATGGTGGGCTGTAACCACTGTGCTTTATTGCCTCTTAAGATTTTAAATAGGCTTGGGAGTGCAATCTGTAGAGCTGGGTTCAGAGCCCTGTAAGTTTAGTGCAGGTGAGAAGAAGCATCCAGCTATGGCAGACCTTCCAAACAGTCTGAAGTGGGTGACTGACAGAACAGATGGGTCATGTTTTTCTTGGTAGACTTGCTGGCTTTAAGACTCTGGGAATAAGTGCCTATGCTCAGTCAAGCAGACACAGGTAAACAGACACAGGTGACAGTAGGGGCAGGGGATCCTGGGGATCCAAGTATGATGTGACCAGACAGGTGAGGTGAGGTAAAGCCTAGATTGCAGATGGCAGAATACTCGGCCCAGAGGCCTGAGGGAGTTCACATCAGTCAGAGGCCTGCCCTGCTTGATTCTCAGGAGAAGTCTACATGTAGGAGTGACTGGTATCTGGAGACCCTGCTAGTCTGGTCTGAATGGCTCTGTAACTGATTGGTTTTGGAAGGTGGCCTCATTCTTTCTGTTTCTCTCTCTCTCTCTCTCTCTGTCTCTTTTAAAGTAGGTTTTATACCCAGTGTGGAGCCCAACTTGGGGCTTGAACTCATGACCTTGAGATAGAGACCTGAGCTGAGATCAAGAGTTGACCACTAATTGACTAAGGCCTAATCGACTGAGGCACCCAGGCACCCCTGTTTTTGTCTCTTGGCTAAGACCTTGGAATCCAAGTCACATGGACCCAGACTAAATTATTTACTAGTAGTGTGCAAATTACTTACTAGCTACCAGCTTTAGTCTACTCAACTGTAAAATAAGGATAATAATGGTATCTCTTTATAGGGTTGTTGTGTAGATTAAATGCGATAATATAGCTGAAGCACAGTGATTGGCTCAATAAATGTAATTATTATTGTTATTATTAAGTGATAATACTTATATAGGATTAACTCCTTCTACCACCCAGTGACTTGGACTTATTATAGCCAGATATTTCATTTTAATCAACAGTACCATAACATTATTTGAGTTTAACCCTAAATTAATTTGATTCCAAGTTGTTGCTCATAATTCTCAAAGATTGAGGGAAATTATGGTTATAATATGGGGGTTATATAATCCCCCCATTCTCCTAATCCACTCATTCTCTTCCTCTGGACTGTCTGACAGCTCAGGAAAGGACAAGGCTTCCATTACTCTGGGCCATGCTTCATCTCTTAGAGGACAAAGGCCTCACCCTGTGTCCTCACAGACATTGCCCTGTAGGCCCCTTCTTGTTGCCTGCCTGAATTTCCAGGGAGCATGGAGGGTTATTCATAGTGGCTCTGACCATGTGCCTGAGGACATTGCTATATTTTTAGTGTCTTCTCCCTAGAGTATGGCTGAAAAGGTCATGCTTATTTTTTATGCCTAATGTCAACTTCTGAATAAACAGGGTGAAGAACTCTGTTCTGTTAATAGGACCCAGGCAATTTTAGGGTGTTGGTTCCCCTCCCCCCGCCTTTGGCATGTCATATTGCTAAAGACATGTAAAGAAAGTGCTTTGTAAACAGCAAAACAGTTTATAGGAGTTCTTGTGAAGGAGAATGAGGGTATCAAAAAATGCCTTGGAGGGACGCCTGGGTGGCTCAGTCAGTTAAGCCTCTGACTCTTGGTTTAAACTCAGGTTATGATCTCATGAGTTATTCATCTCCATTCTGGATTTGAATGAAGATGAATTTTTCTGAGGAGGCTTTCTATAAACAAGGGTATTGAGCCCAACAAGAGCTGCTGGTCATCCAGGTTGACTCATGAGCAGACAGCAAGCTGGCAACATCCCTGGCATGGAAGCCATTCAGTCTACTTTTGTGATTAACTGATTGTAGTTTAGGTGTGATCAGCAGAACTCCCAGTCCAGTGAGTGGCTGGACTCCAAACCCAGCTCCTAATTGGACTCCATCTGTCAGGAGGTAATAGAGAGATTTATTGATATTTTTGAAGCGCAACTTTTTGATAACTGGTAAATAGCATAGCATATCAGAGCTCTCTCATTTTGCAGCCCAATCTACAGCAGGGTTATGAAAGGTATTTATAGGTTTCAAAACTGTGATCTTACTCCTTCCTTATTGCCAAATAATCCTCCTCTGGTTTTGTCTGTGAATCATCTAGGACTTGGAGTCCTTGTGATTGGCTATGAGACGGGCTTCAGTCAACCCAAAGATTCCTGGATAGCTTGGGAGACGAATGATGTGATATAAAAGCTGTTTTCTTCCCTTTTGGTTTAGGGACTTGGTTAAGAAGTGTTAGTAGATGGAATGATATTTAGATTTTTATTCTGTGCCAGGAGTGCTAAGAAAAATTTACTGACGTCAAGTGAGCAGTTCTAGGAGTAGAGTGAGTGGCCACAGCTAGAAGCTCCATCAGCCCTTGAAAATGCAGAGACATTTACATCTCTGCATCTCTTAGTGAAGGGAGTTCAAGGTGCCAAGCACAGAATAGTGGTGAAGAGCCCTGATTTGGCAGTTAGGCTAATTCAGTTCAAACTGTGCCTCTGTTGTTCATTAAGTAGACGACATGAGTGAAATCACAAAACTTTTGAACTTCAGTTTTCACATTTGTTTTGTAGGGCTGATGGTCTAAGTACTTCATTGGAGTGTAGCACATTCTAAGTGTATAAATGGTGGCAGCATTATTATGCATCCTGGTACCAGCTAGCTGTGCAAACAGGCAAGTCACTTGAATTCTTTGGGCCTCAGTTTTCTTATTCAAAAGGCATTAGAGAAGATAATTCTTTATGTCAGTCAGGGTCCAGTCAGGAGATAGAAACCATGCCAGTTATTTTAACAGAGAAATTACTAGAAATAATTCTTTTTTTCAAAAGATTTTATTTATTCATTCATGAGACGCAGAGAGAGAGGAAGGCAGAGACAGAGGGAAAAGTAGGCTCCCCATGGAGCAGGGAGCCTGATGTGGGACTCAATTCCAGGACCCTGGGATCATGACCTGAGCTGAAGGCAGATGCTCAACCAACCTAGCCATCCAGCCACCCACCCCACTATAAACAACTCTTAATCAGATAGTAGAGAACTGGAAAGGTAGGCAGGGAACACAGAGGTAGCAACTGCAGAAAGCAGCTATCACACTTAGGACTCAGGGAACAGAGGGAAGAAGTTAAGACTGTTCAAACATGCTTCTCCAGTACTAGTAGGTCCTGGTATCTCTGGGGAAGGAGGGGATGTGATACAATGTGGCTGGTGCTGAGGAAATTGCAAATGGAATCTCTGTGCTATAGGAATAAGCTGCTGAAGTCAGGGTGAAGAAGAAACATTGCTGGGGCCCTGCTGACCTAATGGGAAGCAGGCAGGGAGTAGCAGGCTACCTCTCCCTCTTGTAGGTCTTACGCCAGCACAGTGTTCCCCCAACCTCCATTGGAAAAGCCTCACAGGAAGCAGTTGGCAATGGGAACATGAGGTGGGCAGGGTATCGTCCCTGGCATCACAAAGCTAAATGTGGAAGGGTGGGCTTGGAACTGAGATGCAACAGCTTAATAACTGGTGTAATCTTCAAGGGTCCTTCCAGGTTAGAGTCTGTAAGTCAGGTTCTGAAGCCCATGAAGAATTCTGTGGACTCTTAGAGACTCAGCATGGTATGATGGTAGAATGACTTTGTTTTGTAGTCATACAGATCTGAATTGGAATCCTATCTCTGATTCTTACCAGCCATGGGATATTGGGCAAGTTACTATGAATGTCTCTGAGCCTTGTTTCCTCCTCTGTAAAATAATATCAATACCTATCTCACAGCATTATTATGATACTTAAAAAACAATAGGCCTGTAAAGTGGCAGGTGGGGGTGTCTATGGTAGCTATTATTATTATTAATATTATTACGGATACTTTTTCAATGAGTGTTTGCTGATTGGCTTGTTCCCTTTGTTGGTTGCACAAACTGATGTCACTGTTTTGTTTCTTCCACTCAGATATAGCTTGGTGGATCATGATGGGGAGCCTGGGCAGTGGGTCAGTGGTGGCAAAGGAGTCTCATGATCCCTGGGGTGCCAGGGACAACATTTGTGCAATTTCTCTTGGTTCTTAGAATGGGATCTAGTAGGCTGGCTTCTGAGTGTGTGTTCAGTGCCAGGCAGGGACATGCACCCATTGTTGTACTGCAACCAGTGGGCAACTTGGATGCTATTCGAGCCAGAGGCAAGGATTTGGTTTTCTTAGCAGAAACTTTATAGACTAGGAGAATCATTTATAATCTTTTCTCTTCAATCAATGTAGTTGATACCCTCTTACTTTCTTCTAGGTGAGCTCTTAGACTAGAAATAATAGGAAACTCAGACTATTCATATTATTGAAGGCATTAATAACTAATATTTTATTAGGGATCCACATTGTGCCAACTATTGTGCGGGGCCCTTTATATGCATTACCCCTAATTTTGAATGCTATAAGGTCAGTTTTATTTTCCCAACAGTATCTACAAAGAAGCTAAGGCGCAGAATTGATAAATACACTTGCCCAGAGCTTTCAAATAGTACAAAATGGAGCCAGGATTAGAACTCAAGTTTGTTGGATTCTAAGCACATTCCTTTACTATTAAGCCAGACTCTTCCCAGCACTGGTTAAAAGTAGCACAACTTTAGTTTAGAAAATATCTGGATTTCTGGGCCACATGATGATAGATTACTCATTAAAGTCCCTAGCACACTTCTTCTAACTTTCTATTATAATTTTAACAGTTTAACAGCCCCTGATGCATCTTTATCCAGCTTCTCAAGAAAATACCTAAAAAACAAAAGGATGAATACTCAAAATGCAAATTCACAGTTTTTAGTATGATTTAAATCTGCTATAGAGACTTTTATTTGGTCAATATTCTATCAGTTATTGGGGAGGAAGTCTATTTAACTAAAAATATTCTCTTACCCCCCAAAAGCCAGTTAGGCTTTTATGTGAAAGCATTCACCTAAGAGGTACCTCTCTGACAAATTTTCCCTTAAGATTTCTAAGTAATTTTGAGATTGTCTGCTACAAGCATCACAGGCATTACCATTAAGTAGTACTATTTCTCAGAAGGCCCAGCACTTATCATAATAATCCAGCCCATTCTCACAGGTTTAAGATAGGTTTAGCTAGATTATTCTTGATGTGAGAGAAGCTTCTGAAAATACGGATTTCCAAAAGTTGTAGAACAGTGAAGTCGGGTTGAGAAAAACCATTCATGGACTGCCTTTGCTTTACCTCACATAAAATGGCAGTGCTGCTTGCCTGAGAGAATTGTGGAAGGTGACTTGTTTTCTCATTGCTTTGTCCCTGCCTCAGAAACATCAGGGCCATGCTAATAAAAACAATTCTCGATTTCCTCTGGAAAAATCAACAGATGAGAATATACAGGGACATTAGAAAAATAGTGGTAAGGGGGAGTATTTTTGCTCTTTGATATGAAAAAATAATAGAAAATTAAAGAAATTAGAACATGAACCTAGTATGTTCCAATGAAAATTGAGATAAAGATAGAACTTGAATTGGGAACACCAAATGAATAGAGTATATCCTCCTACAGTGACTCCAAATATTTTAATTTTAATTTAATTTTATTTTTTAAGATTTATTTATTTATTCATGAGAGACAGAGAGAGAGAGAGAGGCAGAGACACAGGTAGAGGGAGAAGCAGGCTCCAAGTAGGGAGCCCGATGTGGGACTTGGTCCCAGGACCACAGTATCATGCCTTGAGCCTAAGGCAGATGCTCAACTGCTGAGCCACTCAGGTGTCCTGACTCCAAATATTTTTAAATTATTCTACTGTGTGGTGTGTAAAAACATTTTGATACATATTAATCTAATTGGATCTTCCCAAGAGGATCAAATGAGTTAGATATTTTCATCTTTTAATGCAGACAAATCTATGAATATTTCCCTTTTGAGTGTATCCATTGTTTTGTGAGTTTATCACAAACATTTAAACTCCTTTCTAAAAATTTATGTCATTTTCAGTTTTTACAATGGGTTATTTAAACTATCTAGAATTAATTTAGTAAAAAGTGTGAGGTAAGGATATTTAATTTTTCTCATACAACTAATTTATTGTTCTAGTGCAATTTGTTGAATAATTCTATCTTCCTTTGTTGATAATTGAATTTTATACAGTGGTTGTTTGCTGTTAACAGGTGGCCTTTTCATCCTATGCAATGGGTTAGAAACCTCAGTCTTGGGGAGTGAACCATTGTTTTTGAATCTCTGGTTCTTGGGTTATCATTTCTCTATGGCTGTGGTTTTCTGGGCTCTGGTTTTGCACAGCTATGGTCTTTCTGTGGAGGTGTCTCTTCCATTGTCAGAAATTCTTAAGTTAGCACATCTTCCTTATCCTGAATGCCAGTGGTCTTCCTGAACTTCTACCGCCTGGTCCTTATGTTGAACCTAATCCATTCTCAGCTGCCATGTCACACCTTGGGTGCTTTCTTTCTTTCTTTCTTTTTTTTTTTTTTAAAGATTTATTTATTTTTAGAGAGAAAGAGAGAGAGAGTGCGAGCACGGGAAAGGCAGGGCATAACCCACTGAGCCATGCAGGTAACACTGCCCTGGGTGCTTTCTATGTGTCATTCCTACTCCTTACCTCCAAGTATTTACCTCATTTGATGGGTAGGCATTATTACTCCACTTTGCAGGGGACTGGGATTCAGAGAGGTTTATCAACTTGCTTGAGGTCACAGAACCAGTAAGTGGCTCCAGAATTTATGCTCCTTTCCAGCTGACTCAAAAGCCTATGCTTTTAC
This sequence comes from Canis lupus dingo, assembly GCF_003254725.2. Classification (NCBI taxonomy): domain Eukaryota; kingdom Metazoa; phylum Chordata; class Mammalia; order Carnivora; family Canidae; genus Canis; species Canis lupus. The sequence goes on along the minus strand of NC_064253.1, from coordinate 49,465,845 downwards.
CACTACACTATGCTCTTTTTAAAAAAAACATTTTTCTTTATTGTGGCAAAATATACATGACAGAAAATTTATCATTTTAATCATTTGTAAGTATATAGCTCATTGGTATTACATTCAAATTGTGCAATCATCAGCTATCTATTTTTTAAGCATTTAAAGACAGCAGGGACATCTAAGTCTATTGATAGTGAGCCATAAGATCATTAATTAAGATAATTATTCTACATGTGTATGGGCCAGTGAATTTCCACTTGGTGACAATGGCTTGGTGAATAGTTATTTGGATATGGCTCAAATGCTCATCTGAATTTAGGAGCTTTATTTATATTTATTATCCTTTGTTAGGAACATCATCATCTCCCAACTTCAGGAAATTAAACAAGAATATCTCACTATTATATTATTAATTACATTCGGCTTTAATTACACTTGCTAACTGATCCCAGCCTGCTAGTTTGACATCTGGGTACAGCAGGCATACCACAGTAGTGGCAGACAGGTAAACACACCAGAGAGCTCATGCAGGTTACCTAATTAGATAAAATTAGTTCTGCTAAAGACCTCAGGTGGTCCACTTTGGGGGCAGCAGCATGCTGGATTTCTGGGAAGGATGGTATCAGGATTCCTCTAAGTTTTCTCTTTACCAGATTGAACATCCTTGTTTTTCTTCAGAAAACATAGAATCGAAAGCCCTTTATTGAATGTACCACTCTCCAGCCTGTTGACTAATATTTCTTTCCAAGTGTGGCTTCTGGAATGGAACCTAACCCTCCTGTCATGATCCTGCCAGTGCAGAGCAGAACATACCTGCCTAACTCTTCATGGCATACCTCCACCCCTGCTGCCCTAGATAGCATCATTCTCTCTGTCGGTGCCTTCATGTTGTAGGCTCATGTTAATCTTGTAGTCAGTTCAAACTCCAAATCTTCATATATCTTATTGTGACACTAGACCTCCCTACCGATGTCCTTTTGAATTAGCCTTTTGGGACTAAGGATAGACTTTATTTATATCAATGGTGGAAAATATGTGCAATGCTCATACATATGGACCTTGTTCATATCCAAAGATCTTTTTTTTTTTTTAAAGATTTTATTTATTTATTTGACAGAGAGAGAGAGCGCATAAGTAGGGGAGCAGCAACAGGAGAGGAAGAAGTGTGCTCTCCACTGAGTAGGGAGCCCAATGTGGAGCTTGACCTGGGATCATGACCTTAGTAGAAGGGAGATGCTTAACTGACAGCCTCCCAGCCTCCCCCAAGGATCTCTTTATTAGTGCTCTTTCCCCTGAGCCTGATCGGCTTAAGAATCCTTCTAAACACAGTGCTTCAGTTAGTCATTACCAATTATTTCTCAGAGTCGGTACACAATTACTTGCTTTGCATGGATTCATGTTACATTTTATTTCATATTTAACCTATCATGGAAAATGATAAATGAGGGTACATTTAGGACTAGAAGACTGTGGTGGTGACCAAGGTAGTATAGCTTGATAGAATTAATATCATAAATGTTTAGAAAATTGGAACGTTGATTGTGGCGAAAGTACAATAGTTTTCATTATTCTAAAAGCTTTCATTATTTTTGACACATTTAAGGCCTTATTTTGTGAACAGGTTGTGGCAGAAACTTAATCAGTTTGCAAAAATCATGAACTGCATTTTCCCTAAGTAATTTAGCTTCTTTCTAATCCTGCCATTTCTCCCTACCCCACATAGCTGACTTTGGATCCAGGAGAAGATAAGGGAGTAGGCACATTGCTTTTTCCCCATTTCTCTTACTCCTGAGACTAATGGGGCAATATGTTCATCTTTGTTTCCCTCTTCTTTTTTTTTTTTTTTAATTTTTTTTTTTTAATTTTTATTTATTTATGATAGTCACACACAGAGAGAGAGAGAGGCAGAGACATAGGCAGAGGGAGAAGCAGGCTCCATGCACCGGGAGCCCGACGTGGGATTCGATCCTGGGTCTCCAGGATCGTGCCCTGGGCCAAAGGCAGGCGCTAAACCGCGGCGCCACCCAGGGGTCCCTGTTTCCCTCTTCAAATAAAAAAAGTTAGGGAATGCATGGGGAGACACTGGGCCAGCAACAGTTTCTATCCATTAGGAGACACTGAATTGGGATGACATTTGGAGTTTGCAGAGTACTCGGGACACTGAAACTCATTTTTCGGGTAGCCTGTAAATCTGGCAGCCATATATTGATTAACTCCTAGTTCTTCACCTTTGCAAAGGACTCTGTAGCTTGTTAGGCTCAGGAAACCGAAACATCACTGACTTCATATATGTATATAAAAAGCATATTGGAAAAAAAAAAGCATATTGGAGGCTATAAAACAGGGCACACATGATCATTTTTTAAACATGCCATAATTCTTTTAAAATATCTCATCTTGCAGTCAGGAGGGGTTTCCTTAAATGCCCTTGACTTGGAGCCATTCTAATGTTGGTAGAGGATATTTTCAGAACCTGATTTCTGAGAACTCTCAATTGTTAGATGTTCAGGTTGCTATTCACTGCTCCTTCTCTTTCTGATTTTGACCAATGGGGAACACACATAAGGAATAATAGACAAGTACCATTTGTTTCATAGGTAGACAAGCTCCTGAAACCCAAAGTAAACTTTGGTGAAAGCTGGATTGGTGAACCTGACTCTGGTGTGAAGTTGAAGTGTATGGTTCTACTACCCAGTTCAAATGTAAGTCATTAGATCCACATGCTCAGCCACATGACAGAGTGAGTCAGTGAGTAAAGGCCTGCAGAAAAGATAAAAGGACACTTATATAACCCTCTGCATACCAAGACTGCAGGCCTGCTACTCATCCCATGATAGGTTGAACAAGAAGAATAGCAAGCCTGCCCCGCCTAGGAAGGACTGCCCAGGGGTGCTTGCCATGTGGAGCAGAAATGGAATGGTGGTCAGTACAGTAATGGTACACTGATGATGTCCACCTGTAAACGCAGCACACACTATGTGACCCATCAGATAGTCCATGCACTCAGTGGAAAGTGAGTCAGGGGTAAGAGAGACCAGAACATTCCATTCGATCTTCCTAAAGGGGGGGGGGGGGGCGGCAGAAGTCCTTTCATTCACCAGCTGGGACAATAAGCATAAATATTCCTCCCCTCAACAGCATTAGTTTGTTAAGTACTGCTCTTGTGCTATTCCTTTGGAAGATGTCTCATTTGTGCTCTAATCCAAGGATTGATGATTGGAGAAAGAAGCTTTAAGCTGAAAAGGCGGTGGAATTTTGATTGGAGAAAATGTTATAACTGGAAAAATCCTCATGGATAATCTGCAAGTTAATCTTTGGTTTATGCAAAGCAGCACATGTGCCTCTGTCCTGATTTTGCAAACATAGTAATTAACCACACAGAAATGCCAACCACACACCTGGGATTTGGGGAAAGCCTTCTGCCTTCCAGGAGTGGGGGTGGGGGACTCCAACTTAAAGAGATACAAATGTATGAGAGACAGGTGTGGAAAGACTCTGAATAGTCTGTGACTACTTGGCTTGTGAAAATTGCCTTTGTTTCCAAAGCAACAGCATTTCCTGAGAGAAATAAAACTTTTCTCAGTATAAGAACTTTCTCTTTGTTTTTGTATTTTTATTGGAATGCACTATGGCAATGTTAGAAAGCCATGAATAGATTTCAGAAATTTCAGAATCAGGCTTAGGATTTGGCTCTTTTACCTATGGGGGATGTTGGCCAAGTTACTTCACCTCTCTGAGCCTCAGTTTCCTTATTTAGAGTGGAAATAATTATACCTAGTAGAGTTGTTGTGCAGATAAGAGATATTAGACATATAGTGCCTGACCTAGAATGAATTGTAATGATGATGGTATGTTTTTTCCTAAATACTTAATTCTGCATCACAATGGGTGGACTTGCAAGCTTTATTTGTATACAACACTAAATTCAGGAGGATATTTGTTCTTTTATGTGCTCAGAAAAACTAGGTCAAATTTTAAAGTGGGAATTAGGAGATCATGTTCCAGATGAATCCTTTCTGGTTTGTATTATTGATTTTCCCAGAGAATTAGATCATCCAAACATTTGCAGATTCACTGAAGTCTGCTTTAAAGTGCCAGATGTGGTTATTGTGACAGAATATTGCCCAAAGGGAAGCTTGATGGATGTTCCGCTCAATGATGACATTCCTGTCAACTGGGGTTTCCAGTAAGAGCCAGGCATTTGAGTGGTAGGAAACATAAACTAGTGAAATTCTACAACCAAACTCCATTTCCATCATTGTTCCTAAGGATTTATTGTCATCTGAATGCGTTATCTTGAAAGAGGCTTTGTGTTATGTCTTGGGAGATAGATGGGAATGGTTGGGTGATTATATTTAGACAGGGAGACCTAGGGATGATTTTGAACTAGGCCCACCCACCAGTTCCCTGGGAAGACCTGGCTGGAGATGCTAGCAGAAAATCCTGTTTGGCATCTAGGGAGTATAGGTACAAGCAACAGCAAGGAGTCTTTGCAGGTAGCAGGCACAGGCTAGGTCTAATTAATTTGCCTAACAGATACTGTGCTGGACACTTAAGGCTATAAAAGTAAATCAGAAATATTCCCTGCCTTCAAGAATATCTTGGTCTGGTGGGAAAGACAAATAAGCAGAGTTATGAAACAGTTGATACAAGTCCTAAGGGAGTGTCATATGCATGGGAGTAGCATCTAGTCCAGACTGGCCATGGGGAATGACCAAGGAAGTTATCCAAGGGGAGGTGAGTGGAGGATGAGTAGAAGTTTGCCTGGAAAAAGGGAGAAGAAAAGTAATTTCAAAGAGAGGAAACAGGGTGTGTAAAATCTGAGAGAGGATGGTCCATTCTAGGATTGTTAATAGATTAGTATGGGCAGAGGTTAGAGATGAGGATGGAGGCAAGTGGTAGGAGTGGTGAGAAATGAGACCAGAGAGATAAGTAGGTAGTCCTGAAATGGGCCAAAGTAAATAAGATTATTTAGTATATGATAAAAATGGAATTTTAAATAAGTGAGGAATGGAGAGATTGTTGGAATAAAGGATTCAGTGACTAACCATTTGGCAACAATAATATTAGATCCCTAGTGCACACCTTATCCAAAATTGATTTGGGGACAGCTTTAAATTTTCAATATGAGGGACGCCTGGGGTGGGATCCTGTCATCCTGGGATCCAGTGCCCACATCGGGCTCCTTGCAGGGTGCCTGTTTCTTTTTCTGCCTGTCTCTACCTCTCTCTTCAGTGTCTCTCATGAATAAATAAATAAAATATTTTTAAAAAATTTTCAATATGAAAACTGAAACTTTAAAAGTACTAGAAGGAAACATATATGATTATATGACACCACAGTGAAAATGAACAGGCATATGAATAATTGGGAAAAGTATTTTAACATATCTCTTACTGAATATAACTAACAAAACAGTTTAGGTTGATATGCATAGCCTAGTGGATATTAGCAACGTAAATAGCATAACAAATAACTTCTTGTCCTTTATAGACAAGTCTATGAACATTTAAATTTATTTATTTTTATTTTTTATTTTTTAAAGGCTTTTTTGAGAGTGAGAGTGTGGAGCAGAGGGAGAGGGAGTAAAAAATTTAAGCAGGCTCCACACTGAACACATAGTTTGATATGGGGCTCAATCCCATGACCCTGAGATCATAACCTGAACTGAAACCAAGAGTCGGACACCCAACTGACTGCCCCACCCAGGCACCCCTAAATTTATTTTTAAATGTGACATATGTACAAGTGTATCAGATTTATTTGAAAGAAATATTCACTTTTTTTTCTGGATAATTATGACCTCGTAGCGTTCACAATTATGGGTATAGCTGAGCATATCTGAAACAATATCTCTACTGCCCCTGCAAACAGTGGCTCTGCATTTCACAGATCAAGAGTAATCTTTGTGGATTTTTAATTTGCTCTGGATGAGGGATTTCATATCAAAATGACATGTGTGTTTTTTTGCACGTATGCTATCAATTTTAATTGCCACAGGGTAAGATTTTATTGAACATATTTTCTTTTTTTTTTTTTCTTAACATATTTTCAAGTGAACCATCAGGGAACTAAAGCTTCTCCATTGCTCAGCAATGAGCAGTGTGCCCTACCCTAGCAGAGAATGATGTTTTGTCTGATTTGTTCATATATATAAGAGACAATAAGATACATACTATCTATCAATCTATATCTATCTATCTATCTATCTATCTATCTATCTATCTATCTATCATCTATCTCTCTATGTTTGAATAGCTTATGCTTTTGAAAAAGCACTGAACAAAAATTCCATACTGTATAGTTTTCTAGATATTAGGGTGAATTTCCCCATCCAAATCTAGGCATACTGAGTTAAAAGGAGAGAGCAGGACTAAAAATACTCTGGCTGCCTCTGGAACACAGGAATCCTCTGGGATTTGGTTCATTTGACCACATTCCAATCATAATGATGTTGAGCATGGGTTTTGTTCCCCAGGATGTTGAGTCCTTAAATAAATTCTCCTCACTCTTAGGATTTGTTTATTTATTTTAAGAAATTATTATAAATTCCAACAGATCACAAAAATTATACATATTGTCAACAGAAAATAAAACTGTCATAAAGACATTGTCTGTAAGAGAAATAGGTGAAGGAGGGTGGGGGAATGGTTTCTTGAAATTAGTTTTCATTTCATTATTTTATTTTTATTTATTTATTTTTTTCATTTCATTATTTTAAATGTAAAACCCTTGGGAATTGTATATATTGACCAATAGTTTCATTTTTTCTGAATGCCATTTAAGAGATAAATCAAGGGACATGAGAATTTCAACAGAACAATTGAACATTATTGATGGCTCTTGGCATGTTTAAATAAATGCAAAGAGGAGCAGAAGTAGAGATGATAGTATATATTAAGAAAATATGTCTCAACTCTCAGATCAGAGGAATCATGACATTTTGATGGTATTAGAGAATTTATACCAATAACTACAGGATTTGGGTTCGTACACTATTCCTATTTCCACAAATTATCTTGTTATTCTTCAGTTTTTAAAAAATGATATTATTTATTTGTTTTAGAGAGAGAGAGAGCATGAGCAGGGGTAGGGGTGGTTGTGGGGAGAGGGAGAAGCAAGACTCCTTGCTGAGCAGAGAGCCCGACTTGGGGCTCAATCCCAGGCTAGATCCCAGGACCCCAGGATCATGACCTGAGCCAAAGGCAGACACTTCACTGACTAAGCCACCCAGGTGCCCCTCCCCAGTTTTAATATATGTTTAAGTAAATTAATTTTCAGCAACAACCATGCAATTTAAGTGTAATCCCACAGAGACTAAAACAAAACCAAACAACAGTTTACTGTTGTCATGGGGATTGGCTCATACTAATCACTATATGTCATAAATATCTAAAAGTAGATATACTTTTTAACAAGTGCAGGTGAGCAAGGTTATTTCTATACTGAGCACTAACCATACATGGAATTCGTGGCTGACATCATTTTGTCCTCTACAGAAGTGAGCTGACTATGTATTGTGGGACAGAGAGAGTGTGGGTTGTATGGGACAATGGGAAACAAAGGGCCTGAGCAGCATTGTTAAAGCTGGTCAGCCCATGTTGGGAAGCACTGCGAATGACTGGATTACTAGGATGGGCCTTTGGTGGAGATTCTTAAATACCAGGTTGGGAAAGTCACACTTGATCAGAAAGGAGCATTGTCAGCTCTTAAATGGTGGGAATGACATAAACAGAATGAAAAGAGAGACAAAATTGTATTGGTGGCAAAATTCAATTTTCTTTCCCTCATGATTAATTAAGGTACTTAGTAAGGGCTCAAGACTAGATTTCATAAAGGAATGCCTAATTCATAGTGTAATTCTAAATACTGCTTAACAGATGAATCACAAATTGATACACTTGCTAATTTGACCCATTTTTCTTGTCAGAGGGAGGCCAAAGGGTTGAATCAACCATCTTAGCTTGTCTAAAACTAGAGTTACTAGGTAGAAGTCACCTTACAGATGATTTGTTTGTGCCATTTTATTTTCAGATGAGGCAACTGAGACCCAGAGAGATTGAGAAACCTGTTTAAAGCTCCAACTTGCTCCCTTATTCCTATGTAGTTCTCTGATAGAAGGATACAGTTTCAGTCCTAGGCTCCCTGTTTCTCTCTCTCCAGCCTTACTTTCATTATAATTTTGGCTAACCTTAGTATCCATGAGGATGATGTGTTTTGTCAGGTCAGTTTCTCCCATGATCTTGTTCTTCACCTACCTCAGCTACCCATTTCTATATCACACCTGAGATATTATCATTACCCATAACTGGATCCCCTCCACATCTCCATGTCAATATCTCACCCTTTGACCTCCATCTCCTATTTTTTTAGTGAATTCCTTTAGTTTCCCAACTTCACCAATGTATTAGGTGGGACATCCAATCACTGAACTCACTGTACTCACTTCCTCTCATACCCCATTTTCTTCCTCAGCTGGCACAGATTCCATGGTCCATCACTGATATAGATTCATTTGCCTAAACTCTTCTGTTGTCTTATCACAAACTGACAAATTATATATGTTTGGTGGATTGCTATCTTCTGCCTCTGGACTATATACTCTTTGAGAGCAGGGCCTTTGTCTGCTCTGCTCTCTGCTATATTCTGAGGGCCTAGATCATGGTGGGCACATGGTAGGTGCTCAGTATATATTAGTTGAATGAATGAATAAATAAATCATTGAAAGTGAGCATAATTTTCAGAGAGGTTAAATTATATTTTTCTCTAGAGGGTTTGGCACATGCTTCTGTTTTGATTATTTCTAATGCTAAGTTGTTTTCATTTTTCAATTCTTTTCTCCCCTTCTATAGAAGGAAGAATCTTGTTCTGTTAGGCATTCCAGGGTCTCTCTCTTGAGGATCTAATTACAGGGAAGCCTGAGAATCACCATCCTTGTCCATAGAGTATGCAAAGGTAAGGAGGTGAGGAGGGAAAGGAAACTGGATCATCATCTGAAGCCATCACATCAGCTAAGCATGAATACATATTATTTCTTGAAAAGAGATATATCTACAAGAGTAACCAATGCATCAAGTGAGAACTTCTTGGCATGTTCCTGGCCTTTCTAAGCCCACGTCCAGGTAGAGATGATCCAGTAGGCAATTTGAATATGTGTCAAGAACTTGGAACAGAGGCTCAGATAGAGATGGAAATTTGGGGACCACCACCATCTAGGGCTATAATATAGCCATAGATGGAGAGGAAACCTTTTAGGGAGAAGATGTAGAGAGGGAAGAGACAGCAGAATCCTGAGATGGCAGGCCAGTATTTCTGGAGAGCTCTGGTGCTATTAAAAACATGATGACAAAGTGACACATATGATGATAAAAACAAGGTAAGCATGTTCATATGCAGCATGCCCCATCCACATATACAGCTGTGGAGCTACAACACCCATCACTTTGGAATTTAGACATGCATATGTGTTTATGATGATTTCTGTTTATGTGTTATGTGATATGTGTTAATGATAATTAATTTGATAAAACACAGAATGAGAATTATGACTTTGAAAGGGTTCATGGCACAGTGGTGGAGTGGAAAAGATCTGCCAGTGATGTTATGGAGTTCTTTGATCTAGCCTAAGGCAGAGCATTAATTACCCTTCTGTGCTTGAACCTCCAAGCCTCTGGCATCCTAGCAGCTCTGGGCTTTAGTTTCCTTATTTTTAAAATAAAAAAAGGGACTACATCAGTGAATCCTGGGATGGTCCCCCGCCCAAGAGCATGTTTCATAAGTGGCCTAAAAAGGTATATTTAATTTTATAATCAAATTTCATATTTGTAAAATTTATAAAAATCACATGCATTGATTTAGTAGTTCATGCTTTTGAACGTAAAGCTCAATCAAATCCTCCGGGCTGGTGGAGTTGACTTTTTTTTTTTTTAAACTTTTATTTATTTTATGGTAGTCACACACACACACACACACACACACACACACACACACAGAGAGGCAGAGACATAGGCAGAGGGAGAAGCAGGCTCCATGCACCGGGAGCCCGACGTGGGATTTGATCTGGGGTCTCCAGGATCGCACCCTGGGCCAAAGGCAGGCACTAAACCGCTGCACCACCCAGGGATCCCTGGAGTTGACATTAACAAAGATGGGGAACCCTGGGACTAAGATGATTCCAAGTTATTCAATTTTGCATTTCTATTCAGAGTATCAGTAAATCAGTGCCTGGTGTTACTCTTGATCACTGAAGTTGATTAGGAGGTATAAGAAAAATAACCCAGTCCAAAGACCCACCTTCAAACAAGTAGCGAAGCTTTTATATAAGATAAATTTCCCAACAAGGTTAGTTTGGTAGAGATGATGATGTTTTTGGTAAGTTTGGGTGACTTCCCAGTCCTCACTAACTGCACTCATTTAGGTATGGATTTATCACAGCATTAAGGGCAAATTTCACTGGTGCACCACCTCATAGCTGGCTTGGTTACTGGATCCTAAGGGGATGATAATTATAAGTGAAGGGCCCCCTATGGACACCCCCCTGCATTCTAAGTGCTTTCAATGAGTCAGAGATTAATACATAGGGAACAAAGTATTCTAATGAAATAAGTTCTCTTTGTGATGGGTTATTGGATGTAGAAATACAGCAAACATGGAAGTACTTATAGCAGAAATGATCCAAAACCTAAATGCATGAAAAACAAACCACCACCTGCTCTATAGTAAGTAATGCCTTGTTGAAATACAATGTCACTAATAAAGGTTGATTTGGTTAGTTCATGAATTTCTATTTAACTCTGGAATGCTCTTTTCTGAGAGCTAATTGCTGAAGTCATGGAAATAACACTTTTACATCTTTGATTTTAATTCTGTGTTCTGCTTGCATGGATTTTTAAGAGTCAGTTCTCATTTGCACTAGAATTTTGGTAACTCTAATTGCTTTTAATGGAAGTCAATGTGCTTTGAAGGTAGAAGACAAATCTTTACCTTAATACAAGGAAAGGGTTAAATATTAGCACTGGATGTTGGGCAGTTGTGCATGAATCTTGCAAGGAAGTGCCCAACCTAGGGTGAGGTAGAGCTGAGAAAGCAGTCCTCCTAGGAAGCTCAGGCAGGGAAAAGTGCTCAGGCAGGTAGAGGATTCCAACTCCAGCAGTGTTGTGGAGTAGTATGATGTAGACATGGTTCAGAGCTTAGGCTCTGGAATGAGCCAGGGCTGGATTAATGTCCCAGCTCTGCCTTCTTCTAGCTTTGTGATCCTTGGGCAAGTCACTTTATGAGCCTTGGTTTCTTCATCTCATGTGATGGTGTTAAAAACTACCAACTTCATAGGAATGTCATGTTAAATGAGTTAATACATGTAATACTCTTAGCAAGTGCCGGTACAACAGAGAGCTATAGATATGATGATGGTTATGATGATGTGAACAGATGGAAGATTTTTGTTTGAAGGATCTGCCAAACCAAGGAGGCAAATAGGCAGCGTGTACCTGCCAGAGAGGGTGACCATTCTATCCCTGGGCTTAAGTGCCTAAGAAAAGTCCTCCAGCATCCCAACAGATTGTTCCCATTAGCCAAAGGATCAAAGTTCTCTGTCTTTACCCTGTTGGGTGGGCTAGGGTTTTCCAGTATGTGCCAAATATGGAGGTTCCCCATGTGGTTATTTGTGGAAAGTTCAGTTTCCCCTAGCACAGTACTTCTCATCCTGGGTGCATATTATAATCCCCTGAGGCTTTCATAATAAACTAATGCCTGGGCCCTACCTCTCTGACATTCTGCTATAATTATTCAGGGAGAAAATTCAGGTATTAGTATTTTAAAAACTCACTGGCAGATTCTAATGTGTAACCCTGCTTAGAAACTACTGACCTAGCAGTTTAACAAGTAAACTAAGCATTGTTTTAATGCAACAGAATCAGTAAACATCTAGTAGCAAGATAATTGCCAAACCCTTGATTCTTTAATAACTAGCTGGAATAATTGGTTCTTTTTCTGTTCGACCTTTTTCCGGCATTTGACATCACCGACACCTCCCTTCTTCTTTTTTTTTTTTAAGATTTTATTTATTTATTCATGAGAGACACACAGAGAGAGGCAGAGACACAGGCAGAGGGAGAAGCAGGCTCCAAGCAGGGAGCCCAACATGGGACTGGATCCCCGGTCTCCAGGATCACACCCTGGGCTGAAGGCGGCGCTAAACCGCTGAGCCACCGGGGCTGCCCCAACACCTCCCTTCTTTCTGAAGCTCTTTCCTCACTGGATTTCCCCATTCCCTCTTTCCTCTTCACCTCCTACTGCCCAGCAGGCTTCTTCTCAGTCTTTCAGCAGCATCCTTCACACACACTTTGAATGTTTAGAGTTTCCTGGGGTCTACCCTTGGCATACTTTTTACTTGTTCTAAACCCTCTCTGATTTAGCTCCCACTCTCAGCTGCCACTACTACCTGTATGCCAGTGTTTTCCAGTCCTGGAGTTTTAACTCTCCATCTTTCTTGAGATCTGGATCCATTGACCTGTATATTCTGGGCCAACTAGACTACTGCTGTTGGCAGTCTTTTTATTTATCCCTATCTGCCTTAATTCCTAACTTGTAATGCTTTCTTTACATTACTTCTTAATCTCACCTGTCCTCACTCCCAATGGATCACCTTGCTCCACCAACCCTCCTTCCCAATTATAGGTTCTGAAGTGTGAAACTGACCAATGTCCCCCCATTTCCAATTATCACTAAACTTATCAAATAAAGGCCCGTCTTTACCTTGTTTCTTCTTTTCTCAGAGGAAGGGTTGTGCCATTTGTTTTTTCCATGGCCAACCTCTCCAGTTGGGTTCTGGATCGGGTCTTGCTGACTCTTCATTAAGACATTGAATCAACACTTTTATTTATTGTGCTAGGCATTATATTAATATGCTAGGCATTATATTAGGCAGGTAATGTAGCAGTGCACAAGTCTCTTGTGGGGGAAGGTAGAAAATGTACAAAGTAACAAGCAGTTATATATCAGGTGGTGATAGTGCCAGAAGAAAAATACAGCCCTGTAGGGATTGAGACAGCAACTGGGATTGCAGTTTTCTGTGGCATGGTCAGAACCCTGAATGAAGTGAGGGACATCTTGGAATAGAGGGAACAGGAGGCACACAGCAGGCACGTGCTTGGAATTGGAGGGACACCTGGGGGTCAGTGGGGTGGGACAGTGGGGCAGAGAAGTAGAAGATGAAATAAAAAGTAAAACTAGGGGCAAGCAATGGCCAGACAAATAATACAAACAATACTCTCCTCTAACAGAGAGAATTACATGCTACTTGTAAGTTTATGTGGGGGGAGTTTATGTGGGGACTGAATTTTGTTCATTTTTGTGTCCCTGTGCCTGTGGACACATGGTAGGTACTCTGTAGATATTGATTGGAAGCCTGACTGCATCCTCGATTAACAGTGAATACAGGAAATACCAATATAGCTAGAAAATGTTGTGTTTATAAGTATTCAGCATATTACCAGGGTAGATTGTGAATATGTATCAAAAATGGACTATTGAGACAGAATTCCTGAGGGAAATACAAAAATATCACCTTATTTCTTTCACTGAAAAAAATACAAATTTGGTTTTACCACTATTATTAGGCTCCAATAAATATTCATCCTTTATTCCTCTAGGGGGGTCCCAAGCTTTCTGCAAGTGAAATGAGCACAAAATGTGCCCAGTAAATCACTCTGATTGTTTCTACCCTGTAGCCAAAATGGAGATCTTGATTTCTTCTTCTAACAGCTTAAAGATTCAAATAATGTTAGATTTTTTTTAATTCTTCAGATAGAGGAGTCAGGGTAAATTGTCGACGTACCACCAAACTACCTGTGAAGAAGTGTCTGATCTTCTGTCAACAGCTCCCCCTCCCCCACCCATTGCAAAGTTGAAAGTCCTAGAGCTCTCTAACAACACTTACTGCTTGTACCAACCAAATTGCAGATCCCTGCAAGGTAGCAGCTGAGCCTACTTAATTCACCTTGATTGGTCCAGGACCCATAAGAGTATTTCCAGTTAGGGGAGGCATTGATCTCAATGACCAAAGTTCTTGATCAGTAAAACTCTGTGAATGAGATTACAGACAGAGCTTCCATTCCTCCAATTAACTTTCCTGGTTTCTCTATTCCTGATAGCACCCATGACCCCATCTCAACACTGGCTCCAAGGAAGCCCAGGTAAGGGTATGTGCTTGGTTTGGTATAAATCCATCACGCCCAGGCAAACAATAGAAACAATACCTTACTCTGTATATGGAGCACAGCATAATCGAGAGTTCAAGTGGTAACAAACAATGCTACAGACATTGAAGATTGGGTCCTGTGTATCCTTTACTTGAGGATAAGCAACTTATTTTTTTTAAGATTTATTTATTTTAGAGGGAGAGAGAGTGAGCATAAGCGGGAGGGAAAGGAGAGCAGAGAAAGAATCTCAAGCAGACTCTGTGCTGAGTACAGAGCCCGATGTGGGGCTTGATCTCATGACTTTGAGATCATAAGCCCGAGATCGTGACCTGAGCTGAAAACTGAGTCAGACACTTAACTGACTGAACCACCCAGGTACCCCAGAGAATTAACTGTTCTAATTCATAGCTGAAAACAAGCATGTTACCAAATCAAGTTGCTGATGACATAAGAAAAGGCCAACCTTGACAAACTCAGAGTAACCTGAGTGCATCCATCTTTTTCAGGTAAATTAATATAACTGGAGTTAGGATTTCAACTCAAAAGGCAGAGAGATGGAGCGATCTACAGTTTGTGCATGGCTATTAGGTGGAGAGCAAATCATATCTGCAAAAGAAGAAAATGCAGGCATTTGAGTAAAGTGGCAGTGAGCTTAGCACTTAGGCATGCTGTTAATACAGTATGTTGCGGTGATTTGGTTAAGTCCCTCCCCCCCACCACTTTTCTTTTTTTAACTTAAATCAGTTTCTTAGAGCTAAAAGGCATTCAGTATAGCAAAAACAGCGGGAAATTTCTTTAGAAAGATAGACTTCTTCATCTAAGGAAGTGTGTTTTAAAATCTGGAGTAAATAAGCTATGTACTTCTCCCCGTCTGTAACGAGAAGGATACAGTGGTCACATCAGCAGTGACCGAAGGGAGGTCATCTCTCCTGGGGGCAAGTTTTGAAAGTTCAGTGAAAAACCCCTATATGGAAATTGTAAATTGTAAGGTTGAAACATTCTAAACATTTTGCATAATAGGAATTTGCTGCAGGTAGTCAAAGTAGTCAATCCCTAACTGGTGGTCAAGGGATCCTTCCTGTTTCACAGATGAAGAAAGAGAGCATAGAGTTTAGAAAGGCTTAGAGTCATGCCCTGTCACTGCTGAAGACGCTCTTTTGGGGGTTGATGGTGGGGGAGGCAAAAGCCTCTTTCCAGCAGAGTCTAGCATAAACTCAAAATAGTTTATCTGAAGAAATGAAAATGCCACTGATGTCCAAGAAATAAAAGATCTAGAAATCCAGATAACTGGCAAGCAAATTAACCTCGGCCCTGGGACTTCTCTAAATGAGTTTTACACAGCCTTCTCAAACCATATAAATCTCTTGTCATGTAAACCCACTTACTCGATTGACAGAAACAGGGAGAGTCCAGATGTTAGGGGATGGTGTTCCAATCAAACAAGCTGCCCTACTTTGAATATACCAACACAGTCTGAAGCAATGCTGAGCAACACAAAAAACAACACAACCTGGGCCAAAACAAAAAGCCAACTAAACATACCACAAATGACTAGGAATATTTTCTAAAGCATTTAACTGGCCCATCACTTTGCAGTCGCCCTGGCTCAGAATTCTGAGAGCTTCAAAATATTGTGCTAAGGAGGTACCATTGTTTAATCAGGGCTTGACAGTTATTTTGCCTGATTTAACTTTTTTCTACCTCACTGTCCCTTTCCTGTGGCATTGTGGGTTTCACTCAGCTTTGCAGTGCCAGCCTGCAGTATAAGGAGGGGACAAGCTGCCCTGAACAAGTGTATACACTTATTCTTGAACAAGCTACATACCACCTTTGGCAAAATTATTCTACAAAGTAGAGACAGTCAGAGTTGCATGTGAGTATTACTGCATGGAACAATATTAAATGGCAGTGGGACAAAGCTAGGAATTAATGGAAGCAAATAATTTATATAAAAATCCCAACCTTCCTAAGTCATAATCTCCTAAGAAGCAAATCTTAGTATTCTCTGTTGTGCATTTGGCTTTTTCATAGTGGGCACCTAGAAAATGTCTATTGATTTGGTTTGAGAACCATATTTCTTCAATAATAATGGAAACTGGTTCTATATAAATTTTTATTTTATTTTTTTTAATTTTTATTTATTTATGATAGTCACAGAGAGAGAGAGAGAGAGGCAGAGACATAGGCAGAGGGAGAAGCAGGCTCCATGCACCGGGAGCCTGCTGTGGGATTCGATCCCGGGTGTCCAGGATCGCGCCCTGGGCTAAAGGCAGGCGCCAAACCACTGCGCCACCCAGAGATCCCTATATAAATTTTTAAAGATTTTATTTATTATTCATGAGAGACACAGGGAGAAAGAGAGGCAGAGACACAGGCAGAGGGAGAAGCAGGCTCCACGCAGGGAGCCTGACGTGGGACTCGATCCCGGGACTCTAGGATCACACCCCAGGCTGAAGTCGGCGCTAAACAGCTGGGCCACCCAGCTTGCCCCTATATTTTTATTTTTGGTGTCAAACTCTCAGGCATGACCTCTAGACCCCCATTTTTCACGTTGGTATTTTTCCTTTCCCTTAGCCAGTGAGGGAAAGAAGTGAATCTTGAAAGACGAGGTAGCAAACATGGAAAAATAATTATATAAAATAATATCAATAATAATTCTAATTTCTAATTTCAATTTTAATTGTATAAATGGAGACAGGAACAGTGAAATGTTACATTAGCCATCAGGCAAACTAAAAATAGATTTTAAAATATTTATAATTAAAAATTTTTACAATTCATCTATTCAATTTGTAGTTGTTGAGAATCTAGTATGTGCCAAGTACTGTGTCTGGAGGTTATAAGGGTGAACATGACAGGATTTCTACCCTCAGGGAACTTATAGTCTATTAATAAATAGAAAGACTGAGACTAGGAACCACTTTGAAGAGGGAATGATGCTTCTCCCATTTTACCTTCATTATTTGACCTACAGCTCATACAGTTCACTGCATGCTTCACTGTGACTCATACAATTCCTTTTATTTCCACTCATTACTGAAAAATACTGCATTATGAAGTTAATGTTGATGGAACTATTGTGCTCATACAATTCCTTGTGTTTCTTTTCATTACGGGGAAACACTGCATTATATAATTAAAGTTGCTATCATACATGACTATGTCATTAAATCACATTTGCTCTGTATTTAATTTTATCTCTGATTGGGCTTCACTTCCCTGTGCCTCTAATTCAGAATCAATGAACAAGTGTTTAGACCCAAACATACTCCCAGTAAATGATGAGGATATTTAACAGATCTATTAATGAGTAACTATAGGACACTACATACTTAGTAAGCAGGGATGCTGATTTTTTTTTTTTTAATTTACGATAGTCACAGAGAGAGAGAGAGAGAGGCAGAGACACAGGCAGAGGAGAAGCAGGCTCCATGCGCCGGGAGCCCGACGTGGGATTCGATCCCAGTTCTCCAGGATCGCGCCCTGGGCCGAAGGCAGGCGCCAAACCACTGCGCCACCCAGGGATCCCAGGGATGCCGATTTGTAATAATCTCTGTATTTAAAGGATTTTCCTTCATTCACTAAGGGTAAACTCATTATATAGACATGTGAGTGAGGTCATACTATCTCTCATGGCCACTACTGAAAAAAAAAGAAAGAAAATTGAAATAATCTTTTGGCTAAATTTTAAGTAGTTATTGCTTGGAGTTGATTAAAAAAAGTGAATAAGTACTTGGGAATCTAGGTTCTGCTTTGTTATGCCTTAGGGAAGTGAAGATTTATTTGTATTTTGGTCGAGATCTGATGTGATGCTGGATCTTCATCCTATGTTATTGTCTTTTACTGTTGTTTCACCATTTGGTTACATGTCAGTGAGAACTTGTATGCTTATCATTTGTATTACCACAGCACTGGAGAGCAATGAAAGCCACACAGTAGAATACAGAATATACATTTTCATAAAGGTAGCTTTAAAATGTTAGTTTCTCTCATATCTTTATTAATAAGAATTGACAAATTAGTTATTCACCTTTGAGTTTGGCCAATGGAATTATTTGGAATGGGGGGGCTGAGGGCTAATAAATTCTGCATTATCTCACAGCATGTTAGAGCTTGGATACGAACAATAAAACCACCATGTATCTAATGCTTAGCCATATGCCAGGCATTGTGCTAAAAGCTTCACACAGATTATTTTATTACAGTAGATGTCCTCACAACATCCCTATGACATATATATTACATCTCAGATGAAAATACTGAGGCTCAGTTACTTGCCTAAGTTCACATAGCTAGCAAAAGCTATCACCCAAATCTCTTTCATTCTAGAGCTCATGCTGCTGGCCATTCACTATGCTTCCTCTTGTGGCTGGCATAGAACTTAGGGGTTTATGCCAATTGAAGAACCAGAGGCTCAGGAAAATTAAGTGACTTAGCCAAGGTCCTCTTCTTAGTAGCACATTTGGGGCCATGACCCAGATCTCTTCATGTCCTTTTTGCTCATGGTGAAATAGAAGAATTGGGCTGTAGGGTCCACTACATCTTTTCCTTTATCAATGTTCTAAACTCTGAAGTGACCCTGTACTCTTTTCTTATATCCAGTTGGCCAGCAAATACTATTGATACTTTTAACACAATGTCTTACATGAGGTAGAGCTCATTTAATAGAATGGTTATGATTCAGGATCTGCAGTCAGATTTGAGCTGGTTTTAAATCTCAGCTCTGCCACTTGCCTGCTGGGTGATTTGGGACAAATTAATCTCTCTGGGGGTCAGTTTTTTCATCTGTAAAACAGAAATAATAAGGTTGTCTATAAGATGGTTTTTAGGATTAAAAGCATATGGAGAGAAGTCACACCCTGCTTCAGGGAGCTTGACTCTTGTCCCTAAATCTTTCCCTCTAAAACAAAACATCTTTGTGTATTTACCAAAGGAATTTTGGCGAAACCAATAGTCAATTAGTACTGTTTTGTTCTGAAGCCCAGGATTTTCTTTTAGCTGGTAAGCCCCTTGTTTTATGCCCTTCTAATTCTAGATGTTTGGGTATTTTGTGAGTGTGTTTTAAAATCTGTGTGACCAAATGAAAATAAAGCAGGGACCATGAACATTAAAAACAAAAACAAAACCCTACAACACTAGAACAAGACAAAAACAAAAGAAAAAAATGTATATGGAATATTTATGATGCCTGCTGCAGCATATGCTCTAAATAAATATTATTATTCATACATTTCCCCTTTCTTAGCCTCAGCCCTGATCCAGACCATAATTTTCCTACATCTGAACAAGAAAGAGTCCTCGAAGGGGTACCTGGGTGGGTCAATCAGTTAAGCATCCATTTCTTGGTTTCTGCTCAGGTCATGATCTCAGAGTCCTGATCTTAGGGTTGTAAGATCAAGCCCCAAGAGATCCAGCCTTGTGTGGGGCTCAGTGCTCAGCAAGGAGTCTGCTTGAAATTCTTTCCCTCCCCTTCACTCCTCTGCCACTCAGGCACTCTCTCCTTTGTGCACTCTCTCTCATAGATAGATAGATAGATAGATAGATAGATAGATAGATAGATAAAATATAAACAAAGGGTCCCCCACTCTCCTTGCTTCCCTCTTTTGAACTACTATGAGATCAAACTATACTTTGCTTATCATGTTCTTTTGTTCAAGAACTTAATGGCATACAGCAGTATAACCAAACTCTGCATGCTTGTGGGCAATGATCCACATAACTGAATTCTTTAGCTTTTGCCATGAGTTTCACCAACTGTGCAGTCTGAGGGCATAGTTCCCACAATACTGTCTTCACTTCAGATATCAGCCATAAGTGTGGTGGTCCCAGGACCATCCTCACTTTAAACCATCTGGATACATATATGAGGGTCCCTATAATCACCCTCAGTTTTGATAATTTGGTAGAATGACTACAGAACTCAGGAATGTTATATTTACTATTATAGTTTTATTACAGCAAAAAGATAAAAATTAAAATCAGTGAAGGAGGAGACATATAGAGCAGAGTTCAGGATGGGTCTAAATGCAGGGCTTCCTACATTCTCTACCTCTGGAGTCGTGGACAGCATTACCTCCTCCCAGTAACCATCCATATGTGGTAATACACACAAGGTATTGATAGCCAGGGAAGTTAACTTGAGCCTTTGGTGTCCAGCTTTTATTGGGGCTTGATCACATACTGCTTGTGTGGTTGACCTTTAGTCTCCAACTACTCCCAGAGGTGAGGCTAATACTGTTAGTCATTCATTTGGAGGTCATAGCATACCGCATGCTCTGAGGGCCCCATCACAAATCACATTGTTAGATTGTCAGTGGCCAAAGCTTACAAACAACAAAAAACTTACAAACAACAAAGACCTATCTACTAGGGAAGAGATTCCAAAAGCCTAGAGGTCAACTCCTAGTATCTGAGGGCAAAGGCCAGACCTCTCTTTGGGTAAGGTTAATTCTTCACTATATAGCTTTATTTCCCATTGCTCTTCTGTAGGACATTGTTGGCCAAACAAGGTAACACCCAAACCATCCCACACTTTCTTGCAGGTTCTTTTACCTATAATGGTTCTTCCTTTACTTCAAGTATGCTTAAGTGTTATGCTTTTTGTTAGGGTGGCTGAAGTCTCACTTGCTCTCTGAAACTTTGTTTGCCCTAAGCTTTCCTGATCACTCACTAGTTGCTTATTTGTTTTGTGTGGCCCTGTGTGTGGCTTATATTTATTAGACTTTCCTTAGCCTTATATCTCTGTAGCCTAAGTGTCCACCACAAAGTAATTGCTTATTAATAATGATAATGATTTTCTTAGTGTCTAAGACATTCATTGAAAATTAGGCACCGTTATTAGTTGTTTCTCATTGTTTCTGAGTACATGGGCTCTAATTTAGATAAGTTGCTACCTAAGTGAGTCATTAGATCCTAAGATAATCATTCAAATTGAACTTCAGAATGTTTGCAAGTGAAAAAACAAGTGCTCAAATGACATTTGTGGACCTTAATGCTTCCCCTAAAACAAAATGACCAAAAACGTTTCCCAGAAACAAGAACTTTGTGGTAGACTGGTTTGGCAATTTACTGTAGTTTAGTCCTTATGAACCCTGATGGGTAAGGATCTAGAAGAGATGGACAAACCCCATTAAGAGAATCCTTTTGAAAAATAACTGATGTTTTAAATGTCAATGCTTTGATCTAAATTAAATTAATTCCAAATTAATTAATTAATTAATCCCAAGATCCCAGATCCCAGGAGTTTGCACTTAGGCAAGATCATTGTCTGCTGTGTAGACAGATGAAGATTTTGGGTTTTTGTTTTTGTTTTTTTTTCCTGCTAGGTAGACCCATTCCCTCAACTTCACCAAAACAAAAAAGACTTTATCAAAATGTTTGAATTACTGGCTTTATTCAGATATGGTCTCGATGTGTTTTTTTGTTTAGACCATGCCTCGATTGTCATGACAACCGTAGGTGTGTGTGCATGTGTGTCTGCTCAATGGTATCTGGAAGCAGCATCTTCAGTATCCAGGCAGAAATAAAGTGGGTGTGCTGAGCAGAGAGTGTCTCCCTACACATTCACACAACAATGAATGTTTGTGAAAAGGTTAAAAACATCGTTTAGCATCACCTCTTCAATTAAAATTCCAAACAATCAGGTATTGTCTCTAGCAGAGCAGAGCAGTCATACATTAAAGGTCAATGTCTAAGTGTCTAAGTTCTCATCCTTTAATTTTATCAATGCCCATTACAATTTCACCGTGTTCTGATTCTGCTGACCTCTATCAATCTTCTCTCCTCCGACATCTCCATCCTCATCTCTTGGAGGAATCTCTAAAACCCTGGATCACTACTCTGGGAAAGCACTTATAGATTATACTATTTAAAGCTTCTGAGATTTTGTCAGATTTCTCTAAAGAAGGTTAGCTTTTTCAAGACAGGTCATTCATCCTTGATCCAGGAAATCCACTTTGTTCACGTTGAACCTAGGACCTTTATGTATTTTCTATATGTTTGGAAGCTCTGTTGACTCTTCCAAGCTACTGGGCTGCTATGCTGACTGTATAAATGGTCTGTGGAAGTCAGAGAATTAACATTTGATACATTATTTTTTTTTTCTTGCTGCCCTCAAAGCTACAGAGTTCCTATTCTTGATGTGAAAGGCAGATACAAGAAATTGACTCAAACATGGATGGTTGATTGAAACTCTTCTCTTGTTTGCCATGAAACTGAATATGAGAGGACAAGGCTATTTCAGAAGCAATGCTATGTGAACATAAGAAGCATCGAACATCAGCTGCCAAGAGGCAATCTATTCACATTGTGGACCAGAAATATTTATTGGATCAGTTTATGTCCAGACCACCCAAGCTTGGCGACCTTTGCTCTCAAAAACCCATTCCTGGGAGTTTTTCTGGACCCTGTGCCCTACATGAACTTTCCAAGCTTCAAAGGGAAAGGTCCAGGTAAAGGTTTGGAATGGCAAGCCTCTAACAGCGGCCTTAAAAACCCAGTCTGCTTTAGTTAACTCAAGTTTGTCATTAATCCATATGTTTTCAGAGATGGTGTTATCTGGGTGCCCAAGCCCAATGGGATCCTCCACACTGGGGAGATAGTAAGCACGGCCCTGGACCTGGTTGCTGTGTGCAAGACCTTTGAGATTCCACACAAGCCCAATGTTCAGCTGAAAATCTTTGCTGGGATCCACTCAGGGAAGGCAAGATGGGATATATGAAGAGTCTATCCTGTGCTTTTTCCCATACTACATTATGCATCAGTTTTCAGGAAGACAATATGACCCCATCTATACAGGAAAAAAAAAGGGGTGAATATTTAAACTCCATGATTGTAATGTTAACATTTTGCCAAACATTTTGCTTGGAAATGAAAGCAAGAGAAGGAGATGAATATTCATTAAGCATCATACTATGTACCAGTATAATGCTAGGCAGTCATACATATGATCTCATTTGACTCAAGATTGAAAAGATTATTATTATTATTTACTTTTTATTTTTAATACATAAAGTACTCTAATGTTAATTGCATAGTTCAACAAATTTTTATTAATGTATACGTTCATGAAACCAGCTCCCAGATGAAGATAGAGAACAGTTGTAGCACCCTAACACTCAATCATATCCCTCCCCACCTCTCCCTTCCTGTACCTGTCAGTACCACTGACCCCTGTAGAGGTAACCACTCATCTGACTTTTATCTCCCTAGATTAGTTTTGACTGGCTTGAATTTGTGTATTCTATTGTTCCAAATGCATATCTTCCCATCCCCTATGCGCTGTCACGCTGTTAAAGATTATTTTTTAAAGAAAACCAAACATCCTTAAGGCTACAGGGAAGCATTTTAGATCATCATAATGATTTGATTGATCTTATCTACTGGAGAAATCAACCAGATGCACTGCTTAGAAGAAGCCTAATAGCTCTTGTACATTCACATATATAGTGAATCAGAAGACATAGTACACAAAAAAGACAACTGAATATTGGATGTGGAGAGAAGTTATGTAAATCTTGATCATTCAAACTGTAATTATATTAATTTATTCTGGGTTCCAGTTATTTAGAGAGGTGATTCTTCTAATTTGAAAATGGGAATACATGCATTTGGGACAAAATTTAAAGGATACAACACAAAGGTTTGTAGGCAAATGTTAACAATAGGGTTATTTATAATAACCCTGAACCGGAAACAAGCCAAATATCCATCAACTGGTGAATGGATATATGAATTGTGACATATCCATACTCAACAATAAAAAGGAATGAAATGTTAATACACACATTAACATGGGTGAATTAAAAAAATACTAAGCATAAAGGCTGAATGCTATATACTGTATGGTTTCAATTGTATGACATTCTATTTTTTTATTTTTTTATTGAAGTTCAATTTGCCAACATATAGCATAACACCCAATGCTCATCCCGCCAAGTGCCCCCCTCAGTGCCCATCACCCAGTCACCCCAACCCCCCCCCCACCTCCCTTTCCACTACCCCTTGTTCATTTCCCAGAGTTAGGTGTCTCTCATGTTTTGTCACCCTCACTGATATTTTCACTCATTTTCTCTCCTTTCCCTTTATTCCCTTTCACTAATTTTTATATTCCCCAAGTGAATGAGACCATATAATGTTTGTCCTTTTCCTATTGACTTATTTCACTCAGCACAATACCCTCCAGGTCCCTCCACATGGAAGCAAATAGTGGGTATTTGTCATTTCTAATGGCTGAGTAATATTCCATTGTATACATATACCACATCTTCTTTATCCATTCATGTATGACATTCTAGAAAACACAAAACAACCACGACAGGGAGCAGATAAGTGGTTGCCTGGGGCCCTGGTGGAAGAGGGGATTGACTATGAAGGACCAAAAGGAAATTCTTAGGCAGATATAACTATTGTATATCTTGCTTTAGTGGTTACATGCTTACATTATTATGTACATTACCCAAATTCATTAAACTGTACTTGAAAATGAGTGAATTTTAGTGTATATAAATTATGCCTCAGTAAAGCTGTAAAAATCTCCAAGCACGTAAAACAGTATAAACAGTGAAAAGGAATTCTCCCTCCCAAATCTTTTAGTCCCTTTGTTCCCTGGTCTTTGTGTCCCCATATCTCCAACTCTGTTTACTTTTTGTAGTGGCTCTTTAGATTTACATAATGGGCTCCTGAATAGTTTGAAAATTAGGCTAAGAATACCAGAGTTCAAATGTCAAATTTTGATAACTAACATCACAAACAGGTTCCCAATATTATTTGACCATATGCTCAGAAAAGTTCAGTCTGTTTCTTGGTGCCCCTTACTGAATGCTTGTAATGGACAAGACACTTTTTGTAAGGCTTCTCACTCCATTGTCAGTACAACCCCCTGAAATGTGTATTGATAGCCTTGTTTGAGAAACAAGTAAAGTGAAGTCTAGACACATTATATAAAAAGGTTTACCAGCTAGTAAATGCACAAGGTTACTGAGCCAGTAGGGGTAGAGTTGGGGTTCAAGTCCAAGTCTATTCTGGACAAAAACAAAGTTCATGATCCATAATGCATGGAGCTATGCTGTTGTCTTGATATGAAAGAGATGGAAAGAAGGAGGAACCACTGGTTCAACAGAGTAGACTGTGTGACCTCCTTTCTAAATCTTATAGTAGTTTCAGCCCCAAACTTAGAACAACCTGCTTCTTCTACCTTTACTGTACTCCCCTTCAGAGTTTGATTAGTACTAGTTCTCAAAACTAGTTCTAGTTTAGTCTTACTGTATGAAATTCCTTGGAGCCTCAGTTGTTTTAATCTTTGTTTTTTATTCAATGAAAATTAATTCTACTGCAAAAAATAAGGGTCTTTACTTGTATGTGAAATGTCTTTTTCAGTCTACATTAAAACTTTATCAAATTTATTTTCCCCACTCTTTCTGCAGCAGGAATAAGGGAAAGCTCAATAATGAAAAAGCCCTTCTGTTCCAAGGAGCACCTTCTCCTCAAAATAGTATCCTCAAGGGACATGGGCCAGCAGACACACTTACATTGGCCAAAAGATCAGCTGCAAGAGTTTTAGCAAAACAGATAAATCTTCTGAACCCTATGGGTCATAAACCCTATGCTTTAATCTCTCTTCCGTTGAGTCTGGCAAAGACAAGGTCAGTTATTGGCCACAGTATTGGAAATGACTTCAATTTGTAAAGAGAAAGGAAGGAATACAATGAAACTGCCATTGCCAGAAACATTCCAATGCTCTTAAATTTTCTGGTATTGTGCTAAACTATTCTCCTCTGCCCTCTTCAATCAGTGGTCTGGCCTCAGTCCTAAAGCAATGTGCTACAATGCAATGTCAACTTCAGGAAATTCATGTCAAAATTTCTATAGCTAGTTGAGCATCTGTTCTGAATGTGCTTTTGTTCATCAGTGGGTGTGTGGGACGAGCAGACAGCTGGAATATTTTCCAAATGCAAAGTTAAATCTGTACTGTCAAAGAGTGCCAGCAGCCCTGTATTGTGGAGATTAAGGGTCCGCCAGCCTCTTTAGCTTCCATGCTCCATGAGAAGGGACAGTGTTGCAGTTGTTATTACATCCCTGGTGCCTTAGCTCTCTGCCACGCACATAGAAGATGCCCCCAAATAGAGTAGAACTGAAGCAGACAACAGAGCCATCTAACCCAATTTGCCAGAGTGGAACAGTCCTTCTTTATGGTCTGGGCAGGGAAGAAAGAAGCTGGGAGAGGCTAGGACAGCCTGGGGAGTATTTGCCCCTTTTCAATGTGGCAGCAACCACTCAGATCACCTGATGGATGCCATGTGGTCCTAGCACTTCCAGTTTTCAAGAAAATTCAGGAGTCTAGATTTTTATGTGAAATTTCTCGAATTTTGTTATACTAGTTAGGCAAAATATTTGTCTGCCAGCTGGATTGGATTTACAGGCTGCCAGTTTAGACTCCTTTTCTAAGCATTTAAAGATCTAAAGGTTTATTTTGGTCAAAAACCAAAAGCTTGTTTCATAGAATAACTTAAAATAAATTTTAATCGCATTTCCCTCAAGTGGTAGTGCTTTGACTAGAATTGGGGCTTGGTACTAGGAACTCACAAACTGGTATGGCCCCATTTATCAAACCTACACATTTTCCTTAGTGCCCCAGACCCTCTTCCTTCTCTTCTCTTTCCTACTTGCTGGGATAGTGAACTCTGGCATACTCTGAGATCATTAGGGTTTCTTTTGTACTCCTGAGGCAGTAACTGGAAGCCTGGGGTCCATCTCAGGCATAGCCTAGCCCACATTATGTCTTTTTGCTTCTCCCTGCATTTCCCTTTTTTGATGGCTCCTCCCTACCAGCACTTAAACATGCTCATGGGCAGCCCAGGTGGCTCAGTGGTTTAGCGCCTGCCTTCGGCCCGGGGCATGATCCTGGAGACCTCCCTGCATGGAGCCTGCTTCTCCCTCTGCCTGTGTCTCTGCCTCTCTCTCTCTCTGTGTCTTTCATGAATGGATGAATAAAATCTTAAAAAAACAAAACAAAACAAAAAAACATGCTCATGTCTCTCTAAATTTAAGACAAAGTAGAACAACCCTCCAACCACATTCCAATCTAGCTATGGTCTAAGCTCTTTGCATCTTTCATTGTCAAATTTATTGAAGGATTGTCTACACGGGCTACCTCCACATCCTTCCTCTGCTGGCCCCTGCAATTTGGCATTCATCGCTGTCACACCTCTGATATGAATTTTGCCCAGGTTATCAGGGATTGTCAATGATATTTCCCAGTCTTCTTCATCTTGATCTTTCAGTAGCATTGACTTTGCTGATTGATTCTTCCTTCCTCATTTGCCTGGTTTTCCTCTGACTTCTCTGATTGCTCCTTCTCAGGCTCCCCTAGGTGTTTCTTCTTCTGGGGGCTTAATATGATGACTCTAATATGAGTTCTACCCTAAGCCTCCTTCTCATTTAACACCTTCATGGATGATCTCAGCTAATCTCATGTCTTATGCTAGAGGCTCTGATGGCTTTACTCTAACTCAAATTTCTCTCCTGAACTCATTTGCTCAAGCACGTGTACCCCAACATGTCCAATGCCAAATCCTATACTCTTCCTCCTTCAGCTCTTCTTCCTTTGGTTTTCAGAGAATGGTACCCCTATCTACCTAGTGGCCCAAGTTAGAGACATGAAAATCATTCTTGACTCCTCCTTCTCCTTCACATTCCTCTCCTGTCAGTCACCAGGTCCTGTGGCTCTATCTCCCAACCATCTTTCAGATCTGTCCCCTTTCCCCCATCCTGATAAAGACTGTGGTACAGGTCCCTCTCATATTTTGCCCAGATTATAGTGACAGCCTCTAGGTGAGATCCCCTGCCTCTGGTTTGTCTATCCCTCCCCATCATTCCTAAAGCCACACTATAAGTAGGCTGACCTTTATTTTCTTTACTTATATTTTTTGTTTTTTAATTATACAACTTTTGTATTAGAATAATCTTTACAAAAATCAAATCCAACTCACTCTTCTGTTCAAAACCATATGCTGCTCTCCTAACATGGCTCACAGGGCCTAGGATGTCATAGTTGGGGTTAACCTCTCCAGCTCTGCCCACCCTTCCAATGCCATGCCCACCCATACTAACCTTCTCTTAGTTCCTGCTTTCTTATACCTCCAGGCCATTTTGCCTCTTCCTCTCTTCAACACACTCCCAACTCTCATTTTACCAGGCTGGTTTCTGTTCATCTTCTAGACTAAGAGAGTTCTCTGATGTGAGGTGTCCTCCCTGACCTTCTTTGTCACACTGCTCTCCCCACAAACTCCTACCTCACAGTGTTGTAATAGCTGTTTAATTGTCCATTCTCCTCCCAGATTACAAGCTTCGAGGAAGGGAGAGCTGTGTCTTCTTTGTTTATTTTTAAAAACCCCCTTTGTACAGTAGATGCTTGGCCCATCATAGAGTAGAATAGGTGTTTGGTGTGTGCTTGTATGTGTTAACAAATGAATTCCCAAGAACTGTTGAGAGATATTCTCAGATAAATGTTCGATGGTGTATGGAGCCAGCTTGTATTGATTCCTGAAAGCCAGATGTGCTTTTGGTGATGCTACATTGGAAGTTTGAAGTCAATCATGGTAGATGTATTTACACCATGGAAATTGGTAATCATTACAAATCAGGGCTCTACTCTCCATCTTCCCCTCTCCCTAATGGGTTTACTGGCATACTGCTATATATATTGCTTTAGAGAGCTATCCAGAGAGGCTAAACCACTCAGTAATGGCTTGGAAGTGATTCATTGTCCTAAGCATACAGTTTGAGAAAATAACAATGACAACAACAACAACAACAACTACCATTTAGTGAGCTCTATGGTACTATGTGCCAAACTCTGTGCTTAATGCTTTACATACTCAATCTTGTTTATTATTTGTAACAAAGCAGGCAAAGTAGATATTATTATCCACTGTACAGTAAAGAACACTGAGAGTGAGATTCATCCACTTAGCTGACAAGTAGAAGTGGAGTTGGATGCCATAGCTGACCACTAAGCCAGTGATCCTAACTCCACTTTGCTCAGCCTTTCACAGCTGGTGCTTGGAGCTTCAATTCCTACTTCTCACTCTCATTTCTCCAAAGCTGTCCCTGGGTTTTTGGCTGCATCTCACAGCTAAGGCTCTAGTTGACTGGAAAAAACAACAACAGCCACCCATGAGTAATCATCTTGCATTAGGCCAACCGAGATCTTGACAGGCATTTCATCCAAGATTGAGAAATAACCAGGATTATAAGAACTGGGTGTCAGCAACAGTGATATTTTGAATTGAGACAGTGATTTTAGTTTCTTGATGACATAATGGTGGAAATTGTTCTTAAATAGAACTTTTCCACCTGCTGGGATAATATGGTCAGTAACTGTATTCAGGATTTAAGTGCTTTAGAGAAGGTGCCAGGCAACCATCAACATATGACCTGAAGCCATCTCTCCAGCATCCCTTCACAATAATACTCTAACATTTAGTGGTTGTAGAGTGCTTTTAATATGGAATCTAGATAATGTCCATAAACAAAAGCCTCTCTATTTGCAAGGCTCCCTGAAGAGGGCAATGGGCAAACTGGATGCTGCCAATACTGCTCCATAATCACAGCACAGACCTTATCATTGCTTGAAACTGCTGCTTTTATGAAATCCCATTAGCATCCATGTGCTTGGATCCTTCCTCTCTCCCCTCACTATATCTCTTTGTTCTTCAGCTGCATTAAGGCTCTCATTTAACTGTGCCAATCTAACTAGCTTTCCTGGCTTACTTTCTGACACAGCCTTGGATCTGTGGCCTTGGATCTTGGATATCAATCTCTGTAATGGTTTCTTTTTTTTTCAATTTTTATTTATTTATGATAGCCACAGAGAAAGAGAGAGAGAGAGAGAGAGAGAGAGAGGGAGAAGCAGGCTCCATGCACCGGGAGCCCGACGTGGGATTCGATCCCGGGTCTCCAGGATCACGCCCTGGGCCAAAGGCAGGCGCTAAACCGCTGCGCCACCCAGGGATCCCTCTGTAATGGTTTCTTATCGAGAATTCTCAACTACCTGGTTTTTCCTCTGCACTTGCTCTACAGTTCACACATCTCTGTTAGAATAACGGTCCCCAGTCTCTCCTGCACAGTGGAGACTTCTACATAATCTTGCCCAATGATGATGGTTCCACTGACAGAGCTGGTTTCCAGCATCTTCTGAAGCTTCTGGTGCTACCTCTAGGTCTTTTGTTTTTCCAGATGACTTCCTTTCCAAATTCCCTTTGTTGGCTTTTTCTGGCCTCCCATTTCTCCTTTGAGCCCCAACCCATACCCTTTAACCACTGCAGGTGTGACTAGGGCTTTCCTTTTTTTAGAGACAATAGAAGTCTTTAGGTATGAACTCCCCCTTTCACCTTTAAACTTGTCTATAAATGTATTTCTTTCCTTCTTTCCTGTTTTAAAAAAGAGCTGACTTTTTATCCCTATAAAGCTGATTCCTTCCCCTTCCCCATTTAGTTTTCTTGTTTAAAAATATAAGTGTGAATATGTCATTTCTGTCTGACCAGACATTCTGATTGCCTGGTTAAGAGTATTTTTTAAAAACCACCTAAGGGCAGCTCCAGTGGCTCAGCTGTTTAGCACCACCTACAGCCTAGGGTGTGATCCTGGAGACCCAGGATCAAGTCCCACATCGGGCTCCCGGCGTGGAATCTGCTTCTCCCTCTGCCTGTGTCTCTGCCTGTCTCTCTCTCTCTCTCTGTGTCTCTCTCATGAATAAATAAATAAAATCTTAAAAAACAAACAAACAAACCACCCAAGAGATTTGTTTACCTCTTTTGTGGCACCTCTTTCTGTTCTCCCCCTTGATCTCCACCTTGACCCCTGCCCTCCAATCTTCACGAGTCTGCCTCTTTTCCAAACTTCAGTTTCAGTTTACCTGTACGAGGTTGTTTCCTGTCCCAGAAATATTTGCTTCCTCCATCACATATACTATGGTTTATGTTGTTGGTCTGTTTCCTTGTTTTTGACCTGTCTCCATACTGCCAGACTAGAAGCTTCCTGGGGTGAGAGCACTCTCTGTAGTTCCCCACTGAAATCCTAATGTCAAGCAGAGTCTAACATGTAGGCATTTACTAAGGACTTGAGGAATTAATAATAGATAAGGACTTGTTTCTGATTCCTATGGGAACTTGTGCCATTGATTTTCTTTTCTTTCTAGGATCTTTAGGTTTTCTCCACTAATCCATTTTCTCAGTATAAAAACATACTCAAAACTTTCCCATCCAAAATCAAACATGTCTAGGAAACTTCTCTTGTCACTCCTCTTTACTTAACTTTAGTCTTGCCTTTTTTCTTCTATGAAGTGAAAAAATTTAGCCTGAAGATTAGAAATTGGGGTCTGAAATCAGATTACTTGGATTCAAATCCTGGTGTGCTACTTACTAAATTTGAGGGTTTTTGTTTTTTTTTTTTTGTTTGTTTGTTTTTAAGATTTGAGGTTTTAGGTAAATTCCTTCACTTCCTTGTGCCTCATTTTCCTTATCCATCAAATGGAGATAGCAATAGTACTTTCCTCAAGAAGTTGCTATGAGGATTAAGTGAGGTACTGCATGTAAATGATGCCTGGGTTCTAGTGAGCACTCTATAAATATTAGCCCTCATTATTACAAACTGGATTCTGGGGCAGCCCAGGTGGCTCAGCAGTTTAATGCCGCCTTCAGCCCAGGATGTGATCAAGCCCAGGAGACCCAGGATCGAGTCCCACATCGGGCTCCATGCATGGAGCCTGCTTCTCCCTCTGTTTGTGTCTCTGCCTCTCTCTCTCTCTCTCTCTCTCTCTCTCTGTGTCTCTCATGAATAAATAAAAAAAATCTTAAAAAAAAAACAACAATGACAACACTGGATTCCTTAGAGCCATTTCCAGTTACTGTTCCTACCATCTTCAATTTTCTGAAACCCCTTAACCCATTTAAATTATTCTTTGCCCTATAGCATTATTCAATTTTCACTTCACTTGATCTGGATTAAGGCTTGTGAGGCTATTGGCCATTGCCACCATCTTTCCCCTTTCCCAGCTTACTACTCACTTTTCCTTATTCCCACTTTTCTGGCTGCCCCTTCTCCAGATCTTCTTTACTCATTCCTTCTCCTCTCCTGGCTCCAGAGCTTTGTCCTCAATCTTCTTGTCTTTTCACTCTTTTCATTGTCTGTGGGCAGTTTCATTCACTTCCACAGTTTATAAACAACTTTTTTGCCAGTGAAAGATTTCAAATCATGATCTTTACTTCCAACCTCTTTCCTGATCTATAGACCAATATTGGTAAGTGTCCCTGAATTGCCTCCATTTGGATGTCCTACATGGACATCAGATTCCACATATCTAAATCAAATGCCTTAATTTCTCAGCACAGTCTCCTTTAATTTTTATCTCAATTGATTACATACTTTCTGTGAGATGTTTGCTGTCTGAACCATAGAGCAAATCCTGAGTGCTAAATGAATGGCTGCATTTCTTCTTCCTTCCTTTCCCCTTCCCTCCCTTCTCTCTCTCTCCTTCTCTCCCTTCCTCCTTTTCTCCCTCCCTTTTTCCCTCCCTCCCCACTCTTCCTTTCTTTTTTAACATGGGGCTTGAACTCATGACCCTGAGATTAAGATCTGAGCTGAGATCAAGAGACAGATGCTTAACCAACTGAGCTATCCAGGTGTCCTTGCATTTCTTTCAGGAACAAAGGAGCAAGAATTGAAAGCTGATTAACTCCCCCCCCCATCCCAAATGTACCCCAAATTGTACAGGGGTAAGAAAATAGGCTTTGGAATTGAACAGACCTAGTTTGAATCTTAATTGTAACCTTTACTAGCTGTGTGACTTAAAATGGGAATGAGAGTACTTACCTCTTAAGATTATTAGGATGAGCAAATAAAATGAGAATGCAAAGCACTTGACACATAGTAGATAACATTAAGTGGTAGCTTCATGTTTTCTTACCTTAGACTTACAACTTGCTTCATAGGCTTATAGATTTTGAATCCATACATTTTCTCTGACCAGAGCCAGTAGTTGATGGAGTTTTGGGGACCAAAGTGCCTAGATATTTTCTATCTGGAGACAACTGTGAACACAACCTCTTGAATGAAGTCAACCAGCCAAGGTTAGATGTGCCTGTTGGCATGTTTTCCTTTTTTTAAAAATTTTTAAAAATTTTTTTATTTATTTATGATAGTCACAGAGAGAGAGAGAGAGAGAGAGAGAGGCAGAGACACAGGCAGAGGGAGAAGCAGGCTCCATGCACCGGGAGCCCAACGTGGGATTCAATCCCGGGTCTCCAGGATCATGCCCTGATGATGCCCTCCAGGCATGCCAAAGGCAGGCGCTAAACCGCTGAGCCACCCAGGGATCCCCTGTTGGCATGTTTTCCAAAGGAATAGTTAGTGTGCTTTCCTTTTTTTTTTTTTTTTTTTTTTTTGTTAGTGTGCTTTCCTACACATAAGTTACATGGTAATTCCTTTGCCTGCTTACTTCTAAAAAACTCGTTGAAACTCTTTCCTTTTAACTTTCCATGTCTAATCTAAATAGGTCTAATTCAGGGCATTGATGTCACAACTGCTCAGATGAGAACCAGTATAGCCTGATAGCCTGATGGGGAAGGTTGGGACTTAGAGGGTGGAGAATGTATACTGGAATGCTGTACAGAAGACAGTGCAAGCTGGATGGAAATTTTGTGAGAAATAATAAGGCTGTTGTTTTAGTTTTGTTTGTTTAGTGTTTTAGTTTAGTGTTTTGTTTTAGTGTTTTAGTAATCCATATGTTTTTCATGGTTTTAAAGGTAGTAGGGTCTCAAATATTTCCAGGTGTGGTGTATTTGAGTTCAGTACAGAGAATGTTTGCATATCAACCCAAGTGAACCTTCAGTGAGTAGAAAGTAGTTCTGGTTTGAGCGTTGGGATGGGGGTAGATGTCTGAGCAAGGCTGAATTTGGTGCTTTTTGCCCATATTGGGATGATTTCTTTAATTTCTGCAATAGAATTGAACACCAATAAAAAATAAATTTATTTAAAAAATTTCTGCAATAGATGGTCACAGGGAAGTACAAGACATGGGTCCATGATGTTTAGCACCTGTAAAAACTCCCAAGCACTCACTTCTATCTCCTCATCTTATAAGAGACCTGCAGTCTCTGGGTCATTACAAGTGCAAAGTTATTATCAATGCCAGAAATGGGTTGGCATAGGTTATTGTGAATCCAAAGTGTCAAAGAAAATTCACCAGATGGAGTTAGACAGATGAAGAAGACCTCATTCAAGACTATTGCAATAGTGGAGAGAGATTGAACTCAACTCTGCTGAAACAAAAGTAGAGACTTTTTAGTGTTGGGGTGAGCTAATGTAGGAATATTGAGGGTGTTGGGAGGAACACTGGTTCAAGGTGATGGTGTTTGCTAATTGGTGTTCACAGAAGTTAGGCTCCTACTCTCCCACGAAGACTGGGAGATAGGGGTTTCTAGATGATTACATTTCAAAGATATGGCTCCTAGGTCCTGGAGAAAGACTTTCCTGGGTTGTAAAAGTGGCAAGAGGCTAGGAGAATATGTACATCTTCTCAGGGAAATAATTTACAATTTCAAGTTTTCTATAGTAAATGCTTTAAGAAAAGGGAGGTCAGGAGGAAGCCTATCTAAAGTTTAATCAAGCTGAGGGGAAGTTTAGTTAAGGCCAACTTAGTAAAAAGCCAAACACCAATTGGAGACTTTCCAGTTGAAGTTTTATGATGCATTATTACCCCCCAGGTTATTTCAGTTACTTAAAAAAAAAAAAAAAAAAAAAAAAAAAAGAGATACTTAAGGACCTATGTTCTTTTCCAAACCACTTTTCTTTATTAATGGAGGCTCTTTAAAAGTAAAAGATTGAGTAGCAAAAGATTAGAATTCTTCTAAAAGCTTTCTCTCCAATCCTCTACTGGGTTAGTAAAAGCTCAAAATAAAGACTTCCTTTTAGGAAAATATATTCTCTGCTCTATATAGACAGTAGCATTTAAGCTATCCCATTTTCTGGTTCTCATGACTTAATCTTTATGGGGGGGTAATTTAGGATTTAGGATGATATTATTGAAATGTTTAATGCATTGGTTTTTGGATCCTGGCTTTGCAATTTATAAGCTATGTTTTCTTGGGCATGCATTTAACATCCTTAGCCTGAGAGATGCTATTAAAATCTTAGCACATAGTGCCAACAAAAGGTAATAACTATTAATATTTTACATTGTTGTTATGGGGCCTCAAAAGAGAATTTTAATGTAAAAATAAAAAAAATAAGTGCTGTTTTAAGTTTATCATCTGCTATATGGAAAGTAATACACTTTTCATTATTTTTGTTCATTTATGATTGGGTTGTACTATTAATGCAATTATTCAGGGACCAATTATTCTGGTTGGTATTATTGAAATTTTGCTTCTCTTCCAGCTTAATGAAACCTAATCAGGTAGGCAGGGTAATAAAAACACAAGTGAGGGCCACTCAGTATTATAGGTTGTTATCAGGGTGTACGGTTGGCTGTATCAGAGGAAAACAGTGATGTCTAGACTCTACTGATGGAGAAAACCATTTCTGAGGCAGGAGGACCCGTTTGTCTCACAGCTCAAGGCTTAGATGGGGTAAGGGCATGGTGTGGCCTCCTTGGACCCTTTCTTCCAGTCCAACATCCTAAGACTCTAGATAAGAGAGGGTCCAAAAAGAGAACAGAATTGTATTTTGTAAAGCCTAGGTCAGTCTGGCCTCAGTATCCTCTCCATGGCTCCTCTAAGTTCTCTCTGTTTTTTTGTTTTGTATGTTTATGAGGACCAAAGGTAAGTGTGAGCCCTGGTAAGTGGGAGACAGCCTCTGGCCTCTAAGACCACTCCAGACAATAGAAGAGAAGAGAGGGAGAGGAAACAATCTGTGAGAGATCTAGGAGAGGGGTTACTTCACATCCCCTTTGGTTTAACCATCCGAAATTCCAACCTCTACTGACTGCTGTGGCCCAGTTTGGACACTTAAATCAGAGCTCTTCCTTGATGATACATGTGTAGAAGATTGTGTGTGTGTGTGTGTGTGTGCGTGCGCATGTGCGCATGTATGTGTGTAGAGGTATACGGGAGGGTGCTTGGGCTTTCTTTAGAGCCTCTCACCTCCAAGTGTGGGGTCATGCTACGAGGTGATTTTAGGTGGTCAAAGGGCAAGGATTTAGATATTGTTAAATTACATCACAAGGAAGTTATTTAATTTTAGTTCTCTTGCGGCCCTTCTGGGATTAGGTCAAGGAGAAAGAGATTTCAGTATTGGGTTGTTTTTTTTTTTTTTTTTATTGGGTTGTTTTTAACTCTATAAATCTTGCTACTCTTCATTAAAACAATTAAATGAGTCCTTTTAAAGAAAAATATTCACTCAATAATAGCATAGGTTGTGACAAAAAAATCATGACTTGGAATGCACCTGATAAGGTAAATTCCCACTGTTTTGAATGTAAGGAATGGTTAGATGAGAGTGTGGGTTTTTTTTTTTTTAGGGGATTTTATATCTTTATTTTTGCTCTGACCACCTACCTCAGATAGTCAAAAGCTGGCTACAGGAGGGAGGTATATGATGAGAAAAGGGCAGATGTTCCTGGATAAGTGTCCAAAAAGAGTAACATTAATTTTCTCTAGAATAGGCAAGGTTTTCCCAGGTCAGTAGCTCCTGCCACATAACTACTATGGGCAAAGCTAATCCAGTGTAGGGTATTATGTGAAGCACTTCAGGATGTTTGCTAGGATATGCCCTGAGGCACCGCTTCAGTAGGTGATTCTTGGAGTTGAATTTCCTTGGTTATACTTTAGAGTTGCTTGATTTTTCAGGGCAAAGCAAAAGCAGGGGATGTTGACTGGGTTTATGTAACTGTGTTCTTTCCTCTTGTGTCTTTCACCTCTGAAAATCCACAGTAGTTCAGGTAAATACCAACCCCAGGAAAAAACTGGAGACTATATACTGATGTACTGTAGGAATTTTCAAGTGAAGGTAGCTATCAGGTACTTGCATCTGTAGAGGCATATGGGTAAGAGGAGCATTGCAAGGAAACTAGTCATTATTAAAACTCTGTCAGTCACTACTCTTGGTAAACTCAGTGATAGAATTTGCAATATTGTACATGCTATCCCTGCTACAGGAGAAAAGGTCCCAAGCAATCTTGGAAATCTTTTGACTTTTGATTAAGATATTAGCCTATGTAGGTTTTTGGATTGAGCATCTGCTACTTAAGGACCACACATATTTCTTTTGTCTCATACGATAAATATCCTCTTCATTCCTGACCATTATGAGCTGATTAGACCTTTTTTTGGTACACTCCTTCTTTGGGGTTAAATTGTAGAGGGTGAGGTATCTTTGACAAAATTGTGACACAGGCAAAATATGTCTAGTTTTCCCCAGTTTTCTTTTCCAGATCTTTCCCCCTAATTTTAGCATCCTTCTTTTTCCTAGCCACTAGACTCAGTCCTCTCCCGTTCTTTATAATAGAAGAAGTCCACTCATGAACTAATTCTCACTGAGATACTCCCTTCCTAAGGATTATTTTATTTATTTTTGTTTTGTTTTGTTTTGTTTTTTTAATAATAAATTCATTTTTTATTGGTGTTCAATTTGCCAACATACAGAATAACACCCAGTGCTCATCCCGTCAAGTGCCCCCCTCAGGGCAAGTCACCCATTCACTCCCCCCCCCCCCCCCCGCCCTCTTCCCCTTCTACCACCTCTAGTTCGTTTCCCTGAGTTAGGAGTCTTTATGTTCTGTCTCCCTTTCTGATATTTCCTACCCATTTCTTCTCCCTTCCCTTCTATTCTCTTTATTTTATTTTATTTTATTTATTTTTTTTTTAAATTTTATTTATTTATGATAGTCACACAGAGAGAGAGAGAGAGGCAGAGACACAGGCAGAGGGAGAAGCAGGCTCCATGCACCGGGAGCCTGACGTGGGATTCGATCCTGGGTCTCCAGGATCGCGCCCTGGGCCAAAGGCAGGCGCCAAACCGCTGCGCCACCCAGGGATCCCTATTCTCTTTATTTTAAAAGAGAATTGATTCCTAGAAAAGGCAATGAAATTAATTGTATTAAGGTAATTGAAATTAGTTTAGACATGGTTATACCTAGGACAGAGGTGGGCCTAGTTTAAGGGGAGAGAGATTTTCAGTCCCCAAATCCTTGACTCCATCCATGGAGGAGATGAGCCTAGGGAAGGGGTACCTCTGTCTCTACTTCACCAGAGCTTGATTCTTTATCTGTTCACACCAGCGCTGGCATGACTTGAGACACTTTGTTCCAGCTCCCCTAGATAGAAAGTCACAGGAATAATGATTGTGTGACTTCGTAAATCACTAAATAAATGAGTTATGCCTGAAGCCAATTTAACCAGCTATAAAATAATGTGAGATGTATGTGCATTATTTGTGGGCAGTTCCCTCCAGACATTATCCAAATAGTTTCTATGGTATTTTTATATAGTTAAACTATGAATATGTTCATAGGGAGTGCCATGGTAACCCATATAGAAAAGCCCGAGGAAAAGTAACTCACTTCTGTGGCTTAACTCTAAAATTCATTTTGCATAGAGCACTGCCTGCATGCATGTTTCTCTAATGAAGTGCATCATGATTAATTCAGCTGGTTTTGATCAGCAAATATAGGCAGATAATGTTTCTTTTGAAGAGTCTATCAATGTGAATCTTGAATGAAAGCTTCTGGAGACCAGTTAAATGGGAGGCTAGATCTCTGACCCCTTGGCTGGGAGGGTGCTATTGATCCATAGCTGTTGGAAGGGCACTAATTTTCCACATGGGGATACTGCTTGCTTTGTGACTGTCCTAAAAAGAAGATGTCAGTCTTCAGAGTTACTGAGTCATCATCTTCTTTTAGCTATGATGGAAGGGCCAAGTAGCTGCAGAGCTTAAGTCCATTTCTCTCCTCCTGAGTTGGCAGCACACGTACGATTTGTTAGCCATGGCAGTATCAGTGTCTGTGTGCAGGTGACTGTGACATGTTAGCCAGAATTTTGTGGCCCCCATGAAGCATTTGTCTCTGCCCTGAATGCAGGGTGAGCTCTCTGCAGCAATGTGGGGAGCCAATTAAAGAGCAGTCTCTTGGATATGCTAGTCCCCAAGGACTCCAGGGTTCCCTGGGCTGGCTGAAGATGTGCTCTGTCCTGTCCAATGAGTTGGTCAGTCCATCACTGAATGGCTTCTTTTCCAGTTGAGTTGGCTATTTCTTCCTAATTAAACGTTTGTGTTTTTCCTCCCCAGGAGAAAGGGGGAATGATCACCTTTTGGCTGGAAGGAAAGACATATGCTGCAGTCCCCAAAGAGGTCTGTGGCACTGCTGTCCTTGTTTAAGGACCGGAGTGAAGTTCTTTTAATTTAATTCCTGGATATTCAAACAAATATCTGTATAACTCAGCTTTTTTTTTTTTTTGTATAACTCAGCTTAAAGTGATTTTTGTGTTCTACACTTGGTTCTTGACTCTTTCTAGTCATGTAGCTAGAAACATAGAGGAGTCTAGAGTTTTAAAATTTTAGTGGCATCTTAGGCCAATGGGAAGGGAGACATCTACACACTTCAGATCATCTGAACCACAGACAAAACTGTAAATGGATCATTTCTCTCTCTCTCTCTCTCTCTTTTCTTTTTCTTAGGGACAATGAGTGAATAGAGGTCTCTGATGAGGGTGTACAGGTAGCCAAAAGGAGAGAGCAGTAAGTCAGGTGGCAGAGAGGATCAAGGTTGTACAGTTTGGGTGGCACGTATTGGTTTCAAGAAACATGACTAGAGATGATTTTCAAGATTTTGAGATTGGCAAATGTATTCCTTAACCCCCTACACTCCCTTTTCTATATCTGCTTCCTTCTTTAATATGGCCTCTGCTTCTACTCCTCCCCACGAGGTATTTTTCCTTGTGTCCAACTCATGACCACTTTCTCACCCATAGTTCTAGATCATGTCCTCCTCCATGCTCCCAGTCAAACCCAACTGTCCTGTGGAGACTTATTAGTGACTAGTTGATTGTTAATTAAATAAATTACTCTCGTCGAGATATTAAATGTGGATAAGAAAAGTGATCTCCTTTGCATTTTAATAGGGATCATCATTGTTTTATCTCATGAAAGTAGCACATAATAAGAACCTAGGTTTGGGCACAAGCCCATAGAAGGGGATTTTTAGCAATCCTCAACACCTTCCAAAGAGGAAAGTGTCTGTCTGTTCTTGTGAAGAGTTGTGTGTCCTTTATTTAGATTTAGAGGGCATGGAGGAAGGGGCAGAGGATGAGGGAGAGAGGGAATCTCTAGCAGACTCTGCTGAGCACGGAGCTTGATGCAGGGCTCGATGGGAAATAGGTAGGGTTGGGGGGGAGGGGGAACTGAAAGAGATGGAGGTTTGATCCCACCACCCTGAGATCAGGACCTGAGCCAAAATCAAGAGTCGGATGCCTAACTGACTAAGCTACCCAGGTGTCCCTTGTGTGTCCTTTTAAATAAGACCGTTAGTTTCCTTTCAGTCTTTGTTTTAGTTCAGAGTACAGAAGGAAAAATAGAAGGTTTTAGAGGTCAGTTTTCCTTTCAACATATCAAGAGTTGCTTTCCATCTTTTGGTTCAGGCTGGTAGAGCTTCTTGCCATAGGTATTAAATCCTTTTCAACTTCCTCTACACTATAATCAGGCCATTTGAATGAGGAAGAAGAATCTGATGCAATGCATCTGTCCAC
This sequence comes from Canis lupus dingo, assembly GCF_003254725.2. NCBI lineage: Eukaryota > Metazoa > Chordata > Mammalia > Carnivora > Canidae > Canis > Canis lupus. The sequence goes on along the minus strand of NC_064253.1, from coordinate 49,424,918 downwards.
ATGCTCTGGGATCCTCTCAAAACCACCACTTTTATCTTCAGGGAGAGAGATAGGTTCCTCTTTCATGGTCCAGAGCCCATTATTTGCACTGTGTTCACTTCCCACCCCTACCTCTCTACTCCCATTTCATTCCATCCCTTACAACTTACCAGATTTATCCTCTTAAAATCCAGTTTGAATCTTCTCACTTCTGACCTCAGAGAAACTTCCCTAGCTCTTTGTCCTAATTGAGTGCAGACGCTTTACTCTGGAATCTCAGACCCTCCATGGTAATAAAGTAGGCAGCTGTACTTCATGCAACATTTGCTATGTGCCATGCATTGTTCTAAATATTTTATACATATTAATTAATTTCATTTTCACAACCCTCTAAGACAGGTATTATTATTGTCCCCATTTTATAGCTTGAGAAACTGAGGTGCAGAGAAATTATTCTTAAAGTCACAAACCTAGTGAGAGGCAGAATGGGGATTTGAATCCATGCAGTGTGGCCTAAGAGTACATACCCTTTAATACCATAGTTCCTGTTTGTATAAGGTGGGCTCCCATATTTCTCTTTACCTTCCTTTTTCACTGTTTGTTCATTGTATATCCAATGGAACACCTGCCCTTGCTTCCTGGCAGTCACACTTTTGTCTTTGCTCTCCCTTTCAACTCACTATGCTCTCCCTTAGCTCTGTTGGTTTAATTTCTTAAATACCAGCTCCTCCATGAAACCTGATGAAACCTTTCTTTTCTTTGAACCCAATGATACCATCATAGTTACTTCTTAGGAAATATTCAGTTTTGGTTACTTTGCCAGATATTCATTTCATACACAGTTGACCCTTGAACTGACCCCCAACATCATAAAAAATCTGAGTATAACTTTGACTCCCTTAAAATTTAACTGCTAATAGCTTACTATTGACTGAAAGCCTTACTTGTAACAAAGTTGGTTAATACATATTTTGTATGATAATATGTACTCTATACTGTATTCTTACATTAAGTAAGCTAGAGAAAAGAAAATGTTGAGGTAATCATAAGGAAGAGAGAATACATTTACCGTATAGTACTGTATATATATATATATATATATATATATATATATATATGCGCAGAACTGTGCAGTTCAAGGCAGTGTTGTTCAAGGGTCCTCTGTACTCAGTCATTCTTTATGTAGATTGTAGGCACCTGGAGAGCAAGGATTGTATCTTAATCATCTTGATGTGTCCCATACCTTGTGTTCTTTCAAAAGATAATTTTTGTATTGAATAAATACTTAGGAAGACAATTTTGAACTTTGTAATTTGTGAAAGGCAACTCATATCCTGGGTGATTATTTTTTCTGTTTGTAAAGTATATTACTTTTCTTTCTTTCTTTTTTTTTTTTTTTTGTATGTTACTTTTCTTATGTATATGGCATGCTATTTGCATTTCGACAATATGGTGCACATTAGCTCCCCTTATTTCTTGGTACTAGATAACTTATACATAAACTTGTAACTAAACAGTCTATTGGTTTGGCTGTCACCTAGTGGAATAGGCAGAGGTGGATGTCCTGAACTCCTATTTTTACCGTCCCCTTGGGTGACAAGTTTGGCTATTGTCTTGAGGCCTGGTAGCAGGGGCATGTGGTTGGGGTGCTCCAGCCATGGGTGCTGACACCATGAGCCAGTAGTCTGGCTCTGCCAGCAATGCTAGCTGGTAACACTAGCAAGCAAAGACCAGGTGATAGAGAGATCAGGACCACCCAATGCCTGGCCAGGTAAACAAGGCACTGGGATGGTTGTGCTGGTTGCAAAGGTGATATTGAAAAGGATCAGCAAATAAAAGGGCTGGCAGTAATCCAGACCAGTAATTCCACCTTCTGCTACTTCTAAGGACTTAGAAATTTTTTTCTGAAAAAATTTTTTCCCTGTAAAACTGTACTTACTAAATGTGCTTAATTTGTTCCCTAACCTTTTATTAACCAAAAGTGTATGTAACTGCCAGCCAGAAGCTCTGATCAGCAGGAGCAAACACCACAACCTTATGGAGTTGGGATAACTCCAGCAAAAACATAAGCACTTTAATTAGCCAGTGTGGGTATATTAAGAAAAATGTACCATTTTTGTCAAGTTTTAATATATAACCAAATAGTTCTAATGTCTCACTTATAGACAACTGGTCAAGGTCAATAGAGGGCTTGTCAATGTTTTAGAAGCCTGTCCCAGGTCAAAATCAAATGGACTTCTTGACTATGTTCTACGTTCACCAAGGTCTATGCCTTGTCTGTCTAAATGTGCCAGTATTGGAAGGTTGTTAGCTGGCAGACGTTCTGGAGCCCTTCAGATCCCCTGCCATACATTAATATGAAGCCAGGACATAAGGAAACTCATGAAGGGGCCTAATAGAATTCTGCACATCTCCTTTTCCAATCATCCTATCTCTGGTGGCCCTAATAGCTTACAATTTTTGTGTAGGGAGCTTCAGTATTCATCTTTTTTGAGAAGGAAGATAATGCTTATCTCACAGAATTGTATTAAAGTTCCCATATCCCAAGTGAGGTACACACAAATGATATAATATATATTTTTTTAATAAAAGAGGAATATCATTATTGTTAGGACAAATGATAAGATAAACTAATAGGGGTGGCAAATGTCAGCATCTTTGGGTTGAATGCTCTGGGCCATGCCAGGGCTAGGAGAAAGGAATAACCATATGTGAGAATTGTTGTGGGAAAATTTGAGAGGATTTGGGGACTGGTCAGATGAGGAGGAATAAAGAGAATGAGGAAGTCAAAGGTAACAAGATTAATGATTTCAAACTTATATGATTAAAAAGATGGTGGAAATAACCCAGAGCAGTGGGGTTAGGAGGGCTGGTGACACATATTGGGGAGAGAGGTGGATGGCCACTCCAAGGCATGGCTGGGAAAGAACAGAGATTTTCCCTTAGAATTTTCTTTAATCCATATTTACTTTGTAGCAAGAAGAGGAAACTACACAAGTACATCGAGATATGTGGGTTAAAAAATAATTTAGGTTAGACCTCAGATGGAAGTTTAAGGAGAGACAGGGATAGCAGTAACAATGTTGATAAGTATAAGGATATGCTATACATTTTTCTCTGCTCCCTCTTTTCTCCTGGGGGGAAAAATGTCCAACTGGCTATATATGAGACTGTGAAGATGCTGCTCTTGAGTGTCATAATGTTTCCTCTACAGGGACTGTTTCTAGATGGAGAGCCCCTGTGAGAGGATATGAGCTGATTTTGTGTTGGGGATAATCAACTGACTTCTGAGCATGGCAGGTAGCCTACAGTCTGGTATCTTGCATGAGGCAAGTAAAAGCCCTTGTTATAGACTGCATTGTTTGCCATCTATATCAGCACTGGGGAAAAGATGAAGGTGTCAGAAGCAGGTACTTAGAGCTGACTGTCGTAGACTGAGATCCTTAAGATTTTGGCAAAGGCATGGTGATTAAGCATTAAGTGATTAAGCATGACAGTTTTGGAATTTTTTCCAGGGGGAAAGATGCATGTATATATGAACACACAGACACACACAGACACCACACACATTTTTGTGGAGTTTGGTCATGAATTCCAACTTGAGAACTCATTATGTGGGATATACTTTCTAGGGTTGCGTGGATTCTAATTAGCTTTCAGAGGGCAGAAATGCTTTGTAATAATCTCCCTCCAGCTAAAAAAAAAAAAGGATTTTCCTTTTCATTTAAAATAGATTTTTAAATTTTATTTTAATTAATTGATTAATTTATTTTTTAGATTTTATTTCTTAGAACAGTTTCAGGTTCACAGCAAAATTGAACAGAAGGTACACAGATTTCTCATATATCTCCTCCCCATACACATATAACCTCCCCCATTATCAGCATCCCCCTCCCCAGTGTGGTACACTTGTTACAATTGACAAACCTACACTGATATATTATTACTCCGAGTCCATAATTTACCTTAAGGTTAACTTTTGGTGTTACCAAAAGTACCTTCTATGTATTTGGACAAATGTATAATGACATGTATCTATCATTAAATCATCATACAGAGTAGTTTCACTGCCCTAAAAATCTCTTATGCTCTATCCATTCATTCTTCTGTCCCCTCAACCCTTGGCAAAGACTGATCTTTTTACTCTCTCCATAGTTTTGCCTTCTCAAGAATGTTGTATAGCTGGAATATAGTATATATTTAGTGTGTATATATATATATATATATATATATATATATATAGTATATAGCTTTTTCAGAATGACTTCTTTCATTTAGTGATGTACATTTAAGATTCTTCCGTGCTTTTCATGGTATGGTAGCTCATTTCTTTTTAGCACTGAATAATATGCCATAGTCCAGATGTGCCATAGTTTATTTATCCATTCAGCTACTAGAGGACATAGTGGCTGCCATGTTTGGACAATTATAAATAAAGTTGCTGCAAACATTTGTGCATAGGTTTTTGGGTCATACCATTTCAATTCTTTTGGGTAAATACCAAAGAATGTGATATAATAAAAGTATGTTATTGTTGTAAGACCTTCCTTGATTACTTTCCAAAGTGGCTGTACCATTTTGAATTTCTACTAGCAATGAATGAGAGTTTCTATTGCTCCATACCCTTCTCAGCATTTGGTATTGTCAGTGTTTTAGTGTTTTTTTTTTTTTTTTTTTTTTTTTTTTTTTTTTTTTTTTTAGTATAGTATAGTTCTTTGTATATTTTGGGCAACAATCTTTTATCAGGCATGTCTTATGCAAATGTTTTCTTCCAGTCTGTGGCTTGTCTTCTCATTATTTTTTTTTTTATTTTTAAATATTTTATTTATTTATTCATAGAGACATAGCTAGAGAGAGAGGCAAAGACACAGGCAGAGGGAGAAGCAGGCTCCATGCAAGGAGCCCGACGTGGGACTCGATCCCAGGTCTCCAAGATCACGCCCTGGGCTGCAGGCGGTGCTAAACCGCTGCGCCACCGGGGCTGCCCTTGTCTTCTCATTATTTTGATAGTGTTTTTAGTAGACAAGAGGTTTTAAATTTTTCTTTTTTAATTGAGAGAGAGAGAGAAAGAAAGAGAGAGGGAGGTGGGGAGAGACAGAGGGAGCAGGAGAGAGAGAATCTTAAGCAGGCTCCACACTCAGTGTCAAGCCCAATTCGGGGCTTGAATCTTACAACCCTGAAGGTCAAGTCTTGAGCTGAAATCAAGAATGAGACACACAACTGATTTATCCACCCAGGTGCCCTGAGGTTTTAAATTTTAATGAAATCCAGCTTATCAATAATTTCTTTTATGGGTTGTGCCTTTGGTGTTGAATCAAAAAAGTCATCACCATACCCAAGGTCATTTAGAGGTTCTTCCATGTTATTTTCTAGGAGTTTTATAGTTTTGCATTTTACGTTAAGGTCTATGATCCATTCTGAGTTGATTTTTGTGAAGGGCATAAGATCTGTGCCTAGATTGTTTTTTTTTTCTTTTTTGCATGTGGATGTCTAATTGTTCCAGCATAATTTATTGAAAAGACTATCTTTTCTCCTTGTATTGCCTTTACTCCTTCATCAAAGATCAGTTGACTATATTTATAAGGGTCTATTTCTGGGCTCTCTATTCTGTTCTATTGATCTGTGTGTGTGTGTGTGTGTGTGTGTGTGCTCACGTGTGTGTGTGTATTTTGATGTATTTTGCCAATACTATGCTGTCCTTACTGTAGCATTTTAGTAATTCTTGAAGTCAAGCAGTGTGAGTCCTCTGATATTTTTTTAAAAAAATTATTTATTCATGAGAGACACACAGAGAGAGGCAGAGACATAAGGAGAGGGAGAAGCAGGGTCCTCAAGGGGAGCTTGATGTGGGGCTTGATCCCGAGGCTCCAGGACCATGCCCTGAGCTGAAGGCAGATGCTCAACTGCTGAGCAACCCAGGCGTCCCGAGTCCTCTGATTTTATTCTTTAACATTGTGTTGGCTATTCTGGTACTATTTCCTCTCCATATAGAGTCAGTTTTCCAAAAGCCACAAAATAACTTGCTGGCATTTTGGTTGTTATTGCATTGAATCTGTATATCAAGTTGTGAAGAAATGGTATCTTGACAAGATTGAGACTCTTATCTGTGAACATGGAATATCTCCCCATTTATTAAGTTCTTTGATTTCTTTCATCAGAGTTGTTTAGTTTTTGTCATGTAGATCTTATACAAATTTTGTTAGATTTATATCTAAGTCTTTCATTTTTGAGGGTGCTAGTGCAAATGGTATTATTTTTAATTTCAAATTTCACTAGTTCGTTGTTAGTATATAAGAAAGTGATGGACTTCCTTTTTTTAAGATTTTATTTATTTATTAATGAGAGACACACACAGAGAGAGAGAGAGAGAGAGAGAGAGAGCGGCAGAGGGAAAAACAGGCTCCATGCAGGGAGCCCGACATAGGACTCAATCCTGGGTCTCCAGGATCAGGCCCTGGGCTGAAGGCAGCACTAAACCACTGAACCACCGGGGCTGCCCGTGATGGATTTTCATAGGTTAACTTTATATCCTGCAGTCTTGCTATAATTGTTCCAGCTTTTTTGTCAATTCTTTTAGATTTTCTGCATAGACAACTGTGTCATTTGTGAACAAAGACAGTTATATTTCTTCCTTCTCAATAGGGATACCTTTTATTTCCTTTTCTTGTCTTACTGCATTGGCTAGGACAGTGTTGAAAAGGAGTGGTACAAGATATAGGACATCCCTGCCTTTTTCCTGATCTTACTGTGAAAGCTTCTAGTTTCTCATCATCTCATCATTATAGGGAGATGTTAGTTGTATGATGCTAATTGTGGATTTTTTTGTAAATGTTCTTTATCAAGCTGAGGAAGTTCCCCTCTATTCTTATTTGCTTGGAGTGTTTATCATGAATGGATGTTGGATTTTGTCAAATGCTTTTTCTGTACCTTTTAATAAGATTATCTGATTTTTCTTCTTTAGCTTGTTGATATGAGGGATTACATTAATTGCTTTTTGAATGTTGAAGCAACCATGCATACCTAGGATAAATCCCACTTGGTTGTGTTGTGCAATTCTTTTTATACATTGTTGGATTAGATTTGCTAATGTTTTGTCAAGGATTTTTCATCTGTGTTCATGAGAGACATAGGTCTGTAGTTCTATTTCCTTTTTAAGTCTTTGTCTGGTTTTGGTATTAGAGTAATTATGAGTCATAGGATGAATTAGGAAAAATTCCCTCTGCATCTATCTTCAGAAAGAGGTTTTAGAGAATTGGTATAATTCTTTTCCTAGATGTTGGGAAGAACTTATCATTGAACCCCTTTGGGTCTGGTGCTTTCAATTTTGAAAGGTTATTACTCATTGATTCAGTTTCTTTAATAGTTATTGGCCTATTAATATTGTCTATTTCTTATGTGAATTTTGGCAAATTGTGTTTTTCAAGGAATTGGTCCTTTTCATCCAAGTTATCAAATTTGTAAGCATATAGTAGTTTATAGTATTCTTTTATTATTCTCTTAATGCTCTCTTAATGCTTAATTCTCTCTTAATATCTGTAGTGATATCCCTCCTTTCACATCTGATATTTTCTGCCTGTTGGATCTGCTCATTTTTGATAGAAGGGTATTGATGTCTCCAACTATTTATCCTTGCAATTCTATTAGTTTTTAACTCTTGTATTTTGACACTATGTTGTTAGGTACATACACATCAAAGGTTTTTATATCTTCTTGGTGAATTGACCCCTTTATCATTATGGAATGTCTCTCTGTCTTAGTCAGTATGGGCTGCGATAACAAAATACCATAGGCCAGTTGGCTTAAACAACCGACATTTATTTTCTCATAGTTTTGAAGGCTGGAAACCTGATATATATATAAGGATGCCAGCATGGTCAGTTTCTGATGGGGCCTCTCTTCCTAGTTTGTAGGTGGCTGCCATCTCACTGTTCACATGCTCTCTTCTTTGAGCACACTTGGAGAAAGAAGGAACAAGCTCTCTGTGCCTCTTCTTAGAAGGACACTAGTCTTATTAGTGACCCACCATTATAACCTTACTTCCCTCTTTATGAGCCTTGTCTCCAAAGCTGGTCAGATTAGGGCATAGAGATTCAACATATAAATTTGGGGGGACACAGTTATTAGCACCTCTTTTATCACTGAAAATTTCTTTGCTCTGAAGTCTGCTCTGTTTGAAATTAATATAGTTATTCCGGCTTTCTTTTGATTAGTGTTAGCATGGTATATCTTCCTCCATCCCCTACTTTTAATCTACTTTGTATTTACAGTGGGCTTTTTATAGACAGCATATAGTTGAATCTTATTTATTTTTTTTGAATCTTATTTTTTGATCTACTTTGACTATCTGTCCTTTAATTGGTGTGTTTAGACTATTTAAAGTGGTTATTGATAAAAAAAATAAAGTGGTTATTGATGTAATTGGATTAATATCTACCATATTTTTTTACTGTTTTCTATTTGTTGCTCTTGATTTTTGTTCCTAATTTTGTCTTCCATTCTTTTTCTGCCATTGATGGCTTTAATTGAGGATTTTATATCATTCCATTTTTTTCTCCTTTCTCTTATTAGCATTGGTTATATCATTTTTTAAAAAATCTTTTTTAGTGGTTGCCCTAATGTTTGCAAACACATATTCCTAACTTCTCTCTCCTGTCTTTTGTATCATTGTGGTCATTAATTTTACCTAAACATGAATTATAATCATCAAGTACATGGTTGGTATTATTATTATTGTTGTTGTTGTTGTTGTAGAGCTTGAACTCATGGCCCTGAGATCAAGACTTGAGCAGATCAAGAGACTGAGACTCAACCAACTGAGTCACCCAGGTGTCCTGATATTATTATTTTGAACAAATTGTTATTTGTTAGATCAATTAAGAGTAAGAAAAATATTTTATTTTATCTTCACTTATACTTTCTCTAATGTTCTTCCTTTCTTAATGTAGATCCAATTTCCTTTTATGTACATCCAAGTTCCTGACCAAGATCCTAATCATTTTCTCTCCCTCTGAAGAACTTCTGTCAAGATGCTTTTTAGGATCATGTTCCAAATCAACTACTTGTACTCAAATACTTGGCTTAGTGTCTGCTTCCATGAGAACTCAGCTGAAGACAGTTAATTGAAAAAATCCTATTAGATAGAAAGAGTTATAAATTGCCTTTAATCCTCTATAGAATGTAGTGAAGCATAAATGACTTTTATGCAACTCAATTTTTGTAACTTTTTAAAATGGTTTATTTATTTATTTATTTTTTATTTATGATAGTCACAGAGACAGAGAGAGAGAGAGAGGCAGAGACACAGGCAGAGGGAGAAGCAGGCTCCATGCAGGAAGCCTGACGTGGGACTCAATCCCGGGTCTCCAGGATCATGCCCTGGGCTGAAGGCGGCACTAAACTCCGGGCTTCCCCTGTAACTTTTAATTTTGAACTAATTTCAAACTTATAGAAAATCTGCAAGAGCAGCACAAAAAATTCCCACATATTTTCACTCATTTTCCCATGTACCCTTCAACCAAGTTATCACTTTTGTCTTATCATTCTTCTGAACTTTTTGAGAGTAAGATGCAGACATGATACTCCCTACCCCTCCTAAGACTTCAGTGTCTAAATCCCTAAGAATGAAAACATTCTTTTGGATGACCATACTACAATTATCAAAATCAGAAAATTAACATTGATATAATACTCTTATCTCCGAAGTTTATTAAAATTTTTCCAATTTCCCCAATAATATTTAATAGCTCTCTTTTCCCTCTGATTTAGTATCCTGTCCAGGATGACACATTACATTTAGTATCATGTCTCTAGTCTCTTTTAATCCAAGACCATTTCTTAGTCTTTGTCTTTTATGACCTTGACATTTTTGAAGAGTATAGGCCAGTTCTTTGGTAGAATGTCCCTTAATAGATTTTTCTGATGTCTCCTCATGATTAGATTGAGGTTATTCATTTTTTGGCAGAAATACCATCAAAGTGATGAAGTGTCATTCTCATTGCATAGTATCAGGAGACACCATCACTGATGATTTTAACTTTGATAACTGGTTGAGCTGATACCTACCAGGTTTATCTACTGTAAAATTACCATTTCTCTTTTTGTAATTAATAAGTGTTTTATTGAAACACCTGTGATGGAAAGTAGTGTTTTAAAACAAGCTGGAGACATGTCAAAGGGAAGCTTCGAGGGGCTCCTTCTGGCCAAATATGGGGCAATTTGAGCTTTAAACAATGACAGTAACAGATTATAACTTGTGCATAAAATAATAATCCATGACAATTTCATCATTAAAAGTTGATAGAAACAGGTTAAACCCATTGCATAAAATAATAATCCGTGAGTCCAGATTTGTTTATAAATGAGTAAGTCAACGAATAAATGAAGGAGAAGGGAAAGATCTTTCTTAGAGTAGAATTCTTTTTTTTTTTTTTGAACTTAGAGTAGAATTCTAACTGAAAAAAAAAAAAGAAAAAAAAAAGAATTCTAACTGATTAAAGTAAAATAGTGAAGAAAAATACATATTTAGAAGCCATTATGGTAATAGTTGATTCAGGGAAGAGTCATCAGTGGATGTTAAAACTTTCATTATTGGGTTATAATTATATTACATTAATTACATGATATTATTATAACGTATTAATATGTAGTGAATGGTGAACAGAGGATTATGTCCTCCCTCGATTTTAAGTGACTAAGATCTAGCAGAGAAGGTTTGTGTACACAAATCTTTACAACACAGAGAAGAAATTGATAATGTAGTACATAAAATGAAGAGGAACATGAAATCGTCTAAGAAAGAATAGTAGGCAGAATGCACAATATATCTGACCCACTGTGGTAATATCTTTTGTCTTGTCCCCCACGTGCATGCCATCCCCCAACATCAGATGTTTTCAATGAGCAAGAAAATAAACTGCTTGTCCTTTGGACTACTGAGTCAGGAGGGAGAGAGATGTTTTTTGCAGGCAGCTGCTTCTTTGGTTTCCAAGGGAAACAGTGGTAAGCTGCATCAGAAAAGGAGTGGGAAGGCTGTGGTTTAGCACAGATGGGTCATTCTTCTATCAGGTGTCTATACAGAGGCGGTTACCTGGACTTCCTCAATGATGTGGGATTGTGGGGAATATTAAAATGTTGGGAGATTGATAAACAACAGATTTGAATTTTTATTTCTGGGAAAAATCTTTATTCTTGGAATTTACTTTTCCCATCTATCAACGCCTGAGTATATTGCTCTTCCAGGGGCATGATTTTCTCTTCTACACAGTTCACATATCTGAGTCACTGGCAGGGAAGAATGAAATTAGCTATTGGGGTCTGTGCACTCACAGCATGGTTGAAATAGTAAAAAAAGAAAATAATAAAGTAAACTGCTGTTTATTCTGGCTGATGGGGAAGGCTTTCAAGATCTCTAGTCAAGTCTCTATTTCAAAATCATCATTGGCACATGGTTCAGATATCTGCCTCATGTCCCAAAATAGCTGTGAAGTTTCAGCCAGCATCCTGCTGGGGAGCTCAAGAGTGGCCTAGCAAGAGAGGAATCAACCAGGAACTAGGGACAACCAGGAACAAACTGGATCATGATGGAATTGCTTTTACCAGGCAGGCTGGGAATCTAAATCCCGTGGTCCAAAGCCTATCCCACTTGGGCTCTGTCGTATCCTTTGTCACTGGTCAAAATATCTGGTTTTGGACACACAGTCCCTGTAAGGTCTGGAGGTAGGGAGAGAGGGTCATGATCCCAGTTGAACAAGTTAGGATAAAGGACTGGACTCCAGTTTCATCAGGGGAAATGGGGTACATATTCTCAAAGTAGATCCCACTCTGAGGATCTTAAGGATTAGACAAATAATTATTTATTAATTTAATCAAATTTTTTACTGAGTGCCTATTATGTATCAGTTTTTAAATCCAGATCCTACTGCATGGTTGGACCCATGAGTCTATACCAGACTTGTGGCTATAAAACCAATTGAAAGTACATGTAGTGATGAGGAAGCAAAGAACTGGCACCATTGGGATCACCTGAGAGTTTCACAGAAATGTAAATTCCATTAAGTCAGAAACTTAATGTTCCAGCAATCTGTATTTTAACAGGCCCTATAGGTGGATCTGATGTATGCTAGAGTTTGAGAACCACTGAACTACCTTGATGATATTTTTTCAGGTCTTGGATTAGACAGAATGCTGGTTTTATGGGAATGGGACTAGGAAAGACATAGGTTCCCATTTCCCATGGGTTTCTGCTTCCATAACACATTACTTCTGCATCATAAAGCTTTCTAGAACTCTTATAAACACTCCTTACCAATTTTGGTATCTAGGACCAATTTAATTTCTGATGTGGCAACCTTTTTTGAGCCGAACTGGACATGTGATAAATTAGTATCTGGAGGCAAAATATGTCTGGCATATACATCTTTACCCTGACACCCAAATTCTCCCTGCTGAGGGAAGAGTAGTCTCTTAGAAGATTGCTCTTAGATGAATGGCAAGGTCCAAAAACGTGTGGGTAATTCTAGGAACTATGTAATTTCACCCTCTTTCCTTTGACTCTTCATTTTGATTTCTGGTTATTTGTCTTCTTTATCATGATTAATGCTTATAGATTTAGAGATTAGGGCAAGATTTTTCAATGCTAGTCCTAAGGGAAGCCCCATGGAATGCTGCACACTCAGTTCCCTTCTTATATGTCACAGAGCATGTGAATAAATGGCTTTATGGAATTCTACATTCACTAATTCAACAAGAACTTATTTGGTGCCCACTTTGTGCTGGGTCCTGTTCTGAGTGTTGGGGATACAGACTGTAAAAAAAAAATGTTTATCTTGATTTAACCTAGCAATTCCTAAACTTATTTGAGTATTAAAACCTTTTATTGTGTAACAAATATTCACCTATCAAGGAACTAACATACATGGGATGCTTTGAGAATGATAGATATATCTGTGCAGGGGTAGATGTGTCTGTACAAGGGATCTGAGTTCCAGCTATCTGAAGTAAGGAAGAAATTAGGGACATTTTTTTTTTGAAATTAGGGACATTTTGAAACACAGAAAATGTTGACTGTAGAGATGTAAGTCTGGTTAATGTCACAACCATTGTTAGGTACCCCATGATGGAAAAAAGTTTTCCCATATGTCAAATTGTCTGTAATAATTATAAGTATCACAGAGATGGTGATTTTAGAAGCTGTTTATATCAGTTATTTTCATTTAAGAGCTCCAAGTTATTTCAGCAAAACAAATGTTTGAAAGGTGGACTGCTTAGTTTGATTAGTTATTTGTCTCCAAGTGAAATGAACCTTGCCCCAGAAATGCAACCAAATCAAACAGTTGCTTATGAATCAATTCTTCTTAAAGTAGAGTTTGGTTAAACTTGTAAACCTTAGTCAGGATGAGTCTAATCTTCCTTCCTCACAGTTGTGCTGGAGATAAGCAGGCTGGTCAGGTCTTTTTCTGTGTAGTAAAGCCTAAACAAAGTGTGTGGGATGGGGGAAGCCTAAGCTATTGGCTGGCCCTTCCCTACCTGGCCTCCTCTCCATCTCTCTGATTTTTTTTTTTTTTTCATTTCTCCAAATAAACATGTGCCATGCTTTCTCTTCCTTCTTGGCCTTCATAAACACTGTTTTCTTGGCTTGGAACACTCTTTCTCCCCTCTTTAGTCAGCCACTTCCTATGCAGTTTTTAGGTCTCTTATCAGACCTTTTCCCCCATGACTGTGATATTGATTTATATCAAGGAATGCATATTTGGTCTTTGTCCAGTTTTTTGCATTAAGCTCCTAAAATTGTAGAAATTTCTTAAATGCTGACCACCATAAAGGTATCTTTTGTTATGTCAACCAAGTGACTTTTGTAAAGCCCCTCGGTCACCAGATGGGAGCTGGTTGCCAGGGGAATCCATTTTGTTATTAGAGGATTGGGTCTTTTCTCTTCTCTTCTCTTCTCTTCTCTTCTCTTCTCTTCTCTTCTCTTCTCTTCTCTTCTCTTCTCTTCTCCTCTTCTCTTCCTTCTCTTCTCTTCTCCTTTCTTTCTTTCTTTCTTTCTTTCTTTCTTTCTTTCTTTCTTTCTTTTCTTTCTTTCTTTCTTCTTTCTTTCTGATTTATGTATTTATTCAGAGGGGCTGGCAATTGAGTCAGTCACCAATGGCCAATCATTTAATCAATCATATCTCTGTGATGAAGCCTCCATAAAAACCCTGCAAGGATGGACTGGGAGAATTTCTGGATTGGTAAACATGTGGAAATTCAATAAGAGTGGTGTGATCTGAAGGATATGGAAGCTCTGTGTCCTTTTTCTATATCTTGCTCTGTGCATCTCTTCCATCAGGCTGTTCCTGAGTTATATCCTTTTATAATAAACCAGTAATCTAGTGAATAAAATGTTTCTCTGAGTTCCCTAAGTCACTCTAGCAAATTAATCAAAGCTGAAGAGAGGGTTGTTGGAACTTTTATTTATTTTAAAGATTTTATTTATTTGAGAGAGAGAGAGCACTAGTGAGGGGGAGAGGAAGAGGGTGAAGGAGAAGCAGATTCCCTGACAAGCAGGGAGCCCAACTCAGGGCTAGATCTCAGGACTCCAGGATCATGACCTGAGTCAAAGGCAAGCACTTAACTGGCTGAGCCACCCAGGTGCCCCTAGAACCTTTAATATGTAGCCTGTTAGAAACACAGGTGACAACCTGGACTTGCAGCTGGCATCTGAAGTGGGAGGGGGCAGTCTTGCAGGACTGAGTCTTTGTAGAATCTGATGGTATCACCAGGTAGATGGTGTCAGAATTGAGTTGAGTTGTGAGATGCCTAGCTGGTATTGGAGAACTACTTCTATGTGCGGGGAAACTCTCCCTTCTACCCCTACACACGATGGAATTGGTTGATCCCTTTTAGACACTTTTCCTGCTCAGCACCCTTCCCCAACGAGGTGAGGACTAGGTGTTCCTGCCAAGTTCTGCTGTAATATCCTCACCTTAGCCATTGACAACATTGTCTTACCCATCAGCATCCCCCTGCTAGGCTGTGAGCTCCACAAAGATGGGAGCCTGGTCTGATCTGTTCACTGTGACATCTTAGGCCAGCACAATACCTAGCACATATGCACCACTTAACCAGGACTTGTTGAGTGAAGGAATAGATGCTAGGCTGTTTTTGGAAAGGGGGATGAAGAGGACAGAGCCCCGCAAGACTGACAAAAGCATCAATAGCATTCTCTTGTATTAGGACCTCGGTAAGGCCAAGATTGCACATTGCCCTTCAACATTTTTGCTGCTGGCCTCTATTCTAACATAGGAGGGTGAGAGGTGAGCTTTGGAGGGATCTCAGGCCTGTGGGGGAGCAACTGTTCTGGGCTCTGTATTTTTGCTACCTGAGGGTAAGAGTCTGCTTTGGGGGACCCTCCAGGAAGGAGAACTCAGCCCAGCTCCATTCCTTTTCTGTCCTTGCCTCTGCCAGGCATATGTAGATGGGCTCTTAGTCTTGGCCTCAGTAATGCTGCTCATATCTCACACCTTGTTTTGTTCAAGCACATTTTTGTTGAATTTATGCATTTAAAATGATTTAATTTTGAATACTTTAGCTAATAGTATTCACTTTTACTCCTTTAACTTTCTAATTTTTATTGTACTTCTTAGTCTATTGAGTAATTTTTAAACCAGATTGATCTTATTTATTGGATGCTGTTTTATATTCCTTTTGACTCTGTCTAGCAGGATATTTTTATCTAAATTTTGCCCTTATTAGAATATTTTTTAAAAAATTTTATTTATTTATGACACACACACACACAGAGATAGAGATAGAGAGAGAGAGACAGACAGAGAGACAGAGAGACAGAGAGAGAGGCAGAGACTCAGGCAGAGGGAGAAGCAGGCTCCATGCCGGGAGCCCGACATGGGACTCAATCCCAGGACTCCGGGACCACGTCCTGGGCTGGAGGCAGGCGCCAAACCGCTGAGCCATCCAGGGATCCCCTAGAATATGTTTTAAATTGTGTTTATTTCTTTTCTTAATCATTTAAAATTTTATCAAAATTCTCTAGCATTTTCCTTTTACTCTTGTTTTTTAATTATTTATTTTTTTAAAAGATTTATTTATTTATTCATGAGGGACACAGACTGAGAGAGAGAAAGAGGCAGAGACATAGGTAGAGGGAGAAGCAGGCTCTTCACAGGGAGCCTGATGCAGTACTCTATCCTGGATCCTTGGGATCATGACCGGAGCCAAAGGCAGGTGCCCAACTTCTGAGCCACCCAGGCATCCCAGTTTTTTAATTTAAATTCAATTTGCCAGCATATGGTATAACACCCAGTGCTCATGTCATCAAGTGCCCTCCTTAATGCCTGTCACCTAGTTATCCCATACCCCTATCTACCTCCCCTTCTGCAACCCTTTGTTTTAAAACATTTTTCTGTTTGGTTTATCCTCTCAGTCCATTTTCTAGCATTTGGTGCTAAGTTTGAGACAAGAAGTGGTGATGTCAGGGGAGGATATCACAACAGTGACTTAATGAGGGATTGTTGGCTCTTCTCCCTGTACTGACAATTCCATATGGACACATTCTTCTCCCTTTGCTGTACCCTTCCCCACCCATACTCAAATGAGGTCCTTCTTGCTATTGCTGAAGGAGAGCACCTTCTAATTACCATACTTAAGAAAAAGAGTTACTCAAACCAAGTGCCACTTTCACTCAGTCAGATACTTTGGAAATTTACAGGACCAGTTACATGAGTCTGAAGTTTATTCAGACTGGCCTCAAATGCTACTCAGGAGAATTGCTGAGCAATGCCATCATCTTGTTCCATAACAAGACAGAGCCTTTTCTGAACCCCAAACCAGTCTCTGAGCATCTCACAGACTTTGTTGAGAAGAAAAGCTTCACTGAGGAGTGGGGGTTGGGGGTCTGCAACTCAACCCCCTGAGAGGGTCCTGAGGTAATACCCAGGTGGCCTGGAAAGTCCTGTTAAGGATTATTGGGTAGAAGCACAATATAAGGACAATAACCAGGCTAGCAGATTATATTCTGTTGACTGATTTACAGGATTAACCTGAGTACATTAATTTACCTTCTTTCCAGTTAGGAATTCAAAAGATTGATTGTCAAGTTCTTCCAGAACCATCAGTTCTTGTTGCATGTGTAGTACGGTCACTGACTCATGAAGGGAGGCAGGGAGTAGGAGTTAGGTCACTCATGGAGGGAGGAGAAAATACTCTGGAATGGTTTCTTTCTTTCTTATCCTTGTTATGTAATATGTGGTTTCCCCAAAGAAACAATATGCTAAATAAAAATTAGGGTCCCAACCCACAGAAGCCTATTTTAGACCACGCTTTTGCTGACTATATTCAATTTAATTTAGTTCAAATCAAGAAGATAAATATTTTTTTTCCTGCAAGAAAGAGGAAGAAGGAAGGTTGTGAGAGTGACCCAAGTGGTACAATTTAGAGTTTTCAGTGAGCAGGGTAAAATGTGTGTGGAGAGGGTGGTGTGGAAAGATGAATAAAATGTGGCCCCTGCTCTCAAAGAGCTCACACTGTAGCTATAGAGACAGACAGATACTCAGCTAATATGTGCAATGATAATGGTGGAAGTGTTGTCAGACTAGAGGATAGTAGAAATATTAGTTCTAAGTGGGAAAATCTAAAAGACTGTGGAAGATGTGGTAGCTGCCTCTCATGATGTTAGGGTCTTGCACAGAAGAGGGATGAAGATAGGGTGGACATTTGAAGCAGAGAAAATGATTGCACGAAGACTCAGGTGGTCAGCTCCAGAGCACAATCAGGACACAGTCAAGAAGCTGCTGTAGAGGACGGGAGGTGGGGTGGAAGAGCACAGGCGCAGGCCGACCTTTTTGAGTTGGTCTGATGGTCTAATCACTTACAGAGTAGGTATGTCCATACTTTTCTTGTTAAATTACAGGCCGTTGATGTTCAAAAGCATATTTTTTTCTAAACAAATGTGGTCTGATCTCGGACTGAGGAGTTGTCTCATATATAATTATTTATTACCATAAAGAGTAAGAAAGTGATTAATTGCCAAGATATTTGTTATATTTAACTTTCTTGGGATAGATTTATCAAAGAGCAGCACAAGAGATGTTTTCATAGCTTTATGTCCTGTTTTGTAACTGATCCATTCTGCAACACTGTACCTTGTTATGGATAAAGCAAGTAAAGCTTTGTGCTGTCATTGAGGATACTAGGTCTGCAAGCTGTAAAAAGCAATCAGGGGGAGGAATAAAGAGAAACACAAAGAATGGACCTCTAAGAAGGGTCAGACCCAGGAATAATTTGCAAAAGATTGTGGATATCTGATATCAATGTCTACCTATTTGTGAGTTTCTGGACAGCGTCATGTATAAACTTCTTTCTGTGGGTTGTTCATGGGGTAAGGAGCCTGTGGTAGGTGGTGAGAAATCAGAGACATGACTCAGTGGTGTTTACATGATTTCATGTTATGTGGACAAGAAGAGGCTGAATGAAATTCAGTCCTTTATTGAGATATCTGGTTGAGCCAAGCATTTGTCTATAACTCCATCTTCAATTCATTCTTTCCATTGAGGAAGAAACAGAAAACTCATGGGTAGAGTCTGTTGAGTTCCTGAAATTCCAGTTCTAGGTAACAGTATACATACATATTAAATATATTATAAAATAAATGGTGAGATACTTAAATAAAATGCTTTTGAAATGTTACAAAGTAATTATTGTCTACATCTGGTTTCCATTTTTCTTGTTCAACATTATGCTTTTGAAAATTGACACCTCTGTAAACTGATTTTGAGATATACACTAGTGGTATCTTAACTGAGGAAATGTTTCATCTTACTCTTAAAAATATGGGCTCCATCTCATTCTTAAAAATACTGGCTCTGGTCCCAAAGGGGGGACCTTTTTGTAGAAGCATTATTTTGGCCCTTACTCTACGTCTTGCCCACGAGTCAAGAGAAAACCAACAATGTCAAGGGTTTGATTCATTTACACATTTCTGTCCCCTTACTCTCATCCATAAGGAGACAGCTTTTCAATTGTAAATGGTCATCTCTTTGGGCGAATGACAAATAATGTAGCTGTGTTACCAACAATAGAAAAAAACATACAAAACCATCCATAAAATATGTCATCTGGCTAGCAATAAGGAATAGCATGTTAAATTATGGTACCTTTTGAAAATGGCATATTACACAATTGTTAAATGGTAATCAGGAACACTGCATAAAAACATGAAAACATACTTGGCATATAAATAAAAGAGAAAAGAAAAACACACAATTTTAATATTTAAGTACATTTGGGGGAATCCTGGAGGATAATATGCTAAAGTTGAAATATAGTAGTTCCATTAGGATAGTGGGCCTGTGGATTTTCAAAAAAAATTTCTTTAATGTTATAAAGTAATAGTAACAATGAATTCACTGAGTAAGTGATGCTACAGGTGCAGAGGGGAGAGAGTAATAAATAGAGGTTGGATATTACAAAAGGGAAAAACATTCAAAAGAATGAATTTTCCTTAACTACATGTGCCAGCATAGTGGGTATTAAGATCCATAGTATTGAAAACATTTCCAAAGGAGATTATTAGTAGGGTTTGGAAGAGAGTCTGCACCTAACTATATCTGGATTTTGTTTACCGTGATCATAATAGAAACTAAATCTTGAAACAGTTGTCTAAAAATGCTCCAGCTTTGGTATCTTGGCTAAATCCACACTTTGAAATCAAGAAACAAAACAAAAACAAAAACAAAAAACCCAAAAATAAAATCAAGGAACAGTTTGAAAAAAAGAACCCATGAGCATAATAAATAGGAATATTGAACAAGAAAAAAATCAATAGAAATAATTTCAAAAATAAAATGCCTATTTAAAACCAAGTTGAAATGACTCTGGATTAACAGCAAGTTAAAAAATAACTAGTACCCACTTTAATTTATGTCTGTCTGAAAACCCTTAAAGGATACAGGGAATAGTCTTCATGTCTATTATATATATTTTTTTAATAAAATTTTTTTATTTATTTATGATAGTCATACAGAGAGAGAGAGAGAGAGAGGCAGAGACACAGGCAGAGAGAGAAGCAGGCTCCATGCACCGGGAGCCCGACGTGGGATTCGATCCCGGGTCTCCAGGATCACGCCCTGGGCCAAAGGCAGGCACCAAACCGCTGCGCCACCCAGGGATCCCCCATGTCTATTATACTAATATCAACAATTTGCTAACTTGACTAGAGTGAGCTGCTGTTTTCCTCTAACAAGCTCACTTTTGTCACCTTGTTTTCCTTCTCTTCCACTTCTGTTCAACAGAATGGGTGTTTCCTCTGAATAGTACTTAACAAGTGTTGATTTGGGGCACTAGGCTACCTTCCTTTATATTAGGAGGGGGTTACTTAATATATGATGTTTAAAAATTCACACACACAATCACACATTTTATTCTTTCTGATCAAAGTTAAGTCACCCAGTCCACATTTGCAAACCATTATTTTAGCACTGCAGAAAATTCCCTCTAGAGCATATTTAGATACTTTAAGTATTTTAAGTAGGTGGATGGAAGAAGAAGACTGAAGTTAAGTTTCTTCTGAAATAAACTTGAAAGTGTGATCAAATATCTTAGATTTCTAAACTAGTAATTGACTTAGGACTTGGACATTGGAGTATGTGTGTGTGTGTGTATGTGTGTGTGTGATATCAAGGGTTTTGAGATGATCTAAAAGATATAGAAAAGTAACTTTTATACACCTTATACCATACCTAACACTACAAACATCTCTTTTCAGACCTTGTATAGGATTTGCTGAGTTTCTGTGAATATCCCTCTCTGATATCTTGCTATCTCTTCATCCCTGAAGATGTCTACAAATGGCAAGCAGATTAGAAAGGGTTTTTTCCCTTCAAATTAGAAGTTTTATTCTGGAGAGAGTTAGCCATTAATTTTCACCTTCACTGAAACATGATTTTCATCTTTCAAAATGCCCTAGAATTATTAAAAGGTATTGTGATTTTAGGAAACTATTTTCCCTCCATGCCAAATCCAAAGTAAATTACATTTACTGCAAAGGTATGTATTGAATTATTTGGGGGCTATAGTAACATAAAAAAACTATTCTTAATTAACATCTTCATTTTATTTTCAGAAATGTATTTGTTGAATAAATAATATTTGGCAATAAAACCAATCTACTTTCATACATCTACAAAATTCTTTTGAGTAGTAGTAAGAACTCAATCCATGTCACATAATTTTTATCATGAATTGCATAACTCTGGCATGCATTTTGCTGTAACTCATTCCCTGGCATTATCTAAAGTGTCTTTGACATGATGCCATAGAATATTCAAACTAGGAATGAACGATAGACATACTCTAGTATAAGTCCGTCCCACTCCTCCCTGATTTCTGAGGAGTGAGAACTAAGGTATAAGAAGATAAAATTTGCCCAGGATCACACATCTTATTTTCTGACATTTAAGCCCTACTAAAAAAAATCATACTCTTTTGATATTGATTTGGAAATTGTGATTTTTAAGGGCATGATTCTTAAGACTGAATGATTGCTGCACTTAAAGACTTGCAGAATTGGACCCAAAATATACAAAAGGGGTATGACTAGAATTTTTGTCCTCAGTTTCCCCTTTGGGAGAAAGTGGCTGAAACTATCTGATCATTAAAAATAAATCATCATTCTGTGAAGAATGCAAAATATTCTGATCTTCAAGATGAAAAATATACCATGATTTCTCTATATAATTCAACATTTCTTTTCAATATTTCTCAAATGGCATTCTGGCTAATTGCCCTCTTATCTATTACAGTTAAGGAAGTTAAACAGAAAATACATTTTAGGATCCCATTGTGCCTTTTTCCTTCAGCAGCAAAAAATTAATTATGAAATAAAGCAGACTTCTGTCATGCAACACTCACTGATTAGGTGAACTTAATAAAAACTGAGTTTTAGTTAAATCTAGTAGATTAACTCTCGTTTCATTGGCATTTATAGTCTTTGGGAATGTTGAATAAATGTAAAAATAATGACACTTCCATAAGTTTAACCATTGCATTTTATGTAAATTCTGCATAAAGTTCAAGACTAATGTATTGACTTCATAGTTTTCAGATTTTAAAAGACATATAGGAATAGTTATGACCAGAACTCCCAGAAATGTAAAAACACTTGAATACATATGTAAAACTCATTTTGACTTGATAAACACAAATTCTAATCTATGAAAATATTACATCAAGTCATTTTGCACCTGATGAGGAAATTATACATGAATGATAGTATATATTAAAAAACACTTAAGATAAAGACCCAGTAAATCAATTTAAATGAGTTTAAGAAGTTACATAGCTATCTAAAAATGTTAGTTTTTTACCTAGCTGGTCACACTTAATTTATTTTATTTGAAATCTCTGATTTTGTCAGAGAGTAATATCATAAAACTCAATTAGATAATTCAACTGCCTTTAACTAACCTTTCTCCAAAAACCATCCCACCTAGGATGGAGTAGCTTTTCTATCTTGACTTTTCTTCTTTCAGCAAATAAGTATGAAAAGCTTTCACTAGACAAAAATCTTTTCACATAATGAAGCACTAACTTGTTTTGTCTTTCAATTTATTGAGACTTAAAGCAGCTCAGTTTCCCTATGGCAAGTCTATGTATCATTTCATGGCTGATATCTGTAGCCCACTCTAGATTTATCTTGATTTTAGCACTTTCTGGGTCATTTTACAAAACATCCAATATGGTTTAATTATTAAAAAGCAATTAGAACTGCTTCCTCTCCTACCCACTGCCTCTTACAGTGTCCTTAACCCTCATCACCCTTCCCTAAAATGTGTCCCCAACATGCCTATTTACATGGCTCTCAGGCACCCGGGGTTTGCAAACCCACCACATACCAAGTCAATTTCTAACAGTTTTTAGGCTGTTGGAGCAGGGTAATTTCCTTCCCCTGGAAGCTGAATGTAGTCACGTTTCTATCAACACAGCAACTGTTGTATGCAAAGCTTAGACTATTGTCTCGTGGTCCCACCTGCCTTGGCTCTGATTGATGTAACAACAGTATCTGTCATAGGGACTGTTCTGCTTGTAGGAGCAAACGATGATACTGTCCTGGGGCACAAAGAAGATGCTGTCCTCAGGCTCAGGGCAATCAGATCGGTCCCAGGCTGAGCACTTGGCATCCAAGGCACTGTAGGCAAGGGAACTGCCTGAGGGACAGTAGCCATCCAGGTATCTAGATGTCTCCTCCTGATGCCCACTCTGGACCAGGCTCTGGCATTCTCCTTCCGGGCGTGTAGGGGTGGTGATGGAACTGGCCACAGGCACCTCTGTCTGCCCCTGGCAGGGAGGCTTCCCCCTGAGGCCCACCTTCTTAGCCAGCTCATCTGAGCTTCCCTTGCCTGACTCCAGGTCTGAAGGGGTCCTCAGCAGTTCCACCACCTCCTTGTCCTTGGATTTCCGGAAGCAGGGCAACTTGCGGACCCATAGCAGCTCATTTTCAGGCCACTTGGTGCATCCCTCAGTTTTCCTGGCCAGGGCAATGGCTGCGATGCCTGGTAGGCAGATAGCTGGCCCGATGGCCAGGAGGGGGATGTTTCCCAGAGTCTCTCCTTTCATCCCAGAGACGGTGAACATGAAGCCAAAGACCAGAAAGACACTGACCAGAGCCACCACCAGCCCAGTCCTCGGGTTTATGTCATCAGGCCGCATCTTTCACTCCATCCAGGTTGGGGGCTGCTTGCTGGTTAGAGAGCAGTGGTTCTCTCTTCTGTCAGAGGCAAAACCAGTGGGTTAAAAAAAATAAGAAAGAAAAAAAAAAAAAAAAAAGAAAGAAAGAAAACCCAAGTCAATTTCCCACCCACCCACCAACTCTCTCTCTCTTACTTGTCTCTCTCCACTCGTCTGACAATCATGATCTCTGGGTCTCTATTTCTTCCTCTGTTTCTCTGTCTCTGTCTCTCTCTTACTGCCTCTGTCTCTTTCATATAAACATCCACCAACTGGGGGCACTAAGGTAGATACCTGAGGTTTCCTGCCGTCTCCCAGGAGCGGGGAAAGAAGCCAGGCCGAGTCTCCTTAGAAACCTCCACAACAGCTGTCCCCTCGGCTCTCTCCCTTGTTTCTGGAAGGAAAGCCTGGCTTTGCCCACTGACTCTGCATCCAGGAGGTGGGACGTGGGAGCGCGTCCTTCCCGACAGTGCCCGTCGGTCTCCGGAGCTCTGGGAGCGGAGTAGCAGCACGGCCTGGCGCCGGCTCTGCGCACGGGGCGCCGGGCGCTGGAGGGAGGAAGGACTTAGTCTGGGAAAGAGGGAAAGAAAGCACCGCGCGAGTCTGGCCTCGTTACATCACGTTCAGAGCCGGCTCAGAAACAAAGAAGGACGCGCGGGGGCGCGAGGGGTTCAGACCCCGGGGAGAGCCACCCGGTCAGAAGAGGGTGCCCAGGGTCCCCTCGGGGTGCTTGGAGCAGCCGGGGGTCCGTCCCGCCGCTGCCCGCGGGGGCCCAGCAGGACGGCTGCGACCACTTGCGTGCCTGGGGAGGGTCTGGGGGAGCGCGGCTGCCGCTGGCCGCGGGGCAGAAGTCGAGTGGGTTTGCCACGAGGCAGCCTGGGCCAGAGGTGCTGGCTGGAGATGTCCCTCGGGACCTGGACCTTTCTCCAGTTACAAGTCTAGGTGACCCGGCCCGACTGACAGCAGAGCTCCCGGGGCGGGGGGGGTCCTCTGACCTCGAGGCTCTCGGGGCTCAAGGGGCTGCACCGCTCCAGGGTCCCGCTGCGGGCGGACCGCTCTTGGCGCGGGCGCGGGGCCGCAGCCGTGCGCAGAGCCGCTCCAGCGGCAGAGAGGGCTGCGCCCCCAGAGCCCACAGGATGGGCGCCCAGGCTGAGAAAGGGGTGAGGAGTGGGTGTCAGGTCTTGCTCGAGACTTTGGAGGAATCAACAGAGCCCCTCCCCCTGGTCTTCCAGCTCCAGACCCAGGAGTGGTGGCCTTGGAGACGGTCCTACTCCAGTACCGCGGTGGAGCCAGCCAGCCCGACTAGGTCAAAGGAGAAGGGTTCTCTGACCCGGATCCCCATCCCTGCAACTTTGCACCTGACACCAGCTAGCGACGAGGAAGGGCCTTGACTGGGAGGGTCGAGCAGTGGTCAACACAAAAGTATTCCTTTTTTTTTTTTTTTTTTTTTTTGACGTGGTGACGGATTAGAGGACAGGTTGCAGGGGAAAAGTGAAGCAGGGTGACCTAGGAGGACTGTTCAGTCAGCCGAGTGAGGCATGATATGGTCCTAACAATGCAGACACTAGGAGTGGCTAAAAGAAAGTGAATTTGAAGGATATTTAAGGATACAGTCAAGTGTCTTGGATGAAAGGAAGTAAGATGGTAGTAGGAGTCATGGTTGCCTCCCACATTTCTCACTCAGTCAATTGAGTAGATCGGGAATCAGGCTTCTAATTTTCCATATCATCCTACCGCGTATGTGTGTGTGTGTCCTTTGTACTCATGCACATTAGATAGCTGCTGTATTTCTGGACATGAAATCATGATCTCGGGAGTAAGAAAGGGGAGAAAGACAACGGGGTAAAAGTGAGATGCCAGCTGTTTGACCATTTATATTAGGAAAAAAATTGTTTTCTTGACAGTCTGATCAAGTAGATAGACAGCTGGTTATATCTAACTGGCCAGAGGGATGTCATACGAACCACTTCTAGATGCAAAGGAGCCTGGGAAATCACAGTTTAATTTTTGAACAGGTTAATTGCCAATCTGAAAAAACAATCAGGATTTTGCTAGCAAGGAAAAAGAGGAGAATGAATATTGAGGAGGCAACTAGCAGTGTGTGCCATATTTATTGAAACCCTACTCTTGCTCTGCCTTTACTAACACCATTCTATCCAATTTCCCTCTATTCCATGGTCACTCTTTTGTAAGCTACTTTGTAAACTCTTCTTTATTTTATTTATTATTTTTAATAAAACCCTTGAATGTCAATATTCCGCTGGCTATGTCCTAATTGCTCCCTTTTCCTGATTTCTTTTCTCACTTTATAATAGTTTTAAACACCAAGTGGGTAGGATGATGACTCCTAAATTTATCTCTTTAACTCTGTCCTTTTTCTTCAGTTTCAGATTTGTAATATGTAACTGTCTACTTGATATATGTCTGTATGCTACACAGGCACCTCAAACTCAACATGACCCCAACTGAGCTCATCAAATTTTCTTCAAACTTGCTCTTTCTCATTTAACCCCAACTAAGAAATTAGCAATTGTCCTCCATTCCTTTCTCTAACAGCTTGCATCCAGTAAGTCACCCAAGTCATCATAGTCTTACTTCCTAAATCCCTTGATCTCCTCCTCTTCTACCTGTGACCTTACCTCCCTGGGTTTTAATTTCCTGTGAAACAAGGGCTTTGGATGAGGAGCTAGTTGAGGTCCATTTCAGCTCTATCATTCCCTGGTTCTCTGACAGTCACTTCTGCAGGGTAGGACTGATGTCATTGTCATGTAGGTGCTATGACAGAAAGGAAACCAAGTTGGGTTTTAAAGAAGCAACATTGCTTAACAGAGACCTCTGCTCACTTGTACGAGCATCTAATTCCATTCTGACTTTTAAGCCATGCGTTTATCTACTTAAGCATTAGATAAGACCCATACATAAAGCCACAGGACACTTCAATTACTGTTTAATCATAAGCCTGATTCTCAAAGCAGTTGCTTTTTAGAGGTAATT
Source organism: Canis lupus dingo (assembly GCF_003254725.2). Classification (NCBI taxonomy): domain Eukaryota; kingdom Metazoa; phylum Chordata; class Mammalia; order Carnivora; family Canidae; genus Canis; species Canis lupus. Next base: position 49,398,227 of record NC_064253.1, on the reverse strand, counting down.
TCAGATGGTCTTTGAAAAGCAGGTATACTTGTCTAAGTCCAGCAGCAAAAGTAGGTGGGGTGGGGGGGAGACATCACTCAGGGTCACAATATTCAGAGACAGAAAAGGCATTCTTGGTATTTAATTCCTTGCCTGAACAGGTTGATTGCAGTACAGTTTTAAAACCTTAACCAGTTCTTGTAACACTGTAAGCATAATATAGCTATGTACAAAAGGTTTTCATCAGAAGAGAAAAGAAATTCAGCCTTTGGAATGAGGCTTTGGTATGTGGGTGTTTGAGAAGGAAATGGAGAACCTTTTATTTCAGAAATTATAGAAATCATGGGATGCTAGAATTTGAAGATACTTTATAAAATATCTACTCTAACCTCCTTTATTGTATGGATGAAATCCAGAAAGATTGCATTTATGCAATGTAACTTGAGTATTTATTATATGCTTGACACTGTACTAGCTGCTGAGGATACAAGTTGAATGAGATATGATCTGCCTTTATAGAACTCACATTCACAGAGCAAGATACGTGTATTAGTAGGATAGGATATATCTCCATCCAGTCCATTGAATCCAGGCAACTGGAGGCCCTGCACCATGCCTTTACTTTAGTGGAGTCTCTCTTTGGCTCCTCTAACTATGCCCTTCTTTAGAGGCCAAAGTAATGTGCCCCACCTGGACATCTTCTTACCCTTTGTAGACCATGTGATGGGTACCCAGAAACCTAGAATTCCCTGCCCAAACAGTCCCATACCTGCCTCCAGGGCTTGTGCACAGCTCTTTGCTAAGTCCATCCTCCCAAGTGGATGACCATACTGTAGATGTACACATCCCTAGGCCTTTGGGGTGGCTAAGGGACCACTGTTTTTGTGTGGATAAAGCTCTGGCATGCAAGATGGGGTGTCTATACTCTGCCTGTCAGCCCCTTCATGGTTTAGAACAGAGCCAGGGATGGGAAGAGAAAGGCAGCATTTGTTTTATTTTTGCCTGGAGCCTCATACATGTTATTCATGATAGACATAGAGAGAGAGAGAGAGGCAGAGACACAGGCAGAGGGAGATGCATGCTCCATGCCGGGAGCCCAATGCAGGACTCGATTCTGGGTCTCCACATCATGCCCTGGGCCAAAGGCAGGTGCTAAACCTCTGAGCCACCCAGGGATCCCTTAGAAAATAGATTTAAGGCAGGTCAAGGGCAGAAGCAGGAAGAGCAATTGTGATACTAGGTGAGAGATGATGTGACTTGAACCAGGGTGATAGCAGTGGATGTGGCAAGAAGTCAGATTCTGGATATATCTTAACCTAAACTGACAGTATTTGCTAATAGATTTGGGATGTGAGGAAAACTGAGTAGTCAAGGATGATTCCAGTACTTGAAATTTGAGGTGGGAAATCAAGAACATAAATTTGAACATGTTCACTTGATATATTCAAGTTGATAATACTGATAGAGTTAGTGTGCAAGTCTGGATTTTGGGGAGAGAAGTCTGAGCTGGAGATAATAATTTTGGGAACTGCTGGGACATGGCTATCATCTAAAGCACTGAGACTAATGAGGTAACTTAGGGATCAAGCATCAATAGATTTGAAAATTCCAAGTACTAATTACTAAGGAATACCAACTTTTTGAGGCTGGGGAGATGAGGAGGAACTAGCAAGAGACTCTGAAGGACTGATCACTGAGGAGAGAAAATGAAGAGACATATAAGACACCAAAAGAAGAAAGCATTTCAGGATGAGGGCATCAATTCTGTTGATAGGTCATGTATAAAAAGGACTAAAAAGTAACCACTGGACTTAGCAACATGAAAGTTATTGGTGACCTTTAGAAGAACAATCTAATAGAGTGGATGAGGGTGAAAGTTTGAAAGAAATGAGTCCAAGAGAGAACAGGAAAAGAGAATTGGAGGCAGAGAGCAGAGATAACTCAAATGAGTTTTGCTGTTGGGGAGAACAGAGAAATGAGATGATAGCTAGAAGTGGCCTGCTGGAATCAAGAAAGGAAACTTTTTAAAAGATGGGAGCTCTCTTAGCATTTTGCCTGTAAAGATTTAAGAAACATAAATTTAAATGGCCATTTTTATCCATTAAATTTGTAAATATAAAAAAATAATATGTATGCTGTGCTAAAATGAGCACTTGCATATACTGATGGTAGGAATGTATTGGTACTAACTCTTGAGTGGAAGAAATATGTCCAGATATGGCAAGATCCTTTTAAAAGCTCCTACCCTTTGCATGATCATTATATTGAAAAATGCTAACAATTGGTATATACTGATGGAGAGAACAGCCCCAGGTACCATCTAATTAAATTAATTGACATTTACCTGTCTCAAGGTATAGAAGGAAGTCCCTACAACTTCACCAGTAGGCACAGAGACAGGGATGGCAATGTCTGAGTAAGGGAGGGTCACATCTGACCTTCTAGGAGCAAAAGAGTTTCTCTCTAGATTTACCATATATACATAAGGCTTATTTTCATGAGTCAGATCCAGGCCTGCTCATAGCTTGGCTTCACGTCTTCTGAGACCACCTGATATAACAGCAGGGTACAATTCACATAAACAAAAGCATAAACAAAATCCTCAGTTATCATCCTGCAACTCTATTGTCCCACGCAACTGGTATGAGTACTTCCTTGAACTCAGTCCTATGGAAACAGAATGGAGACCACTTTGTGGAAATCTCTGAAAGTCAAGCAAATTAAGACTTTGGATGAGTTATTTTGCCGCACTGTTCAATATCATAGCCGTTAGCCACAGAAGGCTATTTAATTTTAAATTATTTAAATGAAAAAAAATAATTAATTAAAATGAAATTAAACTGAAAAAATCCAGTTTCTCAGTTGTGCTATCCACATTTTAGGTGCTCAGTAGTCATACGTGGTGATTGGTTACCATGTCAGACAGTGCAGATATAAAGTGTTTCATCATCAGAGAACATTATGTTGGATAGTGCTTGTAGGTCTTCTCATGATCTGCTTGGTCCAGGTATTATGATTCTAGCAATCTTTCCTGTGAGAATAATCAGGGGCACAAAAATATTTATGTATACTAGTAATAAAACATTGGAAAGCACTGAAATGTCCAATAACAGAGAGAAGGTTATGTACAGTATGGTGCCTCCATTGGAGGAAGTATTGTGCATTCAGTTAGGGGAGTATTATTCATCCATAAAATCATATTTTGAAGATTTCTTAGTGACCCATGAAAATGGTCTTAATATAACTAATGAAAAAAAAATAGGAAGAAAAAATTCTGTTAAAATATCTTGAAAAAGTTGTTTAATAGGATCCTAATTACTAAAAGAAATTAGAAAACAAAAAAAAAAAACAAAAGAAAATACCCTCAAAATATCAACAGTAGCTATCTCTAGATGGTACAATATTACAAATTACTATTATGTTCTTTATATATTTATAAATCTTTAAAAATTTCTACTCTTATTTTATAATAAGAAAAAGTATTTTTTTTAAGAAAAAGTATTTTTAAAAACAAAGGAAAGGGCTCCTGCACATATTAAGCACTCAATAAATGGTAGTTGAATAAAAGATTCATGAAGACTTGAAAGACTAAGTGAACAAAGTCAAATTTTCTTTAGTTTACTTTTTCCCTAAATTCATCTTACCCCCTTCCTCATTCCAGCACTTCCTTATAGGAGGGAAAAGGATATGGAGTAAATTGGGAAAATTGAAAAAAAAACACAAATTTTCATGTTAAATTGGAGTGGGATTTTGCCATTTCTTTAAAATTTATACTAATCATTTTCGAGATTTCTTATAAGCCTGTTTTCAACCTAGAAAATAATAAATATACTATTTCTGCCCCTTTTGACTTATCTTAAAATATGATCCTTTTGATGCACCTGGTTAGAAGCTTGACTGCCACCCCCTTCTTGGATAGAATTCTGACTCATTTATTTAACAAATATTTATTGAGAGCCTCTGACTTATCTGGTTGTGTTCACGTTTCCTCTATACCTCCTCCCATCTTTTATACCTCTTGGGAAGTAACTAAGATCTTTAGTAAAAGCTACATTTATACCTCTTTCTTTATTTCACTTGGGGTCCTCAGAGAAGTAAAGTAGCTTTGATTATTTTTCCAGTGCTGAATTAACAGAGCTTTAAAAATTCTTTTTTTTTTTAATTTTTATTTATTTATGATAGTCACAGAGAGAGAGAGAGAGGCAGAGACATAAGCAGAGGGAGAAGCAGGCTCCATGCACCGGGAGCCCGATGTGGGACTCGATCCCGGGTCTCCAGGATCGCGCCCTGGGCCAAAGGCAGGCGCTAAACTGCTGCGCCACCCAGGGTTCCCAGCTTTAAAAATTCTTGTGGCTTATTAGGGCTCATTAGATTGTGCAGAACACAGCACAAAGTACAAAGAAAGCCTAGAATTTTCACAAATCTGTTTTTAAGTTAAAAAATAAAGCTGGTGCAAACGACCGTGTTAGATTAATGGTTCCAAAGATAAAAACCTTTTAGGTATCTGAGTGGTTCCAGCCAAACATCCGTTTGCTCTCCAGGACTGAGCTTATTCAACAGCTTAGATCTTTCTCCATGTTGTCCTTCTTTTGATTCTGTACAGGGACTTTGGTAAGGGAATAAAGAAAGAATTAGAAGATGAATTTTTAGGCATCATGAAGAGTTGAGAGTAGAGAATTCTGATGTAGTTTGATTCCCAAACTAAAGATTGATCTGGTTTTCTTACTCTCTTGTCCTTAGATTAAGCATAGTGCACTGACATGTCCAACCCTTTGATAATACATGTTTATAAAAACCCAAACAGAGACCATCAACTCATTTTATTATTATATTCAACAAACACTTAAAGGATTTCTTTAGAAGCAACCAGAGTCATATGCCCAGATTTATGTGTAAGGATGTTGGTTATGACATTAATTTTAATATGGAAAAATATTAAATGGTTATATAAATTATGTTACATCAACACACTGGGATGCTTTATAATTATGATAAATTAAGTTGCAAATCGGATCAAGATGGCAGGCCAAACATATATACCTCTCCTTCCTCAGGCTTCTAAAATCTAGAAATGAGATTAGAGTTTTTTGTGAATTAATCTGAGATTAATTCTACCACAGTCTTTTGAAAACAGGAAGAAAGCCACGAAAGACAGAAAGCTGATGAGATCTAACTGATAAATAAATGCATATAATCTTCACAGACTTTCCAAAAATCCCTGATAATGATGCACTTCAATATCCTATAAAAGATATATGGATCTGAGAGTGATGGTTCCCCAAAACTTTGGAAATAAGATTATGAGTTGAGTGTTAAAAAATTCATACCCAATGAAAGAGTATCAGACTGTGGGATGGAACTAAGACCTTGTCTGAATATTTGTGACTGAAGAGTTTTGAAAACACTGAGATTCAAATTAAGGCAGTTTGGATATATTTTTAGAGAAAAATAATAGCAGCTCCCATCATATTTCATCATTAGAAAGAGATAGAGAGTATGTTACAGAGAGTATATTACAAAGAGTATATAACTAGAGAGCAATATTTACCACAAACCAAAGAAAAGAAAGAACAAATGGGTTAGACATTTGCTATGTTTATCCAGCACTATTCAGAGAGAAGATGGGGGCTACGGGAAGGAAGTGGTTTCTCAGGTTTCACAGGATCTCCTGCATCTAAAATTTTTCAAGACCTTCCACCTTTCTCTCACTTGGCAACATTCTGATGATTTTGGCTTCTCAGGCAGTCTGGTACTATGAAGGCTATGACCATCACGGCTGACAAAAATCTTCTCTTCCCTCTTTCCTCCCTTCCTTTTCTTTTAAAGAATAGCTTTATTGAAATATAATTCATATATCATATAATTCATCCATTTAAAGTATACGATTCAAAGAAATTTTAGTATATTGACAGAGTTGTACAGTCTTCACCACAATCTCATTTTAGAACATTTCCATCATCGTAAAAAGAAACCTGGTGCTCATTTACAGTCACTCCTTATTCCCACCCCCGGTTCTAGGCAACCACTAACCTACTTTCTGTCTCTATAGATTTGCCTCTTCTGAATATTTTGTACAGATGGAATCACACCATATGTGTTCTTTTGTGTCTGGCTTCTTCCACTGTGCATAATGTTTTTGAGGTTCATCCATGTTTTAGTATGTATTAGTATTTTGTTCCTTTTTATTGTCAAATAGCATTCCACTGTATGGTTATACCACATTTTGGTATATTTGTCAGTTCAATTTGTCTATTTCTATTTGTCAGTTCACAGACATTTGAGTTATTTCAACTTTTTGCATAATAATTTGCATAAGGAGGGGGAGCTGCAGGCAGAGAGAGAACCAGGCTCCCCACTGAGCAAGGAGCTCCATGTGGGGCTTGATCCTAGGACCCTAGGATCATGACCTGAGCCACAGGTAGACACTTAACTGACTGTGCCACCCAGGTGCCCCATGGTTTGATAACTCTTATAAAGGAGTAGGGCAAACACAGGAACTGAGACCAGGTACATGGAAGTGATAAGGATAAGAGAGAAGAGTGAAATTAAGATCAACTCAGGAGGGATCCCTGGGTGGCGCAGCGGTTTGGCGCCTGCCTTTGGCCCAGGGCGCGATCCTGGAGACCCGGGATCGAATCCCACGTCGGGCTCCCGGTGCATGGAGCCTGCTTCTCCCTCTGCCTATGTCTCTGCCTCTCTCTCTCTCTCTCTATGTCTATCATAAATAAATAAATCTTAAAAAAAAAAAAAAAAAAAAGATCAACTCAGGAAAAGAGAAAATTCTTAAAAAAAAAAAAAAAAGAAGAAGAAGAAGAAGAAAAAGAAAGAAAGAAAGAAAGAAAAAGAAAATGAGATGAGCTATTCTGATATTCTCCTGTAAGTTTGAATTGGGGACACTGAGAGGTTAAGTGTCACCTTTGGAGAGCTGAATAGTGAAGTGAACTTAGGAAGTGAGGCCACTATACCAGGCTGTGAGTAAGAAGACTGAGAAGAGGAAGCCAGGGGAGTGTGAAGGGACAGAACCAGATGTTGACAAAACCTGAGGTAACACCAGACCTTGAGAGAAAGAAACAACCTCAGTCTCTGATGAGTCTCTGCTTCCCAATCATAGTGTTAGAGAAGAAGGGCTTTTTCCCTCCTCCTGGTTTCTGTAATGAGGCATTTTTCTTAATATGATCTTAGCCTCTCTCCATACCCAGAAGGTGAGTTATTTATCTACCTGGTAAGTTTGGGAAGCATAACTGAACTTGCTTGGCTTCTTCTTCTGCCTAGAAGCAAGCTGCCCATAGGGAATAAGGATTCAGCTTTGGGGCACCTGGGTGGCTCAGTGGTTGAGTGTCTGCCTTTGGCTCAGGTCATGATCCCAGGGTCCTGGGATCAAGTCCTGCATCAGACTCCCTGCAGGGAGCCTGCTTCTCCCTATGCCTATGTCTCTGCCTCTCTTTCTGTGTCTCTCATGAATAAATAAATAAAATCTTAAAAAAAAAAAAAGGATTCAGTTCAGCTTTGACTCTTCTCATGGGAAGCTTGTTCTGCTAATTCAGCAAGCTTGAAATGAGGTAGTGCCATAGACTGATGTTTGTGTCCCTGCCTCTCTCCCCACATTCAAATGCTGAAACCTAATCTCCAATGTGAAGGTATTAGAAGGGGCGGGGGGAGGGCATTTGGGAGGTGATTAAACAGTTTCACCAAAAGAAAAGTCCCTTGCCATTTTTGTGGTGGATTATGCTTTTCCTTTCTCATGGTCAACCAAACGCAGTCTTTCCATTTCACAGGGACACTGGGTACTTACTATGTACTGGGCATTGCAATAGGTGTGAGGTCTCATCTCCCAGAGGCCTTTCCGTGGAGTGGAAGAAATTCTGGCTTACGAGTCAGAAAATGTGAATTCTTGTCCTGGTTCAGTTGCTCATAGACCAGGTTACCTTGGCCCAGTCACTTGGTATTTTACCCTATTTTATCTCAGTGCCTTATTTGGATGCTTGGCTCTAATGATGGAGAGGGACATTTGAATTCCAGGCAGATGTCTTCTGTGCTTTTAATACTTTATTTCTAAAAACCATTTTTTAATTGCAAACTCCTTATGTGTCAGGCACAAATACTTATAATTCTGGCATACGCTTACCATAGTGTATGATAACTTGTCTCTTTATTCATTTGTAAGCTCCAACACCTGGCATGCTGTCTGGCCCAGAGTAAGCAAGCAGTTAAGACATATTTGGTGAAAGAATAAATGGATCTCACTAGTAAATGGGATCATAGCAAACACTGCTAGTGCCCTGGCCAATGTTCCAGGCATTCACCTCCCCACTTGGGTTGCTTGCTGAAGACACTTGTGATTCTGAGGTCTTTTTCTGGCCTTGGGAGAATACTGGCATCCGAATCAGGGAAAGCTGGAAGTGTGAGTTAATGTCCTCTGAATTGCCCTCCATCAAGGTTGCATGGGGGAGTTGGTTAAGCCTCAGCTTCTTCAGACCCTGGTTGGATAACTGAGGTCTCTATACCTTCTCTTAATTTACCAGGTGGTAGAGCTTCAGTTTTCCACAGTAGTAACTGGCTTGATACCACACCTTTTATTGGCTTCCTTCCCCTCCCTTTCTCTCTCTGCTTGTGCTTCTAGGGTCACCTCTTAAATAAATGCACTTAACTCCCTACCTCAGGGCTTGCTTCTGGGAGAATGTAAACTTTGCCTAACTTGAAAGATTGTTGTGATAATCAAATGAAAAACACATGTAAAACTTTTGTGGTCTCAAAATATAAGTGGTATTACTACTGGGATGAGTTGTGCTCAAGCAGAACTGTGATAGGTTGAATAACAGCCTCCAAAGATTTCCAGATCCTAGTTGAATTTGTGAATGTTACCTTTATGGCAAAAGGCCTTTGGGGATGTGATTAATTCTGGATTGTGAGATGGGAAGATTAATGTGGGTTAATCTGATGGGCTCTAAATGTAATCATAAAAGTTATGAGAAGGAGGCAGGGGTATTGAGTGGATCAGTTGGTTAAGGGTCTTCTTTCAGCTCAGGTCAGGATCTTGGGGTTCTGGAATCAAGCTGTGCATTGGGCTCCCTGCTCAGCAGGGAGCTTGCTTCCTTCTTTTCCCTCTGCCCCTTCCCCTGCTTGTGCTCTCTCTCTCTCTCAAATAAATAAATAAAATCTTAAAAAAAAAAAAAAAAAAAAAAGAGGCAGAGGGAGCTGTGACAGAATAAGGCAATGTAACCCAGGGCAGATGCTATACTGCTGGCTTTGAAGATGGAGGAAGGGGCCAAGTACCAAGGAATGCAAAGAATGAAGCTTTAGAGCTAGAAAAGGCAAGAAAATGATTCTTCCCTAAAAGCACTGCCTCACCAACACTTAAGTTTTGGACCAGTGATTTTTGACTTCTGACCTTCATAACTGTAAGGGCATAAATGTGTGCCATGTTAAACTAGAACAAACAATCCTAAAATTTTTATGGAACCACAAAAGACCTCAAATAGCCAAAGCAATCTCGAAAAAGAAAGACAAAATTGAAGGTATAATTCCATATTTTAAGTTATATTACAAAATGGCAATAATTAAAACAGTATGGTACTGGCATAAAAACAGACAGATCAATGGAATAGAATGGAAAACCTAGAAATAAACCCACAATTATATGGTTAATTAATCTTTGACAAAGGAAGAATGATTACACAGTGGAAAAAAGATAGTCTTTTCAACTAATGCTGCTGGGAAAACTGGATAGCCACAAGCAAAAGAATGAAACTAGACCACTTTCTTACATCATATATAAAAATGAACTCAAAATGGATTAAAGACCTAAATGTGAGACCTGAAACCATAAAAAATCCTAGAAGAGAGTACAGGCAGTAATCTTTCTAACATCAGCTATAGCAACATTTTTCTAGATATGTCTCCCGAGGGAAGAGAAACAAAAGCAAAAATAAACTATTGGGACAACATCAAAATAAAAAATTTCTATACAGTGAAGGAAGCAATCAACAAAATTAAAAGGCAGACTACAGAATGGGAGAAGATATTTGCAAATGACACATCTGATAAAGGTTTAGTATTCAAACTATATAATGAACTAGTGCAGTTCAATACCCCAAAAACAATTAATCCAATTAAAAAATGGGCAGAAGACATGAATAGACATTTCTCTGAAGAAGACATTCAGATGGCCAAAAGACACAAGAAAAGATGCTCAACATTGCTTATCATCAGAGAAATGCAAATCTAAATTACAATAAGATATCAGCTCCCATAAGATTGGCTAAAATCAACACACAAGAAATAAGTGTTGGCGAGGATGTGAAGAAAGGGAAACACTCATACACTGTTGGTAGGAATGCAAATTGGTGCAGCCACTGTGAAAAAAGTCTGGAGATTCCTCAAAAAGTTAAAAATAGAACTATCCTATGATCCAGTAATCACACTACTGGGCATTTACCCCCCAAATACAAAAACACTAATTCAAAAGTATATATGCACCCCTATGTTTGTTGAAGCATTATTTACAATGGCTAAGATATGGAAGCAGCTCAAGTGTCCGTTGAAAGATGAACGGATAAACAAGAAGTGATATGTTTATATACATTATATATGTATGCAAATACATTATATATGTGTGTGTGTATATGTATATATAATGGAATATATTTCAGCCATAAAAAAGAATGACACCTTTCCATTTGCAACAACATGGATAGAGCTAGAGACTATAATGCTAAGCAAAATAAGTCAGTCAGAGAAAGACAAACTATATGATCTCACTCATATGTGGAATTTGAGAAACAAATAAGCAAAGGAAAAAAAAAGAGAGACAAACCAAGAAACAGACTCCTACCTATAGAGAACAAACTGATGATTACCAGAGCGGAGGTGAGTGGGAGAATAGGTGAAATGGAGGATGATGATTAAAAAGTATACTTACCATGATGAAAAAAAAATGAAATTTTAAAAAAGTATGCTGTTTTAAGTCACCAAGTGCACGACAATTTGTCACAGGAGCCATAAGAAACTAATACGAGGGTTCTGCTTTTTGCCCTTATTGCATTCCAGCAAGTGGCTGTGGGGTGAAGGTGTAGCCACGATTGCTACCGATCTCCAAAGAATTCTGCTTTCTTTAACCTCCTGCCCTCAAATAAAGTAAGACCAATTTGTACTGTCTTCACCATCTTGAAGACTAGTCCTTAGCCACAGACTTGTGAGGAATTTCTACTGTGTTTTAAGTACAACAGAAAGAAAGAGTCAGGGTTTTTAGGGGCTAATGGAAGTAAATCAACAAGCACTAAAATGAAATCATAAATACACACCTGAGAAAGCTGAGTAGAGAAATTCTAAAGGCTAGCCCCAGTTTCCTGCTGTTATTAAAATTAACTTTAATAATCAACTGTGTTCCTTCTCATGTCAGGACTTGTATCCCAAAACCAGCAATAGGATCTTTATTGTGGTTGTGGGCTGCATGTTTTCCTCTCATTTTCACCTCAAACCATGTAGAGAGTGCCTATGAATTTCACTTGTATGACTACACTCTTCTTTTAGTTTCTGTATACAATATACGGAGAAATACTGCTTTGTGTTTCTTAGTGTCCAAAGTTGGACATTTTCAAAATTAAATGACATTTTTGAGAAAATGGGAAAATTTGAATATGGATTGATAAAGAATTTTTGTTGACTTTGTTAGGTATAATAGGCATTATGGCTATGTAGGAAAATATCCGTATTTTTTAGAACTATATAAAAGATGATATAATAGGAAGAAAGGAAAAAGAGGAGAGGAGAAGAAATGGAAAGAGGGAGAAAAGAATCAAGAAGAGAGAAGAGAGAAAGGAAGAGAGGAAAGAGGGAAAGAAGGAAGGGACAAATAAATTGAGTATGTCAAATCTTGATTGTCATTAAATTTAGATGATAAGTATATGAATGTTCATTGAATTATTGTATGTATTTAAAAATATTTTATAAGATTTTCTGGAGAGAATTAAATGGCTCAAAACAGTATTTTAAAAAAGATTTTATTTATTTATTCATGAGAGACACAGAAAGAGAGGCAGAGACATAGGCAGAGGGAGAAGCAGGCTCCCTGCAGGGACCCTGATGCGGGACTCAATCACCACCTGAGGCAAAGGCAGATGCTCAACCACTGAGCCACGCAGGTGCCCAAAAGAGTCTTTTATTTTTTTTTAAAGATTTATTTATTTATTCATGAGAGACAGAGACAGAGACAGAGAGAAAGGGAGAGAGAGAGAGGTAGAGACATAGGCAGAGGGAGAAGCAGGCTCCTCTGCCTGGCAGAGGCAGCCACCCAACCGCTGAGCCACCCAGGCATCCCCCAAAAGACTCTTTAAAAGTATTTCAGTGGGTAGCAGCTTCAGAAAAATGATTACCCACACAGACTCTAGAGTCAACTGGATTTCAATCTGGGCTTCTCAATTTCTCATGGAAATTAACTTGGGCATGTTATTCAACCTCTCTATTCTGAGTTTCCTTTTAGGGTAAAATGGATATAATAATACTATCCACCTCAAAGGATTGTTGAAAATAATCAACATGATAATACTCCCGAAGCACTGGGAATGGCATCTGGCACAGAGTACTATAAATGTTTATTATTATTTTTGGTCTTGTCTATTACACTAGCAACAGTTCTCAACTGGGGGAAATTTTGACCCCCAAGATACATATGGAAATATTTAGAGGCATTTTTGGTTGTCACAACCAGACGGTGCTACTGACATCTAATGGGTAGAGGTCAGGGAAGCTACGAAATATCCTATTCCACATAGGACAGCCCCCCACAATGTAGAATCATCTGGACCAAAATGTCAATAGTGCCAAAGTTGAAAAACCTGCACTAGTATTACAAGGACATTGTAAAAATATTAGAAAATACTGATAAGCAAAATAAGGAATAATAATATTTCAAATTTCACCATGCAGAAATAATCAGTATCCCAAACTGGAAATTTACCAAAAGAAAATGATGTTTTTATCAAAATTAAGATGCATAATAAAGAAAAAGCACCTTTATCTCACTGCTTCCAGGGGAACCTCTCCTCATTTCTTCAAAGCTATCACCATTTACAGAAAGTTGTTCATCCTCTTTAGATTTCTGGTAAATGTACCATTTGGCATTTGACTTGGCTGCTAACTTCTATTGGAATGAAGCTGGATGAAAAGCAAGAAAACTATTTGAAGTCATTAATGATTAACCTCAGAAATCTTGTGGGACCCCACTGTGACACCATTTTGGGGGGATAAATTTGGCAGATTATGTCAAAAACATTTAAAAAGTCCATCTTCTTTGATTTGACAATTCCATTTATAAGGATTTATCCTAAAGAAATAATCATAAAAGTGGGCAAATGTATAATTGGTCACTGCTGTATGTTTTTAATTGTGAACAATGGGAAGGACCTAAATTGGAAACAACAAAGGAAGATTGGTGATTACATCCCGGTATACCTGTGCAGTAAAATACCATGCAGTCGTTAGAAAGAACAATGTTCATCTCTGTGTACTTACATGGAAAGATATCCATATGTATGTGGTGAAAAATAACTCAGAAAGGGTCTAGAAGAGCGGGTATGTTAATGGATATGATGTGAAGGATATGGGTGATTCCCAGTAGAAATTACTGGAAGGGACTGGGACTCTCCAGGAGCAGGATCAGAAGACATGCTGGTCCCTGAGTCTCCTGGCACTCTACAGAGAAGTGTGCTTGGGCCAGGGTGCAGCTGGATGCACTTGTGGACTATTATATAGCAGAAGGACCTCACTCCGTTATTCTCCTTTTTAATGGACCAAAGGGAGTGCCTTTGTCACTGGGTGACGAATACTTTGCATTCAGGTGCAGAATGGTCTATGCTTTTTGGCAGCTCTTTATAGAGCTCTATGAAACACCTGGAGTCTTTGGGGCCGCTGGTTCTGGGGGAAGTTGGTTTGGGCACAGCACCTCCTGCTGCAGGGAGTTTCAATGATTGGTCCTGGGTAGCTCAAGGCCAGCAGCAGGAAAGAATCCTGAGGATCAGCAGGTCTGCCTTCTGCTCTCACTCATCTAAGTGGTTGGCTTTTTTAGTCTTAAAGTAAGAGATTATGCCAGATGATCTCTAAGGACACTTTGAGCTCTGAGTATTTTAAGATCCTAGCATTTTAATCACTGTCAGTGGTAATTTCTGTTGTTACAAATGACTTGTAATTTTCCCTGGGGGTATCATTAGCTATGCTGGTGAGGTTCACTTGCAGTAATATTATCCGTCCACTGGGGAGGCTCATCTCAGACAACACTTTCCTTTTTTTTGGTTTTTTGTTTTTTGTTTTTTGTAAAGATTTTAAGAGTTTATTTATTCATGAGAGACACACAGAGAAAGGCAGAGACACAGGCAGAGGAAGAAGCAGGCTCCGTGCAGGGAGCCCGATGTGGGACGCGATCCCAGGACTCCAGAATCATGCCCTGAGCCGGAGGCAGGCTGCTGAACTGCTGAGCCACCCAGGCATCCCAGACAACACTTTCCTATTCTTCTCCCATCTCTTTTTCTTCCTAGGTTTTCTCTCTGCCTCTCAGGAGGTTTATATGGCTTAATTAATTCAGATCAGCCAAGTGCTTTTGAGACTCTGAGAGTAAAGTCAATGTCTCACTATGAGTAATAATAGCCCAATGGGAGCTCTTATCACTCACAGCATTATTAACAGAAGATGTTAGTCTTGCTGCTCATATAACTTGAAGCCTATTAGTTCCATTATGCAACATCTGTTCCTTGGAGTAAAAGGCAACCCAGGAGAACCCACCTGAACCCCTGAGTCTTTTGCAGGGATTTGAAGATGTGCTTGAGGCTGAGTGAGGGCATTGGGGAAAATAACATTCCTTAGAGGTATGAAATGAAGTTTTTTTGGAGAATTCATACTCTAGTTGGAGGGATTTTTTTTTTTTCAGACTTTCTTTGAGCCTTGGGGAAAATGCCTTTCTCCAATATCTCTTTCCAATCTCTCACCGGATGGTGAGAGTAAGTCACTGAGGCCCCTTAGGGTTAGGCAATTTAACCATCACCAGCTCCAACCATCCCAAGAGTGCACCCACCAAGATGGGCTTGAGGGAAGTTAAAATCATAGGTTTGGGGATAACCTGTTCTGCTATTCAGGAACTCTGTGGCCTTGGGCAGGTTGCAGATTTTAAACCTTCCTTTTTTGTTTTTTTGTTTTTTGTTTTTTACATCAGTAAATGTAGATAATAGTATCTAATCCCCAGGTGTCATGAGGATTAGGTGTGATATTAAATAGTCAATACATGTGAAGCTCTTAGGAAAGTGCTGGCCCATAGCAGGCTCTACGCAGGCATCTGCTGTGATCATGTGAATGCCTCATGCAGACTGGCAATAGAGATAACTATTGTTTATTGGGTGCTTTTGATGAACCAGGTTCTGTGCTTAAGCACTTTACATATATTATCTCATTTAATCCTCCCAACAACCCTGTGAAGTAGCACTATTATGGTCCCATTTTAGAGATGAGGAAACTGGGGCATGGGGAGATTAAGTAACTTGTACAAAGTTGTACAGTGGAAAAGTTGGGTACCAAGGCCCAAGTTCTAAATTTATTAGGTTATACAGTACTTGCCTTTCCCTCCTCCGCTATAACTTCCCATAGGTCTTAGAATTAACTTCCTCCAATTATAAATCAGAAGAAGGAGCATTTATAGATGACCTAAAGAAAAAGTCCACACTGCCAAATTCTTGGTATCTTGTGATTCAAAACAGAGAGGCTACAAGACACCTCAATTCATCACTCTCTGTCCCCTCTGCCCCTTTCCCTCTCTGACTGACAGTTCCCATTTGAACACCAAAATCGAGGGCTTGGCAAATACTATTCATGTCTGAGAACTAATTCAAGTGGTTCTGATTTAATTTTTATCAGAGTCTATTCTGAAAAGCCTGGGATACCTTGTGCTCCAGAAATTAACTTCTGGTAGCTATGATGAAAAGAACAAGAATGATAAAGTGAAGCCACTCAAGGGAAGTGTAGGGATTACTGGAATCCCTCATTTTGTGGGAGGTGTCATTCTTATTTTTACCCCCATAAAGTTTTAAGGATTCCAAAAGCATAGAAAAATAGAATAAGAAAATGTGCATCGATCATGGTTTTGCTACTATGCTGAGAAGCCACTGTGGCATGGAGATTTATTTACCGCCAGCTTTTCAACAGCTCTGATACATAGTTGGGATCTTTCTTTTCTTTTTTTTTTTTTAAGATTTTATTTTACTTATTTGACAGAGAAAGGGAATAAGCAGGGAGAGTGGAAGGCAAGAGAGGGAGAAGCAGACTTCCCGCTAGGCAGGGAACTCGACGCAGGGCTCGATCCCAGGACCCTAGGATCACGACCTGAGCTGAAGGCAGATGCTTAACTGACTGAGCCACACAGGCGCCTCCATAATTGGGATCTTTGTAATAAACATATACACTTCCCTGATTTTCATTTAATAATATAACACAAACATTGCATTGTAAATTATTTGCATATATACAAATGTAAATTTTAATGCCTGCATAATTTTATATCATGTGGAATTTCTATTTAAAGAAGAATAAAGTAAGCCCTATGTTAACTACCCTGTCAGTTTAGAAATAGAACATCGCCAATATGCTAGATGCTCTCTTTGTGCTCCTCCCTAACTGGATTCCTCATTCTTCCTGAAAAGTAACCACCATTTTTGAGAAAATCATTCTCTTACTTCACCAATGGCAGTGGGCTATTGCATTGGTGACCCCCCAATGAACAACAGCTTCCTTTATTCTGTGCTTGTGTAGTTTCTTCCCACAATGACTTCAGGGTCTGTCCATATCACTTGTTGGGACATCAGTGGGACAATAATAAGCATTATGTAAACATTGAGATAGGTTCTTTTGGGACGCTGAAACCAACCAAGGTGCTATAGTTAGGTGCCCACTGCCCCACCCCAACCCAGGAGTCAAGCTGTCCTGGCCAGCCCCCAGATATGAGTCACCCCAGGTGGGGATCCAGGCAATGTGGAGAAGATGTGAGCCATGTGGTAAGCTCTGTGTAAATCCCTGATCCACAGAATTATGAGTAAGTAGAATTATTGGTGTTTTAGGTCACCAAGTTTTTGCATCGTTTATTATGGCAGCAATAAGTAACTGAAATACTACCTCTGTATGTATATCTAAATAATGTTTTATTTAGTTTTGTCTGTTTTTGAACTCCATGTAAAATAGTAACATACTAGATAGTTTCTTCGGTGACTTGGTTTTTTGGTTAACATCCAGGTTAAGAGACATATTTATGTTGTTTAGTGTGGTTGAAGTTCATTTATTTTCTTTGATGAGGAGTGCTCCACAATTATTTATTCATTTTACTGCTCATTTGGGCTGTTTTGAGTGTGGGGTTATTAGAACCCAAGTTACTGTGGACATTCTTGTACACATCTCCTGGAGTCGATGTGCAAGTGTTTCCCTAGGTTGTATTCTTAGGGGTAGAATTGCTGGGTTGAAATAGATGTGCCTAGTCAACTTTATTAGGCATTGTTAGACTGTTTCCAAAAGTGGTCTCTTATTTCCTACTGGCAGTAAGTGAGAGTTCCTACTCTTCCTCATCCTTGTCAATATTTGGTATCATAAGGCTTACAAATATTTTTTACCTGGTAAGTGTGTTTTGATATCACATCATGGTTTTAGTGAGTTTTCCTTATGATTAATGAGTCCTTTTTTATATTTATTGGACATTTGGATATCCTCTTTTCTAAAGTGCCAGATTAAGTATTTTGCTCATTTTTCTATTTAGTGGTTTTTCTTTTACTTATTAGCTGCTTTTTTTTTATAGACTTTGGATATAGGTTGTTCAATGGTTATTTGTGTTACAAACATTTTCTGCTATTTTCACTATCTTATATGATGTCTTTTGGGGCACTTAATTTTAATGTCAGCAAATTCGTCAGTATTTTATTTTATGGTTAGTGCTTTTTGTGTCTTGTTCAAGAAATTCTTTTCTATCCTCAAATCATGAGATATCTATGTTTTCTTTTCAAAATATTCTTTTAAGTGACTTTGACACCTAGAGTCTTAATATGCCTGGAATTTATTTTATATGTGGTAAGAAATAGGGATTCAATTTCACGTTGTCTCCTCTCTGGATACTAAATTATCCCAGCACCACTTATTTTCCACCTTAATCCCACTTTTATCATATATCAATTATCCATATATAAGTGGGTCTGCTTCTGGGCTCTTTGTTAATTCCACTGGTGATGTCTATTTTTGCTCAATATATTTTGATATCTGGCAGAGCAAATTCATTCACCTTAATCTTCTTTAAGAGTGTCTTGGCTATTTATTGCATTTCTACATGAATTGAGCATCACCTTATCAAGTCCTACAAAATACATATAGAATTTTTAAACAGAATTGCATTAAATCTATCAATCAACTTGAGAAATTTACATAATTATAACATACAGTCTTTCAATACATGAACTTTCTATGTTTCTCCATTTATTTAGATACTTTTGATATATTTTAATTAAGTTTGTATAGTTTTCTCTATTAAAGTCTCACACATTTTTGCTAGGTACTTTAAAATCCTATTGTAAATGCTGCTTAGTTTTTTTCTGTTTCTTTGAATGTATCAAACACACTTGACATTGACATCTATGAACTGATTTTGTATCTTAAGTTTGTTAATATCTCTTGATAGAGATAAATTTAAAAATTTATAGAATTGTTTGAATTTCTGTGATACAATTATGTGTCATATAATGTAAATAATGACAATTTTGTTTTTCTTTGCCCAATACTTTTTAAAAAAATCTTTATAATAGTAATAGCAGCATTTATCGAGGACTTTCTAGGTGCCAGAAATACTTTGCCCAATACTTGTAATTTTGATTTCTTTTCCTTGCTTTTCTGCACTGGCTAGAACCTTCAGTATAATGTCAAATAGCTGTTGTAATTGCTGACATCCTTGTCCTCTTATTCTCATCACAGAAGGTGTGCATTAAATAGTTCACATGTGAAACAATTTTTGCTATAGTTATTTTTACAAGTAAGTTTTTCACATCAATATAATATCCTTCTATCCTTATTTTGCAAAGAATATTTTTTATAAATAAAATGATGTTGATTTTCTCAAATGCTTTTTTTGTGCATCTATTGAAATGCTTATATGATTTTTCCCACTTTATTAATGTGATGTTATTTTAATTGATTATCTTTTTTCTTAAGATTTTATTTATTTATCTGAGAGAGAGCAAGCAAGAGAGCACAAGCAGGGGGAGCTGCTGAGGGAGAGAGAGAAGCAGACTCCCCACTGAGCAGGGAGCCCAGTGAAGGACTTGATTCTACGACTCAGGGTCATGACCTGAGCAGAAAACAGATGCTTAACTAACTAAGCCATCCAGGTGCCCCTATTTTAATTGATTTTCTAATGACAAATCAATTTCATATTCCTGGATTAAATCTAACCTGCTGGATTTAGTTTGCTAATATTTATTTAAATAGCTTGCATATATGTCCATAAGTGATATTAGCCAGAAATTTTTTTTTTGGATTGTTCTTCTCAGGTTTCAGAACCATGGTTATATTAGCCTTATACGTTCTGAAAAACTTTGGGTATGATGGCATTATTGGCTTTACCGAAAGGACAGCAAAACTTGCCAGTAAGGTTAATAGATCTTGGATTTGAGAATGAAAGATTTTTGACTTCTGATATAATATCTTAAAGGTTACAGGACATGTAATCTTTTGAGTTAGGTTGCTAAGTTATATTTTTCAAGGAGTTGTCTATTTGATATGAAATTTCAAATCTACTGGCATAATATAGTTAAAAATATATTCCTATTACCTTTCCCAGATCTGCAACATCATTAGTTATGTGCCCCTTTTCATTACTGATATTGCTTGTTTGTGCCTTCTTGTTTTTTATCTTAATCATCTTATCAAAGCTTATCAGTGTTATTTATCTTTTCTAAGAACCAATGTTTTTCTTGGCTCATATTCTCCAAAGCATTTTTCCCCATCTCATTAATTTCTGTTGTTATCTTTCTACCTTTTTTCTACCTTCTTAATTTTAGATGGACATCTGGGTTTGAACTACTTAGGTTCTGTAGTGCCTCAAACAAGGCAGTTGTGAACTTTTTTCTCAGATTCTTTCTTAGGTTTGTGCTTGATTCTTCCCTTTTGTTTAGAAGGGCATAGAGTTTGTGTCTCTCTGCACATAGTTGTAAAAAGAATTTGCATCTGGAGTCTCCTTTTGTATTTTCTGGCCACTGGCCAATACACTGATGCTACATGAATGATCTTTCCCTCCATCTTCTGTACATACAATTCCCTCAGTTGCAGCTTGTCCTTTGCACTTCAGCAACCCATCAGAGTATTGTTAATCTGACCACTACAAAAATGACTCCTCCAGTGCACGGTACACTAGAGAAGAAGGCTTTGTGTGTGCATATTAGGAATGATCTACAAAAGGAAAGATTGAGCAGCTCTCTTCATTTCTGGGCAACACTCATCCATAAGGATCATGTGAACTGTCCACACCAAACATTTTTCCTCTGCCTTCTCACAGAACCACAGAATGGCTATGGAGTCTTCTCACCTTTGTACTACACTTCCTGCATGTGACTAAAAATTAATCTTAGGAATTTAAAACATTTTGAAATATTACTCGAGAATATATGTATGGGTCTTATGCACACACACACACACACACACACACGCCCGTGCTTATGGCTGGGGCCTGGGTTACATGATAGAATTGTCACATTTCTCTTAGCTTAAGTTCCCAGCCAGAAACCAGGGAAAAGTCATTGTCCTGGAAGTCTGCATCCCATTTGCAAATTTTCTCAACCTGATGCTACAGAAAAGTGTTTAGGAACAAAAGGCCCAATCATCAGTCGATGTGATGGTCAGAGCTCTGTCCACAGAATCCCATTGTCCCTCAATCTCTCAGAGGTTCTTCTGGAGCATTGAATCTGTGGGAACAGTTTTTGAAGCAGGGCCTTCTTGTTCCAGAATCTGATAGATCTTGGCACAAAGACTTTCCCACATGTGCTATTCCTAATCTCTCCAATGTTCTGTAATTCTGGAAACAGGAGAGGTTAATTTAATAGGAGAAATTTTGAAATAAGAAAAAGAAAGTTGCCTTGCAGAAACTCTCAGAGGATTCAGATCAGTTCTATGAGGTTAGAGATTCAGTCACTTGTGTTAAAATTATACGCTTATACGCTTCAATTAAGAGGTTGACATATTCCTTTACTGGCCTCAACTTCACAAACACATGAATAGTGTGATTTTCTCCATTCATCTCATGTGGTTCTTGGGGAAAGGAGATGTGTTCCAGGACCCACGGGTCCCAGGAACACCCAGCAGCATCAGCAGATGCCACCTATACCAGCCATATGGCACTTGTTTTTCAAAACCATTGCCTCAAATTGAAACTCAACAAATATTTCTTAGGGACCTACATTGTGCTTGGTTTTGGCACTGCAGAAGCAAGCAGAACATAGTTCCTGCCCTTAGGCAAACCACAGTGTAGGGAGAGAGATGGAAATGTCAACAGATAACTACCACTGGATATGGAAAGTGCTAGAAAGAGGTTAAGTACAGAATACTGTGAGAAAAGAGTGACTGAGTAGGAGTCTCTTCTGTGTGTTCCTATAGGCCCACTTTTAGCTCTTCTTTGCCCGCCTCTTTGCCCTGGGAGGCTGACCTGCATAATCTGTATCAATAAACTCCCTTGTCTTCCAGCCTCTGGTTGAATTGGTCCATTACAGGCAGCAGTGGATGACAAGGGTTGGGCAAGGAGAATGAATGGGGTTATTTATTCCCCTGGCTTCCTCCCTACAGTGTGGTTTTGGGCCAACTGCATCCTTCCAACAAAAGTCACAGCTCCACACAGGGCCACTCTCTGCTCAAGACTCTCTCTTACCAGTTCCAACAACCACTCCTCTCAGCCTGTCATGCCTCTGGAAGTAACAGTTCTACTCTTAGAACCCTGCGTACTGCCCTAGTCCTTGTATTTCCCCTATAAATTGCTCATCCCTGAGTAAATAGTCCTTTTTTAAGTCTTTGTCAGATCATCTTTATTTGAGTGTGTCATTATTTCTTACTGGGTCCCTGGCTAATATTATATCTAATCTTGTTGGGATGGGATAGTATGGTGACCCAACCAGGAAACCTCACAAGGAAAGTGATGTTGAGGTTAGGGTTTAAAAGCTAAATAGAATTTTGTCTAATGTTAAGTTAGCTTTAATTTCTTCAATCAAAAGGCAGTAGTTAAGTTAATACATCCCAGGCACAATCTCTCCATACTGTAAGTTTTACTCCTCATCAATGATTATCCACTTCATAAGAAGGACTCTTATAAACAAACAAACAAACAATATTCCCCAGGAACAATGGTAGTTATTCTTTTGGTGTTTGTTTGTTTGAAACAGTTTTTTTAAAGATTTTATTTTATTTATTTATTTATTTATTTATTTATTTATTTATTTATTTATGATAGAGAGAGAGAGAGAGAGAGAGAGAGGCAGAGACATAGGCAGAGGAAGAAGCAGGCTCCTGAGGAGAGCCCGATGCGGGACTCAATCTTGGGACCACAGGATTACACCCTGAGCTGAAGGCAGATGCTCAACCACTGAGCCACCCAGGCATCCCAGAAACAGTTTTATAATGAGTAACACTTAGCTTTAAAATGAATTAGGATTTAATTAATCCCAGTAGCACTATGTAAATGTAAAAATAGTACACATTTATGTGAAATACCTTTTATTCAGTCTGCAGATGATGCTTGGCTCATGTATGGATTTGAGAGACCATTTGAAAAAATTCTGTGCCTTCTCTCTGAGGGGGTCCATGGCCAAGCTTGGAAACCACAGAGTCTGTATATCCCTCTTCTCTGCTACTGCACACCTTCCTGTGCACAGGCACCCAAATCATCAAATGTTAAAGCTAGAAGGAGAACATACAATTTACTGAATCTAATCACTATTTTATAGGCAAGGAAATGAGGGTGAAATTACAGTCTCAAGATTTCACATAGCTAGTTAGTGGCTGAGTCAACAGTAAAACTTGGGTTCTCTGCCTCCCAGTCTAGAGCTTTTTCTGTTACTAAAAATTAAAAACCGTCATTCTCCTATGGTAACATTTTGTGCCAAAATTTTGATCTCTCAGTGTCCTTCAGTTTGAGCAGATGGGAAACATTTCCTTTCTCTCCTCACTCTCCCACTCCCTGCTCATTCTAAGGCAGCAAGTCCTGAAATGGCACGGCATCTGCTCCTAGCCAGGACCAAGTCCTACACCATGGGAACAGTGGGCATAACTCAGTTTAACCCACTTCAGATTAAGGGCAAAAGTGGCCATCTACTCTCTACTGCCAACCCCAAAGACCATAGGGATTTAAGTTAGCTGTGGGCATAACAGACAGGTGTGGGGCCTGAAAATGGAGGGAGCTCCTGGGTATGAGGCCAACTGGCTAGCCTGAAAAGCTCTAGAAAAGACCACAAGTAGGGATCCCTGGGTGACTCAGTGATTGAGTGTCTGCCTTCAGCTGAGGGCATGATCCTCGGGTCTGGGGATTGAGTCCCACATCAGGCTCCCTTCGAAGAGCCTGCTTCTCCCTCTGCCTATGTCTCTGTCTCTCTCTGTGTGTCTCTCATAAATAAATAAAATCTTTAAAAATTAAAAAATAAAAGACCACAAGTACACTTGTGTTAACAACCATCCTATGTCTGCATGGCATTTCACACCTCAAGTATACATGCTCATTTCCATGATCCTACCTGTGACCTGTGAAGTACACATATTGTGCTCCTGAGTCATAAGAAAAATAATGGCATCTGGCCAGAACTCAGATCTGCTATCTCCTTATCATTCATAGGCTACAACTGCTTCAGAGTCCATGGGACACCTTAGGGGCTTGAAGGTAGAAATTTGCCCATCAGAGATAAGAACACTTGCTTTTACATTTTCATTCCTAAGAGCAGAAAACTGAGATTTGACCAGTCAGTGGTTCGCATCCTAGGCCAGGAGGGTTCTAGACAGATAATAAGCAACTTAGAGAACAGAGGGGTCTTTACAGTGAAAAGATCCAGATTTTTCTCTGCAAACAGAGGCATCTACATTTGAAAAATGTCATAACACATTGAAAAACAAATAGCTCTAGAATCCTAGGAAATCCTCCTATCTTCGAATGTTCTAAGTGTGAAAGGAACATGGTCATATGGAAGTAGTAGTGGATGTTTGTTGTTTTATCTGCCAAGAGTTACTTTAGACATACAATTTAAATGAGATCTGTTGTATTTTTATAGTTCTCAGTCCTCTGGTCACTGCTCAATGGTCAGAACTAGACATTTGATCCAAGTTGAGCCAATCATACTACCTATAACTGCCTACCCTACTGATATTTCTGGGAATGGGCACTTGACCCAAGCTGGGTCAGTCAGAACTCTTTCCTGGAATTGTTTTTTGGGTCATGTATTGTGACAAAGCTGGGTCACGTAAGCTTGGATGCTGCTAACAGTCATGTTTTCAGGGACTTGGAGAAGACTAAGAGAAGAAAACTGACCTACAGAGAGAGGCTGACATGTCATAGCAGCAGTCTATTCCTGGTTTTGGTTGACTTTCAGGCTAGGAATTTCAATAGTTCACTTCTATAAGTTAAAAAAAAATCCATTTGTCATTTGCAACCAAATTCTATTGTGGTATAAAAGCCTTAATTTCTTGAAAATAAGCCTCACATCTTATTTATCTTAAACTCTCCATTGTCTAGTGCCACCCCATTATTTTTTCTGAGTAGTCTCAGAGGAATATATTTTTATTATTTTTTTCAGAGGGATATATTTTAAAGTATAGATTTAGTCTCTTATTCCAGGCCCCAAATATATGTTGAATGTCTATATCCAGATCTATAAAGTAAAAAACACATAGTTAAGTCTCCTGGAGATTTTAGTATAATTCCAGGAAACATTTTGTGTTTAAGAAATGTTTTCAGTATTCTAGATCTGGAATGGCTATTGAGCAGGCAGGATAAACTCTGAATAGGATCCAAGTTAAGAGAAAAGTTGAGAGATAGTCCCAGAAAACTAGGATCCTAAAGTTCTTCCAAACCCAGGAGGCAAGGAGATCATGACATTTATAAAGGAACCAAATCTAAGGGTTAGAGCTCACCTAGTCCTTTAGCAGAGAAAAGTTTAGGGGAAACTGGAGGAGTAGAAACCACTATCCAAATAGCCAGCTCCTGAGTTTAAGTTCCTCTTTGGCCTCTTCTCACATACATTGGTTTCCTTCCTTCCTTCATACCTATAATGTGTCAGGTGCTATCCCAGTGCTGCCACCATTACTCCCTGGCTCCCCCTTTTAATCCCCAGATGAGATTCCTTGAGGTTCCAGTTAGATTGTCTCAATGTGGCATGGTATCTAGGGAGGGCAGGCAGTCATTTTGTAGTGGAGGAGGTGGAACTGGGTGGGGAAGAGGTGAATCTGTCCAAAGGCAGCAGGAGCCCGGTTACCAGCTGAGCCCTAGACTAGGCCAGGAGCCTCAGAAGGTAGACTGGTCAGAGCAAGGCAAGAAATATGAGACTTTATAACATTTTGAAACTTTCAAGGACCTAAAAATACTGTTTCTACCCTTAGCCTTGTTCTCTAGAGTGCATCTTTCTTCAGGAAACAGTCTGTGGAAATCTGCTTGTTTAGTTTGCCCTTTGTGTGTGAATTTGCTAATTATCAGTGGACTCACAATTCCACAGCTTAATCTTATTCAGTGATGTCCAAATATGTAAAAAAGAAGAGAGATTTATGTGCAGTATATTTTCTACAACAAATATCTAAAAGCCTGTCCAAAAGGAGATGTCCAAAGAGTTTCAAGTGGATACACAGTAATAAGCAAAATATTTATTACCCTAAGTTGTGAAAATATAACATAGTTTATTTATAACCTTTACCTGTTTCCTTTACAAAGGAAACATGGGGACATAATGGACTCCCATCATGATAGTCTTGTGTTGGCTATCATTATGTCTGACAGCCCTAAAGAAAAACTTCAGTCTTATGAGTAGTTTTCCCTAAATTTAGACTGTAGTTCTAGAAATGAGCTTCATTCAAGTGCTAAAGAGGTCTATGGCATTATTATGGTAATGTTATTTAGTGACAGAAAAAGAAATATTATAATAGAAAAATACTTATTGGCTTGAAATCAAGCATTTAGACCCTAGGTATAGAGAACCATTTTCTGGGACAAGACCTTAGCAGTATTATGTTAAGTTAAGTATTTAATAAGTTAGATATTTAATATAGGTAATTGTTAAGTTTATTTTATTTAATACAAATAAAAAATTTTTAAAGATTTTATTGATTTATTTGACAGACCCACACAAGCAGGGGGCATGGCAGGCAGTAGGGGAGAGAGAAGCAGACTCCCTGCTAAGCAGGGAGCCTGATGTAGGGCTTGATCTCAGGATCCTTGGATCATGACCTGAGCTGACTGAGGTCACCCTGGTGCCCCACAAATTTGTATTTAATACAAATTAAGTATCTGTAGATACTCTACAGCAGTGGTCCTTAACTCTTGGGGTCATATGTCCCTTTGAAGACATTTACACACGTTCACCCAATTTTACATACAATTTCAGGACTTCATGGGTCTGTAGAACTCCTGCCATACTTTAAGTCAAGAATCTTTGCTCTACAGGATCCTACAGTTTGAAACACTTGTGAACTGTATTGTAAAAGACTTAATTTGGGATTCTGGTATTGGTAGACTAGTGTATTACCAACCAAATTTCCCATTAAAAAATTGGAGACCTGAATAAAAAAAGAAGTATTTGAAGTCTTTGGAGAGATATATGAAAATAGGACTGGTGAAAATTCTGGATACAAGGGAAATCACTGAGGCAAGCCTGCTATTCTAAACTGATTTTACCTTCAAGGCATTTCTTGTTGATTCTCAAGCAGCCAGGACACAGAGCGTGAGAAACCAAGCATCAAGTGACTTGTAAGAGGCAGAGAATTTGAGCAGAGCTTTCCTTAGTTTCTCATAGTGGTGGTGGGGTGGACATAGGAATTTAGAGCTACAGAGAGTGCAATAACTCAAGAGGCCAAAATTCTGCAGAGAAGTGAGGCCATCTGAACCACTTCTCCCCTTTGAGGCATTCATTGATTAGAAAGTGGTAGAGTTGCTCAATAGAGGTTTCTCATAGCACTGGAGAGCTACAATCAGATTTCAGGGTCTTACAAGGAGAAGAGACCCTGATAAATAGTCCAAGATGCTAGCTGGGATCTTCAAGTATTATATCCATGGAGTAAGAAAAAAAAAAAAACAGAAATAGATCAGGCCTTGCAAAACTGCAATGCAGACCTAAGTTAAAGTGACCTCTTCCTCTAGTCTGCTAGAAGTTTAAAGACTATCTGGAGCCTCTACAGGTTTTTTTTACAGATAATATTTGGAATTAAATTTAAAAGTATTAGACATACCCAGGACTAACTGAGGGGCTTGCTGCTTAGTCACTTTATGCTCAGAACTGTGAACCAAGAGGCTGAGAGTTCTTAACCTGCTTCCTGCTGATCCCCTGGTTACCTCTTGGGTCCCTAACAAGCTTGCCTCTAGAGTGACTGGCCTTGTCACCAAAGGATAATGTAACAAATTCCATAATTCTGGACTGTTTGAAATTTAATTCCACCAAAATAGCATCACAAAACTGGGGCATTATGAAGGATTCCTGACAAAAGAAAAATAGTTTTGATGGAAGCCTCCCTGGTCTTCAACATTCAAGCTTACATCCTCTCACTGCAGCATTATTTATGGATTTCAGAACTTGGGGCAAGTGCCAAAAAACTGTGGACATCGTGGTCCTAAGCTCCTTTCCCTAAACTCTGGGGCCACAGCATCCTCTACTTCTTGCTCTTTCTTTGCCTTCTATCTTGTCAAATGCACAAGTTACGTTAGGATGACGTGGGTAGGGACAAAGATATTATTAAACATGCCAATTCTTCTGTGAGAAAGCCAAGTAGGTGGCTTAAATCAATCTGTATAGCGTCTTCTTCACAAAGATTTTATTTCTACTAGGATGTTTGAGGAATACAGAAACCTTCCTTTTGCTGACTTGCAAACAGCATACTCCTTGGCAAAACAGACTGTACACAGGTCCTTGACAAGGAGCCTTCATAGCCAGGAGGTTTGAACTATTCCACTGCAGTTGGCAGGGGACCCAGATGATGAAATCTCTAACTAAATGCCAAGACTTTCACACTCTAGGAAGCTTCAGGGAAAATGTATATAAAATAGTATTTCTTTTGCAGCCCCTAAAGGGAGAAGGAAAACCACTAATATTAATGGGCTTGGGTAAATTCCTGGCACTAGGAGGACTTAGCCCATCATTTGACGTCACAGACTTTTCTATACACAGGACATCACTCCAATAATCCAGGTAGACCACTCTGCCTGAACTTTGTATGCCTCATCTAATGGAAAGACAGTATTTTATGGGTACGTGTGTGGGTATTTAAAAGAAGAATTGCAGCATTTGAAGAACCTGAATGAAACACAGATCCTCATCCTCCACACACACACAAGCACACACAGAGTTTTGTTTCTCTGGGAGTTTTGTTTCTCTGTTCTTTAGAAGAATAACTAGCTGTGTATGACTCTGTAGCCAGACAAACCAGTACTGTGACTCAGTTACTCCTTGAACTTGGCAAGTGACTTAACATCTCCAAGCCTCCATTTCCTCATTGGTAAAATGGGGATAAATAGACCTACCTCACAGGATTGTTCCAAAGTTAAGTGTACAAAAGTAGATGGAACAGCTCCTGGTGTACAGTGGGAGTTGAGTCAATGTAGCTGTTATGACTGTTTTTAGGGGGGCTGGCATACTCTTTGTTTCCTCACACTTTTGCTGACAAAAATCCTGGAGAGGAGGCCCCGGCCTGTCTCTTCCCCCTCACTTTCCTCTTCTGGCAAGAATGACTTACCTGATTGAGGCGACTCACTCAGGAGAAGTTTCTGCTGATCTTGACCCCATCTCTGAGGCCTGCCTCAGAATGTGCACTCAAAACTGTGCACATTCTCTTTTTCTGCTTCAATTTTCCTTTTTGTAAACACACCTGGGTTAAGGCCTAGCCCCAGGGCAGTTTCTCAGCCCTACCTGCACATTGGAATTACCTGGGAGCTTTCAAGTACATACTAGTACCTGGTTCAACCTCAAGATTCTGAGATGACCGATGTTGCTTGGGCATTAGGGGTTTTAAGACTTCCTAGTAATTTTAACCTGCAACCTGGTTGGATATCACTGTTTTAGAGGCAGCCTAGAGGCTTTTTTTCTCTTGATTCTTTCCTGCAATCTATGGGTATTGGATGCTCTGTGACACACCACGCTATAGATTGGGGACCCAATCTATTGGTCTATTCTGCAGACCCAGCTGTCTTGCATCAGACCCCCACAATAAGACCTGGAGGTATGTAGTAGGAGGTGCCTTCTTAGACCAGAAAGGTCAGCTTCAGTCTTAAATCCAGCTTGGCAAGTATTAAAGCTGACACTATTCTTGCCTTGCCTCCAATCTGAATACCAGCCTGAGGGAGGGTATGATAAAATCAGTCCCCCGATTTTTCACACCATTTAAAATAGTGGTAATACTAACCTATACCCCTGGCACATGAATGTCTGCTTCAGTCCATGGATTTGCTTTCTGCTACATAGTCTCAACAGTTTCTACTGTAGCTTCTAGCATCCTCAGCTGGTTCTTCATAATTCAAGATATCACTTGAAGGAAAGATTCCTTGGCTTATGGATAGACTGGTAATGGATACCCAGATAACAGAATTTTACTCACCTTTGTCTGCAAGCCACTTGCCAGCAGTGCAAACTCTGAATCTCTGATGACATGATGAAAATACCTTTGACAAAACAAGCAGTTTATGATATGTCATTGTGCATGTGGATTTGATGTCCAAGTGAAATAAAAGCCTGGGACTTTTATCCAGTCCAGGAAACTTTAATCCCTGATTGGTCAGGAATCCCCTTAGTTGTTTCTATTTATCAGGGGGAGTGATAGCAGAGGAAGAGGACTAGTCCTAGGATTTCCAAGGATTCAACACTTGGGCATTTAAATGCCATTATGTTAATACCAACCTTGACTCCTGAGTCTGACCCATATATTGATACTTGGTTGGCTGGTCTCTCTGAATGATTTTCTTTCCAGCAAGGGTTACTGGCCCTTTGCCTACAGACTATCCTCAGTAGTCATAACTTTGCCACTTGATCCACATCTCCTTTCATGGGCTGCTGGGTATTCACATGATCATCAGTGAGCTAGAACAGCGCCCTGCTCCTAAGGAGAAGGTTGTTTAGGGGAAGATGTTCTGGGGAAGAGTGCTGGCAGAGAGTTGGGGGGGTGGGCAATCATGATGGATGGCCTTTCAGGTCTAGAAGTGGGAAATGCTGTGACATGGCTGGACAAGAATGTCTTTATTTTTCTGGATCCCCCAAAGGAAAGAATAACCCCACTCTAAGGAGGAGGCCATTCCTGCAGAATGGATCCCATGCCCTATGCTCTCCTCATCCTGTTCTTTTGAATTCCTAAATTCTGTCAGGCTATGGAGATGTAACTTGGACTCATAAAGTAACTTTGTCTGGTTATGAGCCTGAGCATGGAGAAAGGGCAGAGAAACTTTGCTTTAAGTAGCATGAAGTCGTCTTCCCTATCCATAAGTTAATAAGGTAATTATAAAATTATGGTCCTTGGATCAGCATCGTCAGCATCACCTAGGAACTTGTTAGAAATGCAAATTATCAGGTCCTACCCCAGAGCTACCAAATCAGAAATTATGGGGGCGGGGCTCAGTAACTTGTGTTTTAAAAAGCCCTCCAGGTGATTCTGATGTATTTTATAATGTGAGAGCCATTGGTCTAATAAAAAAAAGGGGTAGAATGTGACTTACCTGTTAGGTGATTCACTGTCCAGGTGAATGATGATAGATTAATAAAATTGAGAAACTCCTATCCTTTAGAACCCAGAAAAGGAAGCCGGAGAATAGGAGGTTCTTGCATCTTCCCTTAAGAATGTTACTGCCTAGATACCTGGGTGGTGCAGTAGGTTAAGCGGCCGACTTTTGGTTTCGGTTCAGGTTGTGATCTCAGGGTTGTGAGACTGAGCCCCAAGTCAGGCTCCACACTCAGCAGAGAGTTGACTTAAGATTCTCTCTCCCTTCCCCTCTACACTTCCAGCTTGTGTACCCTTCTCTCTCTCTTTCTCTCTAAAAAAGAGAGAATGTTACTGTCAGTCCTTTTGCCCCAGATCCCTCAAAATCAATTGTAAGAAGACTCTTCTGATCCCCTTTCCCAAATGGAGATATTAGGCAATATTAGGACCTTACTGAGGCTTATGCAACACGGAGATGTGTGATTTTTCAGATCCTGGGTTGCCTAGGGGAACGGGCTCTCCAATGCTTGGAGGAATCATATATCTGGGTAAGTCTCAACTCTGACTATCATGATATCATGATCCCAGGAAGAGGACATTCATCCATTTTTTTTTTCCTGGCAGTTTCATGTCATAGAAAAAGCATGAGATTTGGAATTAAGACCTCTGAATTCAAACCTAGGATCTGCTACTCACTAGTTGTGGGAATTTGTATTTAATCTCTGAGTCTCAGTTTTCTTATCTGTGAAATGAGGATAATTACAATCTTTCTTAAGGTTTTTATGAGAATTAAATAAGATAATGGAGGCACCTAGCTGGCTCAAGCAGTAGAGCACACGACTCGATCTTGGGATTGTAAATTTGAGTCCCACGTTGGGTGTAGAGACTACTTAAAAATAAAATATTTTTAAAAATGATGAAAGCAAAATACCTATATATAAAATGGTACCCAGTAAGTGCTGGGTCATTTTGTTGGTAACTATCCCTCCAAGCTTCTAGGACTTTACTATGGAGTAAACCTGGGCAGCCCTGTGATAAGGAACTAACCACCAGCAAGACCCCACAACCCCTCCATGTCTCCATACTCTTTCTTGTGTCATTCTTGACATGTGGTTTCTCAACAAAGTAGAGTCTAAAGATAGGAAGGCTTCACAAATTTTCCTGTCTTGTTCCTAGAGTCCAGTCTACTTTGTCCAAGACTATGATTGCAGACATAATTGACAATCAAATTAACCCCTTGCATAGGAATTTATCTCCCAATAAACTTTTTAGAATTAGAGTTGATAGGGACACCTGGGTGGCTCAGTGGCTGAGTGTCTGCCTTCGGCTCAGGGCATTATCCTGGGGTCTTGGGGTCGAGTCCCGCTTTGGGCTCCCTGCGAAGAGCCTGCTTCTTCCTCTGGCTGTGTCTTTGCCTCGCTTTTTTGTGTTCTCATGGATAAATAAATAAAATATGTAAAAAAAAGAATTAGAGTTGGTGACCATGTGAAGATACCTTCATTCAGTGTTAACTCTTTTTATCTGTATCAGATGGTTCTTAAGTTTTGATGGTTCAGATAGCTCAACTCTGTCATTATACAAAGCAGTGGTTCTCAACTGGGGAGAGGGAGGGCAATGCCTAGAGACATTTCAGGTTGTCACAACTGAGTAGGGTGCCTCTACTAATATCAGATGAGTTGAGGCCAGAGATGCTGCTCCAACAGTACACAGGTACATACCTGTCTAAATGCCTGGGTACACTATCTCCCCAATGGGATGGGAATGGAATCCCTAAGGATATAATACTTTGACCTAAGGAATAATCCACAGACTTCCAAGAATGACCCTACTGCTGCATCTAAGTCTATCTTATTGTTATGGGTTGATTTGTGTCCCTCAAAAAGATATGTTAAGTCCTAACCCCCAGTACCTCAGAATATGACCTTATTTGCAAGTAAGATCTTTATATAGATGTAATCAAGTTAAAATAAGGTCATTAGGGTGGGCCTTAACCCAATATGACTGATGTCTTTATAAAAAGGGGAAATTTGGACACAGAAATAGATACACACGCAGGGGGAATGCCATGTGATGATGAAGGCAGAGATCATGCTAATGCAAGTACATTACCAAGAAACACCAAAGAAACACCAAAGACTGACAGCAAACCACCAGAAGCTAGGAGAGGGGTGTGAAGAGATTTTCCCTTCTGGTTCTCAAAAGGAAAAACCATGCTGATACCTTAATCTTAGACTTTTAGTTTATAGAGCCGTGAGAAAATAGATTTTTGTTGTTTAAGCCACCCTGTTTGTGGTACTTTGTTACAGCAGCCCTAATAAATGAATACACTCATGAAACAAACTATGAGGCTGCTGACCATCATCACAACACCCGTGTCCCAAGCTGTCCTCCCTGTGGTCTACACAGACAGAACTCATATTGGTGGTACCCACCAGAGTTCCTGAAGTAGTTCAGGATCTCACCACTATAGCTGTTGCCATCTGCAAAAGGGTCCAGGCCAAGGCCATACTGAGCGGCTCCAGAAGCACAGCCTTAGTTGGCAAATAGGCCATTCCACAACTGCTTCAGAAATTGCTACTGGTGCCTTAGCAATGGCCAACCTACCCTCCCACACTTCATAGCAGCCAGTGCCACCCCCCAGCTGTTCTTCTTCCTTGACACTGTTGCCAAAGGCTCAGCAACCCATCCTCACTGTGCCAGGCTCTCTCAGGAACTTCACTACCAACCAAAGACCTACATATCCAAAGCTTATGTGCCCTATTCTCCCACACTCTGCTGCCACCAGGAACCCTCTTCTTTATGGGGATGCTTAGCAAGCAGAGGCTGACCCTTCCAGGGTTGCAGCTGTGTATGTGAGATTACATATATCACTAGTGGAGTTAGTACAGCTGAGTAGATGCAAGGAGAACCCCTTGTGTA
The DNA here is from genome assembly GCF_003254725.2 of Canis lupus dingo. NCBI lineage: Eukaryota > Metazoa > Chordata > Mammalia > Carnivora > Canidae > Canis > Canis lupus. Next base: position 49,364,429 of record NC_064253.1, on the reverse strand, counting down.
ACCAGTTACAGCTACACAGAAATATTAATAGGCTCAATTTTGGGGGCACTGGCTATGTGCTAAGCACTTAATGTATATGGTTTAATTTAATTTATATGCTATGATAATGTATATGCTTTCATTTAATTTAATTCACAAAAATCCCACAGGAAAATAATTATTATTCCTACTTGTTGTTGAGAAAACGGGATCAGAGAACTTAAGTAACTCATCCAGAGTTACAGAATGAATAGGTAAAAGAATTAAAATTGAAGCAGAAGTCTGGCTAACTCTAATGCCTACCTTCTTCCCAGTTTAGGTCATTGATACTCACACAGGCCTCCTGCTGGAAGCACTAAGCTATAATACAATACCATAATTTTTCTCTTTCCAATGACTCTGGGGCAGTTAATGTACCTGTATACCCTTGCTAGGTGGACAGGTGAACACCATGATCCATATAAGGCAGAAGGATCACACGACTGCTCGAACCCTATGGTGAGTGTTGAAAATTTTCAGGAGCCTGACCTCTTTTCCATTTTGCATTCTAACAATTCTAGAAATAAATGCTAAAAGACAAATAAGATTCAAAGTATAATATTAGATGTATTGTCCAAGATAAAGGACTTCTAATCTATCACACTGGAGAACACAGCTTGGACTTGGGGCAGGGTGAGATTTCCTACTACTTCCCTTCCACCTCAACCTAGACCTGGGGACTCATTTGAAGGAAAGGATGAGTCTACGCAATGAACCCCAGGCCCCTCATGTACCCTGCCAGCTGCCAAAGGAAGCCTACTTCATATCTTGTCAAATGCAAGAGAAAGAGAGAGCACCCCTGAAAAAGAAAAGAGCAGAGTGAGAGAGGCAAGCTGGAAAGCTGGGGCCAGAGAACAGAGACACACTTTGTTACTTCCTGAATGCAGATCAGAAGCACAGGTACCCACTATGTATGGGTGCAGAGCAAGTCTGAATCAGAGAATATAAGAATATAAAGGCCAGAACTGTTCTAACTCAGGACCCCACTCTCTGGGGAATGTGAACCAGTGGAAGTCAGAATCTCCCCATCTCATTAATCAGGTAAGTGACTCTCCCATACGGAGGAACTAGACTAAGGTAGGAGAGAACTGGCAGTATTTGCTCCAAAATGGCTTCCTTTGGAGAAGATCCTTTACCCAAGAACAAGAAAACAAGAGAGTAGAATTCTCATCAGTACTAACAGTGGTTCATTGTGTTGAGAATATTTCAAATACTTGAGGGGAGACTCAACAGGGGAGTAGTGGTGAGAGTAGGGGATCTGAAGTCAACAACTATCTAGAATCCTCAGCAGGTTGTATTCTTCCATTCTGTGGGCTTGGAGCTCTCTGAAGTCCCACATGACTCGCCCTGTGGGTGGGGCCATCCTGTCATCTTCCTTCCTGTTATAGTGCTTGGACTCCAAACTAGTTTTATTTGCATTCTTTTCTCAGACAATTGTGATATACAAATGAGGTGTGAACATTGTATAAAAGAAGAAATTCTATAGTTGATATGGGCTCATTTGATATGTTTTAAAATGTCAGGAAAGTCTGGATCCATCTGAGGACACTTCCAATGTCAAAGGCAGGTATTGAATAGCACGGGATGTGAGATACCCATAAGAAGAATGATTGGATGTGTTTCCTTCACATTGGGAGCAAAGCTGGTGCTTGCAGCTTTAATTCTCCTTTCCATCTTGGTTCCTTGCTGCTTAAAAGATTGGGATTATTTATGATTATGCAAGGAGGTTGGACTGGGAGGTGAGAATGGTCATTAAAGAATGTGTTTTGCTTTTTAAAATGGGAGGTTGAACTACAACATGATTGCATAATGTGGGGAGGCATAATTTATATAAATCTTTGTAACTTTTGTTTATTTGAACCGAGTTTGAATTGCTTGCTCCCATGATGCTGGTAGGCTTTCATGTTATTACCTAAACCAGTTTGATCTCTGCTATTCTGAGTCTCCCCTTAGTTCTCCTTATCACCCTCCCAGGCAAGCTTAATATATGTTAATAGAAGCTATCATGACCCCACAAGTCTTTTCAGAGTCTGAAATGAACTATTGTATTGAATCCTATGAGAAATGGGAAATGGGTTCAAATACAGAAGGAGAGAAGTCTCCTGATATTCCCTTGATACCTAGCAAGTAGATTATTTATGCCAAACAACACCATTAAAAGATGTTTCTGGTTTCTTCTAGCTCTAACATCCTACAACTCTTCAGCAACTGCTGTGAGGAAAATAATCAGATTTTATCAGGTAAAAGTTAAGAGATAAAAAGCAAAACATGTATATCTATGCATTTGAGTTGAGATGAATATCACTTATGTTGTAAAATCTAATCAGAATAATAATGTAAGAATAAAATTTACAGTTCTGAAATTTAATATGTGCCATCTAGAAAATCAGTCTTTTTCCATATTTTCATACTTCCATCCCTTTACCACCTTTTATTCTAGGAATCCAACTGCTCTATTTAGACTAAAATGCTCAAATATTCTGCTAAATGAAGCCACAGCTGCTCTGTCAGAAACATCACATTGAAATGTGTTCTGAAATCATGTGGCAATGTTATGAGGACAACTTTCATTTCATGAGCTGTGAAACCAGCCCTGGGTGTCATGAAGACTTTGAGCAGCTCTTGCAGTTCTTAAAGGACCCTTGGAAACAAGAGGAGGGCAGTGGCAAAGGCTAGCCATAGCTGAGCCAACTGGCATAGTAGAAAGAGAATAAAAGTAGATTTTCTTAGATCTATTTCTTTATTTTTCCATATGTTTCAAAGTCATTAATGGTTCAAAATTCTAAAGCCACAAAAGAAAAGACAGTGAGGTCTCCCTTCTCTCTTGTGTCTCAACTACCAAGTTTCCCTACAAATAAGAGTGTTAAGATTTTCTCAGACAAATCTGCAGATGTATTTCATGTATATAACAGAACTTAGCATATTTCCCCCTCTAGCATTTTTCTCTACACAGAGTTTACTATACATACTATGAAAAATGATAGCTCATTATAGTTTATATTGAATCTCTCTTATTATGAATGAAGTTGATTGTATTTTCTGATTGTTTTAAGAGATGTGTATTTCCTTCCCTATGGAGTGATCATATCCTTATTTACTTTTTCTATGGCAGTTTTAGTCAGTCTTTTTTCTTATTGATCCTAGGAGCTTGTCTCTAATAGGGAATTGACCCTTCCTCTGTGACGTGAGTTGCAAACTTTTTTTCAAAGTTTGTTGGCTTTGTTGATGTTGGGTTTGGCCATGTAGAACCTTTGACTTTTTTTTTTTTTTGTAGTCAAATTTTTCATTTATTTCTTTTATGGCTTTTGTGTTTTTATTACGGTTTGATCTTTCCCACTTTAAGATCATAAAACAATTCCTCTATAATTTTTTCAGTACTTTGTGATTTCATTTATTACACGTAAATCTTTTGTTTATTAAGAACATTTGGAATTTATTCTGGCATAAGATGTTAAATATAGATCTGATTTTATTTTTGTCTTAATGGCTAGTCAGCATTCCAATTCTAAAAATTGCAGTGCTCACTTTTTTCCCACTGACTTCAGGTGCCTGTACATATTTGGGGCATTTCTGGCCTTTCCATTTTTTCACTGTTATCTGTTGATGTAGTTATGTGCCAGTATTAACACAGTTTTAATTATTATATCTTTATAATATGTTTTGACATCTGATGGTGATAACCCCTATTCCTTCTTTATCTCACTGTTTCTGTTTGTTCTTTCATCTGGACATTAGAATCATCTTTACTAATTAAAAAACTTGGTATTTTTATTCATATTTCATTAAATAATTTAGGGAGAACCAAGATATTTTAATATGGTCTTAGAACTACATTATTAGGAAGGAAAGAGCTTGAAAAAGAAGGGGATGAGAATGATTTTTTCCTTGTGCTGAATATATCCATAGGAAAAATAAAAAGAAATTCAATTGGAACTTGGAACTTTGTTCTAGGGCAGCCTTTCCAAAAGCATGTATCAAAGACCCTTGTAAGGGGGATCCCTGGGTGGCTCAGTGGTTTAGCACCTGCCTTTGGCCCAGGGCATGATCCTGGAGTCCCGGGATCTAGTCCCATGTTGGGCCCCTGGCATAGAGCCTGCTTCTCCCTCCTCCTGTGTCTCTGCCTCTCTCTCTCTCTCTCATTCTCTGTCTCTGTCTATCATGAATAAATAAATAAATAAATCTTAAAAAAAGAATGAAACAACAACAACAACAAAAACAAAGACTCTTGTAATAGTAATAGGAAAAACTAAAAAAAAGGGGGGGGATTCGGTGTTTAAAAGTTTGATAAACATTGTCCGCTATGTTGCCTCTTAAAGATTTATGATAAACAATAGCCAATAAAGACTATGAGAGAGACAAGATGTGCTGGAGGGGAGGGAAGATGCAGACTTCCACTGTATTAGTGATAAACAAATACTGTTTATTACCTGTCCCCCCCAAAATGAATATGAAAACCCAGCAGTAAAGATGCCTATTTACTTCTGTTTACCATGTTGCTTCAAAACTTGTATTTCTTTCTCCAAGTAACACCTCTTAATATTCCAAAATATGTTCAGAAAAACTCAGTTTGGAGAACCTCAGGGCCAATTGTAGATATATTTTTTAAAGATTTTATTTAATTATTCATGAGAGACAGAGAGAGAGAGAGAGAGAGAGAGAGAGAGAGAAGCAGAGACACAGGCAGAGGGAGAAGAAGGCTCCATGCAGGGAGTCCGACGTGGGGCTCCATCCCGGGTCTCCAGGATCATACCCCAGGCTGAAGGTGGCGCTAAACCACTGGGTCCCTTGGGCTGTCCCAATTGTAGATATTTAAAAGAGAATTTTTGCATATAAGGTCCTTTCCGATTTTTGATGTTCCTTGATGCTAAGCATCAGTAAGCTAAGAATCTAGGAAAATAATCTTTAGGAAATTATTTTTGTATCGTTTATTCCCACAGGGATGATAGGTGATCAGATATCGTTTCTCCCTCTTCCACGATTGGACTCCTATGTGAATTCACTGAAATGGGTGAAATTGCACGTTCTATGCCACCCTTCTAGTCACTGATTCATTCATTCACTTGGCACTTGTTAAGTACCTAGTATGTGCTGGGCCCTGCCTAGTCCCTTTTCATGGGCTTCAAGAGGGGCCTCAATAGCAGGCCCCTGAGGCTGAGCCTCCAGACCCCTCTCTTGCCTCATCACTACCTCCTCATGTTCACTTTGAGGTATATATTTCTAAGGGCAATTGTTCTAAAAACAATATTGTTCTATATGGGAAAGTTATAATCCTGAGCCTCTGGCAGCACTGTTTGCCTTCCTGAAAACAACTATGACATAACTGAATCTCACTCCAGGCAGGATGAGGCACCAGAGAAAAAGGAGAGAGGAATTTCTGCAAGTGATAGGGACTCAGCTTAAAACACAGATGTTTCCGCAATACCATTTGCAAATAGAAAAGGTACAAAGGTGACTTAAGAAAAGCACAGAAAGAGTAGGGTTTCCTATTTAAATACCATTTAGAAATCTTCGATGTGGTAATCCTCCTGTGTTATGAAATATCTTTGAAATAAGTACCAGAAAATGAATAGAGACAGTATCGTGCAGAGGCAAAGTATCCAACTTGACTCAACACCAAGACTCTTTTGAGTCCTGAGATAGGCTGGAATAACATCCTTTGCCAAAAGACGTCAGATCCTGCAGTGGTCAATACTGATTAAGTTGTGAGATTCATCTGTGGTTTTGATGTGGCTCCATGTTCTTGATGTAGACCTATAAATGGCCCCCTATAAAGTGCAAAAAATTCAGAGATATTCCCGGAGTCTTAATAGAAGATCTAAAAAGCACCAGGTTTTGCAACAAATTACTAGTTCATCTTCCCTCTGTTTTAGAGCTTCATTGTCAGTCAGATTCTCTCCCTTAAAGCAGCAAAGATGGCCAACAGCAGTGCTAGGCTTTTATTCTACTGGTTGAGCAGCCTCAGAACAAAGAACATCTTCCTTCCTGATATTTTCAGTAACAAATCTTAGAATTCATCTCAGTGACCCTGAATGGGTCATGTGCTCATTTTCAAACCAATCTTGATGACTCTGCTTGGCAGGTCTGGGTCACATTCCCATCTTTAGAGCTGGGGACTAGATTCAGTTCTGTGTGAACCAAGTGGACTGGGAGAGTGATGGTGGAGAGGAAGTTGAGGTTCTTCAGAAAAGAAGTAGATTCTGTTATCAGAAGAGATTCTAGAAGATTAAGAATGGAAGATGACCACTAGCCCTGTGGTACCATCTAAGGGTTAGCCATGGCAGCCAGGGGGAGGGGAGAGAAGCGGGCAGTTCTCCAGCCCTCTTACACATGCTTTAAAAAGAGCATTTCTGGTCCTCCCTCAACCAGCTTTATTGAAATATAATTGGCATATAACATTGTGTAAATCAAAGGTGTACCATGTGTTGATTTCCTTACATGTTGCAAATGATTACCACCATAGTTTTAACCAAGACCTCCATCATATCACATCATTACCATTTTTTTTTGTGGTGGTGAAAACATTTAAGATCTGTTATCTTAGCAATTTCCAAGCATATAATATAGTATTATTAACTATAATCACCATGTTGTGTATTAGATCCATAGAATTTATCTTATAACTGGAAGTTTGTGCTCTTTGACCAATATCTACCCAGTTCCCCCACTATCCTTTCCCTCTTCCTTAGCCCCTGGTAACCACTGCTGCAGTCTCAGTTTCTATTAGGTAGGCTTTTATAGATTCCATATATAAATGATGCCATACAGTATTTATTTTTCTCTGATTTACTTTATGAGCATGATGCTTTTAAGTGTCATCCATATTGTCACAAAAGGCAGAATTTCCTTCTTTCTCTTGGTTGAATAATAATTCACTGCATACACATACAACATCTTCTTTATCCACTCGTCTGTTAACATACCCTTAGGTTATTTCCATATCTTGGGTATTTTGATCAGAGCTACAGTGGACATGGGAATGCAGGTATCTCTTCAAGATCTTGCCATCATTTCCATTGGATATATATACCCAAAGTGGGATTGCTGGATCATATGGTAGTTCTACTTTTAATTTTTTGAGGAATCTACATATTGTTTCTTTTAGTGGCTGTATTGATTTGTATTACCACCCATAGGGCACCAGGTTGAAGAAAATGACTAGTAATTTGTTGCTAAACTAGAATTTTAGAAGCCACAACTTTATTAAGCTTTCTCAGTTTGTAAACCAAGTCTTAGAGATGCAGCATAAATTTCTCACAGTCACACAGTTGGTAGAAAAATGATGATTCCATTAGATTAGAGATATTTAGCCAATCAACATATTTTGAAGACCTAGTGTGTATAAGGTCTTGTTCAAGGCACTGGATATAAATGTGAAAATGAATATCTCACAGAGCTCACAATAATTTAGCGAAGGTATGACAAGTATAAAGAGAATTCACAGGGAAAAATGTGTGACAATCTGTATTTTCCAAAAATGTCTACAGCAATATTTCTGATCCCACAATCTTTTCCAGAATTTTGCTATTCTTTATCAGGGATGGATCTCTATCTCACTCCCTTGAATATGGGCAAGCTTGTGAGGCTCCAACAAATTAAATGCGGCAGGTTGAAGCTAAGTTAGAAAAGGCAGTACAGTTCCCACCTGGCTTTCTGTCACAGGATGTTCAACTTTAGAACTCAGCCACCTTGCTGTGAGAAAACCCAAACCATCTCACACAGAGGGACCACATGGAGAGGCCATGTGAAAAGGAACTGAGCCCCAAGCTGAGTGCCAACTTCAACTGCCACTCATGTGAATGAATATATGAACCTTTAGATGAATACAACCTCTGGCTTCAAGTCTTTCAACGCCCGAGACATGGTGGAATGGACAAGCCATCCGTGCTGTGTCTTATCCAAATTCCTGGCCCATAGAGTCTGTGAGCATGATAAAATGGTTGTTTTATGCCAGAGAAAGTGGAACAGAGTAATTCTGTCTAGATCTTCATAGATGGTATAATGAATTGTATGAGCAATTGCTATGAACTGGCCAGAGTGGTTTTCTCCCACCCCCTTCCTCATGTAACAGTCTGGTTGGTGTCCATGGCCTCACTAATCACAATAATCCATTCCCTTGGACTCTGAGATTTCAAAGAGATTGCTCTAGGAACCAGGGCTTAATAGGAACTTAATGCAGCTAGAGTCTTCTTTCTACCTCTATTGTTCACTTATACCCCCCCCGCCACTCCCAGCCCAATAACTTCAGCAATATGAGATACCTCTTTCTCTCTCATTATCCATTTATCAACCCAGGAGGGCCCTGGTTCCTATGGCAATCTCTTTGAACATGTAGACCACACCAGTATTTTTCCCAAATGCTCAAGCCAGTAATTTTTCTTTCTTATATATTGGATTTCTATCCCTTCCCTCCAAGAATTCTGCCTAACTTAAAAGGTTTTGTGAAGGATATAGCCTTGGAATTGGCACTTGGAAGATGGTAGGACATCAAAATCCTGAATTCGGGAAAGGGCTTTATTATTATTTTTTGAATACTTTTTTATTGGAGTTCGATTTGCCAACATATAGTATAACACCCAGTGCTCATCCCATCAAGTGCCCCCCTCAGTGCCTGTCACCCAGTTACCCCATCCCCCCCCCCACCAAGGGGAGACAATGTCCATGGAGAACGGAGCATGGCAGCTAAAAGCATTGGCTTTTCAGTTGCCAGGTCCTAGATCCAAATGCAGCCCCATCCCTTACCCATTTAGAGAACTTGGACTTTACCTCATCAAGCTGCCATTGTCTCACTTGTGAAATAAATTAACACTAAGGCATGGAGTTATTGTTATAATTAAGTGACACCCATAACCCCTCTTGGCTCAGTGTCTGGTGCATGTGAAGGTTTAGTTGTGGCTACTGTGCAAGGACAGTGTGGAGTATGGATGAGGAGCAGCTCATGGCAGGAGTTTGGCTGAGATAAAACTGGAGCCTGAGGCTGGAGTTGGACTGTGTTAGGTGGGCAAACAGGAGCCATGGACATTTTACTAGCAGAAATGATTAGAGATGTGAATACACATACTTCCCATATATAGATTGCATTTTGATAATAGGAATTCCATCTCAATCTAGCATCAGCAGCATAGCTTCATGAGATACATAATATAGTTGGATGCAACTATGAGGCTGCTTCCAAAAGCCTACGGACCTAGATGTCAGATGTTCCTCATTCTCTGCACCTGCAAGGAGAGTCTCTGCTTTTACTCCTTAAAGATTTTTTGACCTGAATGTGTGGTTGTCTTTTTTAATTATTGTGAAGAACAGACTCATACACAATCAGTGGTGAGCAAATGTAGACTTTACTATAGATTTATGTAGTGGACATTCTCAGTGCTCTATCAGATCTCATATCCCCTTTTACTATTTTTTGCTCTGCCTTCCCTACTCCTCTGGCTTCTTGCATGCAACACCTTGTACAACCCTTCCTCAGTGAACACTTTCCTCCATAACAGAGCCAGAAGTGTTTGCGAATTGATCCTCTTCCTCCACCTGACTCTTGACCAAGACGGACAGGTGCAGGAATGTAAGAGCCCAGCTCCCTTACCACCAGTGGGGACAACACTGAGCTTTACTTATACTCCAGAGTTCCCCTGTGGGATCAGGCTGACGAGTTTTGCCTGGATTGTATTTTAGCTTGGCTTTTCCCTCTTCTCTGTCTTGTTTTTCCTGCTTCCTTCTTGGTCTCCATTAGGAGCACCTCCTTAATAAGCCCCTTGCACAGAAATCCTAGCCTGAGGGTCTGCTTCTGGGAAACTGTTTTCTAGGGCAAATGGAGGGAGGAGTTTATCATGTATATGCTACAGCAAATAACTTCAAAATCTCCCTGAGACGTTTACCTCTCCTGCTCTGCTAAGAGGTACATTTTTCCTTTTCTCCTTTCTTGTTTACAAAGCCTGGCTTTCTTGGTTTTCTCCCTGAACCCTCCACCCCCAGTTTCAAATTCTCACCTCTTTATTTTACAGAACAGTTCTACCCCAGCAATCACCCAGACTTCTTTACCAAGCCACCTGAGATCAGCAAGACCCTCTCTCCTTAGAAAGCAATTTAGGGAACATCTTTTATTATAAGAACAGGCTTCTTGGGGTCTCAATCTTTCCTCCAAGTGACTTACTAACATATCTAATCCTATGCTGCCCTTGAGAGGAACTATTCTTACGAGCTGGGCTAATAACATTTTGCCTACTGATGTTATCTATCTGTGTGATTGTGTATATGTAAGTATGAATGTATCTCAACTGAACAGTATATGCATTGCCTTACTAGCCTGGGATGAGTAATTTCTAAGCATTTGATTTCTATACACACACACACACACACACTCACACACACACAAATATTGGGAAGATCTGAAAAGCAAGCAAGCCTTTTTGCAGGGGTGGGAGAAGAAGGAAAGTGTGGATTGGGCAGAAGGGGCTGGCATGCAGTTTCTAGAAATTCTTTTGTCCCCAGACACCAAACCTCAGATCCGCATGGCTTCCCTCACCAAGCAGGCCTGTTTGTTTTCACTGCCCCAGAAGTTCTGCTCAAGCAACTTGCTCTACACCTATTGCAACGTGTTTCTCAGACCTTTCACAGGAAGCTGCTGGCTGCTGGTGCAAACTAATGAGTATTTTTCAACACAAAGCCTCTGGTTGCGATTATGAAGTAATTTATTAGGCTCCTACTGCAGTGAGCACACACAGTTCCTGCTCAGAACAGACTAATTAAAAACTTCCCTACCATGTACGATTTCAATTGTGTTGGGGAAAAAAATGAACAATTCCTCTGGTAATTTTTCATGGGTAGGAAATGATATCATTTCTTTAAAAGATTGTGGAAGCCTAGCGTTGCTTAAGTCGACAAAATCAGCATCTGTAGGTTTTTTGGTGTGTTACTCAAAGCATGATTGTCTTTGTGCAGAACAGATCCAGTTTCTCACCTTTAACTCTGATGTGGGAGAGCTAACTGATACAAAGGTAAGAGCCAATATTGCTAACTGTTGAGAGGGACTGAGTTTAAAGGTGATTTTATTTTGGGAGTGATACTCAGAAACCCTGGTAGCCCTAGTTGCTCCAAGTTCAGAAGTTTTTCTCCTTTAATAGCCAAATATCCATCATCTGAGCCCCTCATGTACTACCAAGTAAGCCTCTCCAGGGTGCCTTAGGAATTTCTCAGGAACACCAAAACATTTCAAAATTCACCCTGGTTGTTGCTTGTCACCTTGGACAGACATCTGACCTTGAACTATGGCCACTTTCTGTGTGAAAACCAGACTCTTACAAACTATCTATGTACTGTTTTACTCCAACAAAAATATTGAATAAGGGTTTTACCAAGCCTCAAGCACACCTATTCAAACTTGCCTACTAAGTGATGCTGAGACCCCTGAGAGCCTAATTGCAGCCCATTCTTAACCTGTTTTAGAACCATACCTGTGCCTCAATAACTCTAAACCAGAACAGTAACTAATCTCAAGAGAGACTTTCCAATCCACTTCTGAAATAATCAGAAATTTGAAAAACAAAAACAAAAAAAACCCTTCCCTTTCTCAGTATTATGTCTGTCCCTTTCACTTTTAGCTTGCAGGAGACTCCCTGACTTTTCTTAAGGAATATGATTCTTCTTTGCTGGATGGGTCATATACTCTGCCTCCATTTTAGACTATTTTGGGGGTCTTTGTGTTTATTCTGTGACAGTGGACATCGGCTGCTGTATTCCCCAGAGTTCAGCTAAGATGGGGCAGTGATATTTTATAAAGCTTTATTGGAGAATAGGATGATGGAGGGAATGATGGAGGGAGTTAGGGATGCCTTAAAACTGGACACCACAGTTGTCTTTCTCAAATCCTTTGGCCATGCTTTCCCACAGAGACCCCTTCTTGGTTATCCTTCCTCTTACCACCAGCCTGTGACCTTACTAAACCAGTTTGCATCCCCACAGAATGAGTGTTCTTGCCAAGTTCCTGCCTATCTGATTCAGATCCCTACTCCACTGACACTCAGGGAAACACCTCATTTCATTCTCACTCTCAGTCCATTATCAGTATCTTAGCATGATAATCTTAGGGATGCCTCTCTATCATCACTAAAGACTACTACTTATAGTTTCATGTGGAGCAATTTAGATTCTCACTATCTCCAGAAGCTCTTCATTGCAGTTGAGGATATAGCTTTACTTTTTCATAAAGGATCATTAAAGTTTTCCAGAAATGAAGGAATAGTGTGCCCTGGGGTGTGAATCTAAACATCCATCTTTAAAGGACAAGAAACATTGTTGATGGTTAAAAAAAATCTCTCCTCTTATCTCCCCTTTAGACTCTAATGAGGACATCTCCTTTACATTCACAAAGAGTCATTTGCTTCTAGTGTTTGCCAGGCTCAGTACCCAGAACCAAACAGGCAGGGAAAGCTAAAGCACAATCCATGCTTTTTTTTTCAAGAAGGTCATGGCTTACTAGGGGATTTCCAGTGACAATAGAGGGTTAAGAATAGAGATTGCAGGTGTAAGATGAAGAAACAGAAAGGAAAAGGAGAGTCAGGAAAGACGTCCAGGAAGAGGTGGCACTCCAGTGGGTTTTAAAGCACAAACAAGAATTTACCAGATGGATGAAGTAGGAAAAGAATCAGGCAGAGAAAATAAAAGCAAAGATACAGTGGCAAGAACTAGTATGCAATATGGAGATGATTATAGATGGGTAAATCTAAAACACGGATTAAATGCAGAGGTAATGGGAGAAAATACAAGGGTTAGATCCCTCCTGGATATTTCTCCAGAGGGGATGAGGAAAGCTGGAAGCATTTTGTGGGGATGGGGGTGAGGGTGGGGGGGATGGAGGGAGGTGAAGGTGGGGATGGGTGGAGGCTGACATGATCAGATTAGTGTTTTAGAAAGATCACACAGAGGTTTTTTAACTAGAGGCCAAGATTCCAATCAGAGAAATACTGTGGGTGAGGGTTGCTGAGACCTCAGTGATGAAGAAAAAGAAGTCCAGTGGGACGATGTTTCTGACAGGCCAATGGTGATACCACCAGCTAAGACTAGAAGTACATGGAGGAAAACTGGTGTGTTGGTAAGGGAAGTGGGGGTTAGGGGAAGCAAGAAGGGGGGGGTCAGGAGGTGTCAAATGACGAATTCTGGCTTGAGAACATCCAGACTTCTGAAGATGACTGGTTAGTAGTTGGATATACAGATCTGAAATTCAGCACCAATATGTGGATTGATGGTGTAGATTTTAGTGATAATTATCATCATGAATGGACATCTGATACTCCAAGGAGAAGTGTAGAGAGAGAAAAGAAGGGAGAAAGGGTTGACTATAGAATCCTGAGGTGTGGGGCAGTGGTGGCAGTAAGGTATTCATTTGTTTCTTTTTTTAAAAATTTTATTTATGCATGAGAGACACAGAGAGAGGCAGAGACACAGGCAGAGGGAGAAGCAGGCTCCATGCAGGGAGCCTGATGTGGGACTCGATCCTGGGTCCCCAGGATCACACCTGGGCTGAAGGCAGGTGCTAAACCACTGAGCCACCCAGGCTGCCCTATTCATTTGTTTGTTAATGAGAACCAGAAAGAATAAGGTACAGCCTCTTGATAAAAAAAATAAGTCCCACTTTTCCACATTTCTGTATTGATTCCAATAATCTCTAAAGCTCCTGATATCCCCCAGAAACATCAATTTTTGTAATTTCACCAAAGCAGTGACCTAGAATTATGCCAAGTCCTATTGTACAAAATTGAATAGTGTTTTCATTCATAGGGACTTGATGTCATGAAAATATATAATGGCCAGCTAACTCGGCTCCAGTAGCTTCAAAGATCAAAGATTGGGAAAGGTCCTTACAATGGCATTTTCAGGTGAGATGGGAGTTTTCTAGCCTCTGCAATATCTGATCTGGCATCCCACAATCTCATAACATTTCTGATTTAAAATGGCTTCATTGCTAGAGGCTGGTAATGCCAAATGTCTTTTATATCTCAGAGCTCAGCTAATGCACAGAGATGACCCTTTACAAAGAGAGCTGTCTCAACTGGTACTTCTTAAGACAAAGGAGTGACATAGAGAGGTCACAGTTGCTTTCTAAAACTTGCCACCACTTCTCTAGGCAGTTCTAGGGTGATGTGTAAAGTCACTTTAACCTTTGTAGTTTATGGGCCTTTTCTTGCCCATGAGATAGTCAGAAGCATGGTAGTACATGTCATACCTGCCAGAAGTCCTGTGAGTAAATTACTGAACACCCTGTAGGCACTCTAACCCTAAGTTTAGACTCAACTTTTGTTGGACAAACCTTAGAGATCATCTGGTGCAACCAATATGGTAACCATAGTTACCAAGTGATTACTTGTTTGGATAAAAGTATTGTGTTATCAATAAAGTATGAAACTTTGTTAAAGGTGTCCTTTTTTTCTTTTGTGAATTAGAACAGATTAAAAATTATCCTACAAAATTATCCCACATGTTTCTCACATTCATGTTCTGATAGGATTTTTGGATAGGGGAGAAGGGGGATTACCCTACAGTTATTCTAGGAGAAACTGAGCATACATTAAAACCGACATGCTCTAGCATGTCTCTTAGCAGTGTGTGAGGCACTAAAACTTCATCTATTTTGTGTTGTTTGAGAACATTTAAAAGGCTAAGCTTCAAATCCACTTCACCATCTCTGGATGCTGGATACTCCAGCAGTGGGGAACTTACTACCTAACCAGATGACTCACTCTGCTCAAGTGTTTTCTGTTTCTCGATCACACCTGGTTCTGCCTATTTGGACTATATAGAGTAATCCCAGTCTATGGGATTACTGGATGATACGACAATCCTGGATGATTGTCTTCAGTATCTCAGAAGGCCAATTTTCTTGCCAGATTTTGAGTGTTTTCCCAGGTGTAATTTTACCTGTTCCTTGAGGTGTTCTTCATGTCAAGAGCTGGTTTCAAATTCCCACCTATTCTATTTGCTCTATCGGACTGCAGACCAATTTGGCAGCAGTATCTTTCATAGTGAGTAGTGTCCAGAATTGAACACTCTGCCTCCCATACTTTCTTATCTTACTCAAGTAAGGGAGGATAATACTATCTTCCCTAAGAAACAGCTTGAATCCTGACCATAAAATGTGTTGATTCTGTGGTTTTAGTATCTGAAGCAGATGAGCATTAATGAGAAACTGAGACCTACCACCTCCAATCCTTTACACTTACCTTCCAGGAGTACATTTTGTGCTCATCTTCTTCCCTGCCACGCTCACTCATACCTTCTCCTCTACACTAGAACTGACAGCCTGCAGGGTTAGACTAGAGGGTCTTTAAGGGATATCCAATCAAAAGTTCAATCTATCTCTGAAACCAAATGTTAAAGCTCACATTTAGGAACTTTGAGGAGGATGAAACTCCTGATAATAAGGTTCAGTTGGGTAGCATTCAGTTTTTCTCAAGTGAGGCAAGTGCTGCCCCTCAAGGGGATCTTCGAAAATGTGTGTGAGCAATTTTAGTTGTTACAATCATGGGAAGCAGGTGTCACTGGTATTAGAGCCATGGATGCGAAATGTTTTGCAATGCTCGTGAATGTTTTATAATGTCTCAACCAAAGAAATACTGTCACATCCCAAATTGCAACAAACACAAATGGAGGCAGCACACAACTAAGTCAAAAGACCAGATCCTACCTTATTCTTGGTCTTACTAGCCTCATTTTTTCTTGTTTGTAAAATGGGAGAAAACACAAATCTGTTGTGAGAATTAAGCCTCAAGCATTTAATCAGACTGTGGTTAATGACTCTTGGCTACTCAAGACTCATTCTCCTTTCAGCCCATGTGGTTTGAGTGGGTGTGGCTCCACACCTGCTTGGAAGAGCAGCATATTGCCTTGGGTTATCAGTCAGCTAATTCCAATCCATGGCTCAGTGATTGGCTCATGAGAGAGTGTATGATCATTACTCAGGCCCAGGATAATCAGCTCCCCAATTTTCATTAAAACCTGTGGGAGAAGAGAAGCTCTACTCTCATGTCAAATTGGACCTTTAAAGATTTGAACCAGAAACTGAATGGCTACTGTGATGGAGCATGAGAGTGATGCTAGCCTAGCATAAGGCAAAGACAAGAGATTGAGAGAGGGGCCTGGTATATATTATTCAATCCCTTGGATAAAGCTTAACCTGGAGAAATACATCCCTGGAATTTTCGTTATGTAAGACATATGTTTCCTTTGTTAGCTAAATCAGATTAAGTCACTTACAACAGAAATAATCCTGGCTTGCCCAGCCCTTGTCTCTATCTGCCTTGAATTACAGTTATCAGTTACCTCCTCCGTGTGAATCCAAGCTCCTTAGAGGGAGTTATCTTTGAACTTTCCCAACTAGCCCAATAATAGATGCTAGTGCACCATACACCAAAATATTTGATGCATGAGTAAAATGAAATAAAATGATATATATGAAAGAGTTTTATTGACTCTCAATTATTTTACAGATGAACAGCATATTATAGTATCAAAGTTCTCATGAATATTTCCTTCTAAAATCTTTCTCTAGTGAGACACTCTAGGGAAGTAAGATTAGTATGTAAGCAAAGGCATTGCTCACTTAATTTGGTTTTCACATTTGTCTCCATTTCAGCTTTGTAACAAAGCAATCTGTCCTCATTATTGTGTCCCTAATAGTTTCCCCTGTCAGATTGAGTGTCTCCAGTGCAAAGACCTTTTCTGTTTCAGATGTCCTCAGTGCACATGTGAGGTTGGGCTCCTCTCCTTTTTCAGTCCTTTCCAAAGCAGCCTCTTACTGCTGTGGGCTCTCAAAGTGGCTGGTTGCCAGAAAAGTGTATTCCTGTGGCGCAGTGGGCATCCTTGGGGACTTGTAATGTATCTTTAACATTCATTCATTCATTCACTCATTCATTCATTGAGAAGGCATTCATAGAGAGTACTTAATGATGCGTTGGGCATTGTCTTTGAGCATTCATACTCTTGTGCCATTCACAGACAAGTACATAGGCAATTACAATGTAGTCTGATAAGCACTAGGGTGGGGGAAATATGGGGTTTTATGGGAGTAAACAAGAAGCTGCTAGGCTGAAGTGAATCATGGAAATCTTCCTGGAAGAAGTGGCATTGAAGCTGAGGCCTAATGAGTAAGTAGGAATTAGGCAATGAGTGGAGAGGAGAGCCTCCCAGTCAAAGGGAATTGCAAAGACCAGCGGGTCAGTGGGGTGGAGGAGCATATGTGTTTGGGGAGCTGAGCATGGCACAGACTGACTGCAGTGTGTCTGTAGATGTGATGCCAATACTCTTTCCTTTGGGTCAGCTCTCTTTTTCAATCCAACCAGGCGATGCTCTTTTTTGCCTTATTCAGTGATTTTTCTTGGTTAAGCCTATTAACTTCAACTAAATCAGGATGCCAGGCAGTTGTGCCCAGCTCTGCTGGGCCAATGGTCTGGCTGGAGCCCTTCCTTTCATTCTTTTTAGAATCCATTGATAAACTTCTCTAGGGGGATTCAAGCCTCAACAGAGTATAGCCTGGCCTACCCTTAAAATCAGGCCCTTGATGATTGCAGCCAGTTCAAATATGATTCTGTGTGTTTCTTTGAAAAAGATACCTGGGACTTAGGTTCATTAAGATCTGGAGGTGGGAGGGATAAAGACAAGAAGTGATGTGTGTATGTGTGTGTGCACTGGGGAGTTTGGGGAAGGTAGGGCTTGACACTGCTTATTCATTCTGTGTAGATTCTTATCTCTACACTGTGTAGCTTTGGAAACCTCCTGAGAGCATCTCAGGTGAATAGGGTCTTGGGAACTCATGGCCTTATAGGATTTATATTCCTTTAGTGGTGGACATTGAAATTGAGCCTCCTCACAAAATGGAGTCACTACTCTTTGCTCTTTAATGACAAGCCATCCCCCCATCTTCCACTTGAGGGAGCCATTCCTAAATTCTGTTTGGGTTTATGGCTCTGCTTTAAAATCTTTGGGTATCTTCTCCCTGGCTGGGAAATATGGTAAGAGCCCTGGGAGTCTGAGAGACAAAACCAGAAGTGGTTGCCACAAATAAGAATTTCCTAAAGTTTAATGTTTTATCTTTATATTTTGTGCAAATTTGTATTCCTCCTCCATCATAAATGCATGTTTGCTTTAATGAAAACAGTATTTTAAATTATTTACCATTGAATAAAATTGGCATTTCAGAGGACGTGCTGTGTTTATGCGGCTTCTTATATCTTTGTATACAGTCTCCACTTTGAGAAATGGGGGCTTTCAACAAGCACATGAGAAAATGCTCTGCATCACTTGCCATCAGGGAAATACAAATCAAAACCACAATGAGATACCACCTCACACCAGTGAGAATGGGGAAAATTAACAAGGCAGGAAACCACGAATGTTGGAGAGGATATGGAGAAAGGGGAACCCTCCTGCACTGTTGGTGGGAATGTGAACTGGTGCAGCCACTCTGGAAAACTGTGTGGAGGTTCCTCAAAGAGTTAAAAATAGACCTGCCCTACGACCCAGCAATTGCACTGTTGGGGATTTACCCCAAAGATACAAATGCAATGAAACGCCGGGACACCTGTATCCTGATGTTTCTAGCAGCAATGTCCACAATAGCTAAACTGTGGAAGGAGCCTCGGTGTCCATCAAAAGATGAATGGAAAAAGAAGATGTGGTTTATGTATACAATGGAATATTACTCAGCCATTAGAAATGGCAAATACCCACCATTTGCTTCGATGTGGATGGGACTGGAGGGAGGGTATTATGCTGAGTGAAATAAGTCAATCGGAGAAGGACAAACATTATATGGTCTCATTCATTTGGGGAATATAAAAAATAGTGAAAGGGAATAAAGGGGAAAGGAGAAAAAATGAGTGGGAAATATCAGAAAGGGAGACAGAACATGAAAGACTCCTAACTCTGGGAAACAAACTAGGGGTGGTGGAAGGGGAGGTGGGCGGGGGGTGAGGATGACTGGGTGATGGGCACTGAGGTAGGCACTTGATGGGATGAGCACTGGGTGTTATTCTACATGTTGGCAAATTGAACACCAATTAAAAATAAATTTATTTAAAAAAAAGAAATGGGGGCTTTTAGGTTACACGGATCTGAGTCATGAGATATGTAACCTTGCACAGATCACTTCACCTTCCCAAGCCGTGTTTTCATCTAAAATATGAGAACAATGAAACTTACATGTCAGGATTCATGTCAGGATTAAATGAAATAAAATATGTGAAGTGGCTGGCCCATGTAGATACTCAAGAAATATTAACAGTTCCCCTGTTATTGGGATGATCTCTATCAGGTTTCCATTTCCAGAATTCTGTGATTCTGACTCAGCTGACTGAAGGTGACCCTGTGGGACATTTGCTACTAGAGGGGTTTTGAGGAGAAATAGTATATGTCACTGCTGGGTGACACAGCTGATGACATTGCCAATTGAAAATAAACTATATAGAAAGAGCAGATGTGATGTGGTTTTAGGGCTTATCATAGTCTGTTTTCCTATTTCTAGGTCTTTCTGAAATGTGAAAATTGGTAATTGGGTGACACTCACAGTGTCCCATCTACTCTCTGGGTCCCCTTGTCATGTAGCAGCTGCAAATGAGTCACTGGCCAAGAGAGAAAGTCAGAGCCTGACAGCTCTCCCCTTCCCTGGGCTCACCTCTCAGTCCTGCTGCTGAAAAAGATTTAGGCCATGGTCACTGCTTAGACTAATGACTCTGTCTCAGGGTATATAACAACAGTCTTAAGGAAATTTCCTTCTAAATTCTGGAGTGATAAATGAGATGCCTAGATCCCAATTAAAAAGGAAATATCACATTTGATTTCAATCATTAATGTAAAAACTCAATTATTAACTTTAATTTTGAATATCAAACCATTTCCTAGGGGGTGGGAAGCCTTCTAACCATGATAGGCATTTCTGTGACTTACCAGGCTCAGAGTCCAGTGGGACCTGGAATGCTAGTGAACGAATGGGTAAGGAGGGGTGTGATAAAAACCTACCAGGGGGGACGCCTGGGTGGCTCAGCGGTTGAGCACCTGCCCCTGGCTCAGGGCGTGATCTGGAGTCTCAGGATCAAGTCCCACATCGGGCTCCCTGCCTGAAGCCTGCTTCTCCCTCTGCCTATGTCTCTGCCTTTCTCTCTGTGTCTTTCATGAATAAATAAATAAAATCTTTAAAAAAAAAAACTACCGGGGAAGTATGTACAGGTACACAGGCAAGGGAGTTATGTTATATGGAGGGCTTTCAGCAAGTCTTAGCAGTAGAGGTGGTAACCAAGCTTAAGATTTAGATTCAGAAGACTGAGTGCCTCTCAGGCATGACTGGTTTTTTTCACAGGGTCTCCAGCAATTCTGATGCACAGACAGGGTCAAATGTGCTGGCAGACATCCATACTTCTGTTTTGAGCATTTGCCTTTCCAGGGCCCCTTGGTGGTAGGGTCTTGCTCTCTTTTTGCTCAGTATCATTATTGCAGTCAGCTAGAGCCTAATCCCAAGCCCAGATCTGTGTCTCTCCCCAAAGAAATGCTACAATGAGGAAACCAAACTCCAAGATTTGGAAGAACTCTATGTCATGTGTTCTAAAAGTTAGAAACTCAATGATTCCAAGTATCTGTAGTATTTTATGTAGTATTTTAACTGCCTCAGTGCCATATCCCTACCCTTCTTCTGAAGGAATGCAATGACTCCTATTCTTTCCAAATGTGTATCTGAATCTCTTCAGATGTGTATTATATCTATGTTTGCTGTCATTTCCTTGGCTTTAAATATATACCTTTGAGTCACTTTTCAAGCACAACCTGTAAGTTTATTTACTTATGAACACAAGGGCCTCTCTCCCTTGTGAATCCCAATATAATTCCTGGAAAGGAGAAAAGGGGTAGATTTTGGCTAAGGCTCAATATAAAAAGAGGGCCCAGGAAACACTGGTGTGTGCAGAACTGAGCTGAAGGGAGATAGGCACCCAGCTTTAGGCTGATACATGGTGCTCTCATTTCTTCCAGCACCTAATTTAAGTGCAAAAGCCAAGTTCCAAAAATTTCCGAATCTGTAGTCTTACCACCCCTGTTCTGCTTCTAGTAGGAATCCTGCAACATTTAATGAATGAATTAATGCAGAAACAAATGAAGTGTAATATAACTCTGAATGACTACATTCAGACTCCTTTTGTCTGTGCCAGGAAAAGTGTTAAACCCACCTTGGAATGGAAGAACCTGGTGTACGAAGCTGGTGTCAACATCAGATAGCAGCAGAGGAGGTTTTTCCTAGGCCTCCAGAGGAAAGGAACTGTGGGTGGAAAAAAAAGACACTGTGCATTCTGGGTGGGTACACTTGGCAGGTTTGCCTCCTCTGAGATGAAGGTATGCTCTGTGACAGGTAACCTCAGGGAAACAAGCAAACGATGCTCCCAAAGGTAGAGGGGGCAAGCATTGTTCTTGACAAGGTGATACACTGGAGCAGTTTGCAGAGTTCCCGGCAAGCTGGAGAGCCTGGCTGCCTGAGTTCTTCCTTGCTGGTGAAGCTCAGAATGGTGCTCTCCCTCTTTGGGTGACATGAGTGTAGCTGAAATAGCCTAGCAGGCCCTTGATTTCTCTATGCTATCTGCAGCATGTGCATGTCCACCTGTGCTGTGTAGTCTAAACCTCTTTTTCTGGTTGTCGTTTTTAAGCCTGTGCTATGATTTGGGGCAAAGAGAAAAACAGAGGAGTTGGGCCTCACTCCAAAAGCCTGGCTGTAGGCACATGCTTACCTAGGAGCATCCACACCAGTCCAGGAGCTAATCTTCAGCCAAGGGTGGATGCCTCTTCAGGGAGAGACTCGCTATCTCAGCTCACAGAGGCTATAAACAAGCCCTGAATCCTCATTGATTAATCACAATAAAAACTATAATTGAGCAAGTTGCTCCTGCAGAGACTAAAGTTGTAAGTCACCATGCCTTGCCCAGAATTGTGAGATAGTCACTCTGGAATCACAGCATCACTGGATGAATGCCTTTACTCCTGAGACTTACAAAGTAGTGGCTAGAACTCATGGTGCCTGCTCTGTGGAGGTAGAGATGGTCTGGTGCTATCATGAGAGGAAATGGCCACATGGTGCCATATGATCCTTGCTGGGCATTGAAGTTCCAGAGAGATGAGGGGCTGCTACACAGCTTCTCTGCATACAGGACTGAGCTACTCCTAGCACTAAGTGTTTTCCATCAGAGGAAATGTGAGTAGCAACTGAATGAATTTCATCTATGAAAGTGAATTCATGTTTACATAAGGGTTGCCATGATAGTGTACTTCCCCACCACCATAACTGAGAGTAATTCCTTATTTCCAAAGCAAAGAGTGGATACCTATTAGTGTCTTTACCTAAGTTTTCATGACAATCTCTTTTTCATTTCCAAGAACTCCCCAAAGCCGTTGTCAAGGATGAAACTGTGACACAGTGTCCCCTGGATGGAAGCAAGAGTCCCAGATGGTGGCTCAGGTCCCCCCGATAGAATCTTCTAATTCCTTGGAGCTGTTTCTTCTAGCAGAAGGCCTCAGGCAGCCAAGGTTGAAGCAGCTGGCCCTGCCCTGACTGGAGCTTGGGTTAAGGGTGGTAGGGACTGGGGGAAGAAGAGGACCAGGTATTTCCAGAAGCCTCTTGCAAAGTGTGCAGAAACAGACTCCCCACTGTGTCTCTCCTGTTCCAGTGACTGAAGGGTCTCATTAATCTGTGCACACTAATGGCTTTCTTTAGGGACAATGAGGTCCTTGGGGATATGGAGGCTGGAGAGCAACTGGAAAAGCTGATGAAGTTTTCCAGGTCTCATGGAGTGCAGCTCGAATTTCGCCTTCCCTCCCGTTGCAATTCCAGCTGCCCTCACTGCTTCTTCGTAGTCATTTGATTGTTTGTTTCCTTTTTTTTTTTTTTTTTTTTTTTTTTTTATTGGTGTTCAATTTACTAACATACAGAATAACACCCAGTGCCCGTCACCCATTCACTCCCACCCCCCGCCCTCCTCCCCTTCTACCACCCCTAGTTCGTTTCCCAGAGTTAGCAGTCTTTACGTTCTGTCTCCCTTTCTGATATTTCCCACACATTTCTTCTCCCTTCCCTTATTTTCCCTTTTTTTCTTCCCTGAAAGCCCTGACAACAGGACATTTTGAATTCATTGTTAAGAATGTAGACCCAGGGGGATCCCTGGGTGGCGCAGCGGTTTAGCGCCTGCCTTTGGCCCAGGGCGCGATCCTGGAGACTCGGAATCGAATCCCACGTCGGGCTCCCGGTGCATGGAGCCTGCTTCTCCCTCTGCCTGTGTCTCTGACTCTCTCTCTCTATGTCTATCATAAGTAAATAAATCTTTAAAAAAAAAAAAAAAGAATGTAGACCCAGACATAAGTGTATTAGAGGGAATAAAGTGAATACAGACGGGGAGCTAGGAAAGAATAACTCAACGCCTACAAGGAAGCCAACAAAATGTGCTAACTTAAACAGAAAGGGTATGGTCAGCAATTCTGGCACTGAAATACATCAAGCTGTCAGGGAAGCACTGAGGCTTCCCACTAGTAAACCCTCTAGGGCCCCTCTCCATCTCTGGTTCTTTCCCTGTGCATCCCCTTTTTCCCTTCTACCAGCCTCAGGGTCTTTTTGCAAAGAGCCTCCGTTTTAAATTTTTTTTTTTTTTTATGATAGTCACACACACAGAGAGAGAGAGAGAGAGAGAGAGAGAGGCAGAGACACAGGCAGAGGGAGAAGCAGGCTCCATGCACCGGGAGCCCGACGTGGGATTTGATCCCGGGTCTCCAGGATCACGCCCTGGGCCAAAGGCAGGCGCCAAACCGCTGCGCCACCCAGGGATCCCAGAGCCTCTGTTTTAAAGGCACTACTTCCTTTCCAAGGTTCTTCTGTTATGGTGAGTGGAGTTCATTGTCTCTGCTTCTTCCACAGTCCCCTTCAAGCACCAGGTCCTAGAACAACACTTAAATTAGGCAATGGGATGTTGCTGTGCAATTTTGCTCTGGCTTAAGTATAAAGCCTAACCTGTCTGTTCATCTTAGGTAGTCTCTCCCCTTTTGGTTATAAGATGTCTCTGGGGTGAGACATCTGCAGTGGCTGTAGCCACATAGGATGAATTTCACCTCTGGCAACCTGGTACCTCACTGGCATGGTTGGTGAGGAAGGTGTGAAGAGTGAGTGTGTGTGGTGTAGGGGGTGGTTGGCAGTGTTGGGGGCTCAGGGTTAAGGAGCAGGGCTACTAGAATCTAAAGAGCAAATAACAATCAAATTCGTGTGAAGCAGCATCATGGTTCCTGGGTCATCTATCTATTCAGGGCAAGACCCCAGCCAGAGATGGAAGCACATGTGGTAAACAGGTATAAACCTGGAGGAAGAATCCACGAAGGTTTAGAAATAAAGGAGTTGGAGGAAGGGCTTTTTTTCTTTAGCAGATACTCAGTGAGCACCTACATGAGTCTGGCTATATGAAAGTACTTTTTTAAAAAAAAGATTTATTATATTATTTATTCATGAGAGACATAGGCAGAGAGAGAAGCAGGGTCCCTGCAGGTAGCCCGATGTGGAACTTGATCCTGGAACTCCAGGATCATACCCTGAGTGGAAGGCAGACACTCACCGCTGAGCCACCCAGGTGTCCCTAAAAGTACTTTCCATATCTGCTTCTATTTCATGGTGATCTGGAAAGAAACTTTTAGATGAGGAGGCTGAGGTTCTGAGGGGCTAAACTGCTTGCCCAGAATTACACAGCTAAGTAAGAGGGGAAGTTTGGGATTTAAAGTTAGGACCTCTGACCCAAATTCAGGGCTCCAGCTACCAGGCTGTCTGCCTTTTTCCTTAGTTGCAGCGTATCCAATATAGCCTCTCCTTAATTTCATATAAATAGCATACACTTACTTCCTCTGTTACTATGATGTCTCACTTTGTTATTTTTCTGCCATTTCTAGCA
Source organism: Canis lupus dingo (assembly GCF_003254725.2). NCBI lineage: Eukaryota > Metazoa > Chordata > Mammalia > Carnivora > Canidae > Canis > Canis lupus. The sequence continues at coordinate 49,339,476 of NC_064253.1, read as the reverse complement.
GCCCATCAACACCGGGGGCTTCTTTCAGAAAGAAAGTGGCAAAACCCAAGACTGCCTAAGCAGAATTTCCAGTGTCATCTTGGAATCTGGGGCATTGGTTACTCAATTTACGGAGTATCTAGAACATGAGTCCTAGCCATTTCCATTCTCTGATAAGTTAGCAAGTATCAATTTTCAGTCCTTATGCTTTTTTGCTCCTTGCAACGCAAGTTATCCTCCTACTTCAAGCCCCATTTTACTATCTGGCAGGCAATTTGATTACTTTCAGGTAAAACTGTTCATTTCAGGTTTTTACTTGAGTTAACCCAGGATTTTGTCCTCCCTGATTCCACCCTTAAGCCCAGAATTGGCATCTACAGGGACCTTATGTAGCATCACAGCATCATTGAGAAGAGAATCAAACACTTGATTATTGGCACCTTTCCACACTGTTGGTACAAAACTTCCCTTTATGCTCAGGCACCGCTATCCTGCCACACAGGCACCTCCTGGAACACCAAGTTCCTAACTGACCTCTAGCCATTAAATTGTCTCCTACTTCCACTGTGGTGTCCATGCATCAGGACTGTAATATCCCCTTAATTTGACTTTCTCGTTTCCCCCGTGAAACTTCTCCACACTTCTCAGGGACCCAGGGAAGGTTTATTACTCCTATACCTTTCTTATCAGTGACAAAACCACTGGGGATATTTTAGGTCTTCCTTGTTTCAACACCATCTGCAACCACCTCTGCTGAACTACTGCCACACTGTGGTAGAATGTTCTGTGAAGTTGGCACTTCTCAGTCCAGTTGGGATGCAGGGCAGAGATCTGTTCTCCTCTAAGGTCCTCATTCTTGTTTGGGGGTTCTACTGTTTCTTCATTTATAGCAAGTCTTAGGGGAATGGAGCATGTCAGAGCCCAAGGACCCTCCTCAGATACCATCACCAGACTCTTCTCTTTTGTTTCCCTTCTAACTCTTTCCTCTAACATCAGAACAGAGAAGCTTTTTAATCCTTTCTCAGGCATTAGGGGGAGAAAGCTGGCAGATCATCCCTACTGTATTTTCCCCTCGACAGTGGTGGTCCATTGAGTGAAAGGGAAGGAGCCACAGAATAGAATGAAGTATAGTTGTAAAAGACAGTGATTATAATTCAAAATCTTATCCTATCCCAGTAAAATAGTTTAAACATATGAGGCAAGAATAGTAAGTAATTGTATAGTGCATACTGTGTGCTAGACACAAGGTGCCACCCATTTAACTCATTTATTTCTTATACATATTATTTATTCCTCAGATATCATTATTAGTAGTAGTATTCTCCCTTTTAACAGTGGGGAAACTGAGGCAAAAAGAAATGAAATGATTTATCTGACATCTGTGAGATAGTAATAGGTAGTAACTGTTGGATTAAGGAGTCAAATCCAGGCATTCTGTGTTCTTTTTTTTTTTTTATTTTTAATTTTATTTATTTATTTATTTATGAAAGTCACACATAGAGAGAGAGGCAGAGACACAGGCAGAGGGAGGAAGAAGCAGGCTCCATGCACCGGGAGTCCCGACGTGGGATTCGATCCCGGGTCTCCAGGATCGCGCCCTGGGCCAAAGGCAGGCGCCAAACTGCTGCGCCACCCAGGGATCCCGCATTCTGTGTTCTTAACCCCTATATGGCTTCACTGCTTACATACAAAAATAATTGTTTAGTCTTCAGTGCTGTGGGGATTAGAGCAGGAAGAGAAAGGTATAGTTTTTGTTGAAAACTTAGGCTTGCTAATTTCTCACTGTTCCTCTTCTTTTCAAAACAGGTTGGCACCACATCCTCAGTTGTGGAGTCTCTTCTCCACCCACATTGGGTTTATAATCACTTATCCAATCTGGTGAAACATAAAGAATGCCCTGAAATGAACCAGTGGAAGAGAATGTGTGCGTGCGCTTGTGTGTGTGTGTGGTAGGGAGCTCCAAGCTGATAGGTCCTACTCTTGAGATCCACAAGAAGTGTCTAATTCATGGGTATTGTATTCTACATAATATACCAAACACATGTGGTAGCTCAATGATATAAACTAAAGTTAGCAGTTTTTGTTCTTTTTAAAAAATAAACATTATGAACAGAAACACTTTGTCAAAGTCTTCTCTGTACCTATCAGAATTTGTAGGAGGCAAGTGTACACATGATTGTATGTGACACTTCTCTTGTACAAGTTCCTCTTCTGCTTTCTCTCTAGGCACCCAACAAAATTCTCTTCTTCATAATACATGAAATAGTGAAATTGTTGGTGACATTTTGCAATATGGTCTGACAACTGGTGAATTTGGAAAATGATGATGTAATGGAATTAGGATGGAATTAGGTGAAACTGCTGAAATTCTTATTTTTCCTCATGGAACTTTGCCAACATTTTGTTTTCTATAATTCCGCAGAAATAACATGAAACAAAATTGGACTTTTTCATCAGTTGGAGAAATTGCAACTTGTGTTTATCTAGCTGTTATGACATGCAAAATATTTTCTCATGGCTTGGAATTAAAAGGGAGTCAGATGAAATTGTGAGTATTTGTTGAAATCCTTGAAAAAGCTTTTAAATGGTAGGGAAATGCAAGTGGTAAATAAACAGCCATTAGGAAATCATGCAGAGAGAAATTCCCAGAAACTGAAGGATGTGGGGAAACCAGAGTGGGAATTAGTAACAGAAAGATTAGAGTGCACATAGCAATGGTGATAATAAAGCAGTGAGAATAATGCTTCCTCAGATACCAAATACTCTCCCCCATTTTCAGAGATGTGCAGTGATCTGAGTACTGAGAACATATAAGTGTGAGACATGTTTAACCCCAGTGTTCACCTCCTGATACAAGCTCCAGTTCTATGGTCTTGCTCACATAGTCCAACTGCCAGCACCTTCAAAACTCTTAAAAGCTTCATTTTAATGGCACCAATTCTCCCTTTATCCAGGCACCTATCTCTTACTCAAACCCGTGGTATACAAAATCAATTTTTTCTTGTCTCTCTAGGAAAAGAGCAGCTCGAACCCCTTTAACCTCCAACATCTCACTTCTGATCTAGTTTCTAAATCTGATCATAGCCTTAGGGTCTAACTGGAAAGGAAAGCCAATCAGTGCCATGAGGTAGCCAGACCTATGGGGATGGGCATGAAGATAGGAGAAGGATCAAATCCCTCAAAGGTTCTTGTCTAAGACACACTGCCTTAAGAACAGTACTCTCTGCTGAGCTGAGAGTTGGGTACCCCAGGGAAATCCATTGCAAGAGTCCTCAAGAAATAGAAGAAGAGGGGGATCCCTGGGTGTCTTAGTGGTTTAGTGCCTACCTTCAGCCCAGGGCGTAATCCTGGAGTCCCAGGATCAAATCCCATGTCAGGCTCCCTACTTGGAGCCTGCTTTTCCCTCTGCCTGTGTCTCTGCCTCTCTCTGTGTGTGTGTGTCTCTCATGAATAAATAAATAAAATATTAAAAAAAAAAAAAAGAAATAGAAGAAGACCGGGACACCTGGGTGGCTCAGTAGTTGAGCTTCTGCCTTTGGCTCAGGGTGTGATTCTGGTCTGGAGATCAAGTCCTGCCCGCATCGGGCTCCCTGTGAGGAGCCTGCTTCTCTTTCTATGTCTCTACCTCTTTCTCTCTGTGTCTCTTATGGCTAAATAAATAAAACCTTTAAAAAAAAAGAAATAGAAGAAGACCAGTTTTGAGAGGCTGGGTACTTTGAGGTAGAAATCTTAAATTTGTCTGATTACAAAAGAAAATCTTTCAATTGTATTCAAATTCATGCTTAATCAGTGGCCAGAGATAGAAAGGAGGTCTTAAACTGGAATGGTACGAAACTTCTGAAATCATACATAAAGCAGTGTGTGTGTGTGTGTGTGTGTGTGTGTGTGAGAGAGAGAGAGAGAGAGACAGAGAGAGAGACAGAGAGAGAGAGAGACAGAGAGACAGAGAGAGACAGAGAGAGACAGAGACAGAGACAGAGAACATCTTCCAGAAAAGAGAATCCATTTTTTTTTTTCAGCTGGATTCTCAAAGGAATTTGAAGCATCTACCCCACCCCCACTGTCACCAAAGTTAAAAACCAGTGACTTCAAGAGATTACAGAATTTTGAGCTGAAATGAATCTTGGCTGGTATTTAGTTCATTTTTGCTCTTCTTTTAATTTTTCTGATATAACAATTTGAGTCTGATTAATTTGAAATGTTTCATAAACATTGAAGTTCTCTATAGATCTTTTTCTTCCAAAACACCTTCCAGATGGTTCAGGAAAATGCATCGTGAAGACCCAGAGTAGGGCTCTGAGTGGTAGGGTGACTATCTACCCATGTGTGTCAGAAGGACTACTGAGGGGGTGGAAGGCACATTGTTGTCCTCTAGTTTATCTTCATGTCTTACTTAGAGCACAAAGATGGAACTTTGTAGTTTAGGATCTCAAGTCCCTCCATTTCAGAGAGAACGGATGAAGTTTATTCTTATTATAAGAACCTGGCATAGTCCCACCAAATGATTTCACTGTGATTATTTTCATGGCCCAATCTTCTCCTGAACATTTACACATTTATTTCTTTTACTTTTCTGCTTAAAGCAGCTTGAAGATACATAATTCAAGATGATTATACTTTGAAAAAAGTCTCATCTGTTCAACACAAATATTGAAAAAAGAAATCAGCCTGACACTTGGCACTCCTCACTGCAGCTGGGTTCACTCTTCCCAAGTCCAATGTTTTCATTCAGTGAATAGAAGTTATATATGAAGAGCAGATTGAAAACCACATAATTCTAATATCCACATAAGATTTATCTAGGATGAGGGGGATCCCTGGGTGGCGCAGTGGTTTGGCGCCTGCCTTTAGCCCAGGGCGCGATCCTGGAGACCCGGGATCGAATCCCACGTCAGGCTCCCGGTGCATGGAGCCTGCTTCTCCCTCTGCCTGTGTCTCTGCCTCTCTCTGCCTCTCTCTCTCTCTCTCTGATTATCATAAAAAAAAAAAAAAGATTTATCTAGGATGAGATCAGAAGTAGGAGAACAGTCGGTTTATTCTTTTAATAGGTAGGTCATAAATGAGGCCTTCTTTTTAAGAAGTAGAGAAGAAAGAATTTGGTAACCATTGGCCAAAAGGATGGCAGTTGAGGGTAGGGGGAGTTAAGAATGACTCCCAGGCTTCTGACTCGGCAATTGGGGCACACAGAAGGAAGAACTTTTGGGAGAAATAAATGAGACCCATTTTGGATATGTTACATCCGGATCCAGGTGAGGAATTTGGCATGCAGTTCAATATGAGGGTCTGTACTTCCAAGCAGAGGGTTGGGCTGGAGATATGATTTATTTGAGAGTCATCAGAATACCTACAGCTTACATACCTACAGGGAATTAGAGAAGAGAATTTCAAAAGGAAAGCAGATAGTGATGCCAAATATCTCAGAGAAGTCAAGTATGAAATAACCAGCTACTCACTGGCTTTAACAATAAGGAAGTCATTGATGACTTTAGGATAAGCAGTTTCTGTAGATTTGTGGGGCAGAGCAAAGAAGTGACAAAGCTGAATGGAGATGACTCCAGAGACCTGGATATAAGAGAAAAATGTATCCAGTGATAGCCAGAGAAGGCATGTAGGATGGTGGGAGTTTTATTTGTTATTTTTTGGAAGAGACTTGAACATGATTAAGTTTAGATGAGATGAAACCAGAAGGAAGGAGAAGTTGAAGAAACAGAACAAATGAATCATTTGATAGAACAACTTCCTGAATGGAAATGGAGGAGAATAAATTCAAGAGCGCTGATACTGGCCTTGAGGCATACATCCTCTTAAGTCACTGGGTATAGATAAATTCATGAGAGGGAATAGAGAACTGAGGAACCTCATCCTGGTCATCTTAATTCATAAGGTAAAGAAAATGGGAATACTTGAGGTAGGCTACAGAGCATTAGAAAAGTGGCACAAGCTTGGGCCTACCATGGAGAAGAAGATTAAAAGAACAGTGACTGGGGAAACAGATAGGGTTGGCTAGCAGCACTGGTGACCCAGATGAGACTGGAAATCACAACACTATGGTAGCATCAATCCACCGAGCTGTGTGTATTTCTTTAATGCTTGGCTACTAGTGTGCAGAGCTGGAGAAGATAGATATGTTTGGATTATTCAGGACTGGGGATTATAAAACAGAAGTAATATCAGGGCAAAGGGATGAAGGAGTTGGGTTATCTAGGTAGAGAGTAGAACTGATGGGCTATGGGATTTGGGCAGGAGAGGGAAGGATGATGCAGGAAGGGACTGATGCAAAGTGAAAGGCTGAGATAAAATGAACTACTCATGTCGCTGAAGATCTTATAAAGATCAGAGACCAAGTAGGGTCAGAGGCTAGAAAGTTCTAAAAAGACAGGATAGTGTGGTCAGAGAATGCCTACACTAAAATATGTTTTTCAGAACACTTTACTTCTATTTCCACATTGTACTGTAGAATTTAAAAGTGCATTATGAATGAAAATATGAATGTCTGGTAAATTATTTATTTTGTATTATCTGTGCCTTAGGCTTTCTTCTATGTGATAATCCCATTCTCTTCATTGAAATAGGAAAATGTGGACCAGGGCTAAGAGTATTATTTCTCCAAAGCTTTGACCATTTTATATATACAATGATATTATATTTTTACTTTAAATATAAGATCTTGGGAAAGAAGCCAGTGTTTTCTATTTCAGCAGTCCCAGCAGCTGTTACAAGCATAAGCAAGCCTTCAATACATGTGCTTTCTCTGGCTTTGTGTTTTCCCCTAAATTTAAGTTGATTATAGGAAAAATTTAACCTATAAACCTCAAGATGACATATCACATCAGTAGACCTGAAATGACATTAACTAGTGGTAACAAAGTGGACCCATGGAACATCAGGGAGGCTGTGCACACCATTGTGACCTAGACTGGAAGCTGAGTCTGAAACTCAGATATGTATAGGTTAGATGTGCACTGCCTGTGCAGGTTGCCTCCATTCCATCTAAGGCTGCTTCGGCTATAAATTAGAAGAGATGTTAAGAATCAAACGTGCCCATAATTTGAACATAGTTCAGTAAGAACACAAATATTTCCTTTGTTATGCCTCATTTTGCTAAAATATGTATTTAGCAATTTGCAGATTAGGTTGGAAATGCAAACAAAATTATGGGTAATGAATTAGAACCCTATTTGCAGAAGAAATTGCCCTAAGACATTTTATTAGTCAGTAGGACTAACGTGCATCTCAGAATCCTGTTCAGTTGTCTTATAATGAAACAGAATAAAGACCGAGTTGATACATGTGATGGCCACCAGGATCTAGGGAAAAAATAGCATCCCCCACCCAAGACAGCAAGGATTTATCATTGGGTCTTCACACACAGGGTGCTCAGACCAGCTAGCAAAGAGATTCTTGTTCCTTTGCCAAGTGTATTCCTTACAAGATTAAAAATAGGGACAGTGTCTATCCATAGCAGGTGCTTAGTTAAATGGCAGGCAGGTCTGTTCTTATCTCCCTTCCTTTGACGAAGATTGTGTCTCTGGTTACCACATTTCATGATCTTAACATCATCTAACTTCCATACGCCTCAAACCACTTGCTAATGGTAATTTGTCTTCCTATGTAGATTTTTCTAAAAAAGGACAACTCCCTGGCATGCTGATATGAATATTCCAGTTTGCTTAACAGTTCTGCCTTTCCTTATAATTAATGAAATAACATTCTAGTTTATTTACCAATCTCTTGTGAGATGGCTAATTAGGGTGAGTTGCTGTCCTTGGTTCTGATGAATTTGGGAAAGAAAATGTAAATTTTTCCACCTTTAAAGAAAATGAGGGCAGCCCAGGTGGCTCAGCGGTTTAGCGCCGCCTTCAGCCCAGGGCATGATCCTGGAGACCCAGGATCGAGTTCCATATCAGGCTCCCTGCATGGAGTCTGCTTCTCCCTCTGCCTTTGTCTCTACCTTTCTCTCTCTCTGTGTCTCTCATGAATAAATAAATAAAATCTTAAAAAAAAGAAAAGAAAAGAAAAGAAAATGAGCAGGCCTGGATTCTACAGAAGCAGTGCCACTCAGAGAAGTCCCACCTGAGCTACCTCTCAGATATTTTTTTTCTGTGTCAACAAATACCACATATGTCTTCTCAAATCATGCACCATTAGCCCTTATTCCAGTTTCAGTGCCTAGAATTCCACAAAATGGCCTGTAACTCAAGTAACCTTGACCTTGATGAGGGGCTTTATTGTCAGGCAATGGAGCTCAAAATTTTGTATCTTCTGGGTGCTTGTGAAAATCACATTCCAGGCTTCCCTATAGTGATCCTGTTTCAGCAGATCCAGGTAGGATTTGAACGTGCATTTTTTAAAAAGATTTTATTTTTAAGTAATCTCTACACCCAATGTGGGGCTCAAACTCACAATCCCAAGATCAAGAGTCACACGCTCCATCAACTGAGCTAGCCAGGTGCCCTTAGAATGTACATTTTTAGCACATTTAGTAACTAATTCTAATACACATAGTCAATAGACTACACTTTAAGAAATGGCTTTAGATTGGTGTGCTAACTCATTTGTGTCTATAGCACTAGCAAGGGATATTTTCTGTTCTTGAGAGCCATGAGTACCTCCCTGTCCCCACCAGAGTGAAATTAGACACATCCAGAGGAAGGAAAGTGGGAGGAAATGAAGCCAGGTGAAGTAACAAAGAACAGAAAGAAATGGTAGTGGCCTGGAAAAGGAGCCCCACAGCTTTCCTGTGGAAATTCCATTGGAAGCTGTTTGCCTGCTCATGGATGAGACAGTTTGTCTGCCAGACAAGTTGGGTCTACTGCACACTCCCTTGAGCAGAAGCAAATTTCAGGTTTAAAGGATGTTTACCTTAATTTAGAAATGACTACTTTGGCCAGGGGCAGATACTTCTCAAGCTGCCTCAAATGGTGGTAGCAGCATGTTGTGTTGAAAATGTGTATGTGGCAATAAGGCTTCTTTCTCTTGTCCTAGAGGTCAACAATATTGGAGTTTCTCATTCGTATTTAGTGCTGGGAATCTTTATTAAGTGGCATTTGGCAATCTTATCTAGATACTCATTTAATGCTAGAGCTAGGGGCTAATTTACAGAGTATGGTTGAGCTCCTTCTCCTTTTAAAGATGCAGAGACCAAGGCAGAGGGAGGATGGGCGATTCACCAAAGTCCAACAGCCTCATAGAGGAACAGCTGGGACTGGAAGTAGGTCTCTTGAAATCAGTGCAGAGCACTCTGCTGCCTGCTCCCAAACCACAGCCACAGACAAGTGCCTGCTGAATCAGCACAGATGAGTTAGATATATTGGTTTGATAACTGCTTAAGCCTATTTTATTATATGGATAGCAGACACTATTAGCTGCTTTGCATTTCAATGTCATCTGTTTAACTCTACACAATTCCTCCCTTCCTTAAGCATCTTTCTTTCTTTCTTTCTTTCTTTCTTTCTTTCTTTCTTTCTTTCTTTCTTTCTTTCTTTCTTTCTTTCTCTTTCTTTCTCTCTCTCTTTCTTCTTTCTTTCTTTCTCTTTCTTTCTTTCTTTCTTTCCTTCCTTCCTTCCTTCCTTCTTCTTTCTTTCTTTCTCTTTCTTTCTTTCTTTCTTTCTTTCTTTCTTTCTTTCTTTCTTTCTTTCTTTCTTTCTTTCTTTCTTTCTTTCTTTCTTTCTTTCTTTCTTTCTTTCTTTCTTTCTTTCTTTCTTTCTTTCTTTCTCCTCCACAGTGATTCTTCCAAGTCAGCATTCCTCCTTAACTAAGTACAATTGCCATCTAGTGGCTCAAAGATAGCCATAAAATTTCCTGCAAAAGCTTTGTATGTAGGCCAGAGGAATCAGAGAATTTTTACAGCTTGGAAGAGAACCTTCAGGATCGTCATGTCCAACATCTTCATGTTTCAAATAAGGAAAAGGAGGCTCTTGAGGAGAAAGCAACTTTCTGGAGGCCTCACAGTAGGTCAGTGGAGCCAGGGGTAACCTTGACCACATTGAGGACATGATGTGGGTATTGCCTGGCCCCAACCTCTTGCATGGTGGATGTGCTCCTGGAGGGCAGGAAGGTGGGTGCACCTGGGATTCCAGAGTACCTGGCCCAGGGCCCAATGTACAGTAGTGCCCAGTGTATGTGTGATGGATGAGTCGGTCCTCCATGACCAGACTCATGTTACTAGCTTCTATTTTTTTTTTCCATGGTGCCATCAAGTCAAACCAGTTGTTCCCACAAAGGAGGCTCCAGCAATGTGGTATGGTGTCTGGATAGAGGTTTGCATTAGCTGAGTCAACTGAACCGTGTGCTATGCCTTCAGTTGGCACAGTGTGCTTTCTGCCTCACCTTCAGCCACATACTTCTGCACTCTTTCTGACTGACCATCTCTTGCCCAGGATTCTTTTGTGTTCAGAGTGAATTTCCTGACAGGCAGCAAATCTAAGCATCTCCTGCCAGAAGTGAGGTGAGCACTCAGGGCCTCATCCCCTTCTATTTATAATGTGCATTGATGTCAGGCAGCCCCAAAGAAGGTACTCAGGGCAGAGTTCAGAACACACCTGACCTCCATGCAGGATGGTGCCATGGGGGTTGGGAATGGGCAAGCACTTTAAATGGCTGCAGATGGTGAGGGTGACAGGGTGACAGACTGTGGGAGGCAGTTTTCTTTGTGTTCCAAATAGGCTGAGGATTTTCTTTTATTCACTGAAACTCTCTGGAAGAAAATGGGGACAGGGAGAGTGTCAGGCATAGGCAGCCCCTGTGGGGAAGGTTTTCTTGAGATCCACAGATGGGCTTCTGAAGGGGAATAATTCCAGGGAAGCCCCTGGAATTATACACAAAATTTAGTGTCATTGTATCACTTTTGGGACAAAAGTTCTCTATCTTTTATAAGCTACTCAAAGGAGTCCATGATCCAATCATGTCAAGAACCACATGTCCAGATCAAGTCCATCTCCAAACTCTTCAAAATGAACCAGTTCTTTGTCTCAGGAAGAGAAGATTCAGCCATAGTTGTATGTTCTTACCACTGTTCTCATCTATACCTGATGTCCTTTTATTTTTATTTGTTATTTTTTTTAATTTTTAAAAAAAGATTGTATTTATTTATTCATGAGAGTCATACAGAGAGAGAGAGAGAGAGAGAGAGGCAGAGTCACAGGCGGAGGGAGAAGCAGGCTCCATGCAGAGAGCCCGACGTGGGACTCGATCCTGGGTCTCCAAGATCAGGCCTTGGGCCAAAGGCAGCACTAAACTGCTGAGCCACCGGGCTGCCCTCCTGATGTCCTTTTAAAAGGGTGTGTGCACATAAAAAACAAGTAGATAAGTACAATTTTACTGTGTTGACTGCCTTTTATAATGAGTACATATCTAGGTCCCAAACTGAGGCATGCAGAAAAGATACATTTCTTTCTTTTTTTTTTTTTTTAAGATTTCATTTATGTATTCATGAGAGACACACAGAGAGAGATTGAGAGAAAGAGAGAGAGAGAGAGAGAGGCAGAGACACAGGCCGAGGGAGAAGCAGGCTCCATGCAGGGAGCCTGACGTGGGACTCAATTCTGGGTCTCCAGGACCACACCCTGGGCTGAAGGCGGCACTAAACGCTGAGCCACCTGGGCTGCCCTTCTTTTACTTTTCTAAAATTCAAATTAATTTCTATTTTGAGTCTCCATTCCTTTCATGTGACAGAGACTTAATCCCTCTGTTTGGGATTTTCTATTTCTCTCTCTGCCCCAAAGGATTGTGTGACAATTCTGGGGGCACTTACCTAGAACTGAAGTGCCTACCTAGGACTGAGATGGGTGTAATTGGAAGTATCTGTCTTTTTTGTTGTTTGTATACAAAATCATGTGCTGAGATCCATCCTTGATCCACTGAGTCCCTGGCTGTGGGACCACACGTGTTACCACTGAGTTTTCAATCTTCTGTCCTGGTCCTGGCAGACCTCCCCACTATCTTCATGATGAATCCCTGGGGCTGCATGTGGCTCTTAGCCCGAGCTAAGGCTCTGTGGTCTTGCTTCTTTCCAGGACACTTTGATCTAGGAAAAAAGATGCTTTGGATCTCTCTTTGAAGTCCAAAGTTACCAAGTCTTCCCATTTGTTTTTCAAGAAGAAGCTGGAAATTTTCACATTATGCAAACTTTCCTGATTTTAAATGTTGGAAATTAATTCATTTTGGAAAAATAGTCACTGTGAGTAAAACAAACAAAACAAAACAAAACAAAACAAAACAAACAAACAAACAAAACAAAACAAAAAACACTTTCCATGGCCCAGTTTTGCCCCTAGGGCCACCATTTTACAGCCTCTGCCCTAAAGGCTTAGACTTATGGAAACTAAAGCAGGGAAGACACCCATTTTTCTACTTTCAAATGTGTCACTCTCCCTGAGGCAGAAAGCACAGAATCATCTACTGGACTAGGAGAGAAGGGCAGAGGGGAGAAATCTGGGGGCAAAACATTAGTTAATATTTCATAAGTCTTATCTTTCTACACCGTGATATGAGCTTATAAAGATAGATTCTGTATTAAAAAAAATAAAACTTCTTCTATATCCAGGGAAAAAGGCTTGAGATTACACAATATATTTTCAATAACGTAATCATGTTCACCAAATGCTTTCAATGCAATTATAGAATTTTATATTGGGTTTCCTTAATGATTGTTTAATCCAATTCCTGAGGCTAGATTAACAAAATGAGACAACTGAAGCCTACAGAAGTGAGTTAGTTTTGGTCACCCAGCCAGTCACTGCCAGCCAGATATAGAGTCTCTGACTTTCAGCTCTTTCTGTCCAGTACTGGATAAACCAAGGACCAGGGTACTGCACCCTGCTTGAGTTGGGAGTAGGGGATGGCATGGGAATGGAGGTGGGGCTGGAATGCAGTGCTTAAAGTGAAGGAGGGAAGATCCAAGGGGACATAACCCCAGGAGAAGTCTGATAACTCAGGACTGATAACCTCTTTGAATTTTCATTAAAATTTTAGAAATGCTATTCTAGCCTAATAGTTCTCTACCTTGGCTATAGTTTAGAGTTGTTTAGAACCTGAAGAGCTTTAAAATTTAAATTAAAAATTTTTTAGAGTACAGGGAGGCCTGTACTCTACCCCTAAAGATTCTGACTTTATCAATCTGGTGGTAGGGTCAAGGTATCTGTGGTTGGAAAGGCTCTCCTGGTGATCTTCCTGTGCAATGAGGTGTAGAATGACTGCTCCAGCCACACAGAACCACCACCATTTTCCAAATGGAATGCATCTGCCCTCCCTGTGCACTTGCTTTCCTCTCAGCCATTGGGGATCCCTGGGTGGCTCAGCGGTTTAGCGCCTGACTTTGGCCCAGGATGTGATCCTGGGGTCCAGGGATCGAGTCCTGCATTAGGCTCCCTGCATGGAGCCTGCTTCTCCCTCTGCCTGTGTCTCTGCCTCTCTCTCTCTCTCTCTCATTAACAAATAAATAAAATCTTTTAAAAAAAGAAGGAATAATTGGAAACAGATTGTATGGTCCATAAGGGCAGGGATTTTTCATTGGTTTTGTTCCTTGCTATACTCTGATGCCTACAACTTCTAGATGCCTACAAAATCTAGAAATACTTCTAGATTTCTACAATCTAGAAAGGGTTGGAGTGAATGGATGGATATTGAATAAGTGGTGATTCTGAGAAGGCTTTCTCTTCTTCTCCTTTCCCATTTATCATTCATTTCAGTGACACTGGGCTTTGTTTTGAGTGCTGTAACAGATGCTGTTTTGAATTGCCAGACGAGATCACCAGGAGCTCCCTTTAAGGATATCTGGCTTTGGAAATTTGCTAACCCTGACGACAGTATTTGCAGGCAAAGTGTGACTCAATCTCTTAAGTACTTCTTAGAAACATAATAATCTTTCAGACTGACTAAATATAATATAGTCATAAGACCCTAACTTTATCATTATTCACCCTCATTTCAACACACACGCACACACACACAGGAAAGATCCTGAGTTACACTGAGCTGTTACACATGGAGCGGCACTCAGGGCTTGGTAAACCAGGACCACATCATTTCTGCCCTTAAGAACTCAGAAGCCCAGTGGGCTGAATCAGCACTGAATTTGACCATCTCTTGATGACTGCTTGTCTGACTAAACCTCTGACAGAGAATGACAGAATTTTAGAGCTGGAAGGGATCTTAGAGATCATCTGGTTTAACCCTATGCATTTGATGAATAAGGAGGCTGAGATCCAGAGACATGTCATTGCTCAAAGTAACACAGCTCATTAGCTGCTGAACAAGCATCAGCTGGTGTCACTGGCATTTTCTGTTTACTTTGTTACCAGCTCTAGAACTGCCTCATACTGCATCCAAATCATTTAATGTAGGAATGGCAAGTCATTCTCTGTTCCTTATCATGAAAAAGGACTTTAAAGGAGAGTTGTGATCCTTGAAAATCAACTTCTTTAGGTTAAAAGTGAGGTTAGAATGTGTTGAAATACATTGGTCTCAGTTTGAAAGAACAGATGGTGATTTTTTTTTTTAGCTTTTCAAGTGAAAACATTAATTTCCTTTAAAGTTTTTCTCAAAACCAAATTCTTTTTCCAGATTTAGAACTTCACAAAACAATGTCTTAACCATGCTGAATTATTCACTGTCCCACAAATGTACTGTATATTTGTAGAGTATCCTTTTCCTCCCTAATCCAGTTTTTTGTCCTGGCTGATCTCTATGCAGTCACATCCTACATGTTCTTCCAAATCTACTTAAATTTTCTCTCCTCTCTAAGTGTCCTCTTGACCATCTGCCTTGCCTGGAATAGTATCTTCTTTTTCCCAATTTCTTTAACGTTTGTGAGAGAATTTAATAACAACCTATTCATTTTATTGTATATTAGAAAAATATATTAGCATATCAGACCCATGATTTCAGTTATTTTTTAAAAATATCACACTGATAGTTTTTATATCATTAATGGAAGGATGTCTTTGTTATTGCTATCATTTATTATTTCTGCAAAACAAACTGCTCCAAAACTTAATGGCTTAAAAAAGAATGACTATTGAGCTTATAATTTTATGGTTCAGCAATTTAGTCTGAATTCATTTAGGCAAATCTTTTGGTTTCAACTGGGCTCCATGTGTCTGTGGTCAGCTGCAGCTTTGCTAAGGCTAAGCCTATGGGGATTGGCTAGTTGTCTGTTGGAGCCCTGTCTTTCTTCTTCACATGGTCCACCATTCCCTATTAGGTTTGCCAGGCTTTTTCTATGGTAGAGCCAGGGTTCCAAAGAGATATAGCGGAAGTGTGCACAGCCTCTTGAGGCCATGTGAAACTAGTACACCATCACTTTTGCTGTATTATAGTGGTTCAAGCAAGTTGCAAGTCTAGTTCCTCTCTCTCTAAGTGTGAGGAGCTGCAAAGTCATATTGCAGGGGATATTGATGGGAAGAAGAGCTAGGGAAACATTGCAATCAATTTATACCAAAGTTGATTTACATAAATTGGATGCAGTAGGAGACTATGGAAAAGACTAAACTGGTTACCCAAGTGGCTGAGTGCAGATAGATACAATCCATCTGATGATTAATCATTTATTGCCTTGTAACAATTCTGGTATGACCATCGGTAGCACCAGCCTGAAATGCAGCTAGAATGTGGCATCTCCTGTATCTTAATCTCTACGATCTGGGTTATTCTAGCCTCACCTAAGGCCTCCCTTCAGATCTCAGGATTGGAGTGTGTTTGAGCAGTTAGAGAGGGAGGGTGTTAAGGCAGAGGAAGATTCCCTAAGGACATCTTACATATGTTGTCTTTTTCCACAGCCTTCAGGCAGTGGTTATCATTCAGGTGGAACCTGGATCAATCTCAGTGTATCTGAATACTAGTGTTACTGACTTGCTCTTGGATTGCTAGTTTGGGGCAGGTATTAAGATTAACTATTCTGATTTAGCCATTATGATACAGCCATGTTAAAGCCAAGAACATTTTGCTGGGGCACAAAGTACAATTAAAATTTCAGTGTAAGAAGAAACTAGTAATGCGAGAAGGGACATTTTGATTATATTGCTGAGCTCTGCCCCAGGATTGAGACAGATGAGATGGGGGTTAACCAAGTCATATTAAGTGGTTGACAATGAGCCAGGAGACTCACCTGGGCATCAGGCTGAAATGCTGAAATTAAATTAGAATACATTGAGGATATGGTTCTAATGAACTCAGGTTTCCATGAGCAACTCCTTAAATACTTAAA
The DNA here is from genome assembly GCF_003254725.2 of Canis lupus dingo. NCBI lineage: Eukaryota > Metazoa > Chordata > Mammalia > Carnivora > Canidae > Canis > Canis lupus. The sequence continues at coordinate 49,323,293 of NC_064253.1, read as the reverse complement.
AAATGCAAATTGACCCAATCTTGCGAAGGGAGACAACATAATCAAGGTGAACTTTAAAAAAGAAGGAACAAAGGAAGGAAGGAAAGAAGGAAGGGAGGAAAAGTGAAGAGAAAAAAATTCCTCATAGGGAAGACACTTACCTATCAAGTACTTTCACAAGGAGTGACTGCAAATTACCTGGTGCAGACCACAGGAATCCTGAACACATCCAGCCCATAGTCCCCTCGTTACAGTAATGATAGTCAGCCAAACCACTGAGACTGTTTAATATATGATGTATTTGTTGGCTGGGGTGCCATGACACAGTACTACAAACTCGGTGGTTTAGAACAACAAATATATTGTCTCACTATTCTGGAGGCTACAAGCATCTGAAATTAAGGTTTTGGTAGGGCCCTGCTCTCTCTAAAACCTATAGTGTAAGGATTCTCTTTTGCCTTTTCCAGCTTCTGGTAGTCTCGTTACAGGAGTTTTGTTCCCTTAGGGCCTGGGCTCTTGGTTGAGCTGCTTCAAAAAATGAAGAGGTAGACCAGAGTAGTGGGCAGCAAAGCAAAGTTTATTGAGCAAGAGTATGAAGCTCCTGGAGAGGGAGAGGGGCCTGAGTGAGTTGCCCTAGGAGTTTCTAAGTTTAGGGGGTTTTATGAGCTCTTTTGCAGAACTTTCTTAAGCAATCAGGGTGTGCTGAGTCCTGCCAATCAGGGCTTTGGTCACGTGTCTGTCTACTTATTAGGTTAATGTCCATGTGCTGATGGTCCTTTTTTTGGCTGACATCCGGAGGCTTAGGTCTTAACTGCCCCTGCCCATGATATTGACAATGCTTTTATGGTTAATTGTCTTATTCTAGGACATTTTTCAGAAGTCATTTGTGCAAAGGCTTAAAAGCAGAATGTCAGTGCAGTCCTGTCTAAGCTGGAAAACAGAATGTCAGTGCTGTTTTATTTGAGCTGTTCTGACTGCATATTTTCTTGTTGGGGACCCTGGCTCTGACTACCTAACTGTTCATATAACTCCTAACAGTCCCAGATGTCCCTTGGTTTACCTGTGGAACTCCAGTCCACTACCCCCACATGACATTCTCCCTACATCTCTTCATCTTGTCCTCCCTAGTGCAAGTCTATCTCTATGTCCAAATTTCAATTTTTTATAAGGACACCAGTCATATTGGATTGGGGTTCATTCTAATGATCTATTTTAACTTTATCACTTCTTAAAAGACTCTATTTCCAGATAAAGTCACATTCTGAGGTATTGGAGGTTAGAGCTTCAACATATCTTTTTTTGTGGGGGACAACCCATGACACATGACATGGTGCTATTTATCTGGAATGGATAACTTATTTTATTTCTAACCTGTCAACTGCCATGTAAATATGTAAAATTTAAATATGCCTTGCAAGAAGTTGTCTGGTTCAAAAAAAATCACAAAGGAAATCTATGGAGAAAACAAGAATTGCCAAAAAATTGGCAAATGTTTTACTATCAGAAAATCTGGAAAAACACGTTTTTAAAGATAGCTGAACTGCATCTATATCTGCATGTTACCATTTATTGCTGTTACTGGTGAAGATCAAGAGGCAAATGGCTGTCTAATCATAAAAGATGGAAAAACAGTGAAATGGAGGCAATTTCAAGACACTAAATTGTTTTTTTATGGTCAGCCTATCTAATAAATGGCTTATCTTTGTAACCCACATATATCTGGAGCTCCACTTGGACCTATCACCCTGTGGTGTTACATGAATGAAAAAATACATCCCATGATTAGGACAGGAAAATATAATTGGAAGCATTTCATATCTTCTCAGTATCTTTTGACGAAATGCTAAAATGGCAGAATATGATTAATAAATAGTAAATGTTCTGGAAGAGAATGTTCTTCAATTCCATCCCCAGGCGTACACACAGCACTCACGCGCACACGTCTGGCAGTGGTTTTTGAAGTGAATGATCCCCCTCTCTTTTCTCCTGCAAACTCTTCTATTACTCAGCCCTATGTTGGACTTCTCTGTTCTCCTTCCCTTTCTACTTGAGCCCTTTATGATGGAGAATAACCAAGTTTCTCTGGTTTCTTTAGGTTTGTTTTTTTCCTCCAAATGTACTTATTTCTCAGGTTTAGCAGAGCAAAGGAGGGTCTGGGTGCCTGTCCTGCAGCCAAAATCCACTCTTGTTAGGAGGAAATGGGAGAGGCAGTGAATACTCAGACAATATTTTGTCAGCTGCTTGCACTTCAATATTTTTTGATGGTGCACATTTTTGATATAAAGCAAGCAGTATTCTCTCTTATTAGTAGAAGCCAATTTCTTCCTGACAGCCATTAAATAGACATTGAACAAATATTTTTTTTACTTATTTATTTGCATCAATGATGACTTATTCTTTATTTTTAATTTTTAAAATTCAAGTATAATTAAGATACATAAGATATATATTAGTTTCAGATGTGGAATATAATGCTTCAACAATTCTATATAATTCTCAGTGCTCATCTCTTTTTAAAGATTTTATTTATTTATTTATTTATTTATTTATTTATTTATTTATGAGAGAGAGAGAGAAAGAGAGAGAGTGCAAGCAAGGGAGGAGGAACAGAAGGGGAGGAAATGGGAGGGGGAAAGAATCTCAAGCAAACTCTGTGCCAAGTGCTGAGCCCAACATGGGGCTCAATCTTAAAACCCTGAGATCATGAGCTGAAATCAGGAGTCAGATGCTTAACCAACTGAACCACTCAGGTACCCCAAGTTAATGTACTCTTGATTCCCTTTATCTATTTCACCCATCCCTCCACCCACCTCCCCTCTGGCAATTACCAGTTTGTTCTCTATATTTGAGAATCTGGGGTTTTTTGTTTTGTTTGTTTTGGTTTGTCTCTTTGTTTGCTCATTTACTTTGTTTCTTAAATTCCATGTGAGTAAAATCATATGGCATTTGTTTTTTTCTAGCTGACTATTTCACTTTGTGTTATATCCCCTTAGTCCATCCATGTTATTGTGTTTTTTTTTTTAAGATCTTATTTATTCATGAGAGACACAGAGAGAAAGGCAGAGGAAGGAGATGCAGGCTCCCTGTGAGGAGCCCGTTGTGGGATTCGATCCCAGGACTCCAGGATCACACCCTGATCTGATGGCAGACATTCAACCATTGAGCCACCCAGGTTGTGAAAACAGCATGATTTCATTCTTTGTTGCAAATGGCATGATTTCATTCTTTTTTATGGCTGGGTAATATTCCATTGTATATGTATAAACCACATCTTCTTTATTCACCTGTGGATGGACTCTTGGGTTGCTTCCATATCTTGGCTATTGTGAACAATGCTTCCATAGACTTAGGGGTGTATATAGCTTTTCGAGTTACTGTTTCTGTTTTCTTTGGGTAAAAAGCCAGTAATGGAATTATTGAATCATATGGTAATTCTATTTTTAATTTTTAAAGGAACTTCTATACGGTTTTCTTTTTTTTAAGATTTATTTATTTATGATAGACAGAGAGAGAAAGGACAGAGAGACAGGAGGAGGGAGAAGCAGGCTCCATGCCGGGAGCCCCACGCGGGACTCGATCCTAGGACTCCAGGATCGCGCCCTGGGCCAAAGGCAGGCGCCAAACCGCTGAGCCACCCAGGGATCCCCTCTATACTGTTTTCTACAGTGGAAGCACCAGTTTGTATTCCCACCAACAGTGTAAGAGGGTTCCCCCCCTTTTTTTTTTCACATCCTTGCCAAAACCTGTTATTTCTTGTGTTTTTTATTTTAGCTGTTCTGACAGGTGTGAAGTGATAGCTCATTATTGTTTTGATTTGCATTTCCTTGATGATTCGTGGTGTTGAGCATCTTTTCGTGTGTTTGTCGGCCATCTGTATGTCTTCTTTGGAAAAATGTCTATTGGGTTCCTGTGCGCATTTTAATCAGATCATTTGTTTTTTGAGTGTTGAGTTGTAAAAGTTCTTTGTATATTTTGGATATTAACGCCTTACAGGATATATCATTTGCAAATATCTTCTCTCATTCAGTAGGTTGTCTTTTTGTTTTATTGATGGTTTTCTTCACTGGGTGAACTAAAATTTTAGAATATTTCTTTGAGCACCAAATTATTAGTGCTCTGAGTACTTCCACATATGAAGGTCTTAGGAAAATGTGCTTTTGTGATCAAAGGCAATAAGGTGTTGGTGAAGAGAGAATAAGGTTGAAAAGCATGGATTCAATCTGAAAAGGTGATGACTGAGAGGACATGTAAAAAAAAAATCAATAAAATCATTAAAACATGGGGAGTACGTGGATGCTAGTATAGTTTCCTAATTCTAGGATATTAGAACTAGGTTGAAGAGTTGTGCTAAGAACCACAAGGAAGGTATAATTCCAAATAACAATTTTAAAGTTCAGTTTGTGTCATTTAAAGTTTTAACCTGATGAAAAAGTGGTTTAAGATGGAGTGATGAGTTTCCATGATTCCATGTTAGGAGTACTTGATACGCTCTCCCAAAGTTCCCCAATAAAATGCCTAAGAAAGAGTATTTAAAAAGCAACGCCAGAAAACAAAGAGAAGCCTATATGCTGTCATCTAGTGTGAATTTCTACTAAAGAGAATTTCTACAAAAACATTGATGAATGTGCCCCTAGTGATGGAAGTTAGAAAAAGGTTTTGATCGCTCCTTTTTTCTGTCCTCTTAAATGTGAGATAACTTTAATTAGAAAAACAGGTGCTTGCCTGTCTCTGCAAGGGGATTGTTTTCTGTGGTAGGCAGTGTTGTATAACTTGTCCCACATCTGTTTCATCATTTCTCCTTTTATATCCTTTGAAAACTAAATCTCTGAGTATGTAACACAGCCAGGAATCGAAAGGTCTGATTGGGTTCACATTGCAAGTATTCATTGTTTCAATCTAAGGATTTTCTCTTGGGTAGGTGGGAGTGTAGGTGTACATACATTTGTGCTCAGATTTTCTGAACATTTCTCTACTTTATTTCTATGGACCTAACCTGAAAAAGAAAGGTGTGGAAAATACATTAATATCTACTCTCATGATTATTACTGATTCTCCAAACATTTATAATTACCTGGGCTGCATTCTTCAGACCCTCTTTGAGGTAATGTTGATGGATAGGACATAGCAAATTTTCTGTACTCTAGCATAATGCCAAGTGTTACAATTGCTAATGCATATTTTATAATTCTAGAAGTTTATGAGATCACATTCGGTGCCTATAATCCCTGGGGTGCAATTTAAAGAAGAAAAAATGGAATCTAACCAAGGGCAATGTAGAAGTTTTGGAGAAATAAATAGAGGATGTGCAATTATAATGGTCAAGGATCTTAAAACTCAAACTCAGATTTTATGCCACTCTATTATATATATAATGTATATATATGTTTAATATATATAATAATCATTTATAAAGTTGATTGTTTTATATAGTAGAAGGGAAGATAGAAAGAAAAATTTGTCCTAAAACTGTTGTCTAATTTTTAAAATAACATTTATTTTTCTTTTCGATTTAAAAAGTAATGTCTGCTTACTGTTTGGACTTTAAAAAGTAACATTGTATTACTATAGAAAAAATTAAAATACAGTAGAATACTATAATACAGCTAATATTATATAGTATTTATGATGTGCTAGACATCATTCTAAACACTTGATGTATAGTAACCATTTTCATTTTCACAATATCTTCTCGGGTAGATATTATTAGTCCTACTCATAGATAAGAAACTAAGTCATAGATAATTTAATTAACATGTATATACTTGGTCTTATATCTTTTATAATTTTATTATTTTCATATATAAAAAATATGTTCTTATATGTTATGTGATTTTATTTTCTTTTATTATCTTCTGTTTTTGAAGATCACTAGTAGTTCTCTTTCAACTTTTTCAAAAATATTACTAACCTATATTTTTTTCTAATTACCAAAATAAGAAATGAAATGATATCTTTGGATTTTCTTCTATATATGAATGATGAAGCAACACTTCCCTTTCTCATCTCCATTTCTAGTCTTTTTTAATGTAATCTGGAGTTTACTTTAAATTTTTTTATATTTTTAAAATTGTCTTTATATTATATAATCTTTCTATCAGGATTGCAATTTGACAACTATATTCCATTTTGTAACCAAGTTTATAATTCTTTAGACTTATTTCAAAGGTTTTCAATGCTTGTTGCCAATTCTTTTACATCTTCCTATTTTTCCCTTTAATTTTGATTCGTCTCTTAATCTTAAAGGTTATTGTTTTCTTGCTTTCTGCTTTTTCATAGGATAGGTGAATAGAGACTTTTAGTCTGTTACACACAGAAGATTGTCTTTTGATTGCCTTCACATCTATTTGAGTGAATTTTTAAAATCTGGGTTGGAGCATTTCTCTTCCAAAAACTCTGAAAATCTTACTCCATTGTATTCTGGCACTAGCATTGCAAATAAAAGCCTGAGGCCAGCCTGGTTCCTTTATGCACAACATGTTTGTACATATTCCTGTAAGGTTTTTCCTTTATCCATATAATTCTAAACTTTTTTCAGAATATGTCTATGCATTTATCTTTTTGTCAAGGGGAGTCAAGAAGCTCAATAGTTAAGGACTCAAGCTTGGCAATCCAATAACATAGACTGAATGTCAACTCTGCTACTTGAGTTGAGACTTTTAAATGTCCTCTAATGACCCTCTCCAAGACTCAGTTTCCTCAACATAAAGTAGAATAATGACTTTACTGCTTACATTTGTTGTTAAGGTTCAATGAAAGCATGGATAGAAAATGTATAGCACAGTACCTGGCTCATAGTAAGTGACAATTATTACTGTCATTAGTCTTACCTGGAACATGATTCATTCTTTCAATCTTTGTTCTAATGCAAAAGTCAAAGCAGACTCAAGAGCCATAGATTTCACTCCTCATCAAAGTTTTTGAATAATTCAAAGAATAGAGGCAAACACACCAGGTAGAAAGAAAGCATTCTTTTCCTGGAGAAGCCTGAAATCATCAAAAGGTTGCAAAAGTTTGCAAAATATCTTTTTTGTTTTTTAACACATTGGGGCTTGGGCTTTGGTTTTGGATTAACCAACGCATTTTGAACAATGTGCATGGAACCAATTAATTTTGAACAAATGTGCATGGAAATCTTATTCACAAAGGGAGCTATTTTGGTTTTGAAGGACCGTTTCATTTATATTCCATCAACTACACATGGATAGGAAAATGCTTACATGATTACCCCTTATTCTCCAGCTATGTTCCTTAAATCCAGACATTCCTGCTGTATTCAAAATAAGCAACCTAGACAGACCAGGCATATCCTGATGATAATGTTCTACAGCTAGAGATTACTTGGAAAAAATACTGTTGACATGTTTACAACGAGATCTGAATGAGGTCATTTATACCCTTGTGTAGAGAAGGAGTCAACCCTTTCCTTCCTAACTTTCATACTCCAGTGTTTTTCAACTCAGAAAAATGTTCCTAAAATAGATCTTTGATTACTGTTTCTGACTCAAGTTTTATTCTTAGGAAGGAACATCAATAATTCTTCTGTCCAGCTCTTTCTTTGTTGTCCATAACTATTATTTTTAAAAATCCCATTTTCTCCATTCCTTTTCCCTCATCTTTTTTCATATTGTAAATGTCGCCTCCAAATGTCGATTTAAATATTATTATATATTTGGGTTCATATATTTTCTTTCCTCACTCATCTCCATGTTCATTTCATCCTGTTCTCTTACATCTTGGACTGTTCTCCTTATATTTTTTCCAGAAGAGTTTTTCTAGGATTAATTTTTTATAAGAGTCTTATTTTTTTATACACTGCTAAACCAGCAAACAGATTTCTATAATTTTCTTTTTCTGGATCTTAAATTAGATTGTATTCAGAGGTTTCTTCTCACACTGAGTATGAATTCCTTTTTCTTTGTTCTACAACATTTAAAAAATCAGCTTGATGCTTTTTTTCCCACTGACTTATACTTGAATAAGAGGTATTTCTATGGTAAGTAGATGGTCTTTGATCTCATTCTTTGCCCTCTTGAATTTGGTTGTATTCTGTTTTCAGGTAGCAGAATCTAATACTCTTTCATTTTGTGTGGCTTGGCTGGACTGAGATGCTATAACCTTCTAACTGTCAAGCTCTCTAGTAACTAAACAGATGATATTGTGAAAATCTATCATTTACTGTATATCTTTTCCCCAGGGTTTATCTTTCTCCAGCTCCATCTACTGTTCTTTACCCAATGGTATTACCTGATTTTGCTGCCCTAAACCCCTCCCTCCATTCCCCACTTCATGCTGACATAGTTAATGGGAGTTATAGTTGCTGATAATGTAGAAAAAGTAGAATAAATTGGAGATAGAGAACAACATTCCAATATCTATCTATCATCTATCTATCTATCATTCCTATAATAGGAGGTTGTGTTCTCAGTGTTCTAGTTGGTAAAGACCCTGACTTTCTTAATAAGGAAAGAAAAGTGATTCGAAGATAAACAAAATCTCTTACTTTCTGCAAAAGTACTTTCATGGGTTCTGAAGTTAGGAAATAAAAGATATGGCATCTCCCACCTTGCTATCTTTTTGATCATTTGTTTTTGGGAAAGCCAGCTGCTCTGTTATAAATATACTCATTCGGCCCTGTGAGGAAACCCACATGGAGAGGAACCAAGCCCTCCCACCAACAACTAGCATCAATATGATAGCCATGTGAATGAACTACTTTTGAAACAATTTTTCCAGCTCTCGTCCAGTTTAGTCTGGACTTCTTAAGATGACTGTATCTTCATCTGACATCTTGACTGCTTATGAGAAACCTCAGGTCAGAATCTCCCAGACAATTCACTCCCAAATTCTTGACCCCCAGAAACTGCTGTGAGACAATAACCAAACTGTGGAAGGAGCCTCGGTGTCCATCGAAAGATGAATGGATGAAGAAGATGTGGTTTATGTATACAATGGAATATTACTCAGCCATTAGAAAGGACAAATACCCACCATTTGCTCGACGTGGATGGAACTGGAGGGTATTATGCTGAGTGAAGTAAGTCAATCAGAGAAGGACAAACATTAGATGGTCTCATTCATTTGGGGAATATAAAAAATAGTGAAAAGGACTAAAGGGGAAAGGAGAAAAAATGAGTGGGAAATATCAGAAAGGGAGACAGAACATGAGAGACTCCTGACTCTGGGAAACGAACTAGGGGTTGTGGAAGGGGAGGTGGGCAGAGGGTGGGGATGACTGGGTGATGGGCACTGAGGGGGGCACTTGATGGGATGAGCACTGGGTGTTATTCTATATGTTGGCAAATTGAACACCAATAAAAAATAAATCTATAAATTAAAAAAAAGAAACTGCTGTGAGAAACAATATACGCTTATTTCATTTATTTTTATTTAAATTTTTAAATTGAGATAAAATTTGTATTCCATATAATTTACTACTTTCAAAATTACAATTCAATGGTTTTTAGTATATTCATACTATTGCACAACCATCACCACTACCTAATTCCAGAATACTTCCTCACCCCGAAAATAAATCCTGTATCTCCTAATTCTTCTCTCCTCCCATCCCCTGACAACCAGTAATTTATTTTCTGTCTTCTGGATTTGCCTTTTTTGGACATTTCATATAAAATGGAATCACACAACATGTGACTGTGTCTGTCTTTGCTTATTTAGCATAATATTTTCAAGCTTTGTGATATTGTAGCATGTATCAGCACTTCTTTCCTTTTTATGGCTGAATAATATTCTATTGTATGGACATACCTTATTTTGTTTATCCATTCATCTCCAGATAATCCATGCAATCACTTGAGTTGTTTCCATCTTTTAGCTACTATGAATAATGCTGCTACGGACATTTGTGTATAAGTTTTTGCGTGAACACATATTTTCAATTCTCTCAGGTATATACCTAAGAGTAGAATTGCTGGGTCATATGGTAATTCTACCTTTAACTTTTTGAGAATAAATATTAATAGATGTGTTAAACTACTAAAGCTTTGGGGCAGTTTATTATGCAGGAATTGATAAAAATTGCCCTTCTTTTAGTGCATAGAATAATTGGTATGTCATGGGTTCTTTTCATGGCATAGTCCCTTTGAGATTCTAAGAATAGATTGACTATTGGTCAAGTATTCAGTGTCATTATGGGGTTTGGGGTTTTTTTTTTTTTTTTTACAGTTTTTATATGTGATGTCATAAGAGTTTTTGTTGAAATTTGGGAGAGGCCATGAATGAGGCTATTAGTATCTATTATTACATATCAAATTACCACAAATTTAACAGCTTAAAAATTCTACACACTTGTTATCTCACAGCTTCTGTGAATCAGAGCTTGACTTGGCTAGTTCCTCTGCTCAGGGTCTAACCAGGCTGCAATTAAGGTGTCATTTGGGATACTTCTCATCTGGAGGCTTATTGAGGAAAGAATCTGCTTCCAAGCTCACTTAGACTTTTGGAAGAATTCATTTCTTGTGATTGTAGGACTCAGGGCTCTATCTTCTTGTTGGCTATTGCCTGGAAGGTGCCCATGGTTCTTCGTGGCTACTTTCACATGGACTTCCCAACATGGCCACTTTTTTCACCGAGGCAGCAGGCAGAGTCTTTAGGATGAGGGTGCTAGCAACATGGTCTTAAAAAATTGTAACCTAGTCACCAAAGTGGCATTGAATCCCTTTGTTATATTCTATCACTTAGAAGCCGGCCACAGGTCCTGCTCACACTTAATGGGAGAGGATTATCCAAGGTTATGAACATTAAGATGTAGGGATCATGGGGGCTTTCCAGAGTCTGTCTGCCATAGGCTGCAAACCAAATACCATTCTAAACAAGATGTGGAGAAAAATCTTGGAGAGAAGAGCTTTTCTATTTTACTTTAAAGTATTTCTAAAAGGCTGGAATTTATTTGGTGGTACTTTTATGATGTATTTTCACTCTTACTTCTTAAATTTCTTTTTTTTTCTCACTTTGCTCTCTAGCTCAAATTTGGAGAAACAAATTGCAATCTAGATCTAGCTTTAATGGTTCTATGGTCTCCATATAGTCACTGTGTTGAAAACTTTAGGAGTCAGTATAGGATAAGGCTTATAAACATGGGCTCTGGAGTTAGGGAAAGCCTGGGTTCAAAGTTTGGCTCTGCTGCTTACTAGCTGTGTCACTTTGGGCAAATTGGTTAACCTTTTATGTTTCAATTTCTTTGTCTGTAACATAGGCGTAATAGTAATATTTACCCCAAGGGGTCATGCATATTCAAGGACAGAACTCCTATAAAGTGTTTAACATATCACTTTATATATTGTAAGCACTCTATTAATGCAAATTTATAATAATGACAAGAACAATTATTATTATTATAATTATTATTATTATTAACCTAAAGAGGAGAGTTTTGAGGATGAGGGAACAGGAAACAGTATGGTACAAAGGACAAGTATGATAAAGACTCAACAAATTTAGCGATTGGAAGGTTATTGCTGGTCATGATAAGAGCTGTGCCATTGGATGGGGGTTAGGCTGTAACTGTACTGCTGTGCAGGTATGCAGGGAATGGGAAGTTAGGAAGAGAAAGCAAAAGGAAAGGGCATTGACTCTGGTGGGAGAAACTCTGAAGGAGGGTCAGTTGAGCAATATGGACTCTGTGCCCTTTGTCTATACATGTAATAGTTAACAAGGTGTCACCTTACAAAGACAGTATGTATATGCAACAACTTCTCAAACCTCTGCTGGAGATTCAGTCTTTTCCCTTTTTGGGTTAGTGCATTTCAAACCTTTTTGTATAGGAAAATTTTAAAAATCCAAACTTCTATTACTGACTTCTTTATAATTTGCTAAATTACAACTTTAAGTATTTAAAGGTTTCTAGCATACATAGCAAGCTGATGCAATAAACGAAAAAAGAAAGAAGAAGAAGAAGAAGAAGAAGAAGAAGAAGAAGAAGAAGAAGCTGATCTGTAAGAGGCAGGGGAGATTAGTAAAGAGTTACATATACCCAGCTGGCATGGAAATGAATGGTGGAGCCTTTGAGTGTGAGGAGGGAGATGGATCAAATATAAGCCAAAGATGGTGGAATTAGAGGTTTTAATGTTGCATACTAAATTACAAAACCATTTGGCATGTGACCAGCTATCAATATGGGCAAAATGCAGACGCTGATGTTTATGTTTTCCCTGAGCTAGTTGGAGGATTTATCTGTGCAGTAATAAGCTGTCCAAGCTGGAACAGTAGGGAAGATGCTTGAGTTTGGAATTTATTATTATTCCATTTACCATTGTCCTTCGTGCCAGCAGTCACACTTCACCCAAGATCTTTCTGAATAATTTCAGTTCATCAGCCAGAAAGAAGAATAATTCCTCAAGGTAAGGGCCATAAGCCCAATGCTGTGCCTTTACCTTAAATGGGCACTGGAAATAGCATATGATGCAGTGTCTCGTCATTTATAGAGCCAACAAGAGCCTTAGTTCTTCCTTTGGGGGATGCTAGCGGAAACTTCAATAAAGTGTTGCCACGAGGAAGTAAAAAGGTCCTGAACTGGAATCACAAAGTCCAATAATAAATCCTCATTCCATTACTTACTATGTGAACTTAGGGCATTTCATGCCTCTAAACCCCATTTTATTAGCTGTAAAATGGGGCAATTATGTCACTCCCATGGATTGTTGTACAAACGTGATGAGATGCTGGGTGTCTGCATGTTGAAGGTTCAATAAATTTTTCCTGGATTTGGATTCCTAGCACATCTCTACTTTCTATTCGATGTATATTTTGAATTCTTCCTGTGAATATGACTTGTGTAATAACCTCTAATTTCCATCCCCAAAATGGGGAGTAGTGAGTTACCTGTTCACAGTAACTGCCATAGCTGTACGGTAGACAGTGAATGAGTAACTATGGTGAACTGATGTGACTTCATTGTCATGGACGTCCAGACCCTTAGCTGTGTCTCAAACCCACTGAGTGACCTTGAAAATGATCTAGAGTCTTTGAGCCTGCTTCCTGATTTGTAAATTATGCTCCTGGGGCAGGTGATGGTGTAGAATAAAACATCTAAGTTTTTTTCTTTCTTGAATATTCCTGATCTAGATCATAAAGTTCTTTCCATACTGGGCTATTGAGTCATACTTTTATTCATGGTAATTCATTAAGAAGCATTATCATCCATAATTATTATTATTACCAGGAACTCTAAATGATTCCCATGGAAGAATTTAGCAGATAATGAAATCATTTGCAATAAATAAGTTTGCTAACTAAAATGTGGTGCAGATCTATGAAGAAGAAGAGAATTTGTTTTATTATAATTAAAATTTATTAAAAGAAAGTCATTATTATTCAGTTCCTGAGTTGTGTATGCATGAATATTTGTTGATTTAACAAATAAATAGGTTCTTTCACTATATACAAGCAACTATGCAATAAGGTCAAATGTGAGCATGAACTATTTGGACATTAGAGGAAACGTGGAAGGGGCTCTGTTCAGATCACTTACCATTCTGTGATGCTATTCGGTACTGCTGTCCTAAAATATAACTTTGCCTGCAAGGATCCTGCAGGCTAATTTCAGCAGCTGGGAACCTTCCCAGGTCGTCATTGGTTTTAAGGTATGCTGCCGCAGGCGGTCACCAGCAAGCATCTGTCTCCAAATCTAGGGGGAACTGGCAGTGGCATGACCCCAGCCCCAGAAGAAAGTTTAATGGAAACTTGTAAGTCATAGTTCCAGATTCAAATATTTTTGTCAGAATAAATGTGGGTCTTGTTGAAAAGTCATATATACACAGAAGAGTTACCTTAACCACACAGGGGATCAATGCTGATCTCATTCAGAACCAATTATTGACAGATTAGCAGACACATTACATGTAAGGGATCCCTATGCTCAGAGCATCTGCCCTATCAAGCAGTCTTCCTCTATGACCATTTACTTCATGGGCTTTGAGTCAGTCAGACCCAGATTCAATTCCTACTGCTGCGCATTAGCTCTGTGACTTTGGGCAGATTTTCTTTTCCATAAAATGAAGATAAAAACAGTTTTTACTTCACTTATGGTGAATGTATGAATTAAATGAGATAAGGCATATTGTATGCTTTTAAAAGTGCTTTTCATGTTGTAAGCCCTGAAATATTATACCTATTTATTATTATATTGTTATTGTTAATAAAAATTGAGACTCAGAGAATATTGCTCTGGGTCAGTCAGCTGACAACTGGCAGCACAGGGGTGAGCACCCAGGTCTGTCTGCCTATGCTTATAACCACACTGCTGCAAAAGAGAAATGAGTAGGATTACTCTAAAAGCATCAACAGCAAAGATAGAACTTGCTGCTGACTGATGCTGTGTGGACAGCCGATTCTGGCAGGATCATGTCACTCCGTGACAGAAAGAAGTGGGAGTCAGTCAAAGGTACAACAGTCGTTACATCTTCCTTCCCACAGGCTATGGAAAGACCTAAGGCTGGACCTCCAGGGCACTCCTAGAACCAGGCAAACCTAAGCTGACCTACTTGTGAACTGGGGTTAAAACTTAACAAAATGAATACTAAGCAGCGCAACATGTATAATTTCTTTTGTATAACTTCTTTTTTATGTTCCTTTATGCTGCTGTCGTACCCCATGTCCATATGGTGTACTCTGGGATGCAGTCTCCTTCCAAATCCCAAATTGGGAGTGGAACACAAATATCTCTGGTTTTCCTTTTCCTACACTTTCTAGAGTTTTCTTTTGCATAGCCTTTAAGGCACCACCCAAGGTTGTGAAGGGGAAGCCAGGGCCTGAGCACCTGACTTCTTGCTACTCTTTTCTTCTTTTCGTAAAATACTTTTTTATTTTCTACTCCTGTCTTACATGAACTTTTCTTGGGTCACCTCTGAGTACACTCTGCCCATGGCTTAGAGGAAAAGTATATCTTTTCAGGCATGTAATCATTGCTTCTTAGATGTAAAAAAGGATATTTTAGAATTTATAAAAATGTTTTCTCTCTCTGAAATGTCTTGTTTTCAAGTCTTTCTTTCTATGGATTTTTTAAAAGACATTTCAAGACATATCACAAAGCTGTAGTCATCAAAACAGTATGATGCCGGCACAAAAATAGACATGAATAAATGGAACAGAATAGAGAGCCCAGAAATAAACCCACGCTTATGTGGTCAATTAATCTATGACAAAAGAGGCAAGAATATACAATAGGAAAAAGACAGTCTCTTCAATAAATGGTGCTGGGAAATTAGACAGCTACATGCAAAAGAATGAGACTGGATGATCTTCTTATACCATATGCAAAAAAACTCTCAAAATGTATCAAAGACCTAAATATGAGACCTGACACCATAAAACTCCTTGAAGAAAACATAGGCAATAATTTCTTCTACATTAAGCCGCAGCAACATTTTCTAGATATGTCTTCTCAGGCAAAGGAAACAAAAGCAAAATTAACTATTGGTACTACACCAAATACAAAGCTTTTGCACAGTGAAGGAAGACATCAGCAAAACAAAAAGGCAACCTACTGAATGGGAGAAGATATTTGCAAATGATATAACCTGTAAAGGGTTAATATCTAAAATACATAAAGAACTTCTCAAACTCAACACCAAACAATCTAATTAAAAAATGGACAGATGACACAAATAGAAATTTTTCCAAATGAGATATACAGATGAGCAACAAACACATGAAAATATGTTCTACACCGCTAATCATCAGAGAAATGCAAATTCAAACCACAGTGAGATATCACCTCACACCTGTCAGAATGACTAAAACAAAAACACAAGAAATAAGTGTTGGCAAGGATATGGAGAAAAAGGAACACTTCTATAGTGTTGGTGGGAATGCAGAAGTGTCCATTCACAGATGAATTGATAAAGAAGATATGGTATTTATATACCATGGAATATTATTCAGCCATAAAAAGAAAGAAATCTTGCCATTTACAACAAAATGACGGAGCTAGGGGATAAGTGAAATAAGTCAATCAGAGAAAGACAAATACCATGTGATTTCACTCATATGTGGAATTGAAGAATTGAATACACTTATCTTGATGAGCAAGGAGACATGTATGGGATGTTTGAATCATTACATTGTATATCTGAAACAAATATAACACTTTATGTTAATTATACTTCAATAAGAAATAAAATGTTATTTTATAAAACTTTTTCTGATTTTAAAGAAAAATGACGTTTGAGTTGGTGCTAACCTCTTCCTTCCCTAGGACAACATGATTCTTGGCTTATCTTTAAGACAGTTGAGATGTATGGGAAAGAAATAACTCCTAGATTAATAAAGAATTAGGAAATAATGGAAAATATTTTAAAAATATTTTCTCTATGATACTGGTGAAGACCCATAGTTAGTTATGCCATTAGGATAGATATTTGCTCTTTGAGGGACAATTGCATCACGCCTTCTGTTCAGGGATGCTTTATCCCAACCATGTCTGCATTTTGTATTCGTTATCTATTGTTGTGTAACAAATTACCACAAAATTTAGGAGATTAAAACAAGCAAGCATTTATTATTTCACAATTTCTATGAGTCAGGAATTTGGGAGCAGCTTAGCTGGTGCATTAACCCAAAGTTTTTCATAAAGTTGCAGTCAAGCTGTTAGCTGGGGCTGC
Organism: Canis lupus dingo; assembly: GCF_003254725.2. Lineage (NCBI taxonomy): Eukaryota > Metazoa > Chordata > Mammalia > Carnivora > Canidae > Canis > Canis lupus. Next base: position 49,306,698 of record NC_064253.1, on the reverse strand, counting down.
AGTCCAATCTCAAGACTTGACTGGGGCTGAAAACCTGCTTCCAAATTCACTAACATGATTATTATCAGTCCTTAAAATATCTACTTTCAAGCTTATTCATGTGACCCTTTCCACCAGGCTGGTTACCTTACAACACGGCAAATGGTTCCTTCAGGGAGAGAGTGACCAAGATGGCAGTCACAGTCTTTTCATAACCTTGTATCAGGATTAACATCCTACCACTTCTGCCAGAGTCTGTTAGAAGTAAGTCAATAAATTCAGTCCACACTCTAAGGCAAGAGATTATTACCCCAGGGTATGAATACCAGGTAGTGGGGATTATTGGGTATCATCCTAGAGACTGTCTGGCACAAACTTCTTCACCCTGCCAGAAATATCTCTTGGGTTATAGGTGAGAGGATAGAATTCTATGATTTCTCCCAGTTCTGTGGCATAAATGGTCATGACACTTAATGAAGTGTTTCACACATTGTGCCTTATTCTCAAATGAGTTTAGGCAAATCTGCCATGATACTGATGATCTCAGGTCTGCAGTGGTTTGCAGGACACTTCTTTCTAAGGCAGCTTCTTGTAATCATTTGCTCTCTGCTGTTGAGAGAGCATCTTAGGATACAATCATGGAATCTCAAATGAGTGGCTAATGAGATGAATGAGAAATATAGGGAGTTTTCCCTATTATGAGTCATCTTGCCATTTCAAGAGTTGTTGTAAACACAGAAGCATTTTAATTCATTGGATCACAGAATTAAGTGTTGAGAAATATGGATTTGAACTTGGGCCCTGTCTCTAACTAGCTCTTCACATGGGACAAGTTACTTTACCTCTTGGAGGTTTCATTTACTTAGAAAAGTTTGCACTAAGTGGTCTCAAAGGGCCCTTCTAGCTCTAACAGGCTGTGCTTTAATCACAAGTATCTCTCTTCTTTAAGAGCTTTGTGTGGAGCCAGGCTGCAATCCTACTCTGTTACATAAAATTGTTGGGATTACATCGATTGCTATCATTTGGCAATTTTCTAGTTTCAGTTTTTGGAAACTGCTAAGACACATTCCCACCAATCTTTATAGGAAAACAGCCAATATTTATTGAAATATTACCATGTGCCAGGCACTATGCTAAATATTTTATAGGCTTTCTAATTCGATCCTAAAAACAATCCTAGAAGTAGATATCTTTTTATCTGTAGTTATAGAAGAAGAAATTGAAGCTTAGGGACTAATTTGTCAAGATCACAAACTACTAATGAGTAGGGCCAAAGTTCTAATGGTCAGTCTGTCTAGCTCAAAACTGGGCTCTCAACCTCTAAGTTATCCATTTTATGCCCTGGTTCCTTGAGTGGGGCCTATCAGTCAACTATCCAAGGCCATGAACAATGGAGCTTATCAAAGTACTCTGGTTAGTGTGAAATTTTAGAAATGCTAAGCAATCCTTGGGAATGAGCATTATTGTAACAGTAAAGCTGTTACTTAAAAGAAAGTGAACAAATGGCAAATGGTTCCTCCAGGGAGAGGTACCATTTTCTGACAAGACTTCTAAATGTGTGGTGTTAAAGAAAAGTGGCTAATAAATTTTGTGCTGCTTCCCATCCACACATCCTGCTGTGATTTTTTAATTCTTTGTGAATACACATTTATTTGACAATCTCTCCTGTGTTTTTCGTTAGTAAGAGAACTACAAAGTGGAAATGCTTCTTTTGACCCTTTGGCCCTACTAGAGGGATAGCCATAAATTTCTTGTTGCCAGAGGTCTTTCAAAGTGGCAGGATTTTGAGGCTGTTTGGGGGTTTTGGTTTTGTTGTGTTTGTTTTTCTCCCTTAGGCTTTTAGCCACACAACTAGAACTTAGAATTGAATTTGAGCCACAGCTCACTGTAGAATAGTGTGTAAGAACTCCACTGGGAACCCCCTGGAAAAGGATGTGTCTGGTCCGTGGTTCTTCTCAGTTCAGTCTGATGCTGCTACACAAACCAGTTCTTACCATGGGCTGATGAGAGGACATTAATCACTTTTCAGTGGCTTTTGTTCCTAAGTGCTGTTTTGGAGGGGAGCCCTTTGGAGTTGGAAGAAATACTATTTTATGTAGCCATTTATTTGGCTATTGCCATAAGTGAAATTTCCACCAACACGAACAAGCCATTCCAAAGACTTTAGTAGATGGGAATGGCTGGACTTGAATAATCAGAACTGTAAAGGAACAAGGCATAATCACTACTATTTATGGAGAATTTTGTTGGTACTTTACATATTATCTAAGTAAATTCTTTCACCAAGCTTGGGTGATAGATATTATTATTTCCATCATATAGACAATATGTAGAGAGTTTAAGAGATTCATCCGAAGTCGCAATTCCTGTAATTAAGAGAGCTGAACTAGAACCTGGGTCTCTCAGATTCCAAAGTCAGTGTTTTAGGCAACTATGCAAAGTATCTACAAATAAGTTAGAACTATCTTTTATGTGAACTCCAGAAACTTAGAATCATGTTTCTCTGTTTAGGGTGGGATTGGCACTTAAAATTTTCATATCCTGAATTTGCAGCGTAGACAACATTTTAAATTGAACAGTTAAATTATTTAAAAAGAATAAACATTTGTAAAACACTTCAAAAGCACTCATTTACAAAATTGATAGAAGATATGGAATCATAAAACCTCTAGTTAGAAAGGATCTCAAAAGTAATAGATCCTTCTCTCTCCTATCCTCATATCTCTCACCATTCTCACAGGCTCATTTAAATAGTCTTTTTCTTGGCAGAAAACGCTTAGCTTATAAAGCTCTGTGCCTTTAAGATATTTCACAACTTGGATGTCTTCTTCTTCAGCTTCTACTTCCCTCAAAATTAGACCAAATGGTGTGTGTGAATTCCTATTGAGCCTCAACATACCCTCCTGGGGAGCAAAGTTTATTTAACAACAGTTTATTTATTTAATACCTTAAATCCTTCTATGTTTGCTTTCCTCTGGAGAACTTGTACTACTTCCTTATTTGTTTATTCTTCCAACTTCTTTGACTGGAACTATACTGTCCAATGAGGTCACCATTAGCTGCATCAGGCTAATGAGCACTTGAAATGTGGCTAGTCAGAATTGAAAGATTTCAGGGGACCTGGGTGGTGCGGTCAGTTAACCAACTCTTGGTTTTGGCTCAGGTCCTGATCTCAGAGTCTTTTTTTTTAATTTATTTATTCATGAGACACACACACACACACACACACAGAGGCAGAGACAAGCAGAGGGAGAAGCAGGCTTCATGCAGGGAGCCCAACATGGGACTTGATCCCGGGTCTCCAGGATCAGGCCCTGGGCTGAAGGCAGTGCTAAACCCCTGAGCCACCCGGGGTGCCTTGATCTCAGGGTCTTGAGATCAAGCCCCACATTGGGCTCCATGCTTGGTGCAGAGTCTGTTTGAGGTTCTCTCCTCCTCTCCCCTTGCCCCTCCTGCTTGTGCTTTCTCTCTTTCAAATAAATCTTAAAAAACAAACAAACAAACAAAAAAAACAAACAAAACTAGATTCTGAAGACTTGGTACCAAAAAAAAAAAAAAAGAAAGAAAGAAAGAAAGAAATGATATATGTCACTAATAAATTTTTTGTATTGATTACATGTTAAAATAATATTTCAGATACATTGGGTTGAAATATATTATTATTAATTTCAACTGTTTTATTTTTTTAAAGATGGCTACTAGAAACTAAAATGACATGTCACTCACATTGTATTCCCGTTGGACAGTGCTAGATAAGAGCATAGATTAAACAGTAAAGGAGGTATAACTAGAGGTGTTGATTGGGTCCCCATCAACTTGGGAGGCCTTTCTTTAAAGAACATATATGGGAACACCTGGGTGGCTCAGTGGTTGAGCGTCTGCTTTTGGCTCAGGTCATGATCGAGTCCTGGGATCAAGTCCTGCATATGTCTCTGCCTCTCTCTGTGTGTGTCTCATGAATAAATAAATGACATCTTTTTAAAACAAAAAAATAACATTTATGAATCAATCTGAGTGTGCCAAGTATTGCCCACAGCTTACAGAAAAACAGTGTCTTTACTCAAGATTCATGACTTCTATATTGTATGGTAAATATGACAGCATATCAGTATCCATAATTGTTTCAGCCAGTCACCTTTTCTAGTTCTTTGCTTGTATTCTATGAAGCAGTTAAATAGTTAGGAAAAGCTAGCAAGAATGAAGTGTGAGAAGGAAAAAGGGCACAGTTCTGCAAAAGAATTAGGAGGCAATTGTACTTTCCATCTAAAAGTGATGAAAAAGAAGGCACAAAGCCATTAACCCAGGGTGTGCTCTCTGGCAGGCCTTTGGCAAGCAGCATAACACCTACTTAAGTGGGTCACAGCCTGATTGTTAATTTCCATTCATGGGATTTGTTTCATTTTTCTGGTGTCTCAGTTAGCTCCAAGGTGATGCTTTAAATAGTTGTGAAGGCATCTGTAGAGGTAGTCAAAGTTTCCAAAGGAGTTATCATTACTTCCTTTGTCAGTATTTCTCCACTTTCTGATGAGTCTTCAGCAGAATCTGAGCTATTCTCCTGGAACCTAACCAGCAAGCTGTTATCAGAATTCTCCAGCCTCTCTTGGATGCTATTGCCAACGAACTGGAAAGCACTGTGTAGGAGGAAATGCCAGCTTTGCTGAGTCAGGCAACTTTTCCAACTCAGAGTTGACTGGTAATTATCGTGACTGCGTTCCTAGGACCACAGGAGGTATAGTCAGTTGTGGTCCGGCTCCATCGGATTCCCTCGGGAGGTGGAAGGACACTATCCAGGCTAGTGAAATGTCTCAGATACATGCAGAGAAGAGTCGGCAGATTCAAGCCAGCAGATTCGAGCCAGCAGAGTTAGGCAATATGCAGGCATCAGGTGTGGTTACTCTCTTAATTCTGGGGTTCCTTTAGTTATGGGTAAGAGAGAGAATAAAAGTTGAGGGTTTGATGAAGCCTGTGCTACCCCCAAGCTCATGTTTTCAATTCAGATCCAGTTGGATGAGAGCGAGTCCAGTTGGAATAGTCCCCAAAGTGACTCTCCTTTGGAAGTTTAGTTGAAACAGGGCTTTGGAGTCAAATTAGAGATGGGTGGTGATTCTACTAGTTAACAGCTGCATGATCTTGACTAAATCACTTCACCCCTCTGAGTTTCAATTTTCTTATCCATGAAATGTACATATACTATCTCCCTTTCCAGGGCTGTTGTCAGGCTTACTTAAGGTGTATATATAAAAACACCTGGTATCCAGCACAAAGAATGCAATGAATTATCCTGACCTTTTCCCCTTTAGTGTTTTTTTATTGCTGAAGCCTTAATATAGATAGGTATTTCCCTTGTGAAATTTAATTCTAACCTTTGGCAATGATCATACCTACTCTAGCTGTTTTGTTTTGTTTTAAGCTACTTTATTCTGCAGATTGTCCAGTTCTAATGATGATGATAGTGATGATGATGGTGGTGGTGATCAATAACAATTTTTTATTCAGCACCTACTCAAGGGTTGGCCCTGAGTTAAGTGCTTTTCATATATTATGTTGTAAAATCATCATAATAATCCTGGGAGGCAGGTATTATCATCCCCATTTATAGATGAGGAATGGGGCTAAGAAAGATTAAGTGGCTAGCTTCAAGGCTATGAAGCTAGGTAGTAGAAGACATGGGATTTAAATCCAAGTGTGATGGTCTCCAATGTTATCATTCTTAAACATTGTTATATTGTAACCATGCTTTTAGATCACCTTTTTTCCCTTCAAACCGGAAGATTTTCTGGGTCCATAAAAGGTATCAAAACGTGTTTTTAAAAAGAACCATTTCCAATTTTAAATATCTTAAGTAGTTTAAACATATTTAATATTTAATTGAAACAAAAATTTTAATTGAAAGACAATCAGAAATTTTTTTGATGATGAAATATTTAATTTCTTATTGTGTGAAAATTTCAAGAATAAATACATTCTGTGGGGGAAAGAAAATTATGGTTTTTTTTAAATATTTTATTTATTTATTCATGAGAATACACAGAGAGGAGAGAGAGAGAGAGACAGGCAGAGATACAGGCAGAGGGAGAAGCAGGCTCCATGCAGGGAACCTGACACGGGACTCGATCCCAAGTCTCTAGGATCATGCCCTGGGCTGAAGGCGGCGCTAAACCGCTGAGCCACCCGGGCTGCCCGAAAATTATGTTTAAACCAAAGTTTGAAAGAACTAATTATAGCAATATACAGAATTCAGAAATAATTGTAATACTCAGGGTTTTATTATTAATGTTTTATTATTCAAGAAAATGAGAAATTGTAGACATGAAAGCTTGTTTGTATTACTTTAAGATTCTAAATGTTACTTTTGTTTTTTATAAGAGCTCAAAAATTATGTAATACCCACCTGCTCCCATATGACAAAATATGAGAATATTAGATAAATAAGAGAAATTTGAGAATATGAAAAAAATCCTGGAATTAGACTAGACAAAATTATTTCTGAGGGCAAAGAAATAATACTTCAGATAAATAAAGGGACAGACCCACTGAGCATTTTTCATGGCAGGGATTCCAGGATAGGCACTTTTATCTGTTGAGATGACATCAAGCAAGGCTGTTGTTTGCTGCTGCCCAGAGGGTCCTACCAGAATTATTTTTCTTGGGTTTTGCTCAAAAGAGCAAATGTCATTCTAATGCCAGTATTGTCAAATGCTATTTATTGTTTGGACTTACTTTTCTAAAATTTGCCCTTTCCTTCTTAAGTAAAGGTATGTCTTTCTAGGGTCGTAAAACCCCTAATTTAAATAATGATGAGATTATTCAGAATAAGTAAAGCCTCTTTGAGCAATTGGTTTATCAATGTAATTCACATTAACTGCCTCAGAGGAAAATTAGTAATCTCATGTTGGTACAATAAGCATCATCTCCTGTGTTAAACTTGATAAGAGCATTTTTAAAGAAAAAGAAGACTTATTTTCCTTTTACCAATCTCATTTACTGAAATAGCCCCTGTCCAGGTCATTAATGAACTTTAATGACCTGAACATTACTTAATCCATGGCTTTACTTGTACCTCTCAGAACTGTTCTTCCTTCTTGGAACCCTTCCTTCATTTGGCCTGAGACATCAGTTTCTCTTAGTTCTCCTTCTATTCCACTGGCTGGTCAGGTCCTCTTTATCTACTGACTGCCAAGTGTTAAGACACTTCAGGGTTTAGCCTAAAACCTTTTTAATTCTTTATTTAATCTGTAGGTAATGCCATCCCAGGTCTCTTAACTTTAAAAGTGTCTACACATCCACAATTCCCAAATTTACATTTCTAGCCCAGACTTCTTTCCTAAATTACAAGCTCATGGACAACCATCTACTCAAACTTTCACTCAAATATCTAATAGGGATCTCAAACTTAACCTGTCCCAGGTCAAACCCCTGATTCTATGCCAACATCCTCAATTGCTCCACTGACAGACCTCTCCTGAATCTCACATCTCAGGAAGTGCTATCTCTGTCTTTCCAGTTGCCCAGGAATATATCTTATTTCCTGTCTTCCTCTGTACTGCACATCTATTAGTAAATCCTGTTAGCTTTACCTGTAAAATACCATATTTTAAAAAATCTCAACACTTTTCACCATCTCCATTTCTATTTTCTTTGTTCAAGTTTTCATCATGCTTCACCCTCTTACCTGAAATAGTTCAATAACTTCCTAACGGGACCCTTTCTTCCTCACTGCTTCCCCACCACAGTCCGTTCTTAACATGCAGTCCAGAGGGATCTATTTAAATTGCAGATAAGATCAAGTCACCTCTGGGATCCCTGGGTGGCGCAGCGGTTTAGCGCCTGCCTTTGGCCCAGGGCGCGATCCTGGAGACCCGGGATCGAATCCCACGTCGGGTTCCCGGTGCATGGAGCCTGCTTCTCCCTCCTCCTGTGTCTCTGCCTCTCTCTCTCTCTCTCTGTGTGTGACTATCATAAATAAAAAAAAAAAAAAAAAAAAAAAAGATCAAGTCACCTCTGTTTCAAAACATTTAATAGCTCCTCATTCAGAGTAAAATCTGAAAACAGTATGATCTGCAAGGTCCTATCTGACCTTACCCTCAGCTACCTCTCTGACTCTACATTTTTAATCTCTTGCCCCCTGCTTTCCTTGTACACTCTTTGTTCTAGCTATACCCACAATTTTCTAGAATAACTACCTCTCACTTTTCAGAATTACTTGCCTAAATGTTATCATTTTGGAAAGATATTTGACAACACTTTGAAACCTCATCCCTGGCATTCCTATATCCTTTATTCTTCCTTATTTTTCCTCGAAAGCACTTTGACCACCTGACATATATCTATTCACTTGCTTATTTGTTTATTTTTGGCCTCTCCCTTAGAATATTAGTTCATATTTCAGATTCAAGGACTGGCAGACTAGAGGATTCCAACCGTACCTCCCATTCAAGACAATTGAAAAAGCTGAAACACAGACACACATGTTTTTGCATGCATTGGAGACCTAATGAGATAGTTAAGAAATTAGAACAAGGAAATGTTTAGAGTTCAAAGACGTGAGCTGCAAGAGGATTTACTGATAATCAAAGGAAGCTAAAAGGCAGAGCTTCATTGAGATCTTGGGAAATAGCCCACAATGTATCCTGGAAACCAAGGGTTAAAGTTTAGTTTTGAGGCTTTTTGGTGACCCACTGGAAGCAGCTGAGATACAGAGCTAAGGTTTTGACGACTCAGTTACATGAAGGTTTGGGGATTGACATTCATCCCCCTCAAAGACAGAGAGGCCCTAATGTAATGTCTCTTCCTCTTGAGACACTCAAAGGCTACAACCTGGAAGGACGGGGTCTGGGGTCTGGATTTTATTCTAGCCTGTAAAAAACCCTCAAAGCTTGGTCCTAGACTGCTAAAATACTTAGATATTTTGTATAGAAGAAAGGTCTAACATCATGCTGAGCCTCAAACTATCACTAAATATAATTTTAATTTGTCCAGCAAACAATCAAATATTAAAAGGTAAATGAATATTCAAGGCAAATGGCAAATAACCTGATTCCAAACCACTTCTCCACTTAGCACATGAGAAGATGCTCAACATCATTAGTTATTGGGAAGGTGCCAAATGAAAACCACTGCAATACACCACTACCCATCAAATAAAAAATTAAAAAGCAATTGATAATACAAAGTGCTAGTTAGAATACAGGGCAATTGGAACTCACATGCATCACTGATGGGAATACAAAATGTATAGACAATTTAGAAAACAGTTTAGGAGTTATAGGGCTGGAAAGGAAAAAAGAAAACAGTTTGGCGGTTATTAAAAAGTTAAACATACACTTACACATGTGGCCCAACAGTTCCACTTCTAGATATTTACCCAAGAGAAAATAAGATATATAGCCACACAAAAATCTGTTTACAAGTGTTTATAGTGGCTTTATTCAGAATTGTCAATAACTAGAAACATTTATCAATTGGCAAATGAATGAACAAATTGCTATAAACATACAATGGATTACTGTTTTCTACTGAGTAGTAGACTCTCCTTTGCAAGGAGAATCACTTTTTTAAAAAACTATGTTGACTCTTTCAGAACTGGTGTGACATTTCAGTCATCTCTGTGGATGGCTGATGAAACAGGGAAGCTCTTGAGAGCCAGAGGATGGTAAAACTTTAATGCAGGGAAGGGCAGGCAGCCCTCTCACTTACATTTCTGCTTTCCATTTGACTCTCTTGGTACCTCACCTGATTTCATGCTCTTTCAGGTGTTCCTGCTGTCGCCTGCGGTTGGGATCATAGCCCCCTGTGATATAGCCAGACAGCCAAGGATGTTTTCACAGGAAGGGCACTTGCTATGGATTTAGCTGCCTCACAGATTTGGCCAGTGTTTCACATCACCCAGAGCAGGAGGGAGAAAATAGACTTGTAGCTTGAGGGCAGGACCTTGTTTTATGTTTCTTATACTAACCCAGCATTGCCAAGTGCAGAACTTTATACATGGTAGGTGCACAATACACGTTTGCTTTGTGTACAGATTTGATTTCCTTTTAAGATATTAACTTTAGTTCCTAGTGTCCTTAAGTGTACTGAATGCAAACTAAAAATGTTGTGGCAGGAGCTGTACTTAATTCATTGGAGGAGAAACAATAACCTCGATGTTGAAGAATATTGGCCGTGTGATATATTCTTCTTCATTCACACTATGTTCTAGATTCTATGCTCGATTATTTAGATTAATGGGATATATATCCAAGAACAAAAATCAATTGTTAGTTACAAATCTCAAAGATATGTATTGGTCTTTGTATACTTTGCTTCCCAATGAATTTTTTTCTTTTCATTTCTTTTTTCCTACAAGGAAGTAGATGTTTTTATGCACAGATACTCTGGAAGAATGATGAGCAACTATCTTTTCTGTTCCAGTATACTTAGAGGAGTTTGTTCATTTTCATGAGGAATGGTAGCTCTCCCATGGAGAGTCTACATAAAGGAAGAATTGTTGGGGGTGGAAGTGGAATATCAGAATTCAGGAGAGTTAGGGGCACATATGTAGATCCAAACCACCTATCCACCCCCCTTTTTCCACATCCTGACAAACAGCTGCTTTAGTATCTGTTTTGTCCAGAGGGAAGAGGTTTCCTGTGTTTACTTCCTTTTGCTTGATGGGAAAGATTATATTGTTTGACTCTCATGTTTTTGCTGCTTCAGGCTTTCATTAAATAGTAACTGTATTCATGGTATTAAAGATATATAGTTAAATTTTGTTAGTCTATTGTTACCTGTATTTTGTTTCTATTGTCCCTCTCTCCCTTTCCCCAGAATAGAAGATTTTCTTTTTTCTTATGCTTTAATGGTTTTCATTTTATTTTATTTTGTTCAACAGTGAGTATTGACATTGATTTTTATAATTAATAGTGGGAATAAGCAGAAATAAAATATCTAACAATGTTTGAAGACTTGTGTATGGACAATCGAATCATGTTCAATTTTATTGATGCTAAGTGGGGGCTTTGAATCATTTAGGCTAATGTTTTATATACAGTAACTTTTTTCAGTTAAAAATTGTTTTTAATCTCAATACAATTCATGTGTCTTTTTAATTGCTGTTGTTAGTAATAACGTTTCTTATGTATGACTAAGCATAAAAAAGCATTAAAAAGTTGTTGCATGTAAGTTTGAAATAGAAATTACTTGCATTATGCATATATCAATTAGCCATCTCTAAATAGTTGAAGAATAATCTGAAAGTGTTCCAATTTACATATCATAAAGCCAGTGTAGTTTTTTTTTTTTTAAGATTTTATTTATTTGAGAGGGAGAGACAGATAGTGATAGAGAGCGCAGGTGGGTTGGAGAGGCAGAAAGCAGAGAACCTGATGTAGGCCTCAATCCCAGGACTGCACCAGTGTAGTTTTTGAGACATCTTTGCACTGAGTTGAATTAGCTAATTAAAAAAAATCATTTATTCCCCTATGTAGAAATAAAACATGACTTATATGTGAATATTTGTAAATATGAGCAATATATAGAGAGTAAGTTCTATTTATGGATTAATAACACCACTCTAAAGGACAGTATTTATATTTTAAATGGGATTTTGCAATAAAGGAAAATTCTGAAGGAAGGTCTTCTATTCTGGGGAGAGGGAGAGAGGGACATAGAAACAAATGCAGGTAACAATAGACTAATAAAATTTAATTATATATCTTTAATACCATGGCTTGGGTAAATATCTAGAAGTGGAACTGTTGCCTTTTATTTTTTAATTTCATTCTCATGATAAGCATGTAATTTTTTTGTCTTAAGATTTTATTTTTTCGAGAGAGAGAGAGAGAGGCAGAGAGAGAAGCAGGCTCCATGCAGGGAGCCCAACGTGGGACTCGATCCCGGGTCTCCAGGATCACGCCCTGGGCTGCAGGCGGCGCTAAGCCGGCTGGAGCTACCGGGGCTGCCCCAAATTGCCTTTAAAAAGCATTTCCATGATTAACTATTGCTAACACATGATTTCCAGAGGGTACTCTGTATGTCTTTCGATTTAAACACATATTATTAATTTCCTAAGGGAAACAAGGAAAAAGAGAAGCAATTCTTAATATAATTGTTAAGCACAATAGACCAAGGAGAAAAGGAATCGAGAAAAACTGGGAATACTATTTCTAAGAAATGCGACGAAAAGACACAGCCCTTGGGTGGGCGGGGCAGCGCGGAGCCAGCGGCGCCCCCCGCCCCCGCGCCCCCGCGCCCCGCGCCCCGCGCCCCCGCGCCCGGCTGTGGCAGGCCGTCTCCCTCGCCGAGCACTTCCTGGCCGGAGGCATCGCCGCCGCCGACTCCAGGACCCCCGGCCGACCCGCGGGCCAGGCGGCCGCTGCAGGGGCGGCAGGAGCGAGCGGCCCGCGGCCGTAGCAGGCATCGTGGGCGGCGCCGTGCGCCCAGGGCGCAGGGCGTGCTGCGGGCCCTCCCGAGGCGCAGCCGGGCCGGCGCGGTCCGGGGCTCCCGCGCAGCCCCCAGGCACCTGGGCCCAGGCGCGGCCGCGGCCCGCCTCCCTCTGCTGGGCCTGAACCCGCGGGGCGCGGAGCGGGCGACCCAGGGCCTTGCGGGCTGAGGATGACCGGGGCCGCCGGCGTCGGGGCCGCTGGCACAGGGCGCGCTCCGGGGCCCCAGGGGCTCCCGCACGGCCGGAGCCGGGTGATGGCCCAGACCCCGAAGGCCGCGGCCGGTGCGGTCTCCTGCTCCCTGGACGCCGTGCGGCGGCGAGGATGGTGCGGCCCCGCGCTAAGGGGCAGACCTCCCGGGCGGGCGGACCCTCCACTGCGGAAGATCCGCAAAGAGGAAGGGAGGGCGTCGGGTCCGGCGTCCTGGGAGGCGTGGGGGCGCCTTGGTGCTGGGTCTGTAAGCCGAGCTGAAGAAAGCCACCCAGGCACGGGGGCCAAGGGAATCGTGTAGAATCCTTTTAACTGCCACGGACCATTGATCTTCGGGAAACTCCAGCGCCCGTGTCCCGGCCAGATCACGTAGGGAGGGCTGCGGAAGGTCCCAAAGGGGCTCATTGTGATCCATCATGGGCACCAGGCTCCGTGTGTTGATTACAGGGGGGGCGGCAGTCACGACGTCCTCGTGGTCTGAGCTCCGCTGCTCGGACCGTAGAATCCAAGAATCCACGTGCTTCTGGGACCTGGGTTGTGTTTAAGTGTTTACTTAAAAAAAGAATCATGTCTCCATTTATCCTTAAGCACTGTTCTCTTCTGCACAGCCGAGTATTTGCGATTATGTTTCACGTCGGGCATTCTGCTGCAAAACCATAAAAACTGGGACACGTCAGAAAGGGAGACAGAAAAAAAAAAAAACTGGGACACAGAGGGGTGCTGGGTGGCTTAGTGGTTGAGCATCTGCCTTCCTCTTGGGTGGTGAACCTGGAGTCCTGGGATCGAGTCCCACGTCGGACTCCACTCAAGGAGGCTGATTCTCCCTCTGCCTAAATCTGCCTCTCCTGAATGAATAAATAAAATCTTAAAAAACAAAACAAAACTAGGACACAGATTTAAAAATGTTTTAAGACACAAAGTCATTCAACCATGGATTCTAATTTTCAATAGACATTTGAGTTATATGCCATATCTCCTGTTTGTGATCATCTTTGTTTTGAGTCATTGCAATATACTCTCCTACTCATACATTCTATTACCACACGGTTACTATGGCCTGGTAACCACAAAACCAGAGGGGTCAGCCTGCTGGTGTGGTGGTATGAAGGTGACCTCACTGTGGTCCACTGGGATGCCTTCCAACAGTTCCATTGCCAGCCTTCTGTCTTTTAGATACTCCGGAATCATGTTAAGGCTCGTAATCCCCCTCCCCAAGTTATTCTGGTTTTTGATGGCTGGTGATAAGTAGAGATGATAAATGGCAAATTTGGGGACCTGGATCATCTTTGGGTGAGGGTCTTTGGATAAATAAATGCTCCCTTTAGTTTTTTCGTAAAGTCAGTTGATGTCCTTTCTGTGTCACTTTTCATCAGAGAGGCTGGAGATTTTCCAATTAGGGCTGTGGGAAGCTTTTTGTCAATCTCTTCATTGCCCTTTTGGGGTGACCCTGCCTCCAGCATCAGCAGTTGATAGGCATCCTATGTGTGTGTGCATGTGTGTTTTAAATACTATTAAACAGAGGCGACTTATTAATAGTAAGTAATAATATTGATATTAATTAATGGGTGGCTCAGTCAGGTAAGTGTCTGCCTTCGGCTCTGGTCATGATCTCAGGATCCTGGGATGGAGCCCTGCGTCTGGCTTCCCTGCTCAGCGAGGAGTCTGCTTCTCCCTCTCCCTCTGCCCTTCCACCCCCATTCATGTGTTCTCTCTCTCTCATAAAAAAAAAAAAAAAAAAAAAAAAATCACCTCTATTATATTTATTACTTACTATTATATGATTATATAAGGAAGTACAAGTAGGAAATTATATTTAACTTCATTATAGAAAGAGTACAGATAAAAGCAAAATATTTTACTGTGTACAAATTAAAGTAATAACCCAGTTCTGATAAGGATGTGGTGAAACAGATACATGTATATACATTAACACTAAGACCTTTTATTGACAGTATTTTGACATTGTATTTCAAAAGTCTGGTACAGGGCAGCCCTGGTGGTGCAGCGGTTTAGCGCCTGCCTTTGGCCCAGGGCACGATCCTGGAGACCCTGGATCGGGTCCTGTGTCAGGCTCTCTGCATGGAGCCTGCTTCTGTCTCTGCCTCTCTCTCTCTCTGTGTCTCTATGAATAAATAAAATCTAAAAAAGAAAACCAAAGGTCTGGTACATATTATTTCTTGAATGAAGAGCCTAAAAATATTATACTCTTTGACCTAATATTTATCTAAAAGGAATTTATCCAAAGGAAGGTAAGTCTTTTTTAACAAGATAATCATTGGAAGCTGTTATACCTAAATACTAACAAAAGGAGGGGCACCTGGGTGGCTCAGTCGGTTAAGTGACTGCCTTTGGCTCAAGGTTGTGATCCTGGGGTCCTGGGATTGAACCCCACATTGGGCTCCCTGTTCACATGCACTTTCTGTCTCTCCCACAAATAAATAAATAGAATTTTTTTAAAAAGCCCTAACAAAAGGAGAATACTTGAGTACCTTATGGTAAATCACATCTGCATGATATTATGCAGAAATTAATATAATTATGAAGACTAATAACACACAAAGCATTTTTTTAAAGATTTTATTTATTGGGGTGCCTGGGTGGCTTAGATGGTTAACTGTCTGCCTTCAGCTCAGGTCGTGATCTCAGGATCCTGGGATCTGGCTCCTCATAGGGCTCCCTGCTTAGCAGGGAGTCTGCTTCTCCCTCTCCCTCTGACCCCCTTGGCACCTCGCTCGTGTTCTCTCTCTCTCTCTCTCTCTCTCTCTCTCTCCTCTTGCAAATAAATAAATATTTAAAAATACATACATACGTACTATTGATCAAGTGGTTTCAACCATAGCTTATCTGTTCATACCCACTGTTCCTTCCAGTTCAGTAGTTCCTTCTAGTTCTACTAATTTTACTTTTAAAAAGACATATTAATGTAAAGAAAACAGCATAACTTGAATGTAAGCATATGCAATGTAACTGGCGGAGTGGCCCCAGGGGAGCTTCAGATTCTGACACAATTTAGCTCTTGTTCTGTCTCAGCCCAGGCTTTCAGGCAGGGAGGGGAGATAGGGTGGGTGGGAGGGAAAGAAGTCAACAGGTTGCTGCATCTCAGGAAATGGGGAGGCAAAAAAAAATGGGTTTCCATATCCTCAATATTTTCTGGGCCCAATCTCCCTACATAAAATGGAACCAGTTAAGGATTTCTGGAAGCACTATTGCTGTTCCAGAAACTGCAGCCCAGGAATATTTAAACTGGAGTGGGTTACTGCCACCAGGTAGCATCAAACTGCAATTAGGACTAGGTAGGATTTGGGTCTCCAAACTAGACCTTAATGCTAGGTGGGTGTCATTTCATTAACTTCACAGTAAGGGAAACCCATATCTTGAGCCACTGAATTTTTAGACTCTACTTACAATATGAAGATCAAGTTTTACAGAATGCGTTTGTATACTTGTTTGTTTTTAACACAAATGTGATAACATTGTGTTTTGCATCTTATTTTAACCCCTTGGATAGCTTTCTACAGAAGTACATATAGATCAATGTTTTTTTTTTTTTTATGGTTGCATCGTATCTCATTACATAAATGTAGCATAATTATTTGACCCATCTAATAAAAAATAGGAATTTTTTTCCTGCCCTTATGGTTGTTTTTGCTGTTATTACAAATAATGTTGTAGTGAGAATTCATGAATATATATATATATACCTTTGAAAGTATATCTGTAGGACAGATTACTAGAGGTGGGCTAAAGATCATGTACTCAATAGGACCCCCAATAGAGGGATGAAATTTGAAGCCATAGGAATTGATAAGAAGGGGCTCCAGTTAGAGCCTCAAGGAGCATTATACATAAAGTACAGGAAAGGAAAGTGGCTTTTAGTAAGTATACATTGCACTGAATTGGGTGCAAAGTTAGAAATGTTGAGAGAAGGGTGACACCAGCAGTTAATGGTATCCTGGAAATTGTCTTCTGTGTTTTTCACATACCAGGAATTGAAAATAGCTTTCTGGGGGAAAAAAAAGATAACAGCTGAGATACCCATTGATAGGGTAAAACTAGTTAAACTAGTTAGAGCATAGAATAGTCATGTAACAGTGATATAATAATTATGTAATAATAATTATATGAATACATGTAATATGTATTCAGCTATTAAAAATAGAAAATGTTCACAATATATTAAGCACGAAAGGCAGGTTACAGAACGTTAAGAATAGTATGATATTGGGAGAGAATGTTAGTTCCCTGCAAATAACCTTCTATTTCTTCAAATCAAGGGACCTTTTTGTTTAACTAGGCACAATGTCACTCAGCTAAAAGATTATATCCCCAGGATGCCTGGGTGGCTCAGTGGTTGAGTATCTGCCTTTGGCTCAGGTCTGATGGGGGAGGGGTGAGTCGGGGGATTCAGTCCTGCATCAGGCTCCCCATGGGGAGTCTGCTTCTCCCTCTGCCTATGTCTCTGCCTCTCTCTGTGTCTCTCATGGATAAATAAATAAAATCTTTGAAAAAAAATAAAAGACTAATTCCCTGTCTCCTTTGCAAAGATGTGGCCATATAACTAAATTCTAGTCAATGAAGTATAATTCAAAGTTTCCTTAAAAAGGACATTTGTGTCCTAATTCCTCACCTTTTACAGTCTGCTGCTTGGAATGTAATGGCTGAGGTTTGGACCATCTTGTATACTGAAGATAAGAACCACACTCTAGGGATCCCTTTGGCCCAGGGCGTGATCCTGGAGACCCGGGATTGAATCCCACATTGGGCTCCCGGTGCATGGAGCCTGCTTCTCCCTCTGCCTATGTCTCTGCCTCTCTCTTTCTCTCTCTGTGACTATCATAAATAAATAAAAAAACCACACTCTAGGGATGATTGAATGAGAAAATGGAAGGTGCCAGCTTCCTGATGACTATGGAACCACCATATTAGCCCTGGGCTACTTTTTTTTTTTTTTTTTTTGCTTTGTTTTTTTCTTGTGAGAGAGAAGTGAACATTTATTTTGTTCACATTATATTTTTAAGAGTCTCTGTTATGTGTAGCCAAATCTAATCCTAACTTATTTAGACCCCATTTGTGTTTAACAATTAAATATGTACACAAATGCACACATACATGTAGCACACATATGTGTGTATAAACCATATATGCATAAAATATCTTCAAGTGCATAGAATAAACTGGTAACAGTGCTTATCTCTAGGAGTATGGGATTATAAACAGGAGGTATGAGGGTAGCTCTTGACTGGTAACACCTTAAAATCAAAACACTGGGTGACTTCTTTACCTATCAGTTTCCTCCAGTAGAAGTGCCATTACCATCCTGCTGGTGTCCCATCAACCCTTCAATGCTTCCAACTTCATCTGGATTGCTTTCCCTCCATTCTAAATATTCCAGGTTTCTTTTAAATATGCATCAGCCTGCTTCGGATATAAACTAGTTTAAGAAGAAAGGCTGTTTAATAATGGAATGAATAATTGACTCAGAGAGATAAGAAGGCACACACACAGCTGCTATGACAATAAAAGACTTTTCCTCTGAATAAAGTTTCTTATTATCACCAACTCTCAATTGTTGCTATGGCTACATGTTCTAGTAGAAGTCAATCCCAATAAGAAAGGATTGTCCAGTTCTCTAGATAACTGGAGAGGTTTAAACAAGATTTGGAGAGGAATGTTGAAATGCTTGGAGGCCTTGGAAACCCAGAGACTGCTGATCTGAGTATGACAGTGCCTTGGGCTGCTTGTTCTTTCGTGATTGTGTTCAACTTTGTGAATAACACAAAGACACAAACAAATGCAACACAGAGGTAAGTGACAGGGGAACGGGTACCCTAAGAGAAACTCAATCAAGAAGCTAGAAGTAGAATAATGAAGACTTTGGTTAATGATATGATACAGGTTCAGAATTTTGGTAGAGAAAGATCGTCATGTTAAATTGTTAATTCCAGGGCTGCCAGAGAGGGATGAAATTATTCTGTTTACAAACTAGATGGCATGTATACATAGTTATATCTCTGGGTGCCAATAGATATTTATAAGTTGAGAGGCAGATGGCTAAGGCATCAGACTGCTGAACACTTGAATCGTAGACTCTACCAAATACCAATCCCTGCATGATCCCAAGTGGAAATAGCATATATACACAGAGGACAAGCCTGGCAACTGGGGAATTTTTAGGACTCTAAGGATGGGTCCCAAGTCCCAGGGCAGAACTCCAATTAGGCTGAACCATATAGAAACCTCCTTTCAAATATTAAACCTTTATTTTTCTTAATTTATTTTTAAAATAAAAGTAATATATCATGGGGCAGGGTGTAAGCACAAAGTGAAAGTTTTCCATGAAAAAATTCTAGGCCTCAAAGATAAACATAACCACATCAGTTTATATCTTCCAGCTATCCCTTTTGGTACCTGCATACAATGTCATTGGAGGGATATGTGTATTTTATTTAACCAGTCCTATGCTGACGAGCATTTAGACTATTACCAATTTTTCTCTGTTATCTATAACTCTATAATAAAGTATCTTTATCCATAGATCATTGTGCCCTTAATGGGTTATTTCCATAGAAGGAGTGCCTACAAGTGGAATTTTTAGGTCGAGCCTCAAATTTCATATTTAAATGCATATTGCCAAATTACCTTTCAAAAAGATCACATGAAAAAAAATCACATGAACTTTGTATCCAAAAATAGTATAGTAATGTTGGTTTCCCTATGCTGTGCTTGCAAGATTAAAGAATTGTTATATAAATTAGGTATTTTAGTTTTTATGTGAATTGTCAGTTCACATGTTGTTGGGCCATTTTTCCAGCTATCTATTGTTTATCCAATTGTTTAACAAACTAGGCAAAATAAAACAACAATCATTTATTATATCTTGTGATTTTGTGGGTTAAGGATTTTTATTTTTTTTGAGACAGAGCGAGTGGGTGGGGAGAGGGGCAGAGAGAGAGGGAGAGAGAATCTTAATCAGGTTCTTTGCTCTGTATGGAACCTGACATGGGGCTTGATCTCATGAGCTTGAGATCATGACCTGAGCTGAAATCGAGTCAAGTGCTTAACGGGCTGAGCCACCCAGGTGCCCCGTGGATTAGGAATTTAAGCAAGACTCAGCCAGATGACTCTTCTTCCCATATAATGTTGAGTGGTGTCATTTGATGGTATGGAGCTGGCACCTGGGCTAGTTTGCAGGGTTGAGGGTGGCTTTATTCATCTGCTTGGCATCTTGGTGGGGATGGCTGGAAGGGTTCTCAGTTGGGCTCTGGTCCTTCTCCACATAGCCTCAGAGCCTGTCTCTATAGACTTTAGCAGGCTGGTCCAACTTCTTACAAGTGGCTCAGGGCTTCAAGAAACCAAAATGAGAGCTGCTGGTCCTCTCAAAAGCTAGACTCAGAACTAGCATAGTGTTATTTCCATGATTCTAAACTGGTCAAACCAGTCACAGGTCACCCTAGATTCAAGATGAGGCCAAATAGACCCTTTCTCTCAATAGGAAAAATGTTTTGGAATCTTTTTTTTAAGATTTTATTTATTTATTCATGAGAGAGAGAGAGAGAGGCAGAGACACAGGCAGAGGGAGAAGTAGGCTCCACTCAGGGAGCCTGATGTGGGACTCGATTCCAGGTCTCCAGGATCAGGCCCTGGGCTGAAGGTGGCGCTAAACCCTGAGCCACCTGGGCTGCCCAATGTCAAGGAATTTGTGGCTATTTTTAGTCTGTACAAATGCTAACATTAGTGTATTTCTTAATATTAAAAAACTTTCCCATTTCTTGGGGAAATCCTTTTTCTTTTAATAAATTTATTTTTTATTGGTGTTCAATTTGCCAACATATAGAATAACACCCAGTGCTCATCCCGTCAAATGCCCACCTCAGTGCCTGCCACCCAGTCACCCCCACCCACCGCCCACCTCCCCTTCCACCACCCCTAGTTCGTTTCCCAGAGTTAGGAAGTCTTTCATGTTCTGTCTCCCTTTCTGATATTTCCCACTCATTTTTTCTCTTTTCCCCTTTATTCCCTTTCACTATTATTTATATTCCCCAAATGAATGAGAACATATAATGTTTGTCCTTCTCCGACTGACTTACTTCACTCAGCATAATACCCTCCAGTTCCATCCACGTTGAAGCAAATGGTGGGTATTTGTCGTTTCTAATGGCTGAGGAATATTCCATTGTATACATGAACCACATCTTCTTTATCTATTCATCTTTTGATGGACACCGAGGCTCCTTCCACAGTTTGGCTATTGTGGCCATTGCTGCTATAAACATCGGGGTGCAGGTGTCCCGGCGTTTCATTGCATCTGTATCTTTGGGGTAAATCCCCAACAGTGCAATTGCTGGGTCGTAGGGCAGGTCTATTTTTAACTCTTTGAGGAACCTCCACACAGTTTTCCAGAGTGGCTGCACCAGTTCACATTCCCACCAACAGTGCAGGAGGATTCTCTTGGGGAAATCCTACTTGGACATGGTGGGAATTCCCTAATACATTTAAAATAGATTTTAAAGTTTAATTTGTAGGTGTTTTACCCAAGATTTTTGCATTTATATTGATATGTAAGTTTGGTTTATAATAGTTGTTGCTATTGTTTTTTTTTTTTTTTTTTTTAAAGATTTTATTTATTTATTCATGATAGTCACAGAGAGAGAGAGAGAGAGAGGCAGAGACACAGGCAGAGGGAGAAGCAGGCTCCATGCACCGGGAGCCCGACGTGGGATCCGATCCCGGGTCTCCAGGATCGCGCCCTGGGCCAAAGGCAGGCGCCAAACCGCTGCGCCACCCAGGGATCCCTGTTGCTATTGTTTTAAATATTGGTACCAACGTAATTTTAGCTTTTTAGTTTTTTAATAATTAATTAGATAAGTTTCCTTTTTTTAAAAAAATCTTTGAAGCAGTTTACAAAGGATAAGAGTCGTGATTTTTGAATGTTTAAAAGTCTTACCCGCAAAGCTATCTGAGGCTAGGGGGTTCTTTTAGAGGGAATTCTTTGATCATTTTTTAATTTTGTTATTGGTATTTAGATTGGATAACTGAATCAGTTATGGTCATTTAACTTTTTTTTCATATTTAAGTCTAAATTTGTATATTGTGGCTATATATGTGAACTTGGAAAGTTCTCTGTAATATTAAGTGCTCAAGAAACATGGGAAGGTAGTACCTCCTAGAAAGGTTTATTACAGGCACAAGAAGCTAATTAGACTTCATCTCATTTTTTTCATAAAATTCAAGAAGATATAGACTTTTTTGAAATTAAAAAAAATCAAAGAAGATACTTTCATAAGGATACTTTTATAAGATACTGAGATGACCCCTAAGCCTGAAATACAAGCAGAACAGAAGCCAAGTCAGGGCCCTTAGGAGCACCCTTACTCCTGGCACTAGGGGGGATCAAAACATATTTGTTATTGAATATGTGAAGAATAAATGGATGAATGAATGATTAGTAATATCTATTCTTGCAGTATGGTTTACTCTTACAGCCCTCACAGACTTTAGGAATACACTCTGAACAATGCATGCTTGGCTCACTTTCCTACATACCCTCTTAAATTGTACATGTATATTCTCCATGCAAAAGTCCAACATGGTCGAACCTTGGTTTTTCTCTTCTATTGCTTTTTGCCTCTCTGCTTGCTCACTTTTACCCATTCCTAAGCTTTTTCAGCCACTTAATTTCCCCAGCAAATAATCGCATGTGTTCTCAAATTCTAGATTTTCCCAGGCTACATGGCAAATGAAAAACACACATGGACTCATGGAATCCTACATTTAGAAGATGCTCTGAGACATCTTGTGAAACCTATCTCATTCCTTTTGTTTTATTTTATTTTTTGTAAAGATTTTATCCATTTATTCATGAGAGACAGACAGAGAGAGAGAGAGAGAGATACAGAGACACAGGCAGAGGGAGAAGCAGGCTCCAGGCAGGGAGCCTGACACAGGACTGGATTCTGGGTCTCCAGGATTATACCCCAGGCCAAAGGAGGCGCTAAACCGCTGAGCCACTGGGGCTGCCCTATCTCATTCCTTTTGTAGGCTGAAGAAACCACTAAGCTGATGGCAAGAACAAATTCACTTAAGAGTATATTTTAAGAGGTCTGAATGTGGTTTTCAAAAAGCAGAAGACACCATTTGAGGTAAAGTTAACAGATTTGAAGGGAGTCATGCTATGAGGATGAACACACAAGAAGTAAAAAGCCATGAACCTGTCAAATAGTAGAATAAATATCAGTAGAATGTATGTTAAATCTTGAAAGTCATGAAATTTTAAATGTTCTACTTAATTTATCCAATCTGCTATTTGGAATTAAAAATATTTTCAGTGAAATTTTCCTTGACAACCTCTAAGATGTGGGTCCTTTACAAAGAGAGAACAAGTATTTTCATCTCTGGCATCGTCAGTACCTACATTGTCCACAGCCCTAGCCTGGTTCCACTGAATTAGCCCACTGTTTGAGCCATTTGAAGATATGTGTGCTGCTTCCACTGGCCTTTTAAAAGCATACAATTTGTGTGTTGTACACCTGAAACCAATACAACATTGTATGTTAGTTATACTTCAATTTTAAAAAGCATGCAGTTTAGTAATTCTTAGTAAATTTCCAAAGTTATACAACCATTACCATAATGAACATTTTAGAATATTTCTATCACCACACACACATGCTTGTGCATGCTCACTTTGGCAGCACATATACTAAAAAAACACCCTAAAACTCCTAATGCTTATTTGCAGTCAGCTCCCTAATCTGCTGCCCTGCAGTCCCAGGCAACCACTAATCTACTTCCTATCTCCATAGATTTGCCTATTCTGAGTATTTCATATAAATGGAATCATACAATATGTGATATTTTGTATTTGGCATCTTTCATTTAACATGACATTTTTTAGTCTCATCCATATTGAAGTATATACATCAGTACTAGATTGCTTTTTATTGCTGAAATAATATAGATATACCACATTTTATTATCCATTCACCAGTTGATGAATATTTGAGTTGTTTCCACCTTTGGGACATTATGGCTAATGTTCCTATGAACATCCATACAAGTCTTTGTGTGGACATAAGTTTTCATTTCTCTTAGATAGATAACTAGGAGTGAAATTGTTGGGTCATAAGGTATGACATATGCTATGTTTAGCATTTACCAAAGTGCCAAATGTTTTACAGAATGACTGTATCATTTTACATTCCCCATCAGTAAAATTCAAGAGTTACAGTTTCTCTACATTGTCACTAACACTTGCTATTGTCTGTCTTTTTATCAGTTTGCTTTGTAAATACTATAAAGACTGTGTGGTACCCCATGACACCTTCCTAGATCCTTAGGTGAAAGTTGCTATCCTGAATCACATTTCAAGGAATAGATTAATTATCCTTTGAAGAAGCTTAGAATATATATATATATATACCTTTCAGCTGTTGTATTAAAACTCTAAGGGTGCCCAGGTAGCTCAGTCACTTAAGTGTCTGACTCTTGATTATGGCTCAGGTTATGATCTCAGGGTCTTGAGATTAAGCTCTGCATCAGGCTCCACATTTAGTGGGGAGTCTACTTGAGATTTTCTCTTTCCCTTTCCCTCTGCCTATATATATATATATATATACACACATATATATTATATATATAAATATATAAATTGAACATTTTTATTTAAAAATATATAAGTCAGGGAAAGCCCTGGTGGCTCAGCGGTTTAGCAGCGACTTCAGCCCAGGGCTGGATCCTGGAGACCTGGGATCGAGTCCCACATCGGGCTCCCTGCATGGAGCCTGCTTCTCCCTCTGCCTGTGTCTCTGCCTCTCTCTCTCTCCCTCTCTGTGTGTCAATCATGAATGAATAAATAAAATCTTTAAAAAATATATAATGTTAAATATAAATAAATATTTATACACGTTTATATGTATATGTGTGTATATATACATGTGTATATATATGTATATATATATATGAAATAAATCTTTAAAAAATAAAATCCAGAACAGCTAGTACTTTTGTGAAAATATCACACTACTTAAAGCTTTGTGTGTGTATGGTCAAAGACTGTTAATTATATCCCAATATCTAGTCTTTTCTTACATAGAAATAGAATTAACTGAAACGTACATTTCTTAGCCTCCCTTGCAGGTACATGTGCTATAAGAGTAAGTTCAGGTGAATGCGCTATGAACAAAAATGTTGTATACTCTTAAACAGAAGAATGAACCCACCTTTTTTTTTACTCCTCTCCATATCTTTATGGAAAGTGGAAATGATGATAAAGGCTGGAGTAGCCCTCTTGGACCAAAGATGGTCACCATGTGCTGATGTGGAAAGGGCATCAAAATAAAGGAAGCCTGGGTCTCTGATGATAGTGGGGCCACCCTACCAGCCCTGGATTGCTTACCTGAACTTTAACATGAGAGATAATATCTTGTTTAACCCAGATTTATTTGACGGCTGTTATAACAGCCAAAATGTGAAGTAACCAATATGTAGAAAGCCGCTATAGGCGTATGGCTACAGTGCGAGGGTCTCCACTGATGAATATGATCATACAAGGAAAGGCAGAGTAATGCAGTGAAAAGAGCACTTTACTCAAATTAAGGTTATTGGAGATTTAGTGTTGATTTTATCTGTAGTCAGGTTTGTGATCTCAGGCAATTCTTTACACTTCTCTATGTCCTCATCCATAAAATAAGGTGGTTTTATATAGCGAAAAATAAATTTGTAAAGTTTGAAAATAAGGGCAGCCAAGGTGGCTCAGCGGTTTAGCACCGCGTTCGGCCTGGGGCGTGATCCTGGAGACCCAGGA
Source organism: Canis lupus dingo (assembly GCF_003254725.2). Classification (NCBI taxonomy): domain Eukaryota; kingdom Metazoa; phylum Chordata; class Mammalia; order Carnivora; family Canidae; genus Canis; species Canis lupus. Next base: position 49,281,288 of record NC_064253.1, on the reverse strand, counting down.
TCAAGTCCCCCGTCGGGCTCCCTGTGTGGAGCCTGCTTCTCCCTCTGCCTGTGCCTCTGCACCCGCCCCCTACCCCCCGCCTCTCTCTGTCTGTCTCAAATAAATAAAATCTTTAAAAATTTTTGAAAATAAAAAGTATCTGGTTTCAGAAGTACTTCACTGTATTCATTTTCATTGGTAAAACAATTCAATAAAAAAGTAAATGTATAAACTCTTAGGTACAAGCTTTCTCTAATAAGATAGTAAGATGATAATCAACAGCAGCTGCACCATTTGCACATGGCTGAGAATTCCCGTATCTTAACTTTTTAAAAATCCTTCCAATTAGTACCATTAATATCCCCATTTTACAGGTAAAGAACCTGAGGTTCAATAAGGGTAAGTACATTGCCCTGTCATGCAGTTAGTTGGTGGTGGGGCCAGGATTTAGATGCCTGAGTCCAGAGCACAGGTGCTTAACAAATGCTACTTTGCCCCCATAACTATACCTAACTAGTTATTGTGAAAGTATATCAAGAAATCATTAGTTAGGGCCATTGGCCTCTGTGGCCTCTTCAGCCATTCTGACTAGGAGGCATTATTAATACTTTAAAGTGAATGCACAACTCTCGCAAATTTGCTCAGTAGGTGAAGGTGACATGTGGAGCAGTCATTGTGAATCATCTAAGGGGCACCGGGAGAATTAAATTAATGGTAAAGCACACCTGCCAAATGCTGAAAAGAAGATAAGCAGCCCTCAGGAACCTGTGACCTGCAATGCTGGGCAGTGTGATCACCGAACTCGAGGACCAAGCCTCCTGAGCTTGGCTGGCAGCTGTGATTCGGGGGGGGGGGGGGGGGGGGGGGGGGTGTCAGGCGCCAAGATGTGCTGTTTCCTGCCTCTTGTATCTTGAAGAGGCACATCAGAGAAGCTAAGCCTGATGGACTCTGAACACTGGTTGGTTTTTTTTTTTTTCCTTGGCAACAAAATTAAAACTGCAGCTAGGGATTTATCCACCTTTTTGCTGATCTCGATGTGAACTGTGCAGTGAAATCCCTGTACACAGCACTGACTCTATCTCCCAGGGTGTTGCTTAAAATGTGGCTGAGCACAAATGGAAAACATTAAGTCTTGTTGAAGTCAGCACACAGAATTAATCTCTAAAAGTAATGAAAGAATTTGTCTCACTCTGTAAGATAAATAAATGCGAACTATAGTAAAGTCATAGATGTTCAGCTCAGATGCTTTTAGAAGGAGACATCTTGGGTAAAGGATATTGTGTTTTGGGGACACATTTTAATGCCCCTCTGATACACTCACATGATTATAAGGATGCTTTGGATTTCTTTTTTATAATATATTTAATATATGAGGTTTTGAACCTGCAACTATTTACCTTCAGTGCATTTTAACATTGGGAAAGGTAAAAACTTAAGTATTTACTCTACTCCCTTTTTAGCTCTTGGATCTATAAATATATTATTTAAGTAAATATAAAATTAGGAATCTTCTCAACATTTAAAGCCAATATGAAGTAAACCTCTCTGCTTTCCACCTCATCCTTAATATTATTTTTATCTTGTCTCTGAACTTCATGCTTTGTTTTTTTTCTAAGTGTAGTCCATGAACCACCTGCTTGGAATCATGAGCAGTGCTTGCTAAAAAGTTGTTCTGAAAGTCTGGGGCAATGGAAATCAGATCAGATAACATTGTTTCCCCAGTACCTAATGAAATGAACAAAAATATTGCTTTTCAAATGGCCAAAACTTCATCAGCAGTAATCAAAATTGAAAAGTGACCCTCAACCTTATTTACCACACTTGCTTCCCAGAAAGGAACTAAGGAATGCTCCAATATAGTGAATTCACCTTGATTTGAAGAGAAGTGGCTGAAGGATGAGTAAGTGGGAAACTATGCACTTGGGAGCTGCTTTCTACCATTAAAATAAAGGAACCACTGCAGACCCTAGCTGAGGCAAGAGGGCTGGCAAGGCCAGCCATTCTTCAAGGTCACTGCTGAGTTGGAGGAACTAACCAGAGCCCTTGAATTAGGAAATTCCTGGCCCTTGCTCAGAAGACTGGCCCCAATAAAGGACCTTTGCAGGGACTCAGAAGAGAGGAGGCAGTCCAGGATCCCAGCAAAGACTGCCTACAGTTCCAGAGGGGCTCTTCTCCTTCCCACTCTCAAGTCTCAGGATACAGAAAAGTAAATAGAAAATGACATCCAGCCTCCAAGTTGTTGTCCACAGGGGTGATAACTAGTTTCCAGGGAAGCTAAGAAGGTCAAGAGGAACTATTGCAGATCAGGGAAATTGAAGAATTATACAGAACTGCCCAACTGTAGCTTAAGCAAAATAAAAATAGATGGCATGTAAATGCCATTTACCTTTGTAAATGCGCCACGGAGGAGGAGGTGAGGGCAAGAAGAGGGAGAAAGAGAGAAAGAGAGAAAGCATAGACATAAAAGAGATAGTCTGGAGGAAACAAAATCCAAAAAAACCTGGAAGAAAACTCCCCCAAGATTGCCTCAGTGCTAAACAAAAAAAAACAAAAAACAAAGAACAAAAAAAGCTTAATAAAAACAGGCTATTAGTAAAATAAGAACTCAAAGACAAAAATGCTGAAGCAACAGAAATTATGAAAGAGAAATTGCAGGGCTAAGGAAAATTCGTGGAATTGGAGACTTGAAATAATCAGTATGAACACAGCAGAAAATTATAAAGAAATTAAAATAATGAGACCAAACAAAGTGTTCATATCTAGATGATACAAAATACAGACAATTTTTGTCCTGAAACAGTGTACTCAACAATAGAAGATAAAAAATTATTCTCAAATACAGTGAAGGAAAATTTCCCTGTAGGTAAAAGAATGAATCTGCTATTGAAAGGGCATGTCATATGCTCAGAAAGTATTTAATATAAAACAGCTGATATTAATTAAGATATTTACCTTTAGAGATAAAGAAAGATTTCCTGAGGCATCCAAGTAGAAACAGCTAGCCACCGACAAGGGGGAAAGGTCAGGCTGGTCTCCTACTTTTCTACAGAAGACAGGGGAATAGTACCTAAAGTTTCAGCAGGAAAGAATGTGGGACTCAATGTTATTATGCTAAGTCAAGTGGTCATTCAAGTTGCAAGGCAAAAGGCAGACATTTTTAAACACACAGCAAAAAAAGAAAAGAAGAAAGAAAAAAGGAAGGTAGGAAGGAAAGAAGGAAGGAATATAATACTCATTTTAAACACATACACACACACACACATCATACATCTTTTTTTTTTTACCATAAAAGCCATTCAAGAGGTGAAGTTAAATCACCTAATTTTTCTATCAACTTTTATTCTGCTGAGATTATCAAGAATTCGATTTTCAAATTTCAAAGGAAACTTCACCTACTGAGGCATCAGGAAGGAGGAGGATTGCAGTGTCGGGGATAAAGGAGTGAGAAATGTGAACCAAAGCATAAAAGTCACTTTATGAAGTTGACAACTTTGCATCAGATTATCCCTCTCTGTCCCCATGGCGTCATTGATAACATGCAGATAATAATACTTGCTTCACAGGGCTGTTGTGAGAAATAAAAGCGAAAAAAGAATATACTGAGACTGTACCTCAGGAATCTCAGTCTCTCTTTCATTCCTATCCCTTGCCCTATACACTGTTGTCTGGTTTGGTTTTGTTCACTCAGGCTCATTTTATTTTCTTACGCCACTGTATTTTTCAGGTTGAGTAATTTATGGCTTAAAGCTAAATGTTTGCTAGCAAACTATTAAATTAGCATGGAAAAAAAATCATGGGCTTTGGCATTAGAACTAAGCTTCAATCTTGGGTTGCCTCTCTCATACACGTAATGGGAATATCCGAGGAAGAAAGAAAGGAACAGAAGCAATATTTGAATTAATAATGACAGAGAATTTCCCCAAATTAATATTAGAAAGAAAGCCACAGATCCAGGAAACTCAGAAAACACCAAATAGGATAAATGCCTCTCCCTACCCCCCACCAAATTACACCTAAATGTATACTATTCAAATTGCAGCAAATCAAAGAAAAAGAAGAAAATCTTGAAAGAATCCAGCAAAGGTAAAAATTACATCCACGTTCTCCTCAGAAAGCAGTCAAGCAAGAAGACAGAAGAGTGAAGTACTTAAAGTGTTGAGAGGGAAAAAAACACACCAAACAATAAACTAGAAATCTGTATCTTGCAAAAATATCCTTCAGAAATGAAGGGGACATACTTTCTTGGATGAATGAAATTTGAGGGAATTTTCAGTAAACCTCACTTGCAAGAAATAGTAAAAGAAGTTCTTTAGAGAGAAGCAAAATAATAGAGATCAGAAAATCAGATCTGTGTAAAGAAGAATGTTAGAAATTCTTCTTAATTTTTCTAATAGATGACAGATTTAGGTAAAAATAACAATATATTTGATGATTACAGCTTATGTATAAGTGGAATAATTGACAGCAATGATACATGGGATGAGAGGGAAGAATGAGGAATATTTTATTATTACAAGTATTTGGGTTACTTGTGAGGTGGTACAGTGTTATTTGAAAATGGACATGGATCAAGTTGTAAATGCATGCTTGCATTTTGTAAATGCAAACTCTAGGGCAACAACTAAAAAAAGTAAAATTGACATTAATTATAATTGATTAGAAAGGAGAGAAAATGGAATCATAAAATGCAGAAAAAAAGAGTGGAGGGATCCCTGGGTGGCGCAGCAGGTTTAGCGCCTGCCTTTGGCCCAGGGCGTGATCCTGGAGACCCGGGATCGAATCCCACGTCGGGCTCCTGGTGCATGGAGCCTGCTTCTCCCTCTGCCTGTGTCTCTGCCTCTCTCTCACTCACTGTGTGCCTATCATAAATATAAGATAAAATTAAAAAAAAAAAAAGAAAAAAAAGAGTGGAAGACAAAAGTAGGAACAAAGAACACCACCAACAAATAAATAGAAGGTGGTAACAAATATGGTAGATATTCATCCAGCTGGATCAATAATCTCTAAATGTCAGTGGTCTAAATACTATTAGTTAAAAGACCAAGATTATTAGGGTGGATTCAAAAAACAAGACAACTATATATTGTCAACAAGAAACCTACTTTATTTACAAAAATTTTTAAAAGATTTTATTTATTTGAGAGAGAGAGCATGAATGGTGGGTGGATCAGAAGAGGAGAGAGAAGCAGACTCCCCACTGAGCAGGGAGCATGACAGCAGGGCTCAATCCTAGGACCCCAGGTTCATGACCTGAGCCAGAGGCAGATGTTTAACTGACTGAGCCACCCAGAAGCCCCAAGAAACCTACTTTAAATATAAAGACATATGTACCTTTATGTAACTCTGCTCTGCCATCCTGCTCCTATGCCCCATTAACATTCAGAAATTGCCAGATCTGTTGTGCTCATTGGTTCAAGGTCTCCAGCCAAAAGCATTAGAGTTTACTCTTTGAGTCCTCTTGCCTACCAGTATTCTGGTTCAGTTCTCCCAAGAAAGGCACTACCAGTATTCTGGTTCAGTTCTCCCAAGAAAGGCACTCTTCTCTTCTCCTAAACATCCATGTGTTTAAATTATAGTCTCCCAGGAGCATTTCCCCCTCTGCTTACTCTTGGAATCTTAATTGCTCCCCATATGTCCCTTAGCACTACTTTTCTTGTACAGTCACCACCAGCTCTTTGAGCTGCTAGGAACCGTGTTATATTTTGTAGGTGTGTACAGTGCTCGGTGGTATTCCTTGTTTTAGTTACTGGGTCCATCATCTACCTGGTCATACAGGCTACAATCCAACACTGCTGCTTTCACCATCTGTGACTTAGCATCCAAGAACTTCAGAGGAAAAACATGTTCCAGGACCATAGACTGTGACTACTTATAGCCCAACTTCATGGAATGACCTCATTAATTAGAGGTGATGGTTCTGCAATGATTCTGCTGGCAGGCTACACCCAAATGATGCTAACTAATTGTTGGATGTGTGCATCTCTTTTAACCTGATTCTTTAGAGGCCTCAATTCCCCCTCTTAAAGCCTCTCTCTCCTTCACACTCAGTTCATTAGCAAGTCTTGCTGATGCTACTTCTGAAATATCTCATACATATGTCACACATATGTCCCTGCCACTACCTTAGGGGAGCTCTTAACTCCTTGTAGTCTCCTGACTGGTTCTTTTTGCCTCCATGCTCTTCCTTTTCTTGGCTGACCTCCTTTTTGGGGGGCACAAATTTTCTTTTTACAAACAAACCTTGTTACTCTGATTATAAAATTTGATGGACTATTTACAGGAAAGCCTAAATTTCTTGATATGCACAATCATTCAGGGCCTACTGCGTCAGCCTCAGCATCCATCACTCTCTTGTGTACCCTCCAGCCTGAGTGTACCCTTTCCCAGGACGCCTCTCTCATACTGTTGATGCTTTGTCAAAATACTCTTTTCTTCCTTTTCTACCCAATTATTCATAGTTTCAAAGCCCATCAAGAAGTTTGCTGCTCTGACTTGTCTAGGAAATCTAATTCAGGAGTTTCTCAGGGACCAGTCCTAGGCCTTGCTCTTCTCCATATCCTCTTTGCCTTGGTAATGTCATACATAACATGGCTTCAATTATTGACATGTATACAATTCACACATTTATATCTCCCACACAGACGTTTCCTCTGAGTTCCAGACTCATATATATAATCACCGACTTGACATTGCCTTTTAAAAAAATATTCAAGAGGGCAGCCCCGGTGGTGTAGCGGTTTAGCGCCGCCTGCAGCCCAGGGTGTGATCCTGGAGACCGGGAATCGAGTCCTGCATCCGGCTCCTTGCATGGAGCCTGCTTCTCCCTCTGCCTGTGTCTCTGCCTCTCTCTCTCTCTCTGTGTCTCTCACAAATAAATAAATAAAGTCTTTAAAAAATATTCAAGAGCCTTGTTAATCTTCATAAAATTATGATATAAGCACTACTGTTGTTCTAATTTTGAAAATTAGAAAACTGAGGCTCAAAAAAGTGAAGTGCATTGTGTAAGTTTGCACAACTAATAATGTTTGATGGAATTTGAACTGAGGACTCTGCACCCTTCAACTTTGCGCTTTTATCCAATGTATCATTACTGCTTCTTGAGTATTTACATCAGGGAAACTGATATAGCTTGTTTGAAATAATAATAATAATATAATTATAATAAATGTATTATTGTTAAGAAAGAAATGGAACCAATTTATTTGACTAGAAATAAATCTACATTCTAGAAAATTCAAAAACTTATACAACATAATAGAATCTTAGGATTAAATGAGGTTTTGAGATCAGTCAGCCCATCCACCTTTCTTTCCTACTTGATTCTAGGACATGTTTGAGTTCATAGTTGTTTTTTTTTCTTTTAAAAAGTATTTTTACTTTTCGTTTGAATGGACTAATATTGCTTTTCTGAGCAATGAGGAGAGAAAATGGTCCACATTAATATTATTTCAGCTCTTGATTCCAGCTGTGTCTGATGACCTATCTCCATGATCTTTTGCACATCACTAACCACCCCATCATCTTTAAAAAAAAAAAAAAAAAACAATTCTAATTTGAGTTGGAGGTCTTTCTCTTACCTGACATTGCCTTTTAGATGTCTCAAGTCATTTCAAATTCAACAGGTTGAATACTAAAACTCATGATCTTCTCTGCCAAACTGGCTCTTTCCTAGTGTTCCCTATCTTACTGATTGGTACCACCATTCAACTGGTACAGTTGTGCCAGTCAGAAACCTAGGTGTCATCCTAGATCCACATCTCTCTCACCTCCCACATCTTCTGTCATCATAGCCTGTTCTGAATACCTTCTAAAGAGTCCTTGACTGTCCTCCTCTCTCCACTTCCACTGCCACCAGTTGCATCCACCTCTGGCCTGGATTATCTAAGTAGCCAAGTAATTCATCTCTCTGCTTTCATTTCTTATTTTTTCCAGTTTGTTCCCCAGAGTACAAAGTAATCTTTTTGACACACAAATTCAAGATTCACTTCTAGCTTAACATCCCACAGTGGCTTCCGATTGCTCCTGGAAAATTTGAAGTCCTCTAATGTAGCCCTTGTGATGCTGTATGGTCCATCCTACTTTCCGGGCCTGATGTGCATCAAGCTTTCTCCTACCATGAGGTCTCAGAACATGCAGTTTCCTCTACCTGCAATACTCTTTTCTCCCCTTTTCACCCACTTGACTAAGACTGAGGCTCCTACTACAAAACTCAAAGGGGAAGAAGGTCATTTCTCTCCCTGCAACCAGGAAGGCATATGATCTTAGCCTGGACAAGAAAGAAATCTTGAGGAAATACTGCAAAAACACAGAGGGCTAATGGATTATTATTCTTGGCTGGGCAGAATCAGCTGGGCAGTGTCATGGTGGCAAGTAACCAGGGGTGGCGGTCATGAGTCAGGTATTAGCTCCTTTAGAAAGGAGTCTTGACTATGTTTGGCCTCCCTTGGTTCCTAACTTAGTCTAACTCTCTAATGTTTCTATCAATTCTATGAGCTATCTGATACTCTTGAAGATTATTTTTCTGCTTAACTTGACCAGAGTCAGTTTCATTTGTATAACCAACAATCCTGATGAATAGTACAGTGTGATCATTTATTAATGGCTATTTCATCTCTAGGAGAGGAAGTTCTATGGCTATCTAGCTTATCATTGTATTTGAAGATGCTCTTCAGGTGCCTGGAATATAAGTAGTACTTAATAAATAATTTTTAGATGAGTAGATAGATTCCTCTTGACATTTCAATAGCACTTTGCACTGATTTTTGTATTGTAATCTTGGTTTTGCCTTTAAGAGCATATACCTTGCCTTAGTCATCTTTGGCTTTTGCCTAGTGACTGACACTCTGGCTGACTCATAGTAGGTGGTCCAGGTCCTTATGCAGATTTAGCCACACATTAATTTGCTTTGTAAAGCTGGCTGCAGGTGCTTATCTTAGCATCATGTACCAGATTGACATCTCCCCGACACACCTCCACCCCAAGCTTCTGAGGCTGGTCACATGTCAGAGTACCTCCATTATTCAGTCCTTTCTACACTATACCTGACAACAGCATAGCTACTTATGCCTGTGAGATTAAAGTTTCCAATTACCTAGGGGATTTAGCAATGAAATTCTAGAGAATATATGTATAATTTGTCATCATCCTTATGTAGTGGGCCTTGCAGATTTTTGACCTTTCTATGTATTAAAAACCAGAAACAAACCAACCAACAAATCCTCACTTTATTGAGGTATGACTTATACAGGATAAAAGCCAGCAATTTAAAGTGTACAATTTATTGAGTACTAAGAAATACACACAGTCACGTAATTACTACCACAACCGTGGCACAGAATATTTTAGCACTCCATATACTTCCCCGTGTCTCCATGCAAACATTCCTTATCTTCTTCCTCTAACCCCTGGCTATGGATGATTTGCTTTCTATCCCTATGGTTTTGCTTTTTATGGAGTTTTGTAGAAATGGAGTTATATAGTATGTAATCTATGTCGGGCTTATTTCAGTCCCAGCATAATACTGCTGAGATTCCTCCATGATGCTGCTTGTATATCAGTAGGTTTTCCTTCATTGCCGAGCAGCACACCATTACTTCGACATAGCACCCTTTGTTTATCCATTTACCAGCTGGTTCATAAGGGTTGTTTCCAGCATTTGACTGTTATGAATAAAGCTGCTATAAATATTGAGTACAAGTTTTTATGCAGACACATGTTTTAATTTCTTTTGGGCGAATCTAGGAGTGGGATTACTATGGTAAATGTATGTTTAACTTTTTTTATTTTCAACTTAAAAAATAAAGAAGTTATTTATTTGAGAGAGAGGGAAGGAGCAGGAGCAGGGAAAAGGGCAGAGGGAGAGGGAGAAGCAGGCTCCCCACTGAGCAGGGAGCCCGAAGCAGGGCTTGATCCCAAGACCCCAGGATCTCGACCTGAGCCAAAGACTTAACTGACTGAGCCACCCAGGTGCTCCTATGTTTAACTTTTTAAGAAACTGCCAAGTTGTTTTTGAAAGTGGCCACACCATTCTGCACTCTCACCAGCAGTGTATGATTGATGTGATTACTTTAACACTTGGCATTATTGTTCTTTTAAAAATTGCATTATGGTTTTTTGCATTTCCCTAATGCCTAATTATGTTGCACATTTGTAGTGCTTCTTTGATGGAGTGTCTATTCAAAACTTTTACCCATTTTTTAAATCAAAATTTTTGTGTTACTATTGAGTTGCAGAAGTTGACATGTCTATTAAAAAAACCTGCTGGCATTTTGGCTGGGATTGTGTTGACTCTATAAATCAATTTGCAGAGAATTGCCACTTATAATGGCAAATATTTAGTTTTGTGTTCTATAAACATGCTATATCTTTACATTTATATAGGTCCTTAATTTTTCTCAGCCAAGTCTTGTGGTTTCTCAGTGTATAGCTGAGATTTAATATTTTCAATATTATTGGAAAGCATGCTTTTTATTTCAATATCTCATTGTTCATTCCAATATATAGAAAAACAAGTGATTTTAATTTTTTAAAATTTATTTTTATTTTTTAAAGATTTTATTTACTCATGAGAGACACAGAGAGAGAGACAGAGACATTGGCAGAGAGAGAGGCAGTCTCCCTGCCAGGAGCCCCATGTAAGATCATGCCCTGAGAGGAAGGCAGATGCTCAACCACCAAGCCACCCAAGGGTCCCGCAATTTTTATATATGGACCTTATTTCCTGGTAATCTTGCTAAATTGACTTATTACTTCTAGTAACTTTTATTGGTCTGCAAATATGGACAGTTTTAGTTCTTCCTTTCAGATGTGTATACCTTTTATTTCTTTTTTTAGCCTTATGGGATTGGCTACGGCTTTCAGTACAATACTGAATAGAAGTGTTGTGAGCAGTCATCTTTGCTATGTTCCCAATCTTAAGGGGAAGCATTAAGTCTTTCTCCATTAAGTATGACATTGTTGTAGGTTTCCATTTTTTATCAAGTTTAGAAAGTTCTCTTCTGAGTTTGCTGGAGTTCTTTGTTTTGTTTTGTTTTTAAATTATGAATGAGTGTTAAATCTTATTGAATACTACTTCTCCATCTGGTAAAGTGATCATATGGGTTTTGTCCTTTAGTCTGTTAATATGGTGAATTCCATTGATCAATTTTTGAGGAATAAACCAAAATTGAATTTTAGGATAAATCTTATGTAGTCATGATGTTTTTTATCATTTATATAACACATATTGTGATTTGCTAAATATTTTTTTCAGAATTTTTCTAATATAAGGGACAGTGGTGGTCTGTAATTGTGTTATGTCTAATGTCTTTGGTTTTGGTATCAGGGTAATCCTTCCCTCATAGAATGATTTAGGAAGTATTCATTTATTATTTTTTTCTTTACAAAAGACCAATTGTTAATTTCATTGATTTCTTTTTCTGTATTATCTTTGTTTTCTCTTTCATTGATTTCTGCTTTTTATTCTTTTTTCCTTTAGTTTTCATTAGCTTTTTCTTTTTCTAGTTTCTTAAAGTAGAAGCTTCGATCATTGATTTAAGGCCTTCCTTCTTTTTAAATATTATGATTTAACACTATAACTTTCCTTTTGAGCACTCCTTTAACTGAATATCACAAATTTTATGTTTTGTTTTCTACTTTCAGTTGAAAATATTTTCTAACTTTCTTGTGATTTCTTTTTTGACCCATGAGATATTAATATTCAACTTAATATCCAACTTGAGTATTTTCCAGTATTTTTTCTATTATTGATATCAGTTTAACTATCATGCTTAGATAATATATTTTGTATGATTTTAGTTCTATTAAAGTTGAGACTTATGGTCTATTTTAGTGAATGTCCCACATGCAGTTGGAAAGAATGTGTCTTTTGCTGTCCTTGTGTGACATGTTCTATAAATATCAATTAGATCAAGTTGATTGACAGTGTTACTTGATCTCCTTTGTATTACTGATTTCCTTGCTGCTTGTTTCTATCAACTGTTGACGAAGGAGTGCTGAAGTCCCTGGCCATAATTATATATATATCTATTTTTCCTTTCATTTCTATGAATTTTTCTTCGAGGATTTGAAGCTCTATTAGGTACACACACATTTATCATTATCAAAAGTCTCTCTTTGTCCCAGGTAATACCCCTGTTCTGAAATTTACTTTGTCTGAAAATATTTTTTCCCTTGTATACCTTGCACTTTGGGTAATTTTTAAAATAATTTAATTCTGGACATTGTGTTATTAACTTTTTTTAGATGGTGCATTTGTTGTATACCTTACATAGTGTTGGACTTTTATTCTGATGTGTAGCTAAGTTATTTTGAATTAGTTGTGTTATTTCAAGGTTTGCTTTCAAGCTTTGTTAGAATGGATCCAGAGTAGATCTACTACCAAGAGGGCAAGGGTCAGTACCTGATGTCATTTGTACTTTGAGTCCTTTTCTCTCTGGCCAGTAGGAAAATGAATTCTTTCCAGCCTTGCAAAAGCTGCAGGCACTATTTGGTGTACAGCTTTCCTGGGCTTTTTTCTGTGGCCTCAAGTAGTTTTCCTTCACACAGGCACAGATCATTAGCCAGGTGAAAATTTCAGAACTCTATTAGCTCTTTCCTTTCAGAAGGAAAGTCTAGTTCTCTTGGCCTCTTCAAACTTCAGTCTCTATCATTGAGACTGCTATGCTCTGTTTGGGTTATCACTTCCTGTACTAGGAATTTCTTGCAGGCAGAAAACCGGAGCAATTATAGGGCCCACCTCATGTATTTCCCTTCTCTCAGGGATCACGGTCCTATGTTAGCTGTTATCCAATGTCTGAAAACCATTACTTCATATATTTTTTTTCTGATTTTCTTTTTTTTTTTTTAAGATTTTATTTATTTATTCATAAGAGACACACACACACAGACAGAGGCAGAGAGATAGGCAGAGGGAGAAGCAGACTCCCTACAGGAAGCCTGACATGGGACTCAGTCCCAGGACTCAGGGATCACGCCCTGAGCCAAAGGCAGACACTCAACCGCTGAGCCACCCAGGCATCCCTTTTTTCAGATTTTCTAATTGTTTAAAGCAGAAAAGTAAATTCAGTCTCTGTTACTTCATCATGGTCAGAGGTGGCATAACATACACATTAGCTTAGCCATACTTAATCCCTTAACTCTCTGGACACACAAATGTGCAATTTTTGTGGTCTGGAATGTAATGGACAAGGAAATATATGACTTCCATAGTTTGGAAGAACCACGATGGCAGATGCTTTCAATTTAATATTGAAGATAACTCATATGACCACCACAGTGATGGGAAATTATTTTAGCCTGAATCTAGTACTCCGATTTCTTATCTACAATTGTGGATGTGTATTAGAATGGTTTAGTAATGTTGAGTGTAGTGTGAGGACTCTATCTCAATGTAAGGAGAATCCTGAAGGATGGTAGGAATGGAGAAAGAAGGCTCTGGTGTTGACTTCCTTTGTTTCCAGGAATGGACTAATGTTGCTACTATCAGATTTGCTTAGAAAGACGATGAGAGCAGAAGTGGTAGGATATCTCACCCTTGGTCCCCTTTCAGCAGGATTGAGGGTTGAGGAAGGGCAGCAGGGAATGAGCAACTACTCACTATCTATTTCCTTGACTTTCTTTATTTTCAATTAGATGAACTTCCTTCTTATATTAACACCTAGCACCTGATACAAAGGAAGTCAGGATTAATGGATGAATGGATAAGAAAAAGAGACATTAGTGTCTTCTTTCTCGTCAGCAATCTCCAAATGCCTCATAATGGCAACTACCAGGCTCTAGTTGCTAAATACTGGGTTTGCAGCTTTTTATTATAATCATCTAATTTTAGTTTCAGAGCATATTTTAATTGGATGGTTTTGACTTATTTGGAGTTGTCAGAATCCATATAACATAGAACAACTTCAGGGATTTTGAAATGTGTGTCTCAAAATAGAGCTGGGAAAAAAGGAGGAATAGAATCTGTGTTGGTTTTAAAATCCACTCGAAGCAAGGGAAATTTACAGCTTGTGCTGCTTTGTGGACTCTCCCGACATCACTGCTGATTCTGCACTTTGGGAGACAGGTTGTCATTTCACTACCGCCAGGTTGTTCATTTTAAATGATCTGTTCAGAACAAAATATTCTCTATTAAGAAAACTTTGGGCCAAATTATTTTACCAAAACAGTTTTCATGTCATACTAAAAGATGAAATTTGCCACATCAATAGTGTTTTAGGGAAAGCAGCTACAATTGATAATGAAGTGCCCTAAATAGGTGAAAAGTTATGAGAGTTGCAATTCATCAGAAAGCTGTTCATCTCCAGCTTTGTAATATTTTGAAATAGGGCCCTCTAGTGGAAATGTGGGCCATCCCTTAACTGAAACTATGAGTGCATCCTCTTATTTACATTCAAGTTTTAAAAATATCCATTTTAATGCTTCTATTTTTATTTTTAATTGTTTTAATTTTTATTTATTTATGATAGTCACACACAGAGAGAGAGAGAGGCGGAGACATAGGCAGAGAGAGAAGCAGGCTCCATGCACCAGGAGCCCGATATGGGATTCGATCCCGGGTCTCCAGGATCGCGCCTGGGCCAAAGGCAGGCGCTAAACCGCTGCGCCACCCAGGGATCCCAATGCTTCTATTTTTAAAAAAGATTTTATTTATTTATTCATGAGAGACACAGAGAGAGAGGCAGAGACATAGGCAGAGGGAGAACCAGGCTCCATATAAGGATCCCGATGTGGGACTCGGTCCAGGGACTCCAGGATCACACCCTGAGCCGAAGACAGATGCTCAACCACTCAGCCACCCAGGCATCCCCATTTTAATGCTTCTAAATCCAAATTACCTGTCCTTGATATAGTCTGCTCAGAAATACATTTTCCCTCAAGTTGTTGTGCTGATTAATACCATAATCTGTCAATATACATTCAGTAAGGCTTCTAAAAGTTCTAGGTTCTTTATTTTTATCCCCTTCTTATGAAAACCGGCTCTTTCTAGTCTGCTTCCTCTCACACTACTACTCCCTCCACCATGAAATCTTATTGAAGAATTAACATGTATAGGTGAGACAATCTAAGAATTATACAGGACAGTATATGACATAAGATTAAGATGTTTGTTACAAACGTTAACTGGATCCATCAAACACATTGTTGAAATTGTGTGAGACGTCAAAGTCTGTTTCTTCGGACTGGTTGGAGATAAAAGGCCTCTAAAGAAAGATACATAAAATTTCCAAATGGGATGGAGAGTTTGTTCATCAACCTCATTTTGTTTTCTTCCTGGAAGTATAACTAAATTACATCCCTCACTACATGCTCCACCTACCTGTTGGGTGGAACCCTGTGACTGAGTTATGGCAAATGGAATGTGAATGGAAAAGATATGTACCCTTTCCAGCTCTGGCTCCTAAAATGTCCTGCATCATGTTCCATGTTTCTTTTGTCTCCCCTTCTCACCCTCCATCCAGTGGATGTTATTGCCCGGGCAGACCATGGGAGCCTTTATCAGCCTGGGTCCTGTGATACCTCTGTAGGGCCTACCCCTGCTTCCTAATCCCTACAATCTGCCACAGACTGTGACGTGGACATGAAATATGTTTTCAACACTGTAAGCCATTGAGATTTGGGGATTGTTTGTTCATTACCCTAATTAGCACAGGAGAGAAGAAACAATCAGAAGAAAGGAAAGAAGATGATGTGAAAGAAAGGTAGTAAGTTCCAAATTTCCTTCAGAAACATTTGTGAGCATTCTTCTCAAGTTTCAGAGTAAGCACATGGTTGATAAATTCTGAAAAGCATCTAGCAGAACAGTGGAAAGTAGAACCATAGAATGCTTCCTGACAGGATTTGAGCTTATGGGGTCAGGAATGTGTCTGTGGATGAAGTTGATGAAGTTTGGATGGAGATGCTTCCCACTGCTTGAGACATGGTGAACTTGGAAAGAAGTGATTATAGTATGGGAAATATGGAAACTGGGCTTATCTGCTTTAGCCAGCAGACATTTACCAATGTTATATACATCATTTTATGCTTATTAAACTTTTCACAATTCTATTCCAAGATGTCCTATGAGATATAATATGTGCCATTTTTTAATAATAGGTATTTGAGGTATACTCAGGCTAGCAGGGGTGGGATTTTAGCAAAATTGTTCATCTAGGCCATTTGTGGAAGCAATACATAACACAGATTTAACACAGGAGTCCTTTAAGTGGACAAAAGAAATAGAAATCAGTGGGTCAGGTCACAGTTTTGCAGCGGATGTAGGATTTGAGCTAAATTGTTGACTGGCAGAGAGGAAAGAGGCTTTTGTGACTCATTGCAGAAGGTGAAGAGAGACTAGTGAATAAGGAGATATTGTTAGGGGGTAGAAAGGTGATTGGTCCTATAATGTAGGACTGAGGTAGAGGAAGAAGATGAAATCAGCATAGACAAGGTGTTGGCAAGTTACTAGAGCCTTGAAAACCATCACAGGCAATTGAAATTGAAGCTATAGTCCAGCGCTTCCAGGCCAATCAAATATGATTAATTAGATAAGCTAGACTTACCCTAACATTCACTTTGGTACCTGTCATCACTCACCTTCCCCCATGGCACATTCACAGGCATTTCAGGCCAAGAGAGGATCTGACTGAACAAACAGCTCCTAAATCTAAACATTCAGAGATAATGAAAAGTATTAGTCTATCTTCTTCCTTGAGTACCCCCTCTCCTTGTCACCTGATGACACTGCCCCATCGCTCTGATCCAGTTCTATGGAATTCTGTACTTTGAAGCCTCCCCTGAAGCCTCACACAGATTGCTAACCACTCCTTCCTTTGTGCAGCCATGGTACCAGACATATGCCTCTACTACCTCCTGCTTATTCTAAGTATTGATTACTTACCTGGCTCCCGGGCTAAACTGTGGATTCCTTGAAGACAGGGGCTGTATCTCACTGAACTCTGTATCCCTGGCACTGAGGACAAGGCCTACCATCTCAAGATTAACATGTAATAAATGCACAGATGAATGAATGAAAAGTAGATAGATTTATTTTCCCAAGGCCGGAGACTTCATTCACACATTTGCCATAGCCATTATGTACACTTATTTGTCTACATATCTGTCTGCTTTTATCAGATTGTAAGTCTCCTTGAATCTTGCTCATGAATTTATTCTCAGCACAGTTTAGTGTTTGGCATATATATAAAACGCTAAGCAAAATGTCTACTGAAAGAATGATGCATGGATGATTCCTGCTGTAAACAGTTGCAAATTACCAAGATTTGGTGGTATGATATTTTGGGAGGAATTCAATACATGAAAAAAAATACATTATTATAGATAGTTGCTAGAAGAGTGCTTACATATTCACACGTGGTGAAACACAATCTTGAAGAAGTAAGACACAATTTTGAAAGTGGAGCATTTTTAGAATATTATTATGACATATTACTTGAAGTAACCAAATTACAGAAAACTGCACCGGCCACATGAATATTTTGGGTTTTGATATTGAAGCCTTTTCTCCCTGCATAAGATAAATCAAGTTGGTCCCATTGTAATTAGTCTCTTGCTTCTCTGAGTAGTTCTTGTGAATAAATAGGCCAATAAAAGTAAGCCATTGTTTCTGATGTAGTAGGTTTTAGGGATATGGGCCAGTGAGGAACTGACTTCCACCTGATAGGTGTGCTGACCCCAGCCATGCCAGGGACTATTGAAGGAAGGTACATCCCATTAATTCAGATGATATATAATAACAATACCCTTCTAAATTATGACCACTACATCATCAAGCTAATGAAATGCATAAGTGCAGAAAAGAGAACAAGAGCCATTCAAATGTTCCCATCACTCATGTCATTACAGATACACATGAATACACCAAAGCAGGTGTGTGGAGATCAAAGATAATTTATGAACAGCAAAAAAAAAAAAAAAAAAAAAAAAAACACGAAAATATTATTTCAAAAATACAAACAGGGCATCCTGGGTGGCTCAGTTGGTTAAGTGTCCAACTCTTGGTTTCGGCTCAGGTCATGATCTCAGGGTCACGAGATCAAGCCTGATTCTGGGCTCCATGGTGGGTGTAGAGTCTGCTTAAGACTCTCTCTCCTTGGGCAGCCCAGGTGGCTCAGAGGTTTAGTGCCGCCTTCAGCCCAGGGCGTGATTCTGGAGCCCCGGGATCAAGTCCCACCTCGGGCTCCCTGCATGGAGCCTGCTTCTCCCTCTGCCTGTGTCTCTGCCTCTCTTTCTCTCTCTGTGTCTCTCATGAATAAATAAATAAAATCTTAAAAAAAAAAAGATTATCTCTGCTCCCCTCTTGCCTATGTGCTCTCTCTCTCTAAACAAAGAAACAAACATAAGACAGCTGCATTTTCATAATAATAAAGGGTGTTTTAAAGTTAATTCAATTTTTTAAAAATAATACTTTTTCCTTTCACTAAGGCTTTAAGACTATCATGTCAAAAAAAAAAAAAGACTATCATGTCAGATCTATTAAGTGAAAACTAAAGGTAAAGTTTATCAATTACATAAATTTGCATTATAATCAGCTGAGATGATTCAGATTCCACCTCTCTCTCTCCAAAAGCCATGTCTTTTATCCAAGAATACCTACTAAAAAGTAGTTGAGGTAAAAAAGACAAAATCAGTTGCTTCTTGGGGGATAAAGGAAAAGAAAACAAATGGAAGGAAAGAAAAATTGTCTTTCTGGGGAGACTTCAGAAAACTTTAGGCTTTAATTTAACACTTTGACCCAATGTTTTGTGAGATGTATAATTTATGAAATATAATTTACTAGGCTGAAATTATGGAATGAACTCTTACATTTAGGAATATTAGAATTTATATAAAGGTAATTGTCAATCTAGTCCCCAAAAGGCAAAAGCAGATGAAGACATGCTCACTGTTCTCTTTAGCATATCCCCCTGTTGGTCATTAATAACTTTATAAAAAAGAAATAAACTTGTATCCTCTGTACAAATGTAAGTAATGTAATTATCCCTTATAAAGGAGGGGAAACAAATTCTTGCATATTCCTAGAATAAAGTAATTCTCATTATAATTATTTAAATATTTACAAACACAAATTACATATATAAATTAATTGTCTATATTCTGTTTCATCTATAGAACTGAACTTAATTTACAAATTATGTGCAAACAAAATATAACAATACAAATTCAAATAATGGATATGTTTTAACAAAACAAAGACAATGATGTGATAAACAGTGGAAAGATGCATTTTGGGGCTTTCTGCTTCATTGTGTATTGCCTTGATTTTGAACATGCTAGAACGTCGACTCATTGAACATTGTTTTTATCTTTCCTTTAAATAATGACGTTAATTTCAACCCAATTAATTGTGTTATTGGGATGATCTTTTAATTGCAGCCTACAAAATGCAATAGAAACAAAATATTTGGGGTATTTGTGTGGCTAATCAGTTAAGTATCTGCTTTTGGCTCAGATCATGATCTCAGGGTCCTGGGATCAAGCCCCATGTTGAGCTGTCTGCTCAGCAAGGAGTGTGCTTCTCCCTCTCTCTCTCTGTGTGCTCACTGGCACTCTCTCTCTCTCTCTCAAACAACTTATTCTGCTCTAGTAATTGTAAGATATTAAGACAGTTGTAGTCATGCCAACTGTGCCCCATAGATGAAAACTATAATGTTCAAAGCTCCATGTCTGGCACAGAGTGTGTGACCTTCTGCTTCTGTAAGTAATGAACTTTGCCATGAAGTTGCTGATTATATTAGCTTCTGTGTACCTCTAAAGCATTAATTTTTTAAAAAAATTATTTAAATTCATTTGCCAACATATAGTATAACAGTGCTCATCTCATCATGTGCCCTCCTTAGTGCCTGTCATCCAGGCACCCTACCCCTCCTGCCCCACAACAAAACCCTTTGCTTGTTTCCCAGAGTTAGGAGTATTTCATGGTTTGTCTGCCCCTCTAATTTTTCACCACTCAGTTTCCTCTCTTCCCCTATGGTAACTTTCACTATTTCTTATATTCCACATATGATTGAAACCATACAATAATTGTCTTTCCCCAACCAACTTATTTCACTCAGTATAATACCCTCCAGTTCCATCCACATCAAAGCAAATGGTGGGTATTCATCCTTTCTGATGACTGAGTAATATTTCATCTCTCTCTCTCTCTCTATATATATATATATGTGTGTGTGTGTGTGTGTGTATACATATATATATTCATCCTTTCTGATGACTAATTTCTATATATATGTATATGTGTATATATATTCTATATCTATCTATCTATCTATCTATCTATCTATCTATCTATCTATCTATCTAAAGACATGCTCACTGTTCTCTTTAGCATATCCCCCTGTTGGTATGTGTGTATATACCAACATGCAATCCCTATCAAAATACTATGGACTTTCTTCACAGATTTGGAGCAAACAACACACATATATATATACATACCACATCGTCTTTATCCATTCATCTATCAAAGGATATCATGGCTCCTTCACAGCTTGGCTATTGGCATTGCTACTATGAACACTAGGGTGCAGATGTCCTATTGTTTCACTACATCTGTATCTTTGGGGTAAATATCCAGTAGTGCAACTGGTAAGAGATGTAAAATATCTCTATTTTTAACTTCTTGAGGAACCTCCACACTGTTTTCCAGAGTGGCTGCACTAGCTTGCATTCCCACTAACAGTGCAACGGAGTTCCCCTTTCTCCACATCCTCGCCAATATTTGTTTTGTCCTGTCTTGTTAATTTTAGCCATTCTCACCAGTGTAAAGTGGTATCTCATTGTGGTTTTGATTTATATTTCCCTGATAGGAAGTGATGTGGAGCATTTTTTCATATGCTTGTTGAACATTTTTTCATATGCTTGTTGGCCACATGTAGGTCTTTGAAGAAATGTCTGTTCATGTCTTTTGCCCATTTCTTGACTGGATTGTTTGTTTCCTGGGTGTTGAGTTTGATAAGTTCTTTAAAGACATTAGATACTAGCTCTTTATCTGATATGTCATTTGCACACATCTTTTAGTTTTGTTGACTGTTTCTTTTGCTGTGCAGAAGCTTTTTATCTTGATGAAGCCCCAATTGTTTATTATTGCTTTTGTCTCCCTTGCTTTTACAGATGTGTCTTGCAAGAAGTTGGTGTGGCCAAGTTCAAAAAGGTTGTTGCCTGTATTCTTCTTTAGTATTTGATGGATTCTTGTCTCACATTTAGCTCTTTCAACCATTTTGAGTTTATCCTTGTGTATGGTGTAAGAGAATGGTCAAGTTTCATTCTTCTGCATGTCCAATTTTCCCAACACTATTTATCATTTTTCCATTGGATATTCTTTCCTGCTTTGTCGAAGATGAGTTGACCATAGAGTTGAGGGTCCATTTCTGGATTCTCTATTCTGTTCCATTGATCTATGTGTCTGTTTTTGTGCCAGTGCCACATTATCTTGATGATCACAGCTTTGTAATACAGCTTGAAGTCAGGCATTGTGATGTCCCCAGCTTTGGTTTTCTTTTTCAATATTTCTCCGCCTATTTGGGGTCTTCTCTGGTTCCACACAAATCTTGGGATTGGGGAACCCTGGGTGGCACAGCAGTTTAGCGCCTGCCTTTGGCCCAGGGCGCGATTCTGGAGACCCGGAACCAAATCCCACATCGGGCTCCCGGTGCATGGAGCCTGCTTCTCCCTCTGCCTATGTCTCTGCCTCTCTCTCTCTCTGTGTGTGTGACTATCATAAATAAATAAAAATTAAAAAAAAATCTTGGGATTGTTTGCTCCAACTCTGTGAAGAAAGTCCATAGTATTTTGATAGGGATTGCACTGAATGTGAAAATTGCTCTGGGTAGCATAGACATTTTCACAATATATATTCTTCCAATCCACGAGCATAGAATGTTTTCCCATCTCTTTGTAAGACATTGATTTTTAAAAAATTTCAAAGTATATTTGTAGAATGCTCTGTCTTATGGATCTTCTAGTCAACATAAGCAAGTATCCTTTTCCCCTCACCCCCTTGGAAATAATGATGCCTTTTATGGTAAGGTGATATAATTTTTTTAAAGCAAAAGAATAAGATGAAAAAAACTTACTAAAAGATAAAGGAATTTATAAAGAAATTAAATATGCTTGAATAAGTGCTTAAAATGAAGACAGCACAAAGGCTTTTCAATTTCTGAGTGGAAGTTTGAAAGGGAATTTGAAGGAAACTGCATATCAATTCCTGGTTGCAGATTCAGTCTGGTGATGGGGCCCTGCACTCAGTTCAGCTATCTGTCCCTCATCACCTGAAATTCATGGTCTTAATTTCATGTCTGCCCCAAATGGTATACTCTATCAGGAGTCACACCAAGCTGGCTTTTAAAAACATACCTGGAAGTGTTAGACTCTACTAGATCCTAAGTTGAAGAAGAGAGATTATTGACAGAAGACAACCTGTCACCTTATCTCCCAGCTCCTTTTCCTTGCCCACTGTGCTGTGGCTCCTTCCCAGTTTTGTGGACTGGTTAACGAGATCTTATAAAAAGCTCAACTTAATTGTACAGTATTTATCATTTTCCCACAAGCTAGAGTGCCCTCTTGTGGGGATATCCAGTAGTTATCCAGGTATTACTGACCTTTTGATATTACATACATTTTCCAGGTATGGTAAGTGAGCATGCTCCCTCACTGTATTTTGTTTTTATTCAACTCATCTTCTTCATGAGTTTCATAGCCATAGGTAAATGGGAAGTGGTAGAAATATGGGAGGCAGTAGCCAGTGGTATAAGAATATATTTTAGAGGGATGCCTGGGTGGCTCAGGGCTTGATCCCAGAGTTCTGAGATCCGGTCCTGCATCTGGTTCCCTACAGAGAGCCTGCTTCTCCCTCTGCCTGTTCTCTGCCTCTCTATCTGTGTCTCTCATGAATGAATGGATAAAATCTTAAAAAAAAAAAAAAAAAAGAATATAATTTCCAAAACAATATTGATTTTTTTCTTTCTTTTTCTTCTTAAAGGTAATGGTGGTAGGAGAAAAGAGTAAGTTAGAATGAAGGTCTCAAGTTCAAGAAATTAGTAGATATCTTTAACTCTACTCACTAAAGAAGCATTTATGTGGGTTACCAAATGCCTTATTGAGGATCTATATCCTTCCTGGGATGAGTGAGAACTCAGAGACTTAACTCTCACTTGACTATCAGTTTTTGTGTCTCATCAGAACAAAGTTGGGTGCTCTAGCCTAAGAAGGATGTAGAATTTTAGTCTAAAATGTAGTTCTGGGCAGCCCAGGTGGCTCAGCGGTTTAGTGCCGCCTTCAGTCCAGGACCTGATCCTGGAGACCCGGAATCAAGTCCCATGTCAGGTTCCCTGCATGGAGCCTGCTTCTCCTTCTGCCTCTCTCTCTCTCTGTGTGTGTGTCTCTCATGAATAAATGAATAAAACCCTAAAAAATTAAATAAATAATAAAATGTAGTTCTTATAAGATAGAATGAGGGTTGATAATAGCTTAACTGCATAGTGTATTTATTACTTCAAGACATACATCTTTAAAAACTTTTTATTTGGAAGAACTTCAAAAATATACAAAATAGTTTATGAAAAGAGTATAATCCTCTCCCACATTTTCCTCTTAGCATCCACAATTACCAACTTATTACTAATCTTATTTCCTTGAAACCTCTATTCTCCCTCTCCAATTATTTAGAAGTAAATTCCAGGCATAGTACCCTCTCACCCATAAGTATTTCAGAAAGTGTCTCTAAGAGATAAGAATTCCTCTTAAAGGGATCCCTGGGTGGTGCAGTGGTTTAGCACCTGCCTTTGGCCCAGGGCGCAATCCTGGAGACCCGGGATCAAATCCCACATTGGGCTCCCAGTGCATGGAGCCTGCTTCTCCCTCTGCCTGTGTCTCTGCCTCTCTCTCTCTGTGACTATCATAAATAAATTAATTGATTAAAAAATTAAAAAAAAGAATTCCTCTTAAAAATATGACAATATCATTTTAAAAATTAACAATTATTCCTTAATATCCTAATAGATCAAGGTAGTGTTCACATTTCTCTCATTGTTTCTCATTTTAAAAAGACCGGATTTAGTTTTAGGTTTATAATAGTATTGAGAAAAAAGTGCAGAGAATTTCCATATACCCCCTGCTCTCTCGCACATGCAGAGCCTCCTCCATTATCAACATCTCTCATCAGAATAGTGCTCTTTTTTAATACCAAGGATGAACCTACCTTGACACACTTTTATCACCCAAAGTCCATAGTTTACCTTAGGGTTCACTCTTGGTGGCATAGATTCAATGGGTTTGAGCAAATGTATAACAACATATATCCATTATTACAATATCACACAGAATATTTTCACTGCCCTAAAAACCCTATGTTCTTCCTATTCATACACCAACCCCTGCCTCCTGGCCTGGCAACCACTGATCGTTTTACTGCCTCCATAGTTTTGCTTTTCCAGAATGTCATACAGTGGGAGTCAGATAGTGTGCAGCCCTCTTATATCGGCTTCTTTCTTAGTAATATGCATGTAAGGTTCTTTCATGTCTTTTTATCAGTTGGTAGCTCATTTCTTTTTGTGCTGAATAATATTCTATTGTCTGGATGTACCACAGTTTATCCATTTACCTACAGAAGGACATCTTGGTTGCTTCCAAATTTTGGCAGTTATGAATAAAGCTGCTATAAACATCCATATGCGGGTTTTGTGTGGACGTTAAGTTTTCAATTCCTTTCCTTAAATACAAAGGAGTGTGATTGCTGGATCATATAGTAAGAGTATATTTAATTTTGTAAGAAACTGCCAAATGGTCTTCCAAAGTGACTGTAATATTTTGCATTCCCACCAATAACTTATGAGAGTTTCTATTTCTTCTCATTCTCACCAGCATTTGGTGTTGTCAGGGTCCCAGATTTTGGCCCTTCTAATAGCTGTATAATCATATCTCACTGTTCTAATTTGCATTTCCCTGATGACATATGATGTGGAACATGTTTTCATGTGCTTTCTTGCCATCTGTATATCTTCTTTAGTGAGGTATCTATTGTGGTCTTTGGCCCATTATTACACTGCTTGTTTATTTTCTTATTTGTGAGTTATTATCTCTTTTAATCTGTGGCTTCCTTTTTCTTCCCCTCTCTCATTTTATCTTTCCCTTCAATATATTTTTGTTCAAGAAATGGAGTCTATTGTCTACAGTTTTGACTATACGGAATTTTTGAATGTACTATTTTGGTGCTGTTTAGGAGTTAGAGGAGTCTGTCCCTGTATTTCCTTTAAAGGAGTAGTTAGATGAGAAACATCAGATTGAAGTTCAGCTTTTTGTCTGGCAAGACTAACTTCACAGGCAGTGAAGCAGTTTTCCACCAGGAGGCGCAGGTGCTCTCTTTTTGGGATGTCAGCAGCTTTCTTATTTTTATTTTTTTAAGTAGCTGCCATACCCAATGTGGAACTTGAACTCATGATCCTGAGATTGAGAGTCACATGCTCTACCCACTGAAATGTCAGCAGCTTTACATCATCCCTTCTTTTAAGACTTTTTTTTTAATTTATTTTTTAAAAATATTTTATTTATTTATTCATCAGAGACACAGAGAGAGAGAGGGGGGCAGAGACACAGGCAGAGGGAGAGGCAGGCTCCATGTAGGGAGCTTGGTGTGGGACTCCATCCCAGGACTCCAGGACCACGCCCTGGGCCAAAGGCAGGTGCTAAACCGCTGAGCCACACAGGGATCCTCCCCCTTCTTCTTTTATTAGGTTTTTATGCTTCTTTAATTAAATTTTCCTTCGTCAACTATTTTGTTACTCTAAGATGCAATTTATATAGAGATGCCAGAAAAGTGCTTGATTTTTCCCCTTCACTTAACAGTTTTCAAAATAATGAGTTGGTTCCCTAATACCATCCAAAAATGATCAATGGGTTGTTTTTCTTTTTTTTAACTTATTATGAACTCATGTGTGTGAACCTATTTGATATTTTCATTCCACTGAAATCATTATACTTACTGATGCTCAAATTATTTTATCTTTGACCAGAGGAAGTCTATTTAAGTTGGTTCCTGAATCCTTTTGACATGAACCTGTCTTTAAAATTTTCCCTGCTTTCTGCTAACACAAGATGTTCCTGGCTTCTTTTACATTTCTATAACTCAGACATGGAATTAGCTATTTCTCTAAAGCAGTGGTTCTCAAAGTGTGATCTGGAGACCCCTCCGAGTCCCTGTGATCCTTTCATGGGGTCTGTGAGACCAGAATTATTTTCCTACTAATACTAAGATGCTTGGCCCTTTTAAATTTTCAGTCTCTCACAAATGTATATATAGTTTCCCAAGGGCTATCTGGTGTATGATATTATGACTGAATATAGAAGTGGTTTTAAAAATTCTGCTGTCATTTATTGGCCCAGACAAAAATGTAAAATGATGGCCCTCTTCTCACAAAATAATTTTTGTTAATGGATATTTTGTTATTTTAAAATCTGTTTTAATTTCTAACGCAGTAAACATCAGTAGGTATAACCCATGCACACAAAAGCTCTTTGGGATCCTCGATAGTTTTTAAGAGTTTAAAGAAATTTGAGAAGCAAAATGTTTGAGAACTGCAAACATTTGCAGTTCTCAGGAGTCCTGGCTCCTTCTAATGGGAAATGGTATTTAGAAATCACAATCTAGGAGCTAGATATGTTCATCGTTACTGGATTGGCCGTTGTTTTGGGGCCATTTCAATGGGCAGAGCTAGGATAAATAATAAATATGTTTAAAGATAAAATACATCATGAGTTGTTACTGAGTCTTTCGATTCAAATTCAGGACTTCAAAGTTTTTACTTAAACTCGTGCAATTTACATTTGTGTCTCGTTTCTCCTATTACAATAATTCCAGCGTAAATGTTTATTTTCAGTGTCAGATTAATAATACCACCACTACCAACAATATAATTACCTAAAACAGTTTAAGATTCTTTTTTGGCAGTTCCTTTTTCTCTGAGGTGTCTCTCTCTATACAGATGTATAGTAATTTGATGGATTAAACTAATTGAAATGGTGTGTGTTCTGGAGGTTATGCCATGTAGCAGATCAGTTAGATTCATGTATTTTTACTTTTGATTTCTAGAGGAGATTTTGTAAATTTAATTGTTTTATAATAAAATGTTTACATTGCTTTAGACTAAATCGATTACATTGTATATATTCAGAGACGCCTACCTTCTATCCCTGTCTCCTCTCTCCTATTCCCTTTCCTCCCCTACTGGTAGCATTTTAAAACAAAACAATAGTTTCCTTCCTTTTATTTTTAAAATATAAGCAAACATATATGTATATTTAGTATTACTACCACTCTTCTCTTTTGGGATAAAAGGTAGCATACTGGGATCCCTGGGTGGCGCAGCGGTTTGGCGCCTGCCTTTGGCCCGGGGCGCGATCCTGGAGACCCGGGATCGAATCCCACATCGGGCTCCCGGTGCATGGAGCCTGCTTCTCCCTCTGCCTGTGTCTCTGCCTCTCTCTCTCTGTAACTATCATGAATAAATAAATAAACAAAAAGGTAGCATACTATATACACTTCCCTCCACTTAGTTTTCTTTCACTGAATATATTCTAGAGATCATTCCACGGTTGCATATAGAGCACCTCATTCCAGTGTTGCACCATAATTCATTCAACCAGTCCACTATTGAGGAATTTGGGGATAATCTCCAGCATTTGATTGTAAATAGTGCTTCAGTGAATATGCCTGCATATTCTTTTCATATTTTTACCACCGTATCTTTGGGATAGAGTCCTCGACGCGGGATTGCTGGGTCAAAGCATGAATGTGCCAAATTCTGTTAGACATTTAGCTACTCTTTCTGCCTCCGCCGTCCAGATGAGGGAGCGGACTGAGACTGCCCAAGGTCACTTTACTAGTTACTCACACAGCTGGGGGCGTAAACTTGGAAGTACCGTCCTCCGCATTCTCCAGGTCGGGGGAAGAGGAGCACCAAGGCGGGCGAGGGGCTGAAGAATCTGCATTTGGACCTCACATTCATCGGATCACACCCTCGTCCTCCCAGGGCCGAGCACGCCACTCCGACCTGGGACCTCCCCTGCTTCCTTCTTCCGGTCACGCGGCCTCGCCTTCTCCCACAGCTAAGACGCGCCGCCACCCCGCTCGCGGGTAATCGCCGCGGAGACACTGCGCAAGCCCAGCCGCCGCGCGCAGATTGCAGCCGGGGCAGGGGCAGCGGCAGGGGCAGGAGCGTGGTGACGTCATAATGGCGCGCCGCTCCCGGCGTCCTCGCAAGGTCGCCTCGGAGCGGGGCTGGCTGCGCGCCTAAGTGACCTGACGCTGGCCGGGGACGCGCCCGGTCCTGCCTTGGTGCCGGCGGCGACATGGCGGGGTACACGCCAGACGAGAAGCTTCGTCTGCAGCAGCTCCAACAGCTGAGAAGGCGATGGCTAAAGGACCAGGAGCTGAGCCCCCGGGAGCCGGTGCTGCCCCCGCAGCGGGTGTGGCCTATGGAGAAATTTTGGAATAAGTTTTTGCGGGACCAGACCCCCTGGAAGAACGTGGTGAGTGAGGGGCCTCCCCGGCGCTGATGCTCGCGCCCTGCTGCGACCCCCAGCCTGGCTGCTGGGCGCCTCCTGCCCGTTGTGGCCACACCAGGGACTGACATCACTCTGGGCCGGCAAGGCCAGGCGGTTCCTTGGAGGAGAACCAGGTTCAACCGGGACTTAGGCTTAGCAGGTTCGCTAACTTGTCCCGAGAGTCCTGGGCTGGAAGCTCTGGAGTTCAGGAGCACTTGGAGCTTTGGCAGAGCCCTGCCCTGTCGCTGTCAAGTGTGACGAGAAGGAGGCGACTCTTTTTTTTTTTTTCCCCATTTGTTTTTATGGAAGTTCAATTTGCCAACAGAGTATAACACCCAGTGCTCATCCCATCAAGTGCCCCCCTCAGTGCCGTCACCCAGCCACCCCCGCCCCCCGCCCACCTCACGCACCCTAGGTTCGTTTCCCAGAGTTAGGAGTCTCTCATGGTTTGTCTCTAATTTTTCCCACACAGTTCCCCTCCTTTCCCTTATAATCCCTTTCGCTATTTCTCATATTCCCCATATGAGTGACACCATATAATGTTTGTCCTTCTCCGATTGGCCTACTTCACTCAGCATAACACCCTCCACTTCCATCCACATTGAAGCAAATGGTGGGTTTTCGTTGTTTCTAATGGCTGAGGAATATTCCATTGTATACATAGACCACAGCTCTTTATCCATTCATCTTTCGATGGACACCAAGGCTCCTTCCACAGTTTGGCTATTGTGGAAATTGCTGCTATAAACATCGGGGTTCAGGTGTCCCGTGTTTCATTGCGTCTGCATCTTTGGGGTAAATCCCCAGCAGTGCAATTGCTGGGTCGTAGGGCAGGTCTATTTTTAACTCTTTGAGGAACCTCCACACAGTTTTCCAGAGTGGCTGCACCAGTTCACATTCCCACCAACAGTGCAGGAGGGTTCCCTTTTCTCCACATCCTCTCCAACGTTTGTTGTTTCCTGTCTTGTTAATTTTCCCCATTCTCACTGGTGTGAGGTGGTATCTCATTGTGGTTTTGATTTGTGTTTCCCTGATGGCAAGTGATGCAGAGCATTTTCTCATGTGCTTCTTGGCCATGTCTATGTCTTCCTCTGTGAGATTTCTCCTCATGTCTTTTGCCCATTTCATGATTGGATTGTTTGTTTCTTTGGTGTTGAGTTTAATAAGTTCTTTATAGATTTTGGATACTAGCCCTTTATCTGATATGTCATTTGCAAATATCTTCTCCGATTCTGTAGGTTGTCTTTTAGTTTTGTTGGCTGTTTCTTTTGCTGTGCAGAAGCTTTTTATTAAGTCCCAATAATTCATTTTTGCTTTTGTTTCCCTTGCCTTCATAGGTGTATCTTGCAAGAAGTTGCTGTGGCCAGGTTCAAAAAGGGTGTTGCCTGTGTTCTTCACTAGGACTTTAATGGATTCTTGTCTCACATTTAGATCTTTCATTCATTTTGAGTTTATCTTTGTGTATGGTGTAGGAGAATGGTCTGGTTTCATTCTTCTGCACGTGGCTGTCCAATTTTCTCAGCACCATTTATTGAAGAGACTGTCCTTTTTCCAGTGGATATTCTTAAAGAGGCAAATCTTTGCTTAGGTTTTGCAGAATGATAGAAGGATTCACTTGAGTGAAAATTCTGTAACTTTAGTTATTTAAGAACACCTATCTGCTTTTTAAGGTTGAGGTTATAGAGGATAACACTACACTCAACTACTAGAAGACACAAGGAGCCTCTAACTGGTCATCTAACCCCATGTGATCACCATAAAAGATGGTGGTATGCTTAATGAGTAATATTCAAGAACCACCTTTCTGAACTACCACTATGTACTTTTAACACACTGTTTAATTTAAAAGTGACATTTCTGGGCTTTACACTACAGAAAGTCACTCATTTAAGAGCTGTCTTTATTTTCAGGGTCTCTGGACATTTTCTTAGGTCATTAAATTACATCAATTTAAGTGATGAACACTCTTATCTCAAAATTGCTTTCAACAAGCCACGACATTGACTAATATAATAATGGTAGTGACACTATTAAGTAACACTTGAGTACTTACTTTCTGCCCTGCATTTTGCTGAGGGTGTGACATGTGTTACTTTATTTAATTCTTTACTTCTGTAAGGTAGAAACTACTCCAAATCCTTAATTTAAATGTGTAGTAGAAAATGAGACCTACAAAAATTGAGTGATTTATTGGTGGTCACAGAGTTAGGAGTTGAAGGAGTTCACATTGAGATCCAAGTGTATCTACTTTCTTACTGTGCTACCAAGTCTTGTGCAAATTTTTCTGAGAAAGTGGTATTAGATACTTATTTATGGTGGTAAAATTAAACTCTAATTCAACTTTGCTGTCACCTTTTGTATCCCTGACATTATCCCTGACATTGTTGATTTTGGCAGCTACTGGTTGAAAGTGGACATCCCACCCAACAGCCAGTGGTATAAGGAAGTAAATAATTATTTTAGTCTGTTTTTCCATACTTTGAGTTAATTTTCCTTCTATAATCATATATACTATAGCACCTAGGGTCTAGTTATCCCTGGTAATATAGGTACGTTTCAGTCAAATTGGCTGCCTCATGAAGGTTCCATTTTTAGTTCTATTTTACCTTTCTTTTTAAAAATAGTGTACTTGAAAGCATCTTAAAGTGAGCTTGGAACACCTCTATCTATTCCAGTATGTAAAACGTTCTTTTTCAAGCTTTGGTGTGCTCAGGGTTGTGCCTTATACCTAGAATGGTGCAAGTGATGTTGATTGTATCTGAAATTGGTAAATTAGGGGGTTGACTTTATCTGAAAAATTCTGTAGGTTTGATTATTCTAATTAAATTGGTTAAAGTTATTTTTTCATTATTTATGCCATGTTTATCTTTAGTAAACTTATAATAAGGACATTTTAAAAAGTCTTTAAAATACATACATATATGTATATACATGTCTATGACATACATATCTATGACATACATATCTATATCTATATATATATATATCTATGAATACCTTACTGTAGCTTTGCAAAATAGTAATTGTCTTGAGCCTTGTTTGCTCTGAACTCTGTAGGTATGCCCTAGCTGGTCCTTTGTTTAATAAAAATACTTAAATGAGTGAGGTTACTTACAGACTGTAAGGAAATATATAGCAAGTAGACATTTAAAAATAATCATGAAATTATTATATCATTGATGCATTTTTTCTGCCACAAACATAAAAAAATGAGATACCTGATCATGTATGTTTCTTTTCTCCCCAGATTTACAAGGTATACCGACACAGTATCTTTGCTTTTACTCATGTACTTATACCTGCCTGGATTGTTCATTATTATATCAAATATCATGTGAATGTAAGTATGTTTTAAGTATGTATTTTTCAGAGTTATTTTTAATATTATACAAAATTATTTCCTATGTGGGCATGCCTTACCCTGCTTTACTTAGGGGAAATAATCTGCCACTTAAAACTGATTTTGAAAAATAAAAACAAACTGATTTTGAACTACTTTCAATAAAATAGTTAAGTAAAAGTTTTATTGAAACTTAAGGAAAGTGTGGTTTTTAATTTAATTTTATTTTTTTTAAGTTTTATTTA
This sequence comes from Canis lupus dingo, assembly GCF_003254725.2. NCBI lineage: Eukaryota > Metazoa > Chordata > Mammalia > Carnivora > Canidae > Canis > Canis lupus. The sequence goes on along the minus strand of NC_064253.1, from coordinate 49,249,191 downwards.
TTTATTCATGAGAGACAGAGAGAGAGAGAGAGAGAGAGAGAGAGATAGGCAGAGACAGGCAGAGGGAGAAGCAGGCTCCATGCAGGGAGCCCGATGTGGGACTCGATCCTGGGACTACAGGATCATGCCCTGGGCCAAAGGCAGGTGCTAAACTGCTGAGCCACCCAGGGATCCCTGATTTTTTTTTTAATTAATCTTTATATTAGTTTATTACAACTTGAAGTGCATTTTCTCATAAAAACAATGTTTAAATGATCAGAATGAAATCAACCTCATAATACTAGTGTAAACTTGGGGTTCTAAGTAGGAAGGGAGCAAAGAATTTCTGCTCCTTTTTTGAGCATAGATATGATACAGGATAAAGTCAAAATAGACAAAGGTTATCTTTGTTATCGTCCCATTTCCCTTCCCTTCATTCTGATTTTTCACCATTTTCGTTCTTTAGAATCCAGGATGTCCAAAAGCTTGAACTTTGTCATGGGAAGATCTTGCATGTGGTGATTAAACTGAGGCAGTTGCCATATTTTAAAGTCAAGGGATAGTCTGGTATAGGTGTTGGATCCAAGGCAGGGTGAAGAAGGAGTACATTTAAGGGGGCAGTGGTGGCTGCCCAGCATGGAGTGTTGTAATCCAAACCCATTCTTATATCCAGTGAGGTTATTAGGTCCCAGGGAGAGGTGGATGTTGGGGGTGGTGGTGGTGAGTATACCTGTTTGAAGAGCAGCAGTGGTAGTAACCTGGAGTAGGATATTGGAACCTGAGCAAGGGGAAGAGGACATCTGTAAGAAGGATGGTTTGGGGCAATGATGGAGTGGCAGTCTATAGTAAGATGTCAGGACCTGAATGAGGAAGCTTTGCATTTTTCAATAAGAGAGTGAGTTGATAAAGTGCTATATTTAGGAAAACATAAAAAACATTGATATGATGGGGGTAATTGAAGGGAGGAAAGTACTGATGTGAGGTAAATCAACTAGAGACTGTTGCAGTTTAATAGATTTTAGTTGATGAGAATCTGGTTAGGGTGAAGATAGCAGAAATGAAAAAGAAGAGTGAAGCCCGAAGACTTTTTTTTTTGTATGACAAGCATCTTATTTTTAAAATTAATTTTATTTCATTAAATTGCCAGAACACATTGTTTAAGGAAGACAACTCAAGTTAAGTTGGGAATGAAACCAAAGTTCAGAGGCAGTTAATGACTATAAAATTTTTAGTCTTGGAAGTTATATACATAGGGTTTTGGAAAGGAGTAAATTTGTATAGGAGCATGTGCTGTCAGCATCAGTATTAGGGATGTCCAAGTGGACATGGCCTGTCTTCTATGTTAGAAACATGAAATTAGTGGAGGCTGGTAGGAATTAGAGTTGGAGTTTAGTGTTTTCACTTTATAAACCAACAGAAAATCTTCCTGCAACCATTAAAGAGGGCTAACAATTTATATGTCTGAGGGTCAGAGGATAGTTTGTTTCTCTTGTTAATGGGCTTGTGCAAAATTTTATATTTATTTTCACCTGCAAGTCCACAGGCTATTTCATAATCATTATATGTCTGTTATTTTTTTACTGTCTTAACATGCAAGACTCTAGAGAAGAAAAATCTATTACTACTGTAAGTGCAGTTTTTTTTTAAGATTTTATTTATTTATTCATGAGAGACAGAGGCAGAGGGAGAAGCAGGCTCCTTGTGGGGAGCCCAATGTGGGACTCGATCCCGGGACTCTGGAATCACCCCTGAGCTGAAGGTAGACACTCATCCACTGAGTCACCCAGGCAATCCAGTACAAATTTTTATTTTTTTAAATATCCAAGAGTGGTTTTTATGTTCAGAAAGAACTGTCCACAGTTACCTGGAATATAAATTAAAATTCAGTTTCAAATTTAAAAAATCTCCTTTTTTCCTATTCTTTATATTCAGTTTAAAAATTCTGTTAAATTACTTATACATCTAGTAAAATATGAGCAGTCTCCTTTGTTTGTTCTTATTATCTTTGGAGTAATTCAAGTTGAACTCTCCTAAATTCCACTTACAAATATAATCATATTCTCTTACATGTTTTAAGCTGTGTTTAGACATTTTATATTTATATGTTGAATTTTGTTTTTAAGCATTTATAGGGCAAGTTAATGACACTAGGAAGCAAAATCTTTTTAAACTTATGGTCACAAGCCTCAATCAATTATGCAATTTAACTAGAATCCTAAAACTAATCTTTTAGAACCTCTAATTGCCAGATTGATTACCTTAAACAATACAAATGTTCTAAATAACAGAATATATGGATTGTCCTGGTATTTTAAGAATTTATTAAATTTGACATCTGTTTATTCTCTAGGTTTAATCTTTATTATATCTATATTTAACTAAATTTTTCTAGAATTGGAAAAACATCTTCTAAGAGAAGTAGATTTAATAAGGTGCTGTTACTGGTTTGACAATTAGAGACTTTAATGTAGTTGCTTATCTGAGGGAGTCATACTTCCAGGAGATTTTTCCTGAGCCACAGATGGACATAATTAGCTAAAGGTTTTAATGTCAATAGAGGTCCCAAAATTTCTCCCTTACCTTATTCCTTCTCTGGATTTGGGTAGATCTGCATCCTCATTTATGTTGTAGCCAGTTTGCTTCAGTTAACACCTTTACTGACTAATTGAATTTTACATTCTAGGGACATTTCAGTGTCTTCTTGCCTCTGGCCCCAGTACTTCAAAGACATTTTAATGTATTTACATTGTATTCTGAATTTATTTCCTGCTTGTGGCTCCAGTTTGAGTCTTAAATTATGCCAATCATCTTTTAATAAAATTTTGTTCGTGTGATATCGTATGCAGATGTGTATGCTTAATAAATACATTTATTTAACAAACATTTTTGGTATCTCTTGTGTGCAAGGCACTGTTCTAAACATGGGGATATAGCAGTGAACAAAGCAGATTGAGTCTCTGCCCTCATGAAATGTTTATTCTAGTCTTGAAGACTGGCAATAAATAAGGAGGCATATAATGTTATAGGGGGTGATAATCTATAGAAGAAAAACTAAGCAGGGTAAAAGACTAGATATCTCTGGGAAAGTGCTGTTTGAAAAGAAACATAGGGCAGCCCAGGTGGCTCAGCGGTTTAGCGCCACCTTCGGCCCAGGGTGTCACCCTGGAGACCCGGGATCGAGTCCCATGTCGGGCTCCCTGCATGGAGCCTGCTCTTCCCTCTGCCTGTGTCTCTGCCTCTCTCTCTGTGTGTGTCTCTCATGAATAAATAAATAAAATATTTAAAAAAGAAAAGAAAAGAAACATAAATGAAATAAGGATATGGACCAAGCAGATATCTAAAAGAACATTTCAGGTAGAGGAATCATTTCATATAGGGGCCCCGAGGCACAAGCAGACCCAACTGATTGCACTAATAGCAAAGGAACTACTTTGGCTACAATACAGAGAGAGAGAGAGAGAGAGAGAGAGAGAAGATCAGATAGCCAAGGGCCAGATTGTATTGGGTCTTAGGTATCATAGCAAGGACTTTGGTTTTTGCTCTAAGAATTCTGAAACTTTGAGCAGAGGAGTGGTCCATCTTAAAAGAATCACTCTACTCTGCCATGTGGAGAGTAGACTAAGAGGGCATGTGTGGACACCAGGACACTAGTGGATAAAAGAAATGATAGAAGCTTGAATAACGGTAGTAGTACTAGGTAGTGAGAAATAGTTGGATTCATGATATAATCTCAAGATAGAAACAACAGCATCTGCTGAGGAGTCAAGGTTTTTGGTCTTTCAGACTAGGAGAATGAAAGTGCCATTTGCTGCAATAAGGAAACATTTGGGGGTGGGGGAGATTACAAGCTGGACCTGGTTAAATTTGAGATGACTACTGGTGATAGCCAAATAAAGATCTTGAGTGAACAGTTGAATGTAGGAGTCTGGAGTTTGGTGAAAGTTTGGGGCTTAAGTTAAAAATTTGGGATATGATCTATTTTATTTTAGAAGACAATCTAAAACTGTAATTAACAGAGCATTACTTTTATTGCAGGCAAAACCATATGCCATTGTTGAAAGGAAGCCCAGAATATTCCCAGTAAGTCCTAATATATCTGATTTTTCTTTTATTACTTTTCTCTCTTTTTCTCCCTAAGTGATCATTAAAGTGCTCCTTTCTCTTGTCATTATAAGTTTGTTTTGTACATTCTTGTAAAAAAAAAAAAAAAAAAAGGAGATACTGTAAGGCAGCAGTTACAGTTGAAAATGGGAGGTGGGCATATTTCTTTGGAAGCTGGCTGTAAAATTTAAATGACCTTTATAGTCCTAAAGTGAACTGAAGATACCAACAGTTTTTTACTGGTACCCTGTTTCATGTAGGGTTGAGGATTTAGGGCACTAGCCTGAGCAGACACTTGAGCATGTAACAGCAACTGAATTCCTCTGCTATTAATTCCAAACTGTCATTTCTAAGGGCAGTTTGACATTAACTTCTCCATTTGTGGATTTTATATCTGTTAATGTGTACTTTAAGTTTTGTGTTTGAATATGTAAGCTATTATCCTAATTTAAAGTTGAATCTTTTCAGCATTAAAAGATTACATAGTCATCAGTTGGTATTTTTACTGGTTGTTTGTGAGGTTATTATTTAAGAATAGCAAAATACAGATTAGGTTCTTGTCCTATTTCTAGTCATAGGTAGATAATGAACTACCATCAATCTTTAAGTCCTGTGACTTTAAAAAGCAAAACTCGGTGTTGGTTCTTGCTTCAATCAAATGACATGGTCTCATTAATCCATTATCATCTGCAACAGAAGGGAACTTTAGGGCAAAGCACCAAAATCTACTAACCCTTCAGGTGGACCTCTGCTTTAGGAATTAGGGGATTTCTTCTATATTTTGTAGCATATAATTGACATGTGTCAGGGCCTTGGTAGTCTCAAAATAGCAAATTATCTTACTGGTTTCACCAGTTGAGTAATTTATTTAATCTTCCATTGAAATAATTATCACTTACTTATTTTGCCATTGTGTTCAAAGGAAAAGAAAGTGAGGCTTTCTTTAGAAGACCACAGTGATCCCAAAGCATTTTGCCTAGTCCTGTATTTTTTTCGCCACTCTTCTTGTTTCTGTGCCATTGACCCTTTGAGAAACTTCCCCTGTGAGGACCTAAAGAATGCTCATTTGTACATATATTAGAATAGGATAGGCAGTAACAAACCCTCAGATCTCAGTGGCTTAACAAAACAAAGGTCTATTTCTTATTGACATCTTAGACTGATACACATCAGGTGATCTCCACAATCTTATAGTTAATGCCATCTAGCCTATGAGGCTTCCAAAGATCATGTTAAGGCAGAGTGGGTTGAACATCTCAGGAGGATTTTAAGGTCTAAGCTTGGAACTAGCTTAGTGCATCACTTCTCTTCAGATCCTATTGGCCAGAACTCATTGTCATTGTCACATAGATCTATGTGCTTTCTTTTTTTTTTTTTTTTTAAGATTTTATTTATTTATTCACGAGAGACACAGAGTCAGAGACATAGGTAGAAGGAGAACGCAAGCTCCATGCAGGGAGCCCAATGTGGGGCTCGATTCCGGGACTCCGGGATCATGCCCTGAGCTGAAGGCAGACGCTCAACCACTGATCCACCCAAGTGCCCCTCTATGTGCTTTTTTTTAAAATATATTTCCCAGCCTACTATGCCTGGAGTCTGTGCCCCAGTCCATCCTTCTAATTACCAAATAGCTCTTCGTTTCCTTCTCCCCACACATATAATATAGTTCTTTCTCTACAGGGAAATCCGAGTCCTGTACCTTCGCTGCAACCAGCCCCAAATGCAGGATCTCCAGACATTGTACAGTAGTGTCTGCCAGGGTTAGATGTGACTTCTTTTGGAGATCTGAGGGTCAATGAACTAAGAAGGCCAGTTTAACTGTATGCCCTGTCTTCCCCTCACTGCCCCCAAACACACCCATTGCTCAGTGGTGGAATTCGGCAAGCAGTCACTAGTTCTTGGCATTCCTAAATCCCAGTGGTCAAACATCAAGGCTCCTAACCGAGTGCAGTAAGGTAGCTGAATGGGCACTGATTTTGTTTTCTGGAATACCTTTGTTCATTGTTCTTCCTGGCTCCTGGCTCTGTCCATCCAGGGTTTGGGGTTTTTGTTTTTTTTTGTTTTTTTTCTTTTTCTTGTCCATTTTCAACCCAAACTGGACAAGCCAAGATACTTCCTTCACTTATACCTCATCTTCATGTAAAAATACTGTCCATTTTCAACCTAGACCACGTCTAAAATGGATACTGGGAAGCATGTCCTTCTTAGGGTTGGATAGCCTTTAAAATCTGCCTCCTGCACACAAGGTTGAGTGCCAGAGGTTGTTTTAAGCTCAAACATTCAAAGACTTTTGTTGCCTATATGTTTATTTGATCTAATTCCCACAACAGTTGGTAATTATGTAAAGAAAAATACTTGATGGGAGTCTATTTGCTTCTAGTCAGTCTCACATGCATCTGTACTTTGTGTAATTGCCAAGTTCTCTCATTTCTTTGTACTCATACAGCTGCCTCTTTAACTCCATGGAGTTATATGGAAGATATTTGAAGAACTGGTTCAAGATCAGTCTGAACTTTGCCATAGGACAGAGTCCTTTTGTTTGGGTTTTATTGGGCTTCTGTTTCTCAATATGTCTTCATTGTTAGCTCTTAGTTTTTAGAGATTCAGAAAGTCTTATTTTCCAGTACTGCAAGGTCCTGAATTTTTTCTTCTTTCCACTTTTGTATCTCCTCTTAAATCTGCCTCTTCTTGCCTGAGCTTATATTTCTTAAAGTACATTCCCAAGGTAGCTAGTAGTAGTCAAACATACTATAACTTTTTTTTAGCTACTTCTCCCAGAACCTCAATTCATTAGACACTTTGCTTCCAAGTTACTACTGCCCCATCTTTTAGCCTCCAATTCCAGCATCCTTGCCTCCAATGTTAAGCCAGTGCCATTGGTTTGATTTTTATTACAGCAGCATTAGTACCACTTTAAGGTAATGCTAACTGTAATGCTAACTGTGTAACAAATTACTCCCCAAATGTATAATGGCTTACACACAATAAAAGTCAAGGAATGGCAAGGGTGGGGTTGGGGTTATTTCTAGTCTACCCAGTAATTCGTAAGACTGTTAGGCTCACAAAATCTGTCTAAAACACAAAGCTGAAACTAAAGCTAAGTAATTTGCCTAAAATGATACAGCTTCCTAGAGAAGGTTCCAGAATTCTCACCACTTGATTCTGGCTCCAAAGCCCATGCCCTTTCTACCATATACATTGTATCTAGGTTTGAAAAGATAACAGTGAACCAGCTACCCAGGCAAAGTTTGCATTCTGTCTCTCATATCTGAGTCAAATAGTAAACAGGTGGGAATACATTACCTCCTTCTATTGGACTGAAGCTGTTTCCTCATAACTTTTTAAGGTTTTTCCTATTTCTTGAGGCTATACAAAATAAACATATCTCTTTATCACCTATGAAGACCACTTTCTTGCTCCTCTGGAAATTTTGAGTGAAACTTCCCCTTATACTTCCTTCACTTATACCTCACCTTCACGTATACTTTAATATTCTGAATATTGCTCATCTTTGGACAGCTTCTACTTTAAGTCTCTTTCAAAATGTGAATGCCACAACTGAACCACATTTTCCTTGTGAGATCTGACCAAGTGAAACTATCATCTCTGCAGGCAAGATTTTTTTGCTAATGCATCTTTGTTTTTTGTTTGTTTTTTGTTTTTTTTTAGGGTGATATAATTCTGGAGACTGGAGAAGTAATTCCACCAATGAAAGAATTTCCTGATCAACATCATTGAAGATTACTTTAAGATTTCAAAGGCATACAAAAAAAATTTCAAAGGCATATGAGGCCACGTTTATTGATGCATTACTGTATTTACTGAATATATTTTCTGGAAAAGTAATAAAGTTTACTCTGAGATATGTGTGGTCTATTTCTTCACAAATATTGTACAATTTGCAACTCTTTGAGTTATTTAACAATAAGTAAAAACTGGACAAGCCAAAAAAATATGAGTGATTACCTTTTTCTGACCATTCTTGACTTGAAAAACAGGATGTAGAAAGTAGTCACATGCCAGTTTTTTTTTCTTACATGGTACTTAATCTTATGTGAAGGTATGCAACAGAATGAAATGTTGCAATAAACAAGTATAAGAACAGCAATTCCACAGACTGTTTTAAAGAAGACTGAGGCATTTTAAGAGGTACTTTAGAAGCTCTAGGTTGAAAAGCATGTCATTCCATCTATGGTCCAGTACTCAACATGCTGTCAGATCTAGGTTGGTTTGTTTTATATAAGACTGTAAAAGAAAACCTCTGTGAGAATTAGATTGGTGGTGATTATAAAGGACTACGCAAAAATAAATTTATAAGCATCGCATAATGGATTTTACTTTATATCTAGACACGTGCCAGGGAAGCATCAGGTAAAGAACTATGTGAACAGCATTAAATCCAGAGGAATTACAAATATTCATCCCCAAGATCTGTCTGGGTATTCCTTGCTTAGCTGTCGTCGTGCAGCTACTGTCGATGCATAGATGACATATCCCCAGGAGAGCAATACGACTGCGAGGAGCAACTAAAAAAATGCAAGAGAGGGAATAAAGGCCAAGAAAATTACGTAAGTGATAATTCAGTTCCCTCCCTCCCCCCGCACCGACAGGTCGCCGAGGTGGTACGTTGCTAAGGTGAGAATTACAGTGAAAAACTCGAATAAATGGGGTCCCGGAGGCAAGTACACCCTGCGCCCTTACGTAAGAAGCGGAAGAGCGTGTCTTCCAGGAAGAGGCGGAGTCGAGGTGAGAGAGTGAAAGCCTTAATACAGGAATGGATTTTGGAGTTTCTGGGCGCTGAAGAAATAGGGGGCCTTCCGCCTGCGGGCCTAGGGAGTCGACACCGTGGAGCCCCGCCAGGCCAGGGACTTACCACTGAATAAATCCAGTCCAGGGTGCGGCGACTCACTGGCTTCATGGTAAGGAGGCGGCGGCGGCCTGCGGGAACGGAGGGAAGCTGTAGGCCCTAGAGTCACCTCCGGGGCGGCGGCTGCCGAGCGGCGGCAGCCATCTTTCAGCCGGGCACGAGCGCCCGCCCCTCGCCTCCGGCAGCGTTTCCCATCAGCCCGGCCGGCCTCTTCCGCCCGGAGCTGGAGGCGGGCTCACGTGATCCGGGGGCCTAGCTCGCCGTGGGGGGACAGGGTAAAATAAAGGAGGAAACGTGTTAAAAATGGCCTTTTCCGCCACTTAGATGGGCGTGCCTTGTCAACGGGTCTTTCCGTTGCAGTGCAATATCCGTGCAAGATAATATGCCGTCGTGTGCATTTAAAAATTATTTGAAAAAAATGATCTTCATTTTAAGTATGACACGGGCTTCTAACGCCGGAGAGATGAACATTTCCACCCGCATTTCTTTCCACGTAATACAGAGAGACGTTCGCATATTCATCATTGACTTAAGAGTACCACCCACTTTTATATAACAGCGACGAGTCGTGGTGGGGAGTCCCTGTTCATTGAGCCCTTCTTCCTGAAACAAAAGTCTTGGAGAACGCAATGGCTTGTGGAAGAAATAACGTAACTGCCAATCAACAAGTGTTTTTTGAGCGCTTTTTGTGTGCTTAGGGCGGTAGCACGTGTCAAATTTCAGCCAGAGACGGCATTTTGTACGCGGGCGGTTGTAGCAAGTCCAGCTCTGCAATGTTTTGGGACGCTCTGGTGTGAGGCCTGTGGGTAGAACGGGGCAGTGGGCCGCCTTAGGCCCAGACGTTCTGTCCCTGTACATCTCAGATATCACCTAAAGAGGGCTTTAACCCGGATTCCGGGGAATGGGGAAGTGTAAAGTATTCCTTTGAGAGGAAAAAGCTTGTCTTGGGAAGATTTTAAGGCCCCGTTCTCTTAGGTAATGCCTGTTTACCCCTGGGCTGGAGTAGATTTCTTTACGAAGACCGCGTAGGACACTGCTTGGGCCCTGGCTCTGGATTCCATTCGAATCCCAGAGTTCTGTTCCCGCTGTGCAACTGGAGGCGGTCCCTTCCCCTCCAAGTAACTCCGTTCCTTTTTACACTGGAGGTAATTTTAGCAACTTCTCGCAGAGTTTGGTCAGTTTTAAACGAGACCAAGCTAAGTTAGGAGCGAACGTCAAGTATCGCGCCTGTAGGCCCCGGAAACTACTGGTAACGAGAGTGATGGTGGCGGTTAGTGATTTGTGCCTGGGCGATTCTCGGAGCTTTTACGCCGGAGTAGGGGCGGGGGCGGGGGCGGGGGCGGGGGCGGGGGCGGGGGGGAAGGGCCGGGGCTCGGGCGAGCATTCTAGGCCCCGCCCTCCATGCCGGCCGGCGCCTTTCTACCGCGCATGCGTTACGCACGCGGGTGTTGTGTTTTGACGCGCGGGGAGCTGCGGAGGGGGTCTCGTTTCTGCTGCCTCCCCCCAAGCTGCCATTGGTGATGAGCGCTTTACGTCACAGGGGTCGCAGCAGCCGCCGGGGTCTCCGCTGTCTCGCGAGGAGGGTGAAGCGCCCCCGCCTGCTCCGGCTCCTGAGGGCCGGCGGCGAAGTCGCCGGGTGCGCCTTCGCGGATCCTGCCGTCATCGACCTAGCTTTCTGGGCCGCCGGGAGCTTGGCTCGAGCGCGCCAGCCGGGCCTGCGCCGGTATCCTCCGAGGTGAGTGAGATTCGGAACAATGGGGCGCGGGGGTCGGGAGGGGTGGGCCGGCCGGCGCTCCGGGCCTGGGAAGAGGCCCCGGCACCGGGGAGCTGCGATCTGGGCCTGAGGGGCCGGCCGGGCCTCGGCGGGGCGGGGCGGGGCGTCGGGGCGGGGCTGGCGGCGGGCGGGCCGGCGGCTCCGGTGTCGCACCTGTGGATTTGTGCCGGCGGGCGGGGGAGGGCTGCGTTTCCTAGAAGCCCTCCCGAGGGGCGCGAGCCTGGCGGTGTACTGGAAAGAGCTCGGCCTCGAGGGGGTGCGGCGGGGGGGGTGGGGGTGGGGGGGGTGGGGGTGGGGAGCCCGCAGCGAGCACTGCGTTCGCGTCTCCTCAGAGGTGTGCCGGAGGTTAGATCGAGCGTCCTCCTCTCACTGCCTGCCTGTAAAACGGGAGGAGCAGTGTTGTAGTTCGTGTGATTATGTAATGCACGTGGGGCTCATCTGCGGTCCTGGCCGGTGGCCGTTCTCAGCCGGAGGAGGCCACTGTCACCGTGCTGTTACACGTAGGGGGCCGGGCTCGCCTGCCTGTGGTTTCTCCGTCCTTCCAGTCAGGGCGGCTTTCCTCGCGGGCTGCCGAGTCGTAGCCTGGAAGGGGGCAGTACTGAGGTGAAGCAAACAATGCCTTAAGGGCAAAAGGGAACAGAATTTTCGGTAGGTAAATTTCAAGATTATTTAAGTTAAATTAACAGTTACCCGAGATTTAAGTTAACGGCGAAGTTTGGGTTCTTTTTTTTCTTTCTTTTTTTTTTTTTAACTGTTTTTATTGCTTGTAGTCCATGAGATTCAAAGCTGTAGTCAGCCAAAACCATCATGATTAGCTGGAATGAGTGGCTTTAGCGGGGAATGGTTCCCTAAAAGTTCTTTTTATGTCTGGTATTGGAATTAAAATTTATAAGACCTGGTTAATAGATCCTTTAAGATCCGAATGATCCTTTGGAACTGGTGATTACATTGCAGTTGAAGGAGGTACAGTGATTTCGCTAAGGTAATAAAAAGAACCCAGATTATTTTTTAATACTTGGGGTTTATTCTAGTGCATCTTATTTTGTACGCTTTTTAGCCACCTTGCGTGGATATACGAAATGCAGTAATTATATTTAGAAAAAAAGATGATTTGTGGGCAGCCCCGGTGGCACAGCGGTTTGGCGCCGTCTGCAGCCTGGGGTGTGATCCTGGGGACCCCGGATCCAGTCCCACGTCGGCCTCCCTGCATGGAGCCTGCTTCTCCCTCTGCCTGGGTCTGCCTCTCTCTCTGTCTCTATGAATAAATAAATAAACAAATAAATAAAAATTAAAAAAAAAGATTATTTGTTATAGTTTTCCTGAGTTGTTATAATCAGCTATAGGTGATGGAAAGGACTAAAATTAACTTTATTTTCACATGGGGTAACAGTATTAAATTCTTACCCCATACTAATCATGCTAAGAGTTTACATAGAGTAATATATGCCTTCACACAACCATCTTTTCAGGCGGGCGCTAGTACTTAATCGATTTTAGAATTGAGAAATTTTAAGGTTTTGAGAAGTTAAATAATTTCCTCCAGATCACACCATTAATAAGTGGTTTTGATTTTCACCCTGGCTCTGCATTAGAATTGATATCATTCCCCTATATGTAATCACCATTTTTGAATGTCCAGTTTATAATTTAGCCTTCAGCCCTTGATTCTTCACACCCCCCCCCCCAATCTATTTTCCCTAGGTAAGTATGCTTGTTAATATCTGAAATTCCCCCAAAATGTGACAGGAAGCATTCTTACCTTGTTAAAGCCAATAGGTTTAAAATTTGGGGAAGGTTTGGTTTAATCAGTGTATCCTAAAGATGATAAACTTTATTTAGAATTTGGGAGGCTTGGTTAAGGAAATAGGATCAGAAGAACTGATTTTTTCTTTATGTTTATGGAAAATTAACTTGAAGTCCCAATTCCTGGAGTGCCAGGATACAGAAACCTTATTGCAGGCTTCTAGAACCTGAAGCATTAAATCTGCCATCTGTTCCACCTTTGCTACTTAAACCTAGAATTTATAAAGAAACTAGTCATCTTAATCTGTCCCCTAGCTTGTATTATGCCTTAATTTGTATTTTTAAGGCCACTTTATGGAGATATAGTTTATATTCCATCCATAAAGTTTACCTGTTTAACGTTTGTAACCCAGTGGTTTTTAGGGTTTTTAGTATACTTAGAGAGTTGTGCAACTATAATTGAACATTTTCATCATTCCAAAAATAAACTGTGTAATCTCTCTCCCTCCCCCAGCAACCAGCAGTCTATTTCCATCTATAGATTTGCCTATTCTGGACATTTCATATAAATGGCATCATACAACATGTGGTCTTATGTGACTTTTTTTTCTCCATTTTGCCTAATGAAAAGTTTCCGTTCTTATTGTAGCATGTATCTGTTTCATCTTTTTTATTGCTCGATAATATTCCACTGTATGGGTATACCACATTTTATTTTTCTTTTCATAAGTTGGTAGGGTTGTTTCCACTTTTGAGCTTTTATGATAAATGTTGCTATGAATATTCACATGTAAGTTTTGGTATGGACAGTATGTTTTCTTGGATGGGTATTTAATTCCAGGGTCATATGGTAATTCTATTTCATTTGTATCCCAGCAAATATTTTAGCAAAAATTTTTTTAAAGTAATTTCTACACCCAGTGAGGGGCTTGAACTCATGACCCTGAGATCAAGAGTTACATGCTCTACTGGCTGAGCCAGCCAGATGCCCCATTAATAAATGTGTTAATTTCAGCATTAGTGATGCTTTTGAAGGAAAATCTCTTATTTGATGATGTATATGCATTGCCACTGTTTGATGTTTCTGATGAATACTGTTTTTTATATCTAAAGATATTACTATGAGAAATACAACTCTATTTTTTTATATCTTATGGATGTTCCTGATCATTCTTTTGCCCTGTACTATACTGTTGAAGTGGTTAACAGGCTTATTATAAAACTAGGGAAGGGAAGAAAAGTTGTGTTTTTGTTTTTAAGATTTTATTTATTGGAGAGCGAGTGCATGCACAAGCAGGGCCAGAAGGAGAGGGAGAAGCAGACTCCCCGCTGAGCAGGCAGCCCCATGGGGGGCTGGGGCTCAGTCCCAAGATTCTGGGAACGTGTCCTGGGCCAAAGGCAGATGCTTAACTGGCTGAGCCACCTAAGATCCCTTCCCTTAAGATTCCATTAAAAAAAAAAAAAAAAATTCTACTTAGTTGAGATTTTGTTTTATTTTAAGTTTACTACCTACAAATTTCCTTTAATAAAATGCATTCAGGGTTGTATTTTTTATGTGAACTGCAAATGTTCAGTAAACACTACAGTTTTGTATTTCCATGACACAAATCAAGGTACAATGTATTAACTTTAAATTCACCAGTCTTTTAAAAAAGTCTAATAATCTCTTTATTATATAGAAGGGCAAACTAAAAAATCTAGATTTTATTGAATGTTTCCAGTTTATAGTTTTAGGGGAAACGTGGTCAGTCCAGATTCTCTGATAACCTATCCAGTTTCTCTCCACTCTTCATTCCTTCCCCTAATGTACAGACTCTGTCTGTGATCCTAAAAATTTTTATTTTTAGGCTTTTTATTTCCTGGGAGGAAGAATAAAAATGTTAGAAGTAGGAGAAAATGCCGAGAAATTTAAATATTATTAAGGTTTAGATATATTAATGACAGTTATTATTGTATATAGTTAAATACATTAATGAAAGCAGTTTATTATAATTACATGCTGTTTAAGAGCAGTGGTGATTTCTGTATTTCTAGTCTAGAAAATAAAAGACTAGAAATATTTGGATCCCTGAAGAAACATTTGTTCAGTATTAATTGATTTCCTATTAAGTTATGTCTCTGAGAAAGTTAAGATGCCCTTAGATGAGCAAGTTTAATTTGAAATTTCTGATGAAATAGTTACATTTCACAATCATGAATTTTGTTGTGGGTTTGTTTTTGTTAGAATTTGGTATGGCCAGTTTTTTGGTTTTTTTTTTTTTTAGATTTTATTTATTTATTCATGAGAGACACAGAGAGAGAGAGAGAGAGAGAGAGAGAGAGAGAGAGGCAGAGACACAGGCTGAGGGAGAAGCAGGCTCCATGCAGGGAGCCTGATGTGGGACTCGATCCCGGGACTCCAGGATCACACCTTGGGCTGAAGGCAGGTGCTAAACCGCTGAGCCACCTAGGGATCCATTCCCTGGCCAGTGTTTAGAAAGTTATAATTCCATTAGACTAAATTGATAGCAGTTGACCATTGATGGAACTTTCTATGATAGAGGAGGTAGAGAAAGATGAATAGGCCCAGGAAACCTAAAGAAAAAATTTTTTTTTTTTTTTAAAGATTTGATTTATTTTATTCATGAGAGACACAGAGAGAGGCAGGGACCAGGTACAGTGAGAAGCAAGCTCCATGAAGGGAGCCCGATGTGGGACTCGATCCTGGGATGCCAGGATGACGCCCTGGGCCAAAGGCAGACTCTCAACCTCTGAGCCACCCAGTCGTCCCGAAAGAAACATTTTTAATATATACTCAATGATTAATATAGAGTGCAGCTAAAGAGTGATTTATAAGATAACCAGGCCAAAAATGTGATGCATACCAAATTTCAGCTCTGGCAAATTTGCAAGTTAATGGGTTGAGGCACCTAGGTAGCTCAGTTGGTTAAACATCCATCTGCTTTTGGCTCAGGTCATGATCCCAGCATTCTGGGATCAAGCCCCCTGTCAGGCTCTCTGCTTGGTAGGGGATCGGGGAGCCTGCTTCTCCCTCTCCATCTGCTGTTCCCCCTGCTTGTGCTTCCGTGTGCGCTGTTTCAGACAAATAAATCTTAAAAAAAAAAAGGGGGGGGTCAACATAAACTGATACATTTAAAGAAAACAAAACTAATTAAGATTCTAGTGATCCTTGTGGGGAAAAAATAACAAGGGAAGGGCACTGGAAGCATGATTTCTTTTTTTTTTTTTTTTTTAATTTTTATTTATTTATGATAGTCACACAGGGAGAGAGAGAGGCAGAGACATAGGCAGAGGGAGAAGCAGACTCCATGCACCGGGAGCCTGACGTGGGATTCGATCCTGGGTCTCCAGGATCACGCCCTGGGCCAAAGGCAGGCGCCAAACCGCTGCGCCACCCAGGGATCCCTGGAAGCATGATTTCAAGAAACATTGTGGCTGCCTTTGGATTAAATAAAAAAGCTCAAAGACTTAGTAATGTAAGGAATCAGTGAGGAATTGAATATAGTAGTGTAACCATAGTATAATAATACTAACAGCAACTAATATTTACACAGCAGTTGCTAGGAGCCAGGAACTATTCTTTGGACACCTTTACATATATTATTTCATTTAGTCCTCACTAAAAGATACTCTCTCTGTGTGAAAGAATCTTCCACTAAAAACTACAGAATTGGTTTAAACAGGTAAACTTTTGGTATGCAAATTATCTCACCGTAGTTATGTTTAAAGGTATACATTCAATATTTTACATAAATAAAGCAAGTCAGTAGTCTATATTGCTCAGGGGATATGTATGCAAGAACTAAAACAATAGATAGAAATAACACCAGCTGAAGACTGTGGTGTTTTTGGTTTTTATTTTCTAGAGGGGGATAGGAGGAGAAGATAAGGGATATTTAAAAAATATTGAAATAGCCATGAAAAAAATGTTGCTAAATCTGAGTGGTGGATACATGGGTACTTGGCAGATTGTGTGTGTGTGTATAAGTATATAAATATATATACCTTTATATATTTATATGTATATAAAATTCTTTTTGGTTAAATTCTTTTTTAAAAGAACAGAATGCTGCATAATATTTGAGAGCTTCCTGGGTACCAGGCACCTTTTCTAAGGTCTTCATAAACCCTGTGATGCAGGTTCTATTATTGCTGATACATAGTCACACCACTGGTGTGAAACCAGGATTCAAACCCAGGAAATATGTGACTTTTAGAGCTTGTGTTTTAAGTACTATATGACTATGTTACACTCTCCCTTCATATTACAAGGTTAATGAGCTACTCAGCTATTTTCACCAAAGTATGTTTCACAATCATTTATTTGAATTTTTTTTTTTTTCAGATTTTAGTCTGTTCTTTTTTTCTGGTTACTGATGTATTTTTTTCCCTTTTACAGATAATGGCATCAGCTGCTAAGGAATTTAAAATGGACAACTTTTCACCTAAAGCTGGTACTAGCAAATTGCAACAGACAGTACCAGCTGATGCATCTCCTGATTCTAAGTGTCCTATATGTTTGGATAGATTTGATAATGTGTCTTACTTAGATCGCTGTTTACATAAGTTCTGTTTTCGCTGTGTACAGGAGTGGTCAAAAAACAAAGCTGAATGTCCACTATGTAAACAGCCCTTTGATTCTATTTTCCATTCTGTGAGGGCAGAAGATGACTTCAAGGAGTATGTCCTAAGGCCTTCATATAACGGTTCTTTTGCAACCCCTGATGTTCCACGATTTCGCTATCGTACAACTATGACAAGAGATCGAAGTGCTTCTGTTTATTCACCTAATAATACTATGAGTAGAAGAACAACAACTCCACCAGATAGTGGAGTACTATTTGAGGGGTTAGGCATTTCAACAAGACCTAGAAATGGTGAAATTCCTCAACTTATGAGACAGATTGCAGTAAGGAGGCCAACTACTGCAGATGAAAGATCTTTGCGGAAAATTCAAGAACAGGATATTATTAATTTTAGACGAACTCTTTATCGTGCTGGCGCCCGTGTTAGAAATATTGAAGATGGTGGTCGCTGCAGGGATATTTCAGCTGAATTTTTCCGTAGAAATCCAGCTTGCCTTCACAGATTAGTCCCCTGGCTAAAACGTGAACTTACAGTTCTTTTTGGAGCTCATGGATCTTTAGTGAATATTGTCCAGCACATCATCATGAGTAATGTTACTCGCTATGACTTGGAAAGTCGGGAATTTGTGTCTGACTTAAGACCATTTCTGCTTAATCGGACTGAGCATTTTATACATGAATTTATCAGTTTTGCTCGATCTCCTTTTAACATGGCAGCTTTTGACCAGCATGCTAATTATGATTGCCCTGCTCCTTCATATGAAGAAGGTAGCCATTCTGATTCTTCAGTCATAACAATATCTCCTGACGAAGCTGAGACTCAAGAGTTAGATATCAATGTAACCACTGTTAGTCAGGCACCGTGGGATGATGAAACTCCAGGGCCATCTTACTCAAGCTCAGAACAGGTACACGCTGCCATGTCTTCCCTTTTAAATACTTCTGATAGTTCAGATGAAGAACTTGTAACAGGAAGAGCCACATCTCAGATACAAGGAGTACAAACTAATGAAGACCTCAATAATGACAGTGATTCTTCTTCAGATAATTGTGTCATTGTTGGGTTTGTTAAACCACTAGCTGAGAGGACCCCAGAACTTGTTGAACTGTCCTCTGATTCTGAGGAGTTAGGCTCTTATGAGAAAATGGAGACTGTGAAGACACAAGAACAGTCTTATAGTTCTGGTGATAGTGATGTTAGTAGATGCTCATCTCCACACTCTGTCCTTGGAAAGGATGAGCAAATAAATAAAGGTCATTGTGGTTCTGGTAAAAGAATCAAGTCAAAGAAAGAAGAGAAGCACTCTACATCATTGTCATCTCCCAGAGACCTGAGCTCGTCTATCAGAGGAGACAGGGTATATTCCCCATATAACCGTAGACACAGGAGGAGGGGAAGATCAAGAAGTTCAGATTCTCGTTCCCAGAGTAGAAGTGGGCATGATCAGAAGAGTCGTAGAAAGCATCATGGGAAGAAAAGGATGAAAAGCAAAAGGTCTAGGAGCAGGGAGAGTAGCAGACCTAGAGGTAGAAGAGACAAGAAGAGATCAAGAACCAGAGACAGCAGTTGGTCAAGAAGAAGCCAGACTCTCTCTCTCAGTAGTGAAAGCACAAGCAGATCAAGATCTCGTAGCAGTGATCATGGTAAAAGAAGATCACGGAGCAGAAATAGAGATCGTTATTATTTAAGAAATAATTATGGAAGCAGGTATAAGTGGGAGTATACTTACTATAGTAGAAACAAGGACAGGGATGGCTATGAATCATCTTATAGGAGGAGGACTCTGTCCAGAGCTCATTATTCCAGACAATCTTCAAGTCCAGAATTTAGAATTCAGTCCTTTTCTGAAAGAACAAATGCTAGGAAAAAAAATAATCACAGTGAAAGGAAGTATTACTACTATGAAAGGCACAGATCAAGAAGCCTGTCCAGTAATAGATCAAAAACTGCATCTACAGGGCCTGACTGGGTAAGAAATGAAAAGCCCGGAGGGAAACGAAAATA
This sequence comes from Canis lupus dingo, assembly GCF_003254725.2. Classification (NCBI taxonomy): domain Eukaryota; kingdom Metazoa; phylum Chordata; class Mammalia; order Carnivora; family Canidae; genus Canis; species Canis lupus. The sequence goes on along the minus strand of NC_064253.1, from coordinate 49,230,136 downwards.
CAAAACACGGCATTTGGAGGGTACTAATGAAGTGGCTCAACCTTCTCGTGAGTTTGCTTCTAAAGTAAAGGAAAGTCATTACCAAAAGTCCTCATCAAAATTGGATGGCAACCACAAAAATGAGAGTGACAGCTTTTCAGACAGCCGATCATCAGACAGAGAGACAAAACACAAAAGGAGAAAAAGGAGGACCCGGAGCCTAAGTGTAGAGATAGTTTATGAAGGCAAAGCTACTGATACAACTAGGCATCATAAAAAGAAAAAGAAGAAGCACAAGAAGAAGCATAAGAAACATCATGGGGACAATGGTTCACGTTCGCCAGTTGTAATTACCATTGACAGTGATAGTGATAAGGATTCTGAAGTAAAGGAGGATACAGAATGTGACAATAGTGGTCCTCAGGACCCTCTACAAAATGAGTTTTTGCCTCCTCCCTTGGAACCATTTGAAGCTAAAGATGTAGTTACAATAGAAGATGAATTTGGCATCCTAGACAAGGAGTGTAATATTTCCACACTTAATGACAACTTGAATAATGCCAACAAAACTGTGGATGATATTCCACCCCAGGCAGCTTCGGTTGAACAAACTCTTGATGTAAGAGAAGAGAGTACTTTTGCCTCTGATTTGGAGAACCAGCCCAGTAATGTTGCTATTCACACTGAGCCATCAAGGCAGTTGCCGTCTCCACGGACATCGTTAATGTCAGTATCTCTTGGTAGAGACCACGATATGTCTTAAAACTGCCAAAGCATCTCATTGAGAATTCTGATGGTATAAAAAAAAAACAAAAAACAAAAAGAACAGTGTCATCTACTGCAGTCTATTTAAAGATGACTTTTGGTGAAAACTCTTAGCCCCTTAAAAATATTTTAAGTAATTTTTTTTTGTGTTAAAAATTTGTAAAAATCATTATTTGTTCAAAAAGTATGTATGTCCCACCCTCAGAGATATGCACTTTTAAGTGAGGAAAATGATATTGCTAGCAGTTTATTTAAAACTTGGGATCCTTTTTAAATAAAAAAAATATAAATTTTAGAAGTTATTTCATAAAGCCATATGGTATTGACATATTTTTAAAGTAGTCAATGAGTATTTTTGAATTTTTTTTTTTGAGAGTTATTCTGGAAATGTGTTATAAGCTAGGAGAATCCCTTTGGACAGTTTATTTTTCTTCTTAAAAATTTGTATGATTCAAAACCATTTCTTCAGGTTAAATTGAGGCATTTTAATCTGCACAGTTTGACACCTGCCAAAAGAAAAATTTAAATATTTCCTTTATATACTTGTTTATCTGGACTGCCAGTAAAACAGATGTGTATTCAACAAAATAAAAAATAAAACAGTAACACTTTAAAACAAGAATCTAGAAATTTTCCTACGCAGTATTGCCTTAAAAAAAAAAAAAATCGAATTACTTGAACTACTTAGAGGAGCTAAAATCTTCAAAATAGTTAAGGGTATACTTGTTAATACTAAATTTCAAGTGATCTGCATTTTAATTTAGTTCTTTAATCTGATTATGAGGAATATCTTCAGCAGAATGCAGCTATGTAGCATTTAGCTTACTAAAAACAAAAGATCCTTGCCAAAGTTCTTTTACATTGGTACTTACACACAAAGTAATTATGTTTATGTTTTATTCTGTTTTAGAAATGACAAATTGCTCTCCATCTATCCTAAAATAAGATTGCCAGTGAGTAACAGAACTTGGATTAAGTCTAATTCAGCCTTCAGTTTGCCTTGCTACCATATTCATTTGTTGTTCAACAGAAATTGGGATGCCTGATGTGTGGCAGGTTCTATACTATGTTTTTAGGGTTTTAGTGGTAGAACAAAGCAGATACGCTCCTTGCCATCGTGGAACATATATGTAAACATTACAAACCATAAGTTCTTTGGAGGGAAAGTATGATTTCCTAGAAGAGCATACAGTGGGGGCCTAATCTCATGTGGAAATGATGGCTGAATTGAAATTCAGAAAACAGATGTTAGCTAGGAGTAGAGTTGTTCTTAGCAAAGGGAAAGACATCCAAAGATTCAAAAGCAGAAGGATAGCCTTGCATATTCCAAGAATTGAAAGAAGGCAAAGTTAGTCACAGGGCAGAGTGTGGCACTAAGCTTTGTAGGTCATGTTTGTATTTGTCCTAATGGCGGTAGGAAATTCTTTTAAACGACAATCAGAATTGATGTTTGCAATTTTTATAAGATTAGACATTGAGAAATTATGGGAAGACTATAGTTGATCAAGGAATATAATTTGAAATTATGATTTTGTAGTTTAAGTATTAAAAACAATGCTATTTTATTTTCTGATCTTACATATTTTTAAACATTTAGTGAAAACCTATCTTAGTGTTGTCAGTTAAACACATGGATCTCATCTTAATACGTGGCAGCATCATATCATCCTCTTAGGGGTTCAGGCCAAAAATTTCCCGGTCTTTGATTCTCCTCCTTCAGCCCTCTCATTCAATCCCCAAATCCTGGTCACTGAATATTTCTAATGTCTCTACACGGTTATCCAATCTAGGCAGCCATGATCTCTTACCTGTGCTTTTACAGTGGGTCGGCCTGCATCCAGTGTTGCTCTAAACCTACCTGTTTGCCTCCAGCCTTTCTTGATGTAGCAGTCAAAAGATTTTTTTTTTTAAGTTTTTGTTTTGTTTCATTCCCCTATTTAAAAATCTTTCAGTAATTTTCTGTTATTCTTAAGATAGTTAATGAAAGCAAACAAAAATCCAGCATAATATGGTTTACATACCTCTGCCTAATCAGATTCTGGTTCATTGTCAGCTTTTCTCTCACCTCATTTGTGCTCTGGCCATCCTAATCTCAGGTCTATGGAGGTGCTGCTCCCTGTTAATGCAGAGCCTTCATGTGGATCTTTCTTCTGGAAACAATCCCATCCTAAAGGAAAGCTTCTGGTAAAGTGTGCCGTCCTCCATTATTTTCCCTCAATTATTTACACTCTCAATAACCTTGGAGTCCTGTAGTAATTCATTACTAAGTGTTCTCTCACCTGTCTGCAAGTTCTTTGGCAACCATATGTACATTTTCTGGTAAACCACTTCTGTTTTCTTTCATATAGGAAATATTTAAAGCATTTGATGGATGACTAGATAGTAGGGATTTTAAAAATTGGGACCTGCTGTCTGCTTTTAGAGGGTTCCACTGTCTTAACTTTTAGCCTACCAGTATATTCTTTTAAGCTGTTCACCTGATTCAGTGTGTATGAGATATTTTATCTTAACCTTAGATTTTCAGTGTCTTTTTTTGACTTTTCCTTTGTTTAAAGGAAATGCAATCAAGCATTTGCACTTTCTCGTTCGTCAATCCTCAGGTTGACAACAAGAAAACTTTTTATTACTTTTACTTCCCAGTCTCAGGAAACTCTGGGAGCCAATCCAAGGGCCTCCTCAACCCGTTTAATGTGTAATAAGATGGGCTGTGTGTACAAAGGGGCAACAATTTATTCAAGGTAAGCTGATGGCCCATTCTTGCAGGTTCTTACATCATGGGGAATAATTGCAGTCCTCTGCCAGTGGGATGGACACCCAGAGCTAGTCAGAAGTTTCAGAAGATTCTCCAAGATACAAAAAATCAAGTATAACCTGGTTCAGTTTGTCACCAGCCCCAGTATCCCCACCAATGTCCCCACCAGTGACAGTAGGGGAAGGGAAGTAGAGGGAGAAGGGTTACTCTTCACACACCAGATTTCATCAGAATTCTGAGCATGGGTCCATTTCTAACATCAAACTCATTGAGCTATGCACAATCAAAACATTAACTGATTAAATTACTATAATGTAGCTATCACTGAGACCAGAACTTATGTAGTAGTACCCTCTTACCTGTAAAGGAGAAGTTCCAAGATCCACCAGTGAATGCCTACAACTAGATAGTACCTGACTTTGTATGTACTGTTTTCTATACATACATACCTATGATAAAGTGTATGTTAGGCACAGGAAGAGATTAATAACAATAAAGTTGGACAATTATAGCAGTACACTGTAATGAAAGTTATATGAATGTGGTCTCTCAAAATAACTTGTACTTGCCCTTGTGATGTGAAACGGTAAAATGCCTAAGGAATGAAGTGAAGTGAATGACCTAGGCATTGTGATGTAAGCATCAGGCTACTGTTGACCTCCCCATACTTCAAAAGGCTTCCGAATCATAGTTGACTGTGGGTGAGGGAGCACTATTCTATAGACATGTCCATTGTTTGATGCCTTTAGGAAAACCTGTGTAGGAAGCTAAATCATGATTATTGTGTATGCAGCCTACTTTCAAGTGGTTCAGAAAAAAACTGCGTATATAGATGGAGATGGTGATAAAGTAAATTGTGGCAAAATGTTAAAAATTGAGGGTAAAAATGTAGGAAGTCTTTATACTTAATTTTTGTAGTTTTTCTGTAAGTTTGAAATAATTTCAGAACAGGCTAATAAGGGCAGCCCCGGTAGTGCAGCAGTTTAGCGCCGCCTGCAGCCCAGGTTGTGATCCTGGAGACCTGGGATTGAGTCCCACGTCAGGCTTCCTGCATGGAGCCTGCTTCTCCCTCTGCCTGTGTCTCTGCCCCCCCACCCCCAATAAATAAATAATATTAAAAAAAAAAAGAACAGGCTAATAAAATTACCCTTACAGGACTGCAAGGTTACCTGTGTGCGTGTGTCAGAGTTTTCAGCCATGTATACTCAGCAAAAGGAAAATGTCAGACAAACATGCAGTAACTATTAAAGCCACTTTGTGAGAAAGAGCCAGAGTCACTAGGGAGGTGTTCTGGTCCCATTTATAAGGCCAATCCTGTTGAGATAAGGATTTTAGTCTGAGATACACAGTTATAACTGCTCTTGTTTCCATGCTCAGAAGCAAGCTGTGAGGGGTATAAAATCAAAGGAGAGTTCTTAAAAATTTAGGATGGAGGGAAGACAAGCTTTCTAGGAAGGAGATCCTGGGACAGGAAAAGTTTAAAGCAAAGCAGAGTAGTAACAGATGCAGCAGAGTTCCTGAATGGCAGAGCACAGAACACAGGTGAGTGGATTCGTGATGGATAGAAGCAGAGGCGAGTCTTATTACTCTAAAGTGACTGAAGTAATGCACATTTGTGAGTAGATGTGTTAAGATGAGGTGGTTCATACTGTAAAACCTGTCATCCTGTCTTCTGAGAAGTGGGTCATAAAACTGGGCTTCAGGAGAGGAATGAGAAAAAGGCCACTGAGGGTCATGGAGAGGGTTAGCTAAGAATCACTGATGAGTGCTGAGACCAGAGGCCTCCCCTTAAAGACACAGGATATTTTATGGGACACCATAAAATGATTTTTTTTTCCTGGTAGCATTCACCACTGCGGGAGCAGAAGCAGAAACCAATGTTGGACAAATAGTATGTACTCAGTATTTATACAGTGAATGAATAAATGGATGGTTTATGGTTGGAGTTCTGAATGTAACTAGTAAAAGAGGGAGGGACAAGGGAGTTGAGTAAGCTACTGGTGAATTGATGCATTCTGGCATCTTGGCTGTGTAGGGAAGGAAGTGAAGCTATGAGGTGAGCAGGGGGTTGAAGAATTTGTTTTCCAGTGAGGTTCAAATAGATAAAATGGAAGTAGGTGTAAGAAGCCTGAAGAAATTGAGAGTGCCTAATTCTAGGTATCATTGGAAGTAACTAGAATGGGTAGGGCTGGAGTTGAAGGTAATTGGAATTGTTAGTGTTCAATGAGCTGGAAGTGTCCTCTGCATGAAAGATACTGTGGGTGATAGGAGATAAAGGATGGAGAAGAAAAGGGGGAGTTGTGTCATGGGTATTATATCTTGTCCTTTAAACTATGCTTGTGTTCTGCTGTAGCAGCTGGCACGTGTACAAAGATAAAAACTTGGTAAATAATTGATTATTCTGAGTTTTTAGTCAATGCCTGGAACATTTACATATTAGAAAACAGTATGTGAGATAAGACCATTTAAAAAAGTACAGTAAGATTGGTTTTTACAAGGTCATGGAACTTAAGAAATTCTTACTCTACCTGCCAGGGGTATTAGGGGCCGGTAAATCCTTTGGATCTATACCTGAGAAAAGCAAGAGACCAGGAAAATGGAAGTTGTTAGATCAAGGTCTGAGTTGATAAATTTATCCCCATAAAAGCTGCAGCTGTGATGTTTACCAGAACATTAGATGATGTACTTTTATACAGACACGAGGGGGGCAGATTTTGGTATCTAATATTTGCTTAGAGTAGGCTGCTTCTCTGACCATCTGTACTTTAAATAGGGAAGCAGTTCTCTCCTAGGCAAAAGGATATCTCTCTGCTTTTCTGTCTCTAAAATTCATTTATTCATCAAACATTGAGTACCTGTGGTTCAAGTCTGTGCTAAATGCTAGGAGTTTAACAATGAATAGGGTGAAACCAACAGGAATTTTATAGAAGGTGGAAATGGAACAATTAAATTTGTTCTTAAACAACCAGCAGTAATGTAGAAGTTTGTGGAGTGGGGAATCCTAGATGAGACACTGCTTGAGAAACTGCAGTAGCTCAAACCAGAAATCAGAAGGACCTGTAGAAGAAGAATAGGGATCCAGGGGAGAGGCTGGACTCAGTAAATTTCTGCAGTAGACTAGACCCAATTTGAGTACTGAGTAGATGAGGATGGGCTATGAGAAAGAGGGAAAAGTCTGGTATGAGATTTACCACCACCACCACCACCCCACCCCACGTGAGAGTTTGATGCCTGAGAGTTCAGTGATAACATTCAAGGTAGGAAATAAAAGAATAGGGATAGTTTGGGGAGGACATTTCAGTTTGATATTGAGCTGCCTAGAGCTGCACTGCCAGTATAGTAGCTACTAGGCACATGTGAATATTATTTGAAATGTGGATAGTAAAACAGGAACTGAATTCTAAATTTTGTTTATTGAGGCTCATGGCTACCATATTGGCCAATACAGATAGAGAGCAATTCCATCATCACAGAAAATTCTTTTGGACAGCATGGAGGACACTCAGGCAGATGAAGATTTCCAGTGGGTGGCCGGAAATAGTATGAATCTTGGAGGAGAGATTGGAACTAGGGAGGTGATTTAGGAGTCACTGGGAAACTAGGGAGTACTAGTGAGGTTGTAGAAGTGGATGAGCTCTCCCAGAGAGTAGAACAAGAAGAGAAGCAGGCATAAATGAAAACTAGAAAATATAAGATTAAGGAGGCTGGCAGAAGGAAAACTTTAAAGAGAGACCAAGAATTGTTCCCTCTGGTCCCATATACTTTCTTGCCTCTTCAATTTTATGTTGTATCTCCTGTATCAAATGCAGTGTCCTGCATGCAGTAGGATATAAACAGAATTTCCAAGAGGTTAGTCTTACTTTTAAATTCTTGGAGCATGTCACTGTTACCTTCATGTGATCATTGAATCAGGGAATTCTCTACTGGGTGGAGCAGATTAGGCCACCTACAAGAATATCTAATACCATTTTTAGAATACAGGACTGGGAAGTACAATCTTTTGACCCTGCCCTATTAATTACCCTCCTCTATACTTTTCCTTCATGCTCAGCTATGATTTTCCAGATTATGTTTAAAACACTCCCTTGCAGTACCCTCCAACCCTCTTGACCTTCTGTCTCTCCTCGTTCACTTAGTTTAGGGGTCAGCGACCTTTTCCTGTAAAGGCCAGATAGTAAATATTTTAGGCTTTATGAGCTATATGTAGTTTCTGTTATGTAGTCTTTTTTTTTTTTTTGCAGCACTTTAAAAATATTAAAACAATCTTTAGCTTGTGGCCTGTTTAAAAATAAGTCATATGCCAGATCTGCAACAGTAGTTTTACCTAGCAAGACCTCTATCTGGATCAACCCAACTCTTCAGTTGTGTCTACATGCATCCTGTTGAGTGTTTTGAAGGAAATCAGTAACTGCAGATGGCTGTCACGGTGAAAACACAATCCCCAGCTTCAACTTCATACGTTAGTGGACAAGTTTCTCTAGTGTTCTTGCTCATTGGTACAATGGGTATATTTCATACCTCACCCTTCCCACTTGTCTCTATCACATGCTTTCCATAGGGCTGGGCAGTTCTGGCCAGCACAAAGGTTGGGTAAGCAAACCCTGTTTACCAAAATACCTCTCTAGCAAGAGGTGTAAATACTAGGAAAGGTAAAGAATTGTAATTTTTGCGTTCAACCTACCATAGAATCCATCTTTGTTCCATCAATGGATGAAGCTCTCTTTCTCTAGGCCTTTAGTTCTCACACTTTTGTATGCATCAGTGTCATTTGTAAGTTTTGTTAAAACAGATTGCTGAGGCCCACACCCACAGTTTCTGATTCAGAACATCTGTGATGCCAAGAATTTGCTCTTCTAACGAGTTTCCAAGTGGTTCTGATGCCACTGGCCTACAAACTACAGTTTGAGAACCACTGTTCTAGGTCATTCCCTCCACGTGTGCTCAGGATTTCACTTACCCCACTTTAGTAGAAATACTGATTTTTGAAGTATCCTCCATTTTTCTTTAATCTCATGTTTTTTTTAGTTACTTTGCTACTTAGAACAAGGTCTGGACCAGCAGCATCAGCATCACATCAGTGTCAGCTTGTTAGAAATGCAGAGTCTCAGACCTACAAGGTCAGAATCTGCACTTTAAAAGACCTATGTGGGCATTCATGTGTGAGAAGCCCTGCCTGTGGATCATTCTCAGCAGGCAAGTGAGCAGGTTCTTGATTTTTCTCCTCCAAGCCTGCCCATCTATCTTCCAGTGTCCACGTTACTGATGGCACCACCATTCATGCAGCTGCTCAGGCTAAACAGGAATTATTCTTTCTCACATGTCCTACATCCAGTTCACCACCAAATTGTGTGATTTTAGAATTATATATCCTGCAATTTCACTTATACAGGTTTGTTCTTGATCCAAGATACCATCATCTCTCTGGTGCTGGTCCCAACTTCTTACCTGGTTACTCGGCATCCAGCCTGTTCCCCTGAAGCTTGTTTTCTTCCAGTCAACCACAGTGCTCCTTTAAAAACAGATCTTCTACTTCCTCTCAAAATCCTACAATGGTTCTCTGTCATATTTAATATAAAATCCAAAGCCAAAGTTGTCCAGTGGTCTGTCAGACTGTATGTGAACTGCCTTGGCCACCTCTCCTCCCCTCAGACCACTTCACTCTAGCAACTCTGCTCACCTCTTTTACTTTCGCAGGCCTGGTTCACTCCTGGGTTTTTTGTGCTTTTTCCCTTTTCCTTTCCTTTCCCCTTTCCTTTCCCTTTCCTTTCCCTTCCCTTCCTTTACTTTCCCCTTTACTTACTTTCCCCTTTACTTTCCCTTTCCCTTTCCCATTTACTTTCCCTTTCCTTCCCTTTCCCTTTCCCCTCCTCTCCTCTCCTCTCCTCCTCCTTTCTCCTTCTCCTTTGCACTTTGTTTAGTAGAATGCTTTTTCACCCAAATGACCTGCTCTCTCACTTCATTTAGGTCATCCCTCATTAGCTCATCTGATATAAGCAGCCCTCACGACTCTATTCTCTTATCTGGCTTTATTTATTTCTCCTTCTTGAACTTACTCATATATTTTGTCTGTCTGCCACGCTGGACTAGACTAAGCTGTAAACCTGTCTTCTCCATTTTAGTCACGGTGCTACCATTCTTCTAGTTGCTCAAACCAGATGCCTGGAATGTAGCTTTGAGTCCCCTCCCCCTTTCCTTTCCACTGCTGCTCACTCCTATTGCTAAAGTATATCTGAAACATTTCATTTCTTACACTCTCCATGTCTACTGTCCTTATCTGTGATCCCATCATCTCTTGAGTCTCCTCTCATTGATACTTGTTCTGCATAGGAGCCAGGGGGCAAGTCTTTTCTAAAAATGTGATCAAATTACTCCTTAAAGTCCTGCTATGTGTTCCTATTGTACTTTATCCCTTGCCTTACAAGGCCCTGTTTACCAATGCAGCAACACTACATGCCATTTATCCCTTGTTCACCTTTTTTTTTTCTTTGATTCATTTGTGCTCTCTATCCCCCTGCGTAGAATCCCTCTCTTCCTACTCTTTTGGTTAATTCCTCCCCCATTTTTAAGGACTCAGCTGAAATGTGACCTACCCAGAGATATATATGCCTTTACCACTGTATTAAAATAGTTTTTTCCAACCTCCATTATTTTCTGTCTCGGACCCTATTTGATTTCTTTGTATCATTTCATATTTGCTTGAAAGACACTTTTAAGAAAATGAAATGGTAAGTCACAGTCTGGGAGAAGGTATTTGGGTGGGATACATGCATTCGACAATGGGCTCATCTCCAGAATAAATAACTTGTAAATCTATAATATAAAGGAAACACAATCAGGCAAAAAGATGGGAACAAATGCCTCACAAAAGAAGATGAATGGCCAATAAACACATGCAAATATGCTCACGTTAACTGTTCGAGGAGTTAAAGTCAAAACCACATTGATAGACAATGATGGCAAATTGACCAATGTAGATCTACTGGATCTCTTCGTCTACCGCTAGGAATGCAAAACGGTACGTCTGTTTTTGAAAACGGGTGGCAGGTTTCTGTGGAGTTAAACATTCACTTACCATAGGACCTACACGCCCTGGGGGAAGCAGTTACCACCCATATACATTTTTCAAAACTCATGGAATCGTACACTTAAAATTTGCGCATTTTATTGAATCTAAACTTTGCTATAAAAGCAAAATGGGGGGAAAACCCCCAAAATGATAATCAGAAAAGTTCCCGGGGGGTTGTCCTCGGTCCTTCCGGAGGACCCAGAGGGACCCGGTCGCGGGCGCCTCCAGATTGGCAAGCCAGGCACTCGGAGGACGCGAAACGAAAGCTCGGGAAGAGTGCGGTTGGCCCGGGAGGCGGGGCAGCGGCCGCGCACCCCCACACCCCTGGCCCGCGGCCGCCAGTTGCGGTTTCGATTTCCCATCCGCAGTTGGGGTTCCCCGGCGGCGGCCCCGCCTCTCAGCGCTGGGTCTGCGTCCGCTGCCTGAGATCCCTACAAGCCCGGCACAGGCATTTAAGGGAGTGAGCGCGGGCGAGGTGCGGACGTCCCCGGGAGCTGAGCTGCAGAATGACGGCCGAGGAGCGGCGAAACCTGCACGCCTTCCGGGACTATGTCATCAAGACTCTGGACCCTGCCTACATCCTGAGCTACATGGCCCCCTGGTTTAAGGATGGTGAGTGGTCCCCAGGGACGCCTGCCCCTCGGAGCAAGGAAACCACTCAGGACTCTGTTCTCCCCTTTTAATCAACACAAGTAGCATGCTAGGAACGCGGATGTTGAGGCAGGATCCTCAGGATTGTAGCCTGGAGTTCGCCAGGACAGTCTGAGGAGCCTTTAGGGGTCCAGATGGAGAAACAGCCCCAGAGAAGGGAAATGACTTGTGTAGGTGTGCACCTCTATTTAGGTTCAAGAAGGGGGAAACAAACCATTGTCCATTTTACTTTCTCTAATGCTTAATGTCTACCGTGTCTTCAGCTTTGTAGTGACAATAGAGATTCAGGAGTGAGATGTAGGCCCCTCTTTAAAATACTTTGCAGCCCAAGATTTTGTGGGAGTGGAGACTGCTGAGTATGTAAATGATTGCAAAATGCTTCAAGGTAATTGACAGTGACTTTGACAGTGACTCTTGCCGAGTCTTCTCTGCACTTAGGAATTACTGGAAGCTTGCCAGGGGTAAGAGACTCTGGGCTGAATGGCTGCCGGCTTCATTTCAGGTGTTTCTGTCTAGATTTTGGAGACACCTGATGATAGATCTTTGTTAATTTGAATCCAGGTGCACTGCACTGGAGAGGAACAGAGGCTTTGAGGAAAGAGGAAAAAGGAGGTGATGCCTGGAAGGAGCTGAAAGGAGAAAGGGGGATCTGGTCACTCCTTTTCAGGCTCCAAGTGCGGAAATATCAAGTGGCAGGACATGTGAAGGCAACCATTTGGTCATTGCCCCAGACATGGAGTTAGTGTACAAAGTCATGTGACCACCAGCAGTTTGGTGGATAGTTTTCTGTTCCTCGGCCTTGTGTGTGTGTGTGTGTGTGTGTGTGTGTGTGTGTGTGTGTGTTTAGCTCCTTTTGCCTTTTCTCCCATATTTCATACTGTCTAAGCAAAAACCTGGAAAGAGGACCATGAAAGTATTTCTAACTCTGCTTTCTGAGTCTGGTGTAATTAAAGATGCCATGGAGTGGTCCCATCTCCTTTATTGTGGGTATACTTTTTCCACACATTGTTAAGAAACTCTCTTTTTAAAGGATTGCCCTAGAATATGTTCCCAGACTTCCCACCAAACTAGAAGAAACTTCTAGAGAGGATGCAGGGTGGAGGGAAGGTAGGTTGATGAAGAATGAGCATCATCTGCCTGAACAGAGACTTTGCTGCCTTCTTGCAGTTCCTTCCATTGCTGGGATTTGTTACAATCGCCATCCCCATTTTTTTTTTTTTAAAGATTTTATTTATTCGTGAGAGAGAGAGGTAGAGACATAGGCAGAGGAAGAAGCAGGCTCCTTGCAGGGAGCCGGATGTGGGACTCGATCCCCAGCCCAGATCCTGGGATTGTGCCCTGAGCTGAAGGCAGACATTCAACTACTGAGCCACCCAGGTGTCCCTTGCCATCCCTATTTGAGAAAGTCTGACAACCCTTTTCAGGTTTTTTTTTTTTTTCTTCAGTGATTAGTGGTTCTGCAGTTTGATGAGCCACTCTTCTATTTGTAGATGAGGTGCAGTATATTCAGGCTGAGAAGAACAATAAAGGCACGATGGAGGCTGCCTCACTTTTTCTTAAGTGCCTATTGGAGCTCCAAGAAGAAGGCTGGTTCCGTGGCTTTTTGGATGCCCTTGGTCATGCAGGTTAGTTCATTCTTCTTACTCATAAATCAGGATATTAACTGACTGTTTCAGAATGCGGTAAAAGTGAAATGCTATTAATTTTGAGCTATCCTCATGTGCTTCATGTTGCTTAATCTGAGGCAATGTAAAGATTACTTTCAATCACGATATAATTTGCCTACCTGAAATATCCAAAGGAATCTGCAGATTGTTGGGAGAGTTTAACAAGCTTATTAGATATAAGATTAGTATACAAAAATTAATTGCATTTCTGCACCATACACAAAAACAAACTCAAAATGGATTAAAAACTTAAATGTAAGACCTGAAACCATAAAATTCCTAGAAGAAAACATAGGCAGTGATATCTTTGACATCAGCCATAGAAACATTTTTTTACATTGATCTACTTTAGCAAGAGAAATAAAGCAAAATTAAACTATTGGAACTACATCAAATAAAAAGCTTTTGCACAGCAAAGGAAATCATCAACAAAATAAGACAACCTACTGATTGGGAGAAGATATTTGCAAATGTATCCAATTAGGGGTTAATATCCAAAATATATGAAGAACTTATACAACTCAACACCAAAAAGTCAAACAATCTTTTTTTTTTTTTTTAAAGATTATTTATTTATTTATTCATGAGAGGCACAGAGACAGAGAGAGAGGCAGAGACACAGGCAGAGGGAGAAGTAGGCTCCATGCAGGGAGCCTGATGTGGGACTCAATTCCGGGTCTCCAGAATCAGGCCCTGGACTGAAGGTGGTGCTAAACCACTGGGGCTGCCCCAAAGTCAAACAATCTGATTAAAAAATTGGCAGAATGTTAAGCAACTACAAAATACTAAATAAAAAGTTTGGCAAGCCCCCCCCCCCCCAAAAAACAAAAGACAGAAGACACGAATAGACATTTTTCCGAAGAAGACCAACAGACACGTGGAAAGATGCTCAGCATCACTAACCATCAGGGAAATGAAAATGAGAACCATAATGAGATGTCACCTCACACCTGTCAGAATGGCCAAAATCAAAAGCACAAGAAATAATAAATGTTGGTGAGGATGTGCAGAAAAAAGAATCCTAATGCATTGTTGGTGGGAATGCAAACTAATGCAGCCACTGTGGAAAACAGTATGGAGTTTCTCCAAATATTAAAAACAAAATTACCATATGGTCCCATAATTCCACTACTGGGTATTTATCCAAAGAGAATGAAAATACTAATTTAAAGGGATATAGGAACCCTATGTCTATTGCAGTATTATTTACAATAACCAAGTTATGGAAACAACCCAAATGTCCATCCACAGATAAATGGATAAAGATGTGCTATATATATACAATGGAATATTACTCAGTCATAAAAAAGAATGAGATCTTGCCATTTGCAACAGCATGGATGGATCTAGAGGGTATAATGCTAAGTGAAATAAGTCAGAGAAAGACAAATACCATATGATTTTATTTATATGGGGAATTTTTTTAAAAATATTTATTTATTTATTTATTTATTTATTTATTTATTTATTTATTCAGAGAGAGAGAGAGAGAGGCAAAGACACAGGCAGAGGGAGAAGCAGGCTCCTTGCAGGAAGGAATGTATTAAGGAAAAACCTAGCAAAAGATGTGTCAAGTCTGAATGGAGAAAATTATAAAATGTTATTGAAAAATATTAAAGAAGTCCTATCTAAGTGGAAATACATACCCATGCACATGGAGAGAAGGACTTGATACCATAAAAATATCTGCTCTCCCAACGTTGATTTCTATATTCAATACAATTTTAATAAAAATCCTATATGCCTTTTCATGTGCTTGAGAAATTTATAAAGGATTCTAAAATGGAAATGGAAAAATTAAGATCCAAGAATAGTCAGGACATTCCTAAGAAGAATTAAGTAGGCTGAGGCTTTCCCTTCTAGGTAGCAAGATTTATTATAGAGCCATAGGCATTGAAACAGTGTAACATCTCAATGTGTAACATTGGTACTGGCATCTGCCAACTGGCCATTGAAATAGAATGGAGAGCCTTCAATTAAACTCATATATAAATGAAAACCTGATATATTTGAGATAACTGGGAAAGGAAAATCCTTAGGAATAGAAGGGTTTTTAATAAATTGCAGTGGGCCAGGATGCCTGGTGGCTCAGGGCATGATCCTGGTGCAGGGATCAAGTTCTGCTTGGGTCTCCCCACAGGGAGCCTGCTTCTCCCTCTGCCTGTGTCTCTGCCTCTCTCTCTCTCTGTCTGAGACACACACACACACACACACAGAGAGAGAGAGAGAGAGGCAGAGACACAGGCAGAGGAAGAAGCAGGCTCCATGCAGGGAGCCCGACAGGGGACTCGATCCTGGGTCTCCAGGATCAGGCCCTGGGCTGAAGGCGGCGCTAAACTGCTGAGCCTCCCGGGCTGCCCGATAAATAAAATCTTTAAAGAAACATTGCAGTGGGCCATTATAAACAGGATAATGTTAAAAAAACAAACCCTAAATTACATATCCATGTAAAATAAATTTGTATTTCTTAGCTCATTGCATTCACACTTACACATGAAATGAATTCATAAGAATTAAAGATGTAATTCTAAAAAGGCAAAAATTTAACAATTTTAGAAAAGAATATAGAATAATTATTTATGACCTTAGAGGTATGGCAGGATTTATGAAACAAGACATTAAAGCATTATCCATAAAAGACAAATTGATATGTTTGATGACATTAAAATTAAAAATATGTCAAAACACACGAAAATGAAAAAACAAGATACAGACTGGGAGAGGTTATTTGCAAAATATATTATTACCAAGATGATTATATCTAGAATATGTTAAAAAGCTTTAAAGTCAGTTAGAAAAAGAAAGAAAACAACTACAGGTCAAAAGTGTGAACTGACATTATAAAGAATAGTAAATAAGGAAAGGTTAATAAACATGGAAAGATTCTTAGCCCAAATAGCAATTAGGGAATTGTGACTTAGGAACTCTATAAGATAGCATTTTATTAACTACTAGATAGCAAAACTTAGGAAGTCCAACAATGCTAGGGCTTGAAGAGAATATTTAATAATGGGAAATCGTAACTGTCACTATATAGAGTATAAATTAATACAAGTATTTTGAAAAACATTTGGCATCATATATAGTTCAATTATCTTAAATATCCTCCTGTAGAACAGTTTCATTCTTATGTATGTGACCTAGAAAAACTCTTACGCATATATTCCATCATGCATATACAAAAATATTCATAGAATAATTGTAATAACTAAAGCAAGCAAACAAAACTGGAAGCAACCCAATGTCCTTCAAGAAGAAAACGGATGATAAAATTCTGTAATAGTCACATGATGGTCCACTATACTGCAGTGAAAATGTATGAACACAGCTACAGATGACAACACAGGTGAAGCTTTGAAATGTAATATTAAAATCTATAAAAAGCAGAGAAAATTACATTTAGTAGGATATAATTATGAAATTCTAAACAAGTCAAACTAAACAGATTTTTTTAAAGCCTTTATTTAAAAAAAATTTTTTTTTTTTTTTTGAAAGAGAGCATGGTTGAGCAAGGGGCGGGGCGGCGGGGCAGAGGCAGAGGGAGAAGCCGACTCCCCTCTGAGAAGGGAGCCTGATGCCATCTCAGGACCTTGAGATCATGACCTGAGCCAAAGCTAGACACCTAACCAAGTGAGCCACCCAGGTGCCCCAGAACACAGATTGTTGAAGGAATCAAATGTATGCCATGCAACTATTAAAAAAATGAAGAGAATAACATATGAAATACAAGGTAGTAGTCTCTTTGCAGGGAGGAAGAAGGGTAGGGAAAAGGCACACTCCCACAGAGTGTTGGGAAATTCTAGTTGTTAAATTGCATACTGGGTTCCCATGTGTTCATTTTGTTAGGTTCTTTGTAGCCAGATGAAAAGAGTGTGGGCTTTATAGTCAGACAAATCTAGTGATTTTGTTTGAGAACTTTAGATGGAAGCATTCTTGAATTATTAAAGGTGGAAATAATTGTTTTTCCACCTTAAATTTCCCATTATACTTAATATCCTTTTCTGGGAGTAATATAGAAGATTAAGTTCCTCAGGGTCAGGAATTAAGATTTATATTTCCTTTTGCCAGCTTTGCTATCTTGCACTGGGAAGTTACTTAATAATTGCATGATGATTTGGGACACCTGGGTGGTTCAGTGGCGATCACCTTTGGCTCAAGTTGTGATCCCAGGGTCCTGGGATCAAGTCCTGAATCAGGCTCCCCACACGGAGCCTGCTTCTCCCTCTGCCTGTCTCTGCCTCTCTCTCTCTGTGTCTCTCATGAATAAATAAATACAATCTTTTTTAAAAAATTGCATAATGATTCAACTCACTGGAAGACAAGTCAGAGGTTGTAGGTAAAGTCCATGGTGCACTTTGGAAGGAGAATTTTATACTAAGACCAAAAGTAAGACTTCACATTATCCTTAGTACTTTCTCCCAAGAGATGATAAATGTTGTTAGAGGACCTAAAGTGTTGGGTGCCTATAATGAATGTTGAATTTTCTTTTTGGAAGATCATTAATTATTGAGGTGATTTATAGATCTCTTTTGAGGTCTCTTATTATACATTCAAACATGATTTCTATGATAATAATCTTGAAATGTCTTTTAGTTGGTTTTATAAAAGCCCCCATTTTCTTCTTCTTTCCAGGTTATTCTGGACTTTATGAAGCAATTGAAAGTTGGAATTTCCAAAAAATGGAAAGTCTAGAGGAGTATAGATTGCTTTTAAAGCGTTTACAACCAGAATTTAAAACTACAGTTAATCCAAATGATATTCTTCCTAAAATATCTGAATGTTTAATTAGTCAGGAATGTGAAGAAATTATACAGGTAATTTAATTAGATTAATATATTTAATATAATTATAATTAATATAAAATACTAAATTGGGGGGAAGTTATTTGAACATAGGAAATGTTTTCGGTTTTCTCCACTGATTTTGACTTGAGAAATATCATTGAAATCCACAGAAGTCTTCAAATCTAAGGCATAATTACCTAGAATAGTATTTTTGGTTGTGAATCAAGTAATTTTTAATGTCACAAGTTTTTTTCAGGTTTGTCCTATTTTTAGTTAAAATTATTACTTTTGTGAATAATATCTTTGCAAATTTAAATAAAGTTGAACAGTTTAGCAAATAAAACAAAAGCTATAGATTCTAGTGGTTAAGCCTACAGGCTCTGGACCCAAATTTTGTTAGAATCCTAGTTCAACAGTTTACTAGTGGTAAGATCTTAAGCAAGTTAGTTTTTTTAAACCTATTTCTTCATGTGTAAAATGGAAATAATAATAGTACCTTATTAACATGATATTTTTATGGGGGTTAAATGAGATGATATATGATGACATATGTAAAGTGCTTACATATGCCTGACACATAATAATAAATTCTCAATAAATTTTAGTTATTATGATTAATAATAAAAATCATGTAGGTCCCACTACCCTGAAAAAAAATTGTTAATATTTTGTTATATTCTTCCAAATATCTATGCCAATATACCCATATTTTGAATGGTTGTCAAATGGATTGTTTCTTAATATTGCTGATGATGATAGATACAATATCTCAGAGGACTTGAGAACACCTGGCTTGACATAGCGATGCCAGGTGTAAAGACAAAGACGAAAGAGGGTCTTAAAAGACACTGTGTTGGATGGGGCAAAAATGATCATGAATAAGACCTATTGAACCATAGGACAGAATGATTTTAAATCAGATAGTGCTGGAATTGGTATTTCTTCAATAAATTAATAAAAGGAAAACTTTTGAAATGATTGATTAATCAACTGCAGTTGTCTTGCTCAGATTTGTTCCAACAAGGGGCTGATGGCAGGTGCGGAGAAAATGGTTGAATGCCTTCTCAGATCAGACAAAGAAAACTGGCCCAAAACTTTGAAACTTGCTTTGGAGACAGAAGAGAGCAAGTTCAGTCAACTGTGGATTGTGGACAAAGGTAGTATATTCCAGGGAAGAGCTCTGAAGGGTTGGGAGGGTCTGAAAACATGCTCTACCTTTTTCATAGTTCTACTTAGGGTCTCTTCCATTCCCACCTGTCTTTCACTCACTGTCAGAGGCATTTTGCCCTTCAGAGACCCATGGCTACATCTTTAGTGAGAGAGCAGCATGAAATTTGAGTTCTGGGAGACAAGTGGCAACTTGCCTACAGAAGTAATTCAGTTGTAAATAACCCTTAAGATGGACCAGGGCAAACTGCTTTCACCCAGAATTAGCCCTCTAGCCCAAAGGATTTGGGGAAGGAAGAATCTGAGCTCACTCTCTGGGTTTAGATCTTCAGAGAAGTAGCTTTAAAATTCTAGAGTAAAAGGTTCAAACTTCAGGATATCTGTACCATCTGTGGTTTCCTGAAGCTAACATCTGCTCAGAGCATTGTTTTTTAAAGTCTAAGTTTGGTAATCCAACTGTCTGGTCTTTGCTTTTCCTAAGCTTCTTTAGATCACAAGTTGTTCTAGACAATGTCTGTATAAATACACATCTGATTTCTTGGATTAGGTCAGGAATGGAAGCCATAAATGTCTGCTAAGTGGTGCTTCTTTACTGTGCATGAGAATCACCTGGAGATTTTGTTAAAATGCAGATTCTGACTCAGAGATACAAGAGCCTGCATTTCTAACAAGTTCTGGAAATTGCTGGCCCTTGTTCCACACTTTGAATAATAAAGGCCTCAATGACATTGGAGTTCAGGCTCCACATGGAGACATCACACTCAAAAAGATTCTTTTAATTGTTTTAGAAGGTGAAGGGAGTAGTTGTAAGAAATCTGAATGGAAGTTGAAAATTTTAGTATTATAACCTCTTTGTAGGACTTGCGCTGTCAAGAAAATCATCAGATTAGATGAAGAGTCTAAGATGTTTTTTCGTCTCATACAGATGTTGAACTGAAAGTTCTTGAGGATGAAGAAATAGAAACTTCCGAAGTACAGATTTTCTATAAGGAAGAACCAGAATGCCAGAATCTTAGTCAGGACCCATGTCCACCTTCAGGTACCCAGCAATGTTCTTTTCCATAACGATGTTCTTCAGGTTTTTTTGTGTGGGGACACATCTTGCAGTGCCAAAAGTCACAGTGTTATGAAAAGTTTTTTAAGGAAAAGTAAGAAAAGATCATTTTTTAAAAGAAAAGATAATTTATATTAAAATAGATATTTTTTCTGTAATTATAAATATTAGTCTCTCTCTTACAAAGCTGTTGTCAGCCTTATTTTCATCACTGTGCCTGTCTACATCTGTGCCTGTCTACATTGAAAATGCAAACGCAAAAAGAGTCCTCCCAGAAGCTTAGTGTCTGTGAAATCCAAAACCAGCCCTGCTCTCCAAAGAAATACTTCTATTTGTGAGTTGCTTGCTCACTCTCCTTACTATCCCAGGGCTGCAATGTAAGTTATTGATGTTTGTATACTGCACAAATGTGCCTAGCTGAGTCTGAGATCCAAACAGTGCACCAAGAGTTCTGTATCCTCCCAGAGGCTCTCTTTTTTTCTAATTTACATAAAGGTACTCTATACTTAGTTATAAGGCTCACCTTCTGTTTCTGGAAGCATTTTTTCATGAGAGACCAGAAAGTTGCATAATGAGCCACAGTAAAATATTATTTACATAAGGACATCAGGGAAAACATTCTGAGTAGTATGAGAAGAAATCCCAGGACCCCAGGATTTTGCAGAAGAAATGTCATTTTTGCAGAAGAATTATTTCTGCAGTCAAATGATACAAGTATTTTGTTATTTCAGGGTAAAATCACTGAATGTAAGTTGCTTTAAATTTTTCTGACATGTAAAGGACCTTAGTGAACTCACTTAACCTTTTAGAAATTTTCCTTTTCTTTAAAATAGGTTGGAGTCAATAGATGATTTCTAAGGTCTTTTCTAGCAGTAACATTCTATATGCTTATGTTAGTGAGAAAAAGCCTCTGGTTATTTTTTGATACTTCTGGTCCTATTGAGAGAAGATACCATATGAGAACCTGAAGAATTATAAAGCATGGTTGCTCTTCAATAAGAGATTGGTTTGAAAATTCAATGTTTACAGTTTATTGCTTTTCAGAGATCTGGGAGGGATTTGTTGTTTTGTTCCACATAGCATTTCCTTTTAACCAGTGGCCATCTGTCTTGCCCTGAATTAGGCCATTCTTGCTTTAGTTTCTACTTACTAGACTTCCAAGATTATTTAAGAAAGAAATCTTTGTGGCTTTTTTGAAAGAATTCTTGCCATTGGTACTTTTGTCATTGAGGGAGAATTTTGGACTTCATATCAATGCAGAAGCTGGAATGGTTAACAAGAGACAAGGATTCTAAATTTTCTTAAATGAGGCCTTTTTTGCTAAAGTCAATTTCAGTCTGTTTGATGATAGATAGCTCTTCTTGATTCCTGAGAGCAGTAACTATTTGGTAATTTTGTTCCTTTTGTATTACATAAGTGGCTTCTACTTGCACCCCACTGAAGCCAAGAAATTACCAACTAGAACTTGCTTTGCCTGCTAAGGAAGGAAAAAATACAATAATATGTGCTCCTACTGGTAAGTTGATTGCTACTACCTACAGTGGTTTGTTTCTGGGTTTGCTTCCTTTTTTTTTTTTTTTTTTTCTTTTATTGAATACTGGGATAAAATGGGCAAGTTTCCATTTTTGCCTTGTTCCGTATATCTTTTGAGAAAACTTTCCTATTAGTATAGTGTCCAGGTATTTTAAGGAACCTGAGGAGAGAAAGAAAAATGCCCTCTTTTAGCGTGCTTTATGCCTTAACTGTTTGCATAGTTACCTAGGAAGTAGCTTGACATTTTTCTCTCCTGGTATAAATTCTGCTGCAGTTAACCCATGGACATTCTTAGTTTACTAGTTGGTGCAGTGGTTTTAGGGGAGCCAAAAATAATGACCTTTCTGTAGAAATATTTTAGTATAATATCAGTTACATATTTTCTTTTTTTTTCTTTGTTTGTTAAAAGGTTGTGGAAAAACCTTTGTTGCCCTTCTTATATGTGAACATCATCTTAAAAAATTTCCCCAAGGACAAAAGGGGAAGATTGTCTTTTTTGCTATTCAAATCCCAGTGTATGAACAGCAGAATTCTGTGTTCTCCAAATATTTTGAAAGACTTGGGTAGGTATAACAGTTGGTCCCATTTCTTTTTCTCTAGCTTCATGTAACTGGTGTGTATTCAGCTTTAATTTTTGAAAAGCTGGGATTAAAAAATGTATAAAAGATTTAGCTTTTATGTAATCTAGATGTTATTAATTTTTCATGGATGCAAGTCTGTTTTGTTAGGTATGCTTGATATCCTAAACTCCTTTGGTTAGCTCTTGCCAAGTGAGTAAATGACTTGAGATCAATTTTCCATTTAAATGACACATATAACTTTTTTTAAAATATCGGTTGATTTTAATTTGACAGAGCACAAGTAGGCAGAGTGGCAGGCTGAGGGAGAGGGAGAAGCAGACTCCCCACCGAGCAGGGAGCCCAACGCCAGGCTCAATCCCAGGACCCTGGGATCATGACCTGAGCCAAAGGCAGATGGTTAACTTTCTGAGCCACCCGGGCGCCCCCACATTTAACTTTTTAATGATTTTATAACTTCCTTAATATTACTCTTTTCTTTAAATACTATTTTCTTTATTTTTTTTAAGATTTTATTTATTTATTTGACAGAGAGTATCAACAGGGGGAGTGGCAGGCAGAGGGAGAGTGAGAAGCAGGCTTCCTGCTGAGCAGAGAGCCTGACATGGGGCTTGATCCCAGGACCTCATCATGACCTGAGCTGAAGGCAGACACTTAACTGACTGAGCCACCAAGGCGCCCCTACTACTTTTTCTTAAGACTTGAAGGAATTAGCATACTCTACTAGCAGTTATAGCTAGCTTGCATTTATCAACCATTTACTATGTTTATAGCTCCATGCTAAGCACTTGTCTCCAGATATATTCCTTTTGGAGTTAGGAAGAACTCAATTAGTTGATGCTCTGACTTAGTGTTTTATGTCTTTGTGACTCCTCATTCACATCATGGTTGGTAATAGTGAATTTCTGTCATTCCCCAGGTACAAAGTTGCAGGTATTTCTGGAGCAACATCTGAGAATATCTCAGTGGAACAGATCGTTGAGAACAATGACATCATCGTTTTAACTCCACAGATTCTTGTGAATTGCCTTAGAAATGGGACTATTCCATCACTCTCTGTCTTTACTTTGATGATATTTGATGAATGTCACAACACCAGTAAACACCATCCTTACAATATGATCATGTTTAATTATCTAGATCAGAAACTTGGAGGATCTTCAGACCCACTGCCTCAGGTATCTCCAGAATCAGATGGATTCCTCAGAAGAGCCATAACCTTTTTAAATCTTATTTTCTTACCCTACTGACCACATTGAGGATAGTCTTCTCAGGTCCTAAGTCCATATCATCTAGCTCATTGATTAATTTTTTCATTTTTTTAAAGATTTTATTTACTTATCCATGAGAGACATAGGCAAAGACATGGACAGAGGGAGAAGGAGGTTCCTCGCAAGGAGCCCAATGTGGGACTTGATCCTGGACCTAGGATCATGCCCTGAGCCAAAGGCAGACGCTCAACTGCTGAGCCACCTAGGTGTCCCTCATTGATTAGTTTTGACTTGTTCATTCATTTATTTACTTAACAAATATGCATTAGGTGCCCCTTTGTGTTATCCACTGTGCTAGGCACTGGGGCTACATATATAAAAGACATATACCTCAAACAATTTAAGTTTCATGGGGAACCAGACATGTAAGAATTATGTCACAATATATGGTGATGGCATACTATGGACATGATACAAGGTATAGTCAGAAGAGAAGTGAAAACTCGTAAGTGTGCTATGAAAGTGAGCCAAGACCCAACAGAAGTTAGGCAAAAACTAACAAGAATGTATAAGGTGGATAGTTGGATGGTTTTCAGGAAAGGCTACTGTGTGTCTGGAGGCACAGAGGTATGAGAGAACATGTTGTGCCCAAGAGCCCTGAAGCTCTTCAGTATCATTTGAGTGTGGAATGTGAAATGGTAAATAGCAGTAGGTGAGGCAGAGTGGAATAGAGGGAATGATCGATAGAACAAGATTCTAGGAGAGATCAGAGGGTATGGGATAAGTAGGCAGGTATGTTCATTAGTACAGGAGAGCATTTTGGGCGTCATCAGAGGTGAGGGTGTGAGAAGAGTAAAGATGAGAGGGTAGTTCTGAGTTGGGGACAGGAAAGGTAGGGAATCCCTGGTATTTAATATCTCTTTTAAATGAGAGGTAGATGCTTTGCTGAGAATAATCAGGATGGGAATGGGGAGGGAGCTCAGAGTACATGGAGAGGATTTGAAATGAGAGAATCAAGAGGAATATATAGAAGAATTGCTTGGTCATATTGGGGATCCAGATGAAGTTGGAAACCATGACTTTATAGTTAATATACCAATATCACAATGGGTAAAGTTCTCTAGCCCTAATAACTACCTGTGTAGGAAACATAGGTTAGAAGAAATTCGTATGGTACCCATAGACAAAATTCCATAGCAAGCACATATCTTACAGTTTCTTCTAGAAAAAAATGCTGGTTAATTAGATTCCTTGCTAATGAGTCAACTATTCAGTATTTACTGAGTGGCTATTTGAGTAAGGCATAAATTGTTAGGTGACCATTAAGCTAATTTTTTTTACAAATGTTACCTTATGAAATTCACACACCTACCATTTTAAATGGCTATTGTTTCCCAGCCTTAAAGAGAGCTGAAGTTCGATCCCGGGTTTTAGCACCAAAAAAAAAAAAAAAAGAGAGAGAGCTGAAGATACTTGTCCAATGATCCACCACCGGTGTGGCATGGTTGAGTTTAGAATGAAGTTGTGTCTGATTTTAGTCCCTGTTCTTATAGTATGTTGTTCTACACATCATGGGGGACACAGGAATAGAGAAAAGTCCTGCCTTGAGAGTGTTTCTGCTCTTGGTTTTTTAGCTAATTCATGTTCATTTGAAAACTTGTGACTCCTGCATTTATTCACTGCTTTGCCTGCATTATTCACTGCTTTGCCTGGGGAATTTCCATTTGAAATATCTTAGAGAACATCAGGGGAAAAAATAGTGTTCTTGTGCTTTATATGAAACTAGTAAGGCGGATCCCTGCTCAGCGGTTTAACACCTGCCTTCAGCCCAAGATGTGATCCTGGGGTCCCGGATCCCAGGACCCCAGGATTCCTGCATGGAGCCTGCTTCTCCCTCTGCCTGTGTCTCTGCCTCTCCCTCTCTCATGAATAAATAAATAAATAAAATATTAAAAAAAAGAAATTAGTAAGAAACAAACAAATAAAAAACCAAAACCCTACTTTAGCAGGAAAGGGTTGCATGGGGGATTGTGGAAATGGCATGCTGTTTTCCAGATGTCTGACAATTTGTAATGCTCCTCATAGGTTGTTGGGCTGACTGCCTCAGTTGGCATCGGGGATGCCAAAAACACAATGGAAGCCATGGAATATATCTGCAAACTGTGTGCTTCTCTTGACACATCAGTGATAGCAACAGTCAAAGACAACTTGGAGGAATTGGAAGAAATTGTTTATAAGCCCCAGAAGTGTAAGTGGAATCCAGTAACAAGCCCTTCAGGACTTTGTTACCCTCTGCTTTTCTTAGTTCGGAGCCATTTGAATGAATACTGAATTTTTACTTTTTCTGTTTAGTAGAAAATATTTAACCCCAAATTTGGGAAATAATTACATTTCATGCCTCTCTTCTCAGCTGAGCTCTTCATCAGTGGGTGAACCTCAGGAGTGGACTGTCAAAAGCAAACATTCTTACTCTTCAGTTTGATTCAGTTCTTTTTTTGTTTTTGATAAAGTTCTTATAAGGATACTGACAGCAAGAGAGACGTGATGAGAAAATCAAATCACATAAATGGCCAAGAGCTGGTCTCAGTCCTTCCCTGTGTTGCATTCCTAAGGAGGAAGGATACTGTGTGGCCATTCATTATTTGAATATGTATCTGGGGATCCCTGGGTGGCTCAGCGGTTTAGCGCCTGCCTTTGGCCCAGGGTGTGATCCTGGAGTCCTGGGATCGAGTCCTACATTGGGCTCCCTGCATGGAACCTGCTTCTCCCTCTGCCTGTGTCTCTGCCTCTCTCTTTCTGTGTCTCTCATGAATAAATACATAAAAAAACCTTTAAAAAAATGAATATGTATCTGATGATTTGGGTTGAAATGAAATTATTCTTAGTTCATCATATTTTTTCTCAGCAGATCAGAATATGATTTTTTTTTAGAATATGATTTTTTTTAAAAAGATTGACTAGCAAATATTTAATAAATTCCAATGCTATACTAACCCAGCAGGGGAAAGTGGGAGAGTAGACATATATGCCTTCATCCTTGCTCTGGGGATAGTGTATGACTGTATAAAGCAGAACAAAAACACATGAAATAGCCAAGGAGAGGCAGTTCAGTTCCTTTCTGGGAGCTTCCTGTAAAGAGGTTAAGGAAGGTACCCAATCTAAACTTTTCAGTATCAAGTACAAATTTCTTTTTTTTTTTTTTTTAAGATTTTTAATTTATTTATTCATGAGAAGACACAGAGAGAGAGAGAGAGGCAGAGACATAGGCAGAGGGAGAAGCAGGCTCCTGCCTGCAGGACTCGATCCCAGGACCCCAGGATCACAATCTGAGCCAAAGGCAGATGCTCAACCACTGAGCCACCCAGGTGCCCCTCAAGTCCCTTCTGCCCTCTGTGCTTCATCTCCCCCTCCCATAAGTCCAACCATGTTGCATACCTCTGGTTCCTCAGGAGTATCAGTGTTTCCTCCACTCCTCTTCCCCTATTTATCCCACAACATTTCCTCCCTTGAAAGAATAAGAGATTCTTTTCCTTGTGCTCCATGACACCTTTCATATACTTAATGTTACAGCACTTCACTGTGATTATTTGGCTATGTATCTTTCTCTGCCCTGAGGATACAGTCTTCTGTGAGCACAGGCTGTGTACTTTTCAACTGTTGATCTCCAGAACATGGCACGTGGTAGGCAGTTAATAAGTTTCTGCCAAAATAATATAGTACTGAATTTTAGGAAGTGTGAGCACTTCAGGGGGTTGAGTGGGAAAGGAGAAAATCAAAGAAGAGAGGGTTAAAATGTGTTGTATTTGCAGAGATAAGATGGATACCAGCCTTGTCAGAGTAGAGGCTCCATGTTGAGTAACAGGAAAAGCAGAATAAAAAGTTGGATTAGACCCAGATCATGAAAGACAGAGATATTAGGATCTGTGCAGTAAGCACCAGGGAGCTATTGCCAAGTTTCTGAACATTTGATATATCCTTTAGACAATCTCCCCGTGAGCCTCAGATCTTGCAGAGGAGGTAACAGGCAGAGAAACGTGTGCAGATGCCTACTTTGAACTATGATGTGTTCCTAAAAAATGCTCACTTTGTTTTCATGGCTCTAGTTTTCAGGAAAGTGGAATCACGGACTACTGACAGATTTAAATGCATCATTTCTCAGCTGATGAGGGAGACAGAGAGTCTGGCAAAGAATATCTTTGATGAACTCGGTACCATAACTCTCGGTGAGATAAATCTCATTTTATGTTCTCTCCACTTAGGAATAGCCATATAGTGTTCTCTTTTTGCATCTCTTTAGTTCAGACAGTCTTAAGACCATATCAAGAGGTTAACTTCTTGATTATAGGTTATTCGGGAACCTCCTCATTATGTCCTCCTTTAGTCCTTGTTTTTTTTTTTCTTTTTTCTTTTTAAATCCACAGTAAATCTATGTGGATACACATAGCCGAAAAATACCATGTTTAAATCAGTTCATGGCTTTCTTAATTTTCCAGATTAGTTTTCTGTTCTGATTTCCCCCTTTATATGAAAGAAACCACCATTTCCTTGATGGCTCAGATTGAAATAGGTGGTGATCTTTGATTCTTTCTTCTTTTGAGACTCTCTCATGAAGTTACCAAGTTCTATTCTTCTCTCTTTTGTTCTTTCATTCATTCACCAGATATTCATTGTGCCAGCTAATGGAAATAACAAGGTTAAAGACATAGTCCCATCCTCAGGGAACTCACAGCTAAATAATGAGAGTCAGATGTGAGTAGCTTCCACATGGCAGGGCAGAGGGACACCTGTGTGCCCTGGGAGCACGTGGGAACTTTGACCTGGAATGGGCCTTTGGGAAAGCGTTTTGGGGTGGGATGATGCCTGAAACAGTCTTGAAAGTCAGCCAAATTAAGAAGGAAAGATAACCAAGTGAGGTTGAAAAGGCATTAAGGCTTTAAAGGAAGAAAAAATTTTAGGAACTGCAACCATTTCATGGTACTCCTAATGCACGAGTGGTAGAAAGGAGTGACGCTAAAGAGAGAGGCAGGGGCAAGACCAGGAAAGGCCTGGTAGCCAAACTGGGTTTGACTTTGTCCTAAAAGCAGGGGGAAGCATCCAAAGATTTTAAACTGATTTGTGATGTGATAAAGATACCAGTGAACAAAGAGAGTCAAACAGAGGCAGTCAAGACAGGCTGGTGGAGGGAGGAGGCATGTGCTGAGCAAGTGTTGCAAGCAGGAAGCTTTCCAATTTCATGGCTTCTGGTTCTGAGTTGGGAGTAGGGGTGATCTCCACCAAGCTTCTGGCATGTACCCTTGTAGGTATACCAGTGAGTAGTGCTGGTTCCAGAACTAGGAGCAGTGTTGGAGATGCTTAATTTGTGAATTCACCTTTACTCACATTTATTTTGCTTTTTTTTTTCTCCTCTTCTTCCAAAGCTTGATTTAGGACTTACTGTAACAGCTGTCTGGCTGTTTCACCCACCCCTACCCCCACTCACTTTTCCAATCAGCCTCCCATTACCTGGGTGGTCTTTCTTTCTTTTTAAAGATTTTATTTATTTATTCATGAGAGACAGAGAGAGAGAGAGAGAGAGAGAGAGAGAGAGAGAGAGAGGCAGAGACACAGGCAGAGGGAGAAGCAGGCTCCATGCAGGGAGCCTGACATGGGACTTGATTCCTGGTCTCCTGGATCAGGCCCTGGGCTGAAGGCAGTGCTAAACCGCTGAGCCACCTGGGCTGCCCCTGTCTTTCTGAAATACCAGTTTTATCATGTCAGGATCCTGCTTGAACCTCTCTGCCTTTTAAGCAAAGCTCTCTAAGCCTCTAACCTGCCAGTGTGACCCCGGCCTGCACAATCTGGTTCTACTCATCTTTCCAGTTTTACCTTCTACTCCTTCCCTGCTTGAATCCTTTGATTTAGCAGTACCTTGAACGTATTCATTCACTTGTCATTTACTTGGTGCTGAGCAATATGCCAGGTGATGGGAACATAGCATGGACCCTGAGACTGAGACATAACTCCTTCCCTGTGATATTTCCAGTCCAATGGTAAAGCCAAAATTAGATAAGTAATAATAAAGCTAAAGTAATAATAAAGCAACAGCATAGGGGTAGGTGGGTGGTGTTTCAGGCGGAAGGAAAAACATGTGCAAAGGCCAGGAAAGTGGAGAGAGTATGAGGACTTCTGTTAGTTCTGACAGATGCCGGAAGTGGAGCAGCTAGAGATGAGAATCAGAAGCAGGCAGAGGTTAGATCACAGAGGGTCCTGGGAGCCGGGTAGGATTTTGGCCAGAGGATTCCACTAAAGGCTTTTAAGTAGTGGGGTAGCGAAGTGTTTCCTCTGCAAATTTAGAAATTCTCTCTAGCTGCTGAGTGGAGTGGATTAGAGGGAATAAGGCAAAAAGTAGGGAGACCAGTTAGGAGGTCGTTATTTTATTCACGAACATTAGAACATGGTCTGAACTGGGAAGATAGCAGAAGGGTAGAGGGATATGAATTTCTACCTTCTTATTCCTCCCACTTCTAACTCCCTACCTCCACCTTTTCCCCAGTACACATCCTGTGAACTGTTCATTTCCAGATTGCTTAGGTCATTTTCATACCTATTCACATTCAAGAAATACTTGTTAATTCATCTAGTTTACTGCTGGCTACTTTGTTTGTAGTTGGGGTTGGGAAAGAAGCATGTCAATGCAATTTGAATAACCTCCTTTGTTTCTCCTGTTAAACATGAATGGGTGAGAGGAGCAATTTAACCTGGAAACATAGCTCTTGGTTGTGAGTTTTACTATGCTGTGCTCTTTCCCAGTGAGCCCTGAAGATCTGATCCCAGAGTAACTCACAGACTGGAGCCGCTTGAGAACAGGCTTCTATCTTCTGCATCTTTTTACCACCAGCACCCTGCACACACACACAGCCTGGACCACAACAGATGCTCAATTTTTGGACGGAGCAACTGAGGTGTAGCTTAGGAGATGCACACATACAGAAGCCTCCATGACGAGCATCTTTTGAGTGCCTCTTCTTTGCTCCGCCCTGTGAATGGTGCTGTGGAAATCAGGTGGCTTAAATTCATAGCAAGGCAGAGTAGGCTGTGTTGAGTTCTGTCTCTCTTGCTTTTAAATATCTTCCTAATGAAGCTCATGAGATCTATTATTTTTATTTACTGCTTCATTTTTTAAAGGCAAAGTTAGATATTTTCATGCCCATTGTTTTACTTCTGGGCTGCTTTGGTTGTCAGCTCACATTGCTGGTAAGGCTTGGGTATCAGACACACCTGGTTTTGCATTCCTGCATTCCCCCCAGGTACTAGCTATGTCACTTTGGGTAAATTGCTTTGCTTTTCTGAGCTAATGGTTTCCTCACCTGTAAAATATAACATCTACCTCAGAGGTTTGTGAAAATGAAATTATTAGTGTAAGACACTTTGATTCATGGTGCAGAGAAAGTATTCAGAAAGCAATCATATGCAAACACAGATACACTTTGCTGGAAACCAAATATTTCAGGAGGAATACTCTGCTTACAGAGAGTAAGAAAGAAAATTTGAGTATGAGGCATGCTTAGAACTTTAAATGACTGACCATATGGCACCATAAAAAACTTTTTTTTTTCCAGAAAATGTATCTCAAATTCAAAATAGGAATTTTGGAACACAGAAATATGAACAATGGATCGTTTCTGTTCAGAAGGCATGCATGGTGTTTCAGTTACCCAACAAAGATGAAGAGAGCAGGATTTGTAAAGCACTGTTTTTGTACACTTCCCACTTGCGGGTATGTGACTTTTTTGCAGACATATGTTAGTGTGTAGCACCTACTGGGAGCTTTGCTCTGGGAGCCAAGAGAACATCAACTTTTCACTCTGTTTCAAGAGCTCATTTAGGAATTTTCCGAGGGCTTCCTATGAGGCAAACTTTAAAGTTATCCCATTCAGC
Organism: Canis lupus dingo; assembly: GCF_003254725.2. NCBI lineage: Eukaryota > Metazoa > Chordata > Mammalia > Carnivora > Canidae > Canis > Canis lupus. The sequence goes on along the minus strand of NC_064253.1, from coordinate 49,199,012 downwards.
ATCTTCTCTGTCTGCTTACTGAAACTTAATACTAGCAGCCACAGGATAGAAACAAAGGCTAGGGTGCTATACCATGTGCCTCTAGCATTCCCATTATTGACACGGTTGGAAAAAGTTGAGGGATGATGACATTACTGTAGATATGCCATTGGTGGCAGCCATGTTGAAAGTTCAGTAAGTATCTCCTGTTGCCTTACCTTTTTTTTTTTTTTTTTTAATTTATTTATGATAGTCACACACAGAGAGAGAGAGACAGAGACATAGGCAGAGGGAGAAACAGGCTCCATGCACCGGGAGCCCGATGTGGGACTTGATCTCGGGTCTCCAGGATCGCGCCCTGGGCCAAAGGCAGGGGCTAAACCACTGCGCCACCCAGGGATCCCCCCTGTTGCCTTACCTTGAAGCATATATTTTCTTACCTTTGGCAAAGCCACATGCTCAGAAATACAGGGTCCTTGGTCGTTTTCCGGTTAACCAAGAAGTTAAGAAACAACAAACATCACCTCTGCTTATTATGCTGTTGAAAATATTTAAAAATGGACTCAGTCAGTATGCATTTATAGAATTTTAATGAACCTAGTTGAATATTTGGTGTAGGTAGTTAGCACCTTCATTCTGAATGGTGCAGTTGCAATTCAGTGATGGCTCTGGATGTATGAAGAGATAAGTTGAATGTCTGAATCACGAGGCAAGTTGATGTGGAAGTTGATTTGCTTTTGTTTTCTGTTTTTTAATCTTTGACATGCATTTTTCTTGTAATTTTCTTTCTCCTCCAAGGTGGAATTCTAGAATCCAAAATGATCCTAATTAATTAATGATTCTAGCTAATTAAGATATTTTAAATAGTATTTGGTTCAAAGGTTTTATTCCAGTACCATTAGAAACATCTTTAAAAAACTAAGTTGGAATAGATTTAAGAAGAGTTTATTTTAAAAATTAATTCCATGCTAAGTACAGCTAATTGAATTTCAGTACAACAAATGCATTAGACATTGGAAACACACTGAAACTCAATTTTCATTTTAAACAGAAATATAATGATGCCCTCATTATCAATGAGCATGCACGAATGAAAGATGCTCTGGATTACTTGAAAGACTTCTTCACTGATGTCCGAGCAGCAGGATTTGATGAGATTGAGCAGCATCTCACTTATAGATTCGAAGGTGGGTAATGTTTCCAGAGGAGGAAGCTATTGCAGCCTGGTGACTCCAGTGGCAGGATATTTACATTGTATTATATTTAGCATACAGTGATGCTCAATGAGTTGCCCTGGGCTTACAAAGATAACTGTGGACAGCAGGATTATTAAGCTTCAGTAAAATCTGCTACTAATGGAAAAAATCTGCTGCTTACACTATTTCTTATTTTGAAGAAGGAAAAATAGGATTTGCAAAGGATACATCCCATGGAAATTATAATCAGTAGTGGCATTTTTTTTTTGTTAAAATTTTAGTAATTTATCAAAGCTTTAAAAATACAAAGAAAGCGTTTTAATGGTATTAAAGAGATTATAATTTATGTATACTTCTATATAAAGAAGAAAACTAAGGTGGCCCATAATCCCACTGCTTTTGTATTAAGAAAAATACTTGAATATTTGAAAAAAAATTTTTTTAATTTTTATTTATTTATGATAGTCAGAGAGAGAGAGAGAGAGAGAGAGAGAGGCAGAGACACAGGCAGAGGGAGAAGCAGGCTCCATGCACCGGGAGCCCGATGTGGGATTCGATCCCGGGTCTCCAGGATCGCGCCCTGGGCCAAAGGCAGGCGCTAAACCGTTGCGCCACCCAGGGATCCCAAAATACTTGAATATTTGAAATGAAAAGTAAATCCTTCTCCCTCTCTCAAAATTTTTGCCCCAAAGGTAATTACTGCTAATAAGTTTGTTTGGCCTGTATCAAGTTTTAGTATACAAAAGTGTAGCCCAGTGATGTGCTGTTATACATTGAGCACCTAGCTGTCTGGGGAAAAACAACTATGCATTGATTGCTGCGTTTTATGTATGCATTAAAGCAGTGGCCATTACTCTTAAGATTCTGGTCAGAGATTGAGAGATTAATGGTTTGAACTGTAGCTAAAGGTCACAGTGTGTTCTAAATTTCTAGAATTTATAAGCCATTTATAGAATGTTCCCCTTTTACAGAAAAGCTGCAGGAACTGGAAAGTATTTCCATGGATCTCAGCAATGAGAACCCTAAACTCAAAGATCTCTCCTTCATCTTGCAAGAGGAGTACCACTTAAACCCAGAGAGTAGAACTATCCTCTTTGTGAAAACCAGAGCACTTGTGGATGTAAGCTTCTTTCTTCATGTGGATAACAAATGGACGTAGTACCATTTTATTGGAAAGAGTGTTCTTTCCTCACGGCTCTGTACTCACCCATATATATGTGGGTCTGTTTCTGGACTATGTATTCTGTTCTGATTATCTGTTTGTTTATCCTTACACACTAATACCTCACTATCGTAATCACTTTAGTTTATAGTAAGTCTTGGTACCTATAGAGCAAGGATTTCATACTTTAAATTTTTTTTTGTCAATTAAAAAAAATTTAGTCATTCTTTGGGCATGTGGTGGTATCTCACTAGGGTTTGAATGTTCATTTCACTATGTTTGTGTTTGAACTAATGCCGTTGAACATTTTTTATGAACTTATTAACCATCCATATATCTTCTTTGGCGAAGTAACTCTTCACATCTTTTGCGCATTTTAAAACAAGATTTCATTGAGTTGTTTACCATGTTATTGTTGAGTGTTTGAAAGTTTTTAAATATATTCTGGCAAAATTCCTCCTCAGAAATGTGATTTGTAAATATTTTCTTCTGGTCTTTTAATTCTCTGAACAGTTTCTTTTACAAATTGAAAATTTTAACTTTTTACAAAGCCTACTTTATCAATTTTTTCTTTTTGTGGATTGTGCTTTTGGTACTGTATATTTGAACCCTTTGTTTACTCAAGATTTGTTTACACAAAGATTTTCTTTGTTACCTTCTCGAAGTTTTATAGTTCTTCATTTTACGTTTAGGTCTACAATCCATTTTGAGTTAGGGGTTGAGATGCTTTTTTTCTTTTTGTATATGGATATCTAGTTGCTGCAGCACTGTGTGTGGAAAAGACTGTCCTTTCTCCATTGAATTGCCTTTGTAACTTCTTAAAAAATCAGTTGACTGTATTTATGTAGGCGTATTTCTGGATTTTCTGTTCAGTTTCATTCATCTATATCCATCTGTCCTCTGCACATCCCATACTATCTTGATTAGCTTTGTAGTGTGAGTCCTCCAACTTTTTTCCTTTTTTCAAAATTGTTTTAGCTATCTTCTTTTGCCTTTTCAATTATATTTTAGAATCAGCTCATTCATATATATGAAAAAAAAAATCTGCTGGGATTTTGTTTGGGATTGCATTCAATCAATAGATAAAATTGGGGAAAAGTAACATCTTGACAATATGGAGTCCTCCAATCCATACCTCTCTCTCTTCATTTATATAGAGTTTCTGTATTAGTTACCTATTACTGATAACAAATTACCTCAAAGCTTAGTGGATAGAAACAACGGACATCTATTATCTTACAATATCTATGGATTGGGAATCTGGAAATAACTGGATATTTCTGGCTCAAGATCTCTCTCCAGGCTGTTGAGTCATCTCAAGGTTCTACCTGAGAGGCTCAACTTCCAACCATACCTATCTGCCTATTGCCAGACCTCAGAAGATGTGCTTCTAAGCTCACTCATGTGGGCCTTTCCACAGGGCTGCCTCAGAGCATGGCAGCTGGCCTCCTCTAGAGTGAGTGACCAAAGAAAGATTCAGAGTATGCCTAATATGGAGATCATTTTGTAACTTTGACTTGGAAGTGATCACCCCTTCCATTTTTCATTCATTAGAAGCAGGTCAGTAATAAGTTCAGTTCATGCTTGAAGGGAAGGGATTATACAAGAATCTGAAGACCAAGGGTAGAGATTACTGGGAGCCACCTGAGAGGCCACCTACCTCATCTTCTTTGGTTTCTTTTATCACTGTTTCATCATTTTCAGCATACAGATTCTGCACATATATTGCTAGATTTAAACCTGTGAATTTTTTTTTAAAGGTTTTATTTATTTATTCATAGAGATGCAGAGAGAGAGAGAGGCAGAGACACAGGCAGAGGGAGAAGCAGGCTCCATGCAGAGAGCCCGATGTGGGACCCAATCCAGGGTCTCCAGATCACACCCTGGGCTGCAGGCGGTGCTAAACTGCTGAGCCACCGGGGCTGCCCTAAACCTGTGAATTTTTTAATGCTATTGTAAATTGTACTTTTAGTTGCTTGTTGCCAGCTAATAGAAATACAACTGATTTCTTATATTGATCTTATGTCCTGAGATCTTACTAAACTCATTGAATAGTTCTACACACTCACTGTTCTGAACATTCTTTTCATTTAAAAAATGTTTTAGAGATTAAATTGTATCGGATCACAAAGATCTGAACCACTATAGTTAATTATTGCATAGAATTCCATTCCGAAAAAGCTTTTTATCCTCACATTTGTCAGTCAGAAGACTGTTTACTAACTTAAAGGTTTTTTCTTCTTGTAATATTTCAATATTGAATTAATAGTTATACAAATGTGTTCTACAAGTAGTGTCCAACAGATAATTGTTTTTGATTTTTAGGCTTTGAAGAAATGGATTGAAGAAAATTCTGAACTCAGCTTCCTAAAACCTGGCATATTGACTGGACGTGGCAAAACAAATCACAATACAGGTACTATAAACAGTGAATTAGAGTTTTGGTATACTAAATATATATGAATATTTATAATATATTCAAGTTCTTTTTTAATGCTTGTATCAGTCAGGGTTCAACTAGAGAAGCAAAACCAGCAAGTGATTATATACACATACATATGTACATTAATATGTTGTTTATGTACACAAACACAAACTCCTAGGGATTTGGGAATTGGCATACACAACTGGACTGGCAAGCAAGTCTGAAATCCATAGGGCAGGTGGTCAGGAGCAGGCCTGAATCTCATAGGCATGAGCTGTTTGGAATCTCTGAGTTCAGACACTACTGCCTAAGCCTTTTTTCAAAGGACCAGTTGATTTATATCAGGCTAACCGAGGATGAAATACCTTTTTGTAACCTAAATATCAGGTGATTTAGGAACTTTAATTATATCTGTGAATTCCCTTCACAGAAGTACCTAGATCAATAACTGGATACTATAGTTCAGCCTAGCCATGTTGACACATCAAAAAGCCCTCACAGTGCTCAAATACAAAAACTTACAGACCTCTCCTCTTCCATAGGTCTTATGGATGAAACCAAGACAGTATTTTTAAAAATATTGTTTGAACATTCACTCTTTTTCTCATCCAGTAGATTAACTAGAAATAGAAATGTTCTTTTTTGTTTTTTTAGACTATAGATGCTTTTATGTGTATTATATTTTTTTTAATTTAAAAAATGTTCAAGCACACAATCCTGCAATCTAGCTACAGTGGTTGAAAGATGAAAGGCTGCCTCTGTAATTCTCCAGGAGGATCCTGGGGTGCCAGCCCTCACCTGACATTCCCCTAGCCATGCACCCCCATCCCTCAGTGACCAGCCAGGACAGATCTTCACTTGTTCCCCCTATTTAGTTTTCTTTGTAATAAGCAGTCCCCATCCCATCAGTCCTCAGTTATCACTCCCTCCCCCTTTTTTTAAAAAAAGATTTTATTTATTTGTTCATGAGAGACACACAGAGAGAGGCAGAGACATAGCCAGAGGGAGAATAGGGAACCTGATGTGACACTTGATCCCAGGACCCCAGGATCATAACCTGAGCCAAAGGCTGATGCTCAACCACTGAGCCATGCAGGTGCTCCTTGCACTTTACCCTGGTGCAAATTTTAACCTTTGTGAATCTAAAAAGTTAATTCAGATTTTGAAAATGTAGCTTCCCAAATGAAGTCCAACACCACATTATTGCAGTTGAAATTCAAAGTTCTCTGCAATCCAACTCTAACATGAGTTGATTTTCAAACTTTGTTATTTCTTCACAAATAAGCACTCAAAATATTTTGTTTGTTTGTCTATCCATCTATCCATTCATTGTCTATCCACCCATCTCCATCCATCCACATTTTTTTAAAGGTTTTATTTATTCATGAGAGACACAGAGAGAGACGCAGAGAGAGAAGCAGAGAGAGAAGCAGGCTTCTAAAGTCAGGAGCCCCATTCGGGACTCAATCCCAGGACCCGAGGATCATGCCCTGAGCTGAAGGCAGACGCCCAACCACTGAGCCATCCAGGTGTCCCTCCATCCATCCACATTTATTTAGAAACTTACTCTTTATCAGTCATTGTACTTCTGCCAAGCAGCCTTCTCCAGGCTCCCAAGACTAGCAGAAGTGTCTCTCTTCCCCATCTCATAGATGAAGTTCTGCCTCCATTTCATTGCTCATCACGTTGAATTATAGCTTCCTATTGATACTCTTCTTCCACAAGATCCTCACAGACAAAAATGGACTTTAACCATTGTATTTTTAAAAAAGATTTTATTTATTTTATTTGTCAGAGAGAGAAAGAAAGAGAGGGCACAAGCAGGGGGAATGGCAAGCAGAGGGAGAAGCAGGGAGCCCCATGTGGGGCTCAGTCTCAGGATCATGACCTGAGCTGAAGGCAGACGCTTAACTGACTGAGCCACTCAGGTGCCTCTGACTGTTGTATTTTTATCTGAGAAACTATAATTGCAGAATAAATGTTTGATGAACAAGTGGATGAGCAAGTTAGAAATGAATGAAGTATGGTGTCTGTCTTGGGCATTCTCATTGTTCAGCAGAAGATGATGGTAAAAAGAAATTGTTTTTCAGATATATCTGAAGATTATGGCTGCCAATAGACTAGGAAAAAATTAGAACTTTTATAAATTCTATTAAATCAGGGGGCACCTTGGCTCAGTTGGTTAAGTGTTTGCCTTTGGCTTGGGTCATGATCCCCGAGCCCTGGATCAAGCCCTGTGTGTGTCATGCTCCCTCCTCAGTGAGGAGTCTGCTTCTTCCTCTACGCCTCACCCAGCTTGTGCGCTCTCTCTCTCTCTCTCTCTCTCTCATACTCCCTCTCTCTCTCTCTCTCTTTCTCTCAAATAAATAAATAAAAATATTTTTAAAAATTCTATTAACTCAGAAGTGGAGACCACTGAAGTTCTTTTTCTTCTCATCATATCAGTGGCTGAGAACTGCACACTGTTAGGGTTTCAGACCTAAATTCAAGGCCTGGTTCTGCCACTAATTAACCTGTCAGTTCATCATACCTTCAAAACCTCAAGGTCTTCATCTGTAAAGGGGAATTGTAATGCTTACCACATCAACCTAAAAGGGCTCTATGAAGTTCCAGAGAGTAAGTTGTTGTGAAACTGTTTTGTCAGCTATAAAGTCCTTTACACATGCATAGGCATTGTGATTAATAGCTTTGCAAAAAACTATTAATTGTTGAAAGTTGTTGTTGATAGTTTAAAAAAAAAAAATCAATGTATGTTTTGAGATAGCATGACTGATGTCCCACAACTGGTTAGTGCCATAGCTGGGATTTGAACTCAGGCAGTGTTGTGGCAGGGTCCAAATTGTTAAATACCACCATAATGTCCTCTCTAAACAAGGATAAGAATAGGCCTTATTGTCTAGCGTTGTTTTGACATCATGACTATAAAGCACTTATTACAGTATTTGGCGTGTAATAAGCATTCCATAATTAATGGCTATTTTTCAAGGGTAAAATTCCCTCTTTGGTGAGTTGTATAATGCCCTCTGACTCTGACACAGGAATGACACTCCCAGCGCAGAAGTGTGCATTGGATGCATTCAGAACTGATGGAGATAAAAAGATTCTGATTGCCACCTCAGTTGCTGATGAAGGCATCGACATTGCTCAGTGCAATTTGGTCATCCTGTATGAGTACGTGGGCAATGTCATCAGAATGATCCAAACCAGAGGTGAGAAGAGCTTTGATGCCATTAGTAAATGACTGCGAATTTGTCTGATTTGTGAGCGTGTCTGTCATTTAGAAACTTACTCTCTCCCAGTCATTGTGCTTCTGGCCTTACTCCTTTACTAAGCCATAGTGGCTTTATGACCTCTGGCACAGTGGACGCTGGCATCTTTGGCCCCGATGGCAGCTTACTTGATCAGGATTGGGTGGGTACAGTTCTGCCCACCAATATAAACACTATTTTGATTTTTGTTTATGATGAATACTGTTTAGTTGACCAAAATTGACTGACATATTTATGAAAAGATAGTTCCCATTTGGATTGAGACTTTGGCAGCCAATGTGTAGACTTTTCAGGTTGTGCTTATGATGATGGGCCCCTGCATTCTAGAATATATATATCTCATGGAATTCTTCTGTCTCGCTTGAACTAGGTGATCTCCTAACTAGCTTCTCTTCCTTTTTCCATTTTCTATAACAATAGCTGCCCACTTTAATTCCTTAAAAATAGCTCTGGGCATGTCACTTCCCTGTATAGAGACTCTAGTAGTTCCCAATTTACATGATGTCAAAAAGCTCAAATTCCAGCACCAGGTTATCTTACCAGTCTGTTTTCCATTCTTCCCCTTTATTCATTATCCATTTCTCCCAACCTGACTTCATCATTTTCTCCTTGTTGAAGAAAGTGCTCATGTACTGCTACTGATAATCTTTGTTTTACTATTCTCTCTCTCCTCCCCTGCTTCCATATCATCTGTCCCCGATTCCTTCAGCTGGCAATAAACTTTTGAATACCCATGATCCTTTACATGTATCTTTCTTTTTGCACTTATTATTTCTACCTATATTCTAGTGGCTGCGAACATATCTATCTCCCCACTTCCTTGAAGGCTCTTAAGGGAGACCCCCAGGAAACCAGTCTAGGATAAACTAGGCTCCTAGTTTAACATGTGGTTTGATATGGAGTTACACACCTGCATTGGAGTCTATGCTCTAACAGCTCAGCTTTCCTATCAAAGCAGGTTTCAGTGAATCAAAGTTGAATTTTAGAAGTACCCCTTTGTTTACCTTTTTTTAGATTTATCAGAGTTTTAAGTCAAAGACACCAATAAAATATTTATTTTCTGATAGGCAGAGGAAGAGCAAGAGGTAGCAAGTGCTTCCTTCTAACTAGCAATGCTGATGTAATTAAAAAAGAAAAACTAAACATATACAAAGAAAAAATAATGAATGACTCCATTTTAAGCCTTCAGATGTGGAATGAAGCAGTATTTAAAGAAAAGGTAAGTCTTTTAATCTGTGTCACTCTTTCAGAATCTGACCATGAGTAACAAATAGAATGTGAACATAGTTGGTGCCCTTCATCATATTGCTCCATTGCATTAGAACAATAAGTTTATGCTTAAAATTTTGTCCTATAGTGAACATCAGATTCATTCTGCTTTAGGTCTCAATGAGATTAAAATATATGTTGTTAGTGCTAATCCTTAAAGCAAGGTTTTTAGTTATAAAAGGGCAAACTGAGTTAGATGACCCTTAAGTCGACAGCTCATCTTGAGGACTCCAGCCTAACATGGCAAGACACAGCCCTTCTCGGTCTTTTCCTCAGATCTCTCTCTCTCTCTAACATCGCAAGTCCTCAGAGAAAAGCTCCCAGTGCACGGTGCATGTGTTAGAATGCCCATTTGTAGGTCTGGGTAGGAATGTACCCTGTGGATTGGCATATCTATTCGGTTCAGCCTCTTGGTTCTCAGTGAAATTACATTTTACTATAGTTTCCTTTATATCATAGAAGCATGGAACTGGATTGGGGAAAGTCAAGAAGCACAAGCATGCACATGCACACTGGCATGCATACACATGCACCCCCCACTCACTTTCTCCGGACCCTTTGTAGAGATTGTCATCTCAGGATCTCTGCCACTTAGAAGATGTGTGACCTTAGGTAGTTACTCTGTCTCTTCAACTATCTGTCTCCTCATTCATAAAGTTGGGAAAGTTGGTATTTAATTCACAGGGCAGTTTGGGGGATGAAATTGGTTACATTTGAGAAGCAGTGGTCTAAAGCAAATTAACACTTATTTTAGGACACAAAATTACAACTTTGTCAGTGTTAACTCATTTTTAAAAACATTTCTTCCTAAAGTTTAGAAATTAAAATATTTAAAAACACTTCTTCCACATTTTCATTGAGAACTGTAGGGAAATTTTTTAGTTCCTCTTAATTTTCCTCCTGAATTATGCTGAGAATAGGGGTTTTTTCCTGAGCCACCTTCCCATTTTGTAGCATATGTTGATGTTGGCAATAAAGATCTTTAAAACCTTAATAGCTTTAATACATTTTGAAATGCCATAGTTTTTGTCTCTTCAACTGGGTGAAAACTACATAGACTCATGTGTGACAGGAGACATAGAATGAAAGCCTTTGAGGGAGATGGAGGCTGGGCCAGACATAGAGTCGGTTAAAACCATAATAGCTTTAATACATTTTGAAATGCCATAGTTTTTGTCTCTTCAACTGGGTGAAAACGACATAGACTCATGTGTGACAGGAGACATAGAATGAAAGCCTTGAGGGAGATGGAGGCTGGGCCAGACATAGAGTCGGTTGCAGCCAGCTCACCAGGATGAGAGTAGGATGAGGACAGAACGGGTTAAATATTTGTTGAATAGCATCTGGGATTCCTCTAAGAGCCATAGAAAGCAGGCAGAGGGGGGTAAAAGAAAGAGAAAGAGCCCAGAACCAGCATGGCTAGGACCTATTGGTAGCTGGTAATTCCGTGAGTGGGGGTGGGAATCCCGGTTCCCCACAGGGTCCCCACTGACATCACAGGCAAAGCTGTCTACCTGTTTCAGGGCTGAAAGCCATGGCTCCCTACTTGGCCTCCTGTGACACCACTAGGTGGGAGTGTAGAGATGCTTCATTGCCAACTCTGCAAGGTGGAGATCCAGGTGCCCCCTCAATCTTTGCTGGCACGAGCTGGGGTTAGGCTGCAGTTGTCTGTTTTATTCTGTGATCTTTGGCAGGAGTAGAACAGCCATTGTTCTAGACAACATTCTAGACAAACTTCATTGTCTTGCTAGGCTGCCCCTTTCCCAGTCCTTCGGCTAGAGAGAGTAGGCTTCTGTCGTTTTTATTTGTGTCCTTAGGCATTTTTGGTTGCTGGTTCCCTCAGCTTGGAATCTGACATATATAAGGTGAAAAGAAAATCCAGGAAGCTCACCACCATTTTGTTCCTAGAGTTTCGGAACTTAGAGCTATTTGCCTTCCTCTCTTCAGTCTTCTGAATCTTCTTAGGTTTATTTTATCTATAATGTCCAGGTTCTAAGTTATACTTAGGCATGCCCGAAGTTTTGAAATAGAATGCGGTCATACTGTACACATATTTAACTTCACAGTAATTCAGTGATAGCCTCTGTGATTGGAAGGGGAGAGAGAAAAATGATTTAGGTGATGGGGACTCTTCTGCCTGCTATTCCATTTAGTGGGTTTCTGCCCTAGAAGTGGGTGTAATTATGCCTGAAACAGTCAATACATATTTATTTGTGAAGGATTTAAAAAGCTTTGCCAACTACTGAAGTAGAAAGCATGGTTTACATGCTTGTTTATAAACATCTTTAATACTTTTTTTAAAAAAGATTTTTATTTATTTATTCATGAGAGAGACACACACACACACACACAGAGAGAGAGAGAGAGAGAGAGAGAGAGAGGCAGAGACACAGGCAGAGAGAGAAGCAGGCTCCATGCAGGGAGCCCGATGTGGGACTCGATCCCAGGTCTCCAGGATCACCACGTCCTGAGCCGAAGGTGGCACTAGACCGCTGAGCCACCCGAGCTGCCCGAACATCTTTAGTACTTTATGTGCATCTTTTTTAAAAGAAATTTTATTTATTTATTGCAAGAGAGTGGAGGGGCACATATGGAGGGGGAAGGGTGAGTGAGAGAGAATCCTCAAGCAGACTCCCTGCTGAGCATGGAGCCTGATGTGGGGCTTGATCCCAGGACCCTGAGAACATGATCTGAGCTGAACTTAACTGACTAAGCCACCCAGGCACTCCTTTTATGGGCATCTTTGATGCAAAAATTAAAAGACTCATTGGAGGTCACCATTAAGCACTAACAAAGAATTAGGAGAATCCAATATAATTATCTATGTGATTTTTATAAACAAAGCCAGGTACTGTATGTTCATGGAAGTTATAGATTAATGAATGATTATGTACTTATGTGTACATGAGTGCGTGCACGCCTCCTAGCTATACCATTATGCTGATGAGGAGAGTTTTGTTTTTGTTTTGGGTTTTCGCATATAGGTTCTCCAGATACAGATTCAAGAAAAAAACATCAGAGATAGTCAAGAAAAAGTAGAACTTGTACCTGATAAGGAAAATAAAAAACTGCTCTGCAGAAAGTGCAAAGCCTTTGCATGTTATACAGCTGACATCAGAGTGGTGGAGGTAAGTGGCCTTTTAACAGAGTACTAGGTCATTTTTTAGCACTAATTAAAGCTTATTTTCTATCAGTGGGTTATTTATGGCAAGAATATTATTATTTTTGTTGATATCATGGCTATGGTATTTTAAAAAGCCAAAAACATTTTGAAAGGAAACCCTTAGCAATGAAGAAGAAAAAGAAGCCATTTAATTAAATATTGTGTAGCCATTGAAAATAATGGTCATGCTAAATGAATGGGGTATCCTGGATTTCATCCTAGAACAGATAAAGAATATTATTAGAAAAAGTGGTAAAATCTGGAGTTCAGTTCATTGTCATGTTCCAATCCTAATTTCTTAGTTTTGACAAATGTACTACAGTAGGTTAGATGTTAGTATTCAGGGAAGCTCAGTGAAGGGTATACAGGAATTGTCTAGACAGTGTTTACAGCTTTCTATAAATCTAAAATAATTCCAAAGTAAAGTTTATTAAACAGAATAATCATGAGGCTTATGTATAATAAAAAACTTCTTACAAAGATGTGGTTTATGTATACAATGGAATATTAGCCATTAGAAACGACAAATACCCACCATTTGCTTCGATGTGGATGGAACTGGAGGGTATTATGCTGAGTGAAATAAGTCAATCGGAGAAGGACAAACATGGTCTCATTCATTTGGGGAATATAAATAATAGTGAAAGGGAATAGAGGGCAAGGGAGAAGAAATAGGTAGGGAGAAATATCAGAAAGGGAGACAGAACATAAAGACTCCTAACTCTGGGAAACGAACTAGGGGTGGTGGAAGGGGAGGAGGGCGGGGGTGGGGGTGACTGGGTGGCGGGCACTGAGGGGGGTACTTGATGGGATGAGTACTGGGTGTTATTCTGTATGTTGGCAAATTGAACACCAATAAAAAATAAATTTATTATTAAAAAAAACCTTACAAACTAATGGTGAAATGGAAAAAATAACAAGGATACAAAACTGTAAATAAACTGTGACTACAGTGGTGTGAAATAATAGTGACAATACCAACATCACTATCAAAAAGCATTAAAGAATTATCATTGTCCAGAAAAAAGAGTACAGAAAATATACTAAAATGTATTACTATTTTGCAAGGAGGCTCCATGATTTTTTTTCCTATTTTGTTTCCTAAACTAGTTATTTTTGGGATATGGGTCACTTTTATAATGAAAACAAAATATATGCTTATTTTAAAAACACCTACAGGTTAGTTTTCTATATTTTTTTCTTAAAAATTTTGGATAGAAAAATTTCCAAAAACAAAAATTGAATGTAAAAAAAAAAATTGAATTTGACTCCACTGCTGCTGAGAGAGGGGAGGCTGGTTCAGATGATGTTATTGGGGTTGTCTTTGGTTTCATTCAGAAAGCTGCGGTCTCTGTCCATCTGTTTGAACCAGAAGCATACTATCAAGGGTGATACTAGCAAATTCCCCATGCCTTCATGAGTCTGCTTCTCTAGCTGGAAAAGTTTCTTTCAGCTTCCATTTGGGTGATTTTTCTATTGAAATGGCCCTTTATGACTGTATGTTTTCCCAAGGGGCTGGTATGTTGGGTGTGCATTTGTTTTGTACAGAGTGGCCTTTCTCAGCTTTACTCTAAAGTTGACTGTAGGTAGAGCCTCTGGACACAGTCCATGACCCTCTTCAGATCCACATTGACCCTTTGGTGTTCTCTGTATCCTTTGGATTGTGCCTGTCAGGTGAACTCAGGCTTTGGAGATCTTCAATAAATACCCCCTTTTTGTTTCTAAATTAATAAAGAGTATCTACTTCCAGCTCAGTTGCCTGGAAACTTCTTAGCCGTCCTCTTCATGAGATGGCCCCTGTCACCTCACTTGTACCCCCAACCCCACCTTACCTCCATCCTTGTAACTGGGAGTCAAGCTGCATGGATTCTAGTCTGGCCTTCAGGTGAATGTGTATTTCCTTCTTACCCCATCTGTAAAATAAGTGGATCCTACCCACTCTTCATCTCAGATTATTGTGGAGTTTCTTTTTTACATCGCAGTTCTGGACTGGTTCTGACGTTCCGTTTTGTGTGTTATTTAATCTCTTCATCCGTAGGAATGCCATTACACTGTGGTTGGAGATGCATTCACGAAGTGCTTCGTGAGTAAGTTACACCCTAAACCAAAGAGCTTTGGGCATTTTGAGAAGAGAGCAAAGATCTTCTGTGCCAGACGGAACTGTGGCCATGACTGGGGAATCCATGTGAAGTATAAGACATTTGAGATTCCAGTTATCAAAATAGAAAGCTTTGTGGTGGAAGATATTGCGACCGGAGCTCAGAAACTATATGCAAAGTGGAAGGACTTTCCTTTTGAGAAGATACCCTTTGGTTCTCCAGAAATACCCGAATGACCTTGGGACCTCAATCTTGAGCTAAAAGGAATGGGTGACCTTGAGAGAAGAAATGAACCTCAGTGGGTAGTCATGGCTCGCTTTTACCAGCATGTATCTGTCACTTAACTTCACCCTGTTTACTGTTGTTAGCAGTTTGAACTGTATCCTATATATAAAGCACAAGTAAATGAATCACAGCACTAATGCTCCATAGGCCAGTGGAGCTCTGAGTACTTGGAAAAGATTAAAAAGCCTTCTTTTCCTATCCTTCCTTTCACAGCTCAGTGCCAGTGTACCCCCCAGTAACCACTCAGTACCCATTACAATAAATAGAATGAATAAATGGATACCATGTTGAAAGTGTTTCTATCATAACTGACTTTTGCCCTTAATATACTGGAATTATTCCTGTTACGATTACCAGTGATTCTGGTTGCCAAATCCACTGGGCACTGATGTCCTTCTCCTTGATCCCTTTGCCACTCTTGGCTCTGTTGAGGGTCTTTCCTGGAACCCCATCTTGCCTTCTATTTCTTCTAGTTCTACCCCAGTCTCTCCTGTTGGTTCCTCTATGTTGCTAATTCTGAGGCTTCAGTACATATTCCTACACAGAGGTATAGTAGTCACTCATATTCTCTATGTACCAGTGTGTGGCATGTAATCTTAAAATTCTGTAGGACAGCTTTTAGTAATGGGGACATTACTAAATGAGACAGTAATGAGACAGACTAATGAGAGTACTTATTGAGAAGTTGATTTCTGTTCTTGTAGTTTATTGTACATCCTGCCCTATTCATTCGTTTCCTTAACCTGTGCCATTGTCCCTTTGAATGGTCATCTCAAGCCCTTCTGTAATAACGGTTGATGATCAGTGCTTGGACTCTTCTCAGGTCCCTTGGATGAAACTGAGGCAGTTTTTTGTTTCTTAAGTAGGCTTCATGCCCAACATGGAGTTCAAACTCCACGACCCTGAGATCAAGACCCAAGCTGAGATCAAGAGTTAGACGCCCATCTGAGAGCCACCCAGGCGTCCCTGAGGAGACCATTTAATTTGGCTCTTTCCACTTAAAAATTTTGAATATGTATCCGAATGGCAATCCTGTATCATTTAATAAGATTGGCTGATGCTTGAGAGCTTAGTTTGGAGTTTTCCAGACGTGGGGAGAGCTGCCTAAGTTTTGCTGCTTCCATGCATGCCAAGGTATTTTGGGCTCAAATCAGGGTAGGCTCTGTAGTAACTTTAAGTATCTTCCTACAACAGATTCAGATTAGTCATTTATAATTCACCAGGACCATCAATGGCTTACACAAACCTCTAACATCTAAAAATAAAAATGCTAATATGTTTAGCACATGTGATTGCATAACCCTTTCCAAGTAGCTCCTATTTACATGTAAAGGCTGATTGGTGTTCACGAGGCCACCCAGGCCACTAAAACAGGCCCTGCAGAGCAATGGGGTGATCTGCTTCAGTCACCTCAGCC
Organism: Canis lupus dingo; assembly: GCF_003254725.2. Classification (NCBI taxonomy): domain Eukaryota; kingdom Metazoa; phylum Chordata; class Mammalia; order Carnivora; family Canidae; genus Canis; species Canis lupus. Next base: position 49,182,748 of record NC_064253.1, on the reverse strand, counting down.
TCCACATGATCTGATGAGCAGTTGTACTGGCCAAGAGTCCGAGGATTTGCCAGTTTACATAACTTCTCTTTGGCTTAATCTCCATCTGTAAAACAAGGATAATACATACCTGTGAGGGTTAGTGGAGGGTTTTTTACTGAAATAATGTATGAAAGTCCATGATAAACATAGTAGTGGCATGATAATGGTTACTCTTTGTAGTATTCTTGGCAAGACACAATAGAAATGGATTAAGCCAGCTTGCTTGATGATTTTATTTTCCATTTAGATTTTATTAGGGTATTTGAGGTTCTGGTCACCAATTCCAGGGTTGTGGTTTTCTCATGCCAACAAGCAGCGTCTGACAGCAGCCAGGTATCCTGAAACACAGTTTGACTTTGTCCACCTGGAGGATAGTGTCAGGTCCTGCAGGCCAAGGGCTCAGTCCCCCTCCCACTTCTGGCATCAGGTACAAATCCAGATAATCACCTGTACCTCTCGCTGACTATGGATCAGAGGTTCCAATAACCTCCTCCTTAAATTTGATTAATCTTCTAGAGTAACTCAAAGAATTCAGAAAAACATTGTATTTTCTTAATCACAGGTTTATTAGGAAAGGATCTACTCAGAACAGCCATTGGAAGACATGAATAGGGCAGGGTATGGGAAAGGATAAGGAGTTCCCATGTCCTCTCCAAACCCTGTCCTTTGGGTTTTTATGGAGGCTTTCTTATATTAGCATGACTAATCAAATCATTGGCGATTGGTGATGGATTCAACCTCCAGCTCCCCTAGCTAGTGCTCAGGGGGTTGGGACTAAATTCCAGACCTCAAATCAGAGTTGGTTGTTCTGGCAACCAGCCCTATCCAAAAGTCACATCATTAACATAACAAGAGATACTTCTGTCACCTGTGTCACTTAGGAAATTCCAAGGGTTGTATGTGCCAGAAATGAGGACGAAAGCCAAATACATATCTCTTATATAAGTCACAATCTCACAAGTATCTCTTTTTATATATGACTGACTTTTTTGGATGCTTTGTTTAAGAATTCAGGTATGAAGTTTAAAACACTACTGAAGAATTGAGAAAAGTTCTTTCAAATATCTAAATGGCTCAGTTTGGATGAAGGTGAATAGTCCTCTCTTCAGCCAACAGAAGGAAGACTGAAGGTGAAACAAAAAATCTGGGAATTTCCTAATTGGACCTTTGCACTGAGTCAAGCCACTGCCAGGCATAGAGCCTGGAACAGAGTTAGGCACTTGGTTACTATTTACTCAATGAAAAAACTTGGTAGGTAGTGTTTTAAGAATTGCAGACTCTTGACTGATGCCTAAATGCTGGTGATTGGATTTCTATGTCAAAGGCTGTGTGTCAGAATCAACTGTGGAATCTTTTCCTTGGGCATGTGCCCCGCCCCCATTAGGCCATCCTAGCAGAGTGTCCAGCCACGTGTACTTTCTGAAGTTCCTCAGGTGGTTCAGATACCAACCCATCACACACCTGCAGGATCAAGTTTCTCTAGTTCCTGCCAGTGCTGGCACTATGATGGGTTTTTCACCTGAAATGAGAAGTTGCCTTCAGTCAAATGGCTGATTGTGTCATAAGGGCTGTAAACCCTGATTCCTGTCCTTAAAACTGATATTATTATTTGAATTAAAAACCATCCGGTCAGCATTTCAAGTATGTCCTGTAGAACCCACATGCTATGAGATGCTCTGACGGAAATATTCTGTGGTCAGATAGGCTCCTGTACCAAAGGCTGCCAGTCCGCCCCTCAGATGAGTGATTTACATCGTAACTGTAAATTGTGTGTCATTGTATTAGTTCTGTGCTAATAAGACGCATTGAACTCAGTGATTCCCCAATACACTGGCCCTGGAACCCTGTTATTCCCTGGACACCTTTCACATCCTGTGGAAGTGCAACCGCAAGAATGCAGGCCGGATGCCAAGTAGGCAAACCAGAACCAAATGGGAACGTTAATTTCAGGATCACACCAGGAACCCTTTTATTATACTACGTAATAAAACTACACCTTTCACTCAGCAAAACTGCACTTAATATGTAAGCCTTTGTTCTTGGGATGCAAATTATTAAAACTATCAGCTATAATTATATAATCTCTGTTCCTGATAATTAGGCTGCCTGGGTGAACAAAAACTTCGTGGGTGTTCAATTCTGTTTGTGGTCATGACACTTAACAACAGCTTCCTCAGAAAGCAGCCAGGGAACCTTACTGTTTTCCAGAGGTAGGTCTACATCGCTCCTACATAATGCTGCCGGGTACGCCACTGTCCTCACCTAACCTGGAAAAGGAAACTGGGCCCAAAATACGGTTCTTCATTTTGGTGACTTGGAAACTCTTAATTTTAGCCTAGAGATTACTGGGAGATAAATTTCTAGATCACAAAAGATTAATTTCCCCCGGAGCTGCCAGTAGCCATATATCACGTGGAGCAGCCCAGCCTTAAAGAATGAGGCAAACCAGGAGGAGAAACGATAGGGAGGGAGCCTGAGTGTGAGTCACTAGATCCAATCGAGCCTCTGGCTGTGGCTACCTCTGTAGCCACAAGTTCTAGGAGCCAGTTATTATTTATTCCTATTTTTGCTTAACCAGTTACAGTTGTGCTTCTAATCACCTGAGTCATGACTCCTCCACCCTCCTCTGGCTTACTCTCACCTTCTAAATGCCGTCCCATAGCCTAACACACGAGTATCTTGCTGCTTTCAGTAAGGCCGTTAATGCAGCGTGCACACCAAAGAACGCTTGTTTCCTCCGAGGGATCGGGCCTAATGGGTTCGGAAAACTGTGATGGAAAACTGTTAGGTTCGTTGGAGACAGGAACCCCTCAGAGAGGGAGGAGGCCTGGCACCTGGAACAAGGGCAGCAAATGTTTAGTTTGGGGTGAGAGGACTAGTGCCTTCTTGAGAAACTAGGCCAAAGGAGTTTATTTGCGCAGTCCTGCTGTGGGTCAGGGTGTGACCCTGGGCAAGACGTTTTCGTAATGAACAGGGCAGAAGGTGCATTTAGAGGTAAAGGAGTCCAGAAGTGAAGGGACCTCGATCTAGAAGTCATAGCCACGAGCATCACCACATAACCAGGGACTGTGAGGAGCCACACAGCTTCCCCACAAGCTCAGTAACAGAGCCAGGGCGGTACAGACCTGTTGCCTCAGTCCTTCTTTGTGTGTTTATGTAGGACAGATGACTATTTGAAGGTCATAGGCTTTTTTCTACCACAAGGTTCTGTTTGTAATTTTTTCCTATGAACACACGCTAGGTCCCAGGATCCTCAGAGGCTCAGTAAACTCAGTAACCTGTCCAGTCCCTCATCTTGGCAGAAGCAGAGACAAGACTCAATCCTGGGTGTTCTGAAGACCAGGCCACATTCCCTGAGTGCTAAATTTGAGATTTAAAATGCATTACACGGCAGCCCAGGTGGCTCAGTGGTTTAGCACTGCCTTCGGCCCAGGGCGTGATCCTGGAGACCCGGGATCAGGTCCCATGTCGGGCTCCTTGCATGGAGCCTGCTTCTCTCTCTCAGCCTCTCTCTCTCTGTGTCTCTCATGAATAAATGAATGGAATCTTTAAAATAAATAAATAAATAAATAAATAAATAAATAAATAAATAATAAATAAAATGCATTACAAGGAGATCAACTTGTGAGCTGTAAGAAGCCCTGTTATGGACTGAATGTTTTTTTGTGTCCCCTCCCCTCAAAATTCATGTTGACGCCCTAACCCCCAGTGTGTCTCTTTGGAGATGGGACCTCTAAGGAAATGATTAAGGCTAAGTGAGGTCATAAGGGTGGGGGACTAATCTGATAAAATCAGTGCCCTTAAAAGACACCAGAAAAAAAAAAAAAAAAAAAAAAGACACCAGAGAGCCAGCTCTCTCTCCCTCCTCACGCATGCATTAAAGGAAAGGCATGTGAGGACAAAGTTCAAACCAGAAAATGAATTGGCTAGAAACTTATCTTGGACTTCTAGCCTCCAGAACTAGGCATTTTTGATGTTTGAGCTACCCAGTCTATGGTATTTTGTTATGGTAGCCAGAGCCAAAATGATGTCAGTGATAAAAATAAGCAGATAAACTATAGGACACAAAAATAATTAAAAAAAAATTATGATCTGTTCACCATACTTACATTATTGCTACTGCTACCTTCTTGTCTGCTCCCAACCAGGGCAGAGAAATCCTGTTCCTCAACTCTTCATTTCACCTGTATAGTATGGATGCAGCTGTAAAAGCAGACCCTGAAGGTCACCCAGGCTTCTGGATGCTGCAGTTTGAGATCTGCTCTGCTCGAACTCTCCCCAGACTAGAGCCTCACACACCACAAAATTCAATTCCAAAGTCAAAGTTTTCCTTGAAAATAGATTTAATCTTATTCAAATTACAAATGTTCTAAGTCTCTCTCCAAAACCACCTCCAAAGTTCTCCTCTTGACAAATGAAAATTTTTTCTGGGGAAAAGTTTTGAAGAGAGTAAAAGAAAACGCCACATTTTTTTAGTGTTGATCCATCAAAAGGTACATAATCAAAAAAAATGTCAGTGTCTGACCTATCCACGAGGTGTCTGGATCATTCCACCCGAAGGAAAAAGGCAGAGGGAAGAATTGCAATCACTGCTGTGATTTGCAGCGTGAGCAAGTGTTCGCCTACCGTGTCAGTCAGCCCCACTGTAATATGCAGAGACCCGAGCCCCTCACGGGAAGGTTTCATTGAGCAGAGGGGAACAGAGGAACAGAAGAGAGGCGGGGGCTGCCTTCTGAGGAGACTCATTTGTGTCCAGCTGAACACAAACAGGCCAAGAATGAAAAATCAACATTCTGTAGTCAGTTCCCTTACAGACTCGCTCACTTCTCTTCCTGGCACAACCGACATTCCCACCATTCTAGCTTCCAAATTCTAGAAAAAGAGAAAAAGATTCACAAAAATTGAGAATGCAAAGACTGCGCATTCTGTGCCTGGAAGAACGGCACTGGTGACGTGGGCAGCACACGCCCCTGTGCAAGGGGGTGCCCTGCGGGGAGGCCCGCCCTGGAGGGGACGCTCGGCACCCAGGCCCCGCTGGCTAGTGGCGCTTCGCTCCCTCCTGCGCAGCTCCAGGTGCGGGCTCCAGCGCAGATGACCTACTTGGCCATCTTGCGGACCATGTAGTTGAGGATACCCCCGTTGTGGAAATAAACGAGCTCCACGTCGGTGTCGAACCTCATGATGGCCTGGAAGGTCTTCCCGGAGTCCAGCTGCGATGACAGAGAACAGAGGACAATCAGGGAGGGCGGGGGAGGCCAGGCAGCCCCGTGGGGAGGGGCGCCCACGCCGCCCTCAGGGCTGCCTCTCAGAGTGGGCGGCCCACCAGCCCGTGGGGAGACTCCTGCCCAGACCCCGAGAACCCGAGGCCGCGTTTGGCCGAGACCCCCAGCCGACTTCTCTGCACAGTAAAGTAGGGCAGAGTACAAATGACCGAGGGGCCGGACCCCAGGGCCAGGCCTCTTGGGGCAGCAGTACCAGTGACACTAGGGATGAGAGTTTTCAGACTCTCCTTGGGAGGTTCAGGCCCACAGGGGTCTCAGGAGGTTGTCCCTCAGGCAGCTGGTCCAGTCGCTCACCCTGGGACCTCACCCTGGGACCCTGGGGTTCGGCACCTGCCTCGCCTCACCTGGGGGGCTGTCGCTTTTTTTTTTGGGTGATACAAAACCTGGGGCCTGGGGGGGAGGCTCAGGAATGGGTTGTGTCTGTTCACATTTTGATAAGAAAGAGGTGTTTTTCAGATCATGTGAACATGTACCGTCTCCTCGAGCTTCTAACACTTCTCTGGGCTAAAGAGAGACTGGGAGTCCGAGGAGACAGTGGGGCTGGCTGCGGCCTGGAGCAAGGAAGGGATGGATGGAACTTCCAGGACTAAACAGACCTAAGTCATCAGTCAACAGGTGTCCTGTGTTGTGAAGGCAGAGCCGGTGCCAGCAGAACTGCCAGGTGTGACTCACTCCTACTGAGTGACAGTTTTCCTTCCAGATTCCACTCATTTCTCGGTGACGGGGTTGAGGGTGAACACACGGTCCCGTACACCCGGGCCTGGCACGGGGCGGCTCCGGCTTACCTGGACCTGCACTTTCATCCGAGGTGTGAGGTTGTCTGGAATGATGATGGTGTATCGCTCCCGCCCTGTGAGTCCCAGGGTGTCTGCGGTCTCCCCAGGGAGATATTCGAGGGGAATCACCCCCATTCCCACCAAGTTGCTGCGGTGAATGCGCTCGTAACTCTCAGCCAGGACAGCTTTGATTCCCTGAGGAGCCAAGACAGGACTTTGGACACAGTCCCAATTTTCTTGAGATACATGGAAACTTTACAAAAGGCTTCTTAAGTCAAAGTCTTCTCACAGCTAAATTCTTTGTAAGTACCAATTAGTCATTTACCGAAACGGCTCCTCTAGTTGTAACCCAGCAGCTGGTCACGGTTACAGGCGGCCCGCAGGCCCATCAGTTCTCCCCTTCTGCCGTCCCCCCCTAGCCCCAGGAGGTGGATGCTATGACCGTCCCCTCTCTACCCACACTCAGTGGGAGTATCTGGTACCTGAGCCCATGCAGTCTGACCACACACCTAGCTGCTTTGTGACACAACATCCCTTAGCAAACTTCCATTGTATCTGGAATCCACACAACAATACAATTTTTGTTTCATTTCCCTTGAATTGTGCTATTATCATCGGTGCAGACACAAAAAATTTAACCAAAAAAGCAACGTTCAGACATACTACAGAGAAAGTAAATGATGTGCTGCTTTTACAATTCCTGTTTCAAGGATCAAATTCCATTGGATACAGTCTTGGTATTGAGCTTCCTATAAAGTACGTTTTATTGGTAACCTATAACTGGCAACATACTGGCAATGATCAATAAGCCAGGATACCTGATTAACTAGAACACCCCATTCTCAATATTAGTTAATTATAATATTAAGATACCCCTAAAAGGTCTCTTGACATGTAGGGTACACTTTGAAGCTCCCCTGCATCAGGATCACCTGGGGAGCTTGTTAAAAATGTAGATTCTTTAGGTACTACCCCAGATATACTGCTCGGAACCTCTTGGTGGGCCACATGGGGGGAGAGGAAGCTAGGGATCCCTGGACGTTGTGAGAACCAAAGGCATAAATAAAGCTCTGGTTCTCAAACTCAGCCGCATATTAGAATCACCAGGCTTATAAAATCCCCGTGTGCAGGCCTTTCTCCCTACCAACTAAACCCCAGAGCCTCTGGGGAGGAGATCCTGGCATAGGTGTTTAAAAAAAAATCCCACAGGTATCTCCAAATTTAAGAATCATTTTATAGAGGAAGAACAGGTTCTTCCGAACAGGAGATATTCTGCATGGACTTATGTACACATATGTTCCCTTGGTGAGGGAGTGGCAGGCTTCGTAAACCACACTGGGCACGTCCCTACTCTGGGTAAGGGCTGCGCAGGGCTGCCGACCAGTCGTCTAGGCCCCTCTGCTGTGAGAACAGCCCAGCACCACTGAGTGGCCCAGCTTCGGCAGCCGGAGCTGTTCTGCACAGGAGTCTAGACCCTGGCGGGCCCCCTGGGTGCCAGTTGTCTTACCCTCCATCGGCTCTTAGGGTTCCCCACTTGGCTGCATGCTGCGTGGGTCTCATTTCTAGAAACTATGGGCTCCCAGCCCCATCCCTAAAACTCTTTCCTCTTCTATAATTTCTCTGCTTCTTTCCAGCAGCTTCTAGAAAAGGCAGGCTTTTGATACATTACCAAGCAATCAAAGAACATTTTTTGTTCCTCCCATAGAGCAAAATGCTTGATTAAAAAAACAAAACAAAACAACAGGTGTATTGTTCAGAGACGTCTGCGGAAACCCGGCCTGGCCAGAGGGCTGCGGCCAGACCCCGCGTTCTTTACGGTACTTGTGGATGTCAGCTTACGTCGTGTTTCCCAAGGCTTAGCTTGCTGGAGCCATAAATCATCGAGATTGGCACCGGCTAAGTGATCTTACCCGCCCCCAGAATTGAAGCTGAGCAGCAGGACTCTTCCCTGCTCTGGGCCAGCAGAGGCTCAGGAGGTCAAAGCGGTCTGCTCTCCGCACGTCTCCCTGGGGACGCCCCCAGCGCCAGCCGGGCCCTGTCTACGCCCAGAGGGAGCTTCCTTGCGTGGGAGAGGCTAGCGGCCGCTCACAGGCCCAGAAAGCAGCTGCAGAAAGTCCGTCCAAAGGCCAGGCTCCTTACTCTGGCCCCTCCGCAAGCCTCCCGCAGACAACACGGGGGCAGGCCCCCTCACTGCTGGCCTGGGACAGCGGCCCGAGGACACCTCCGGTCCTCAGCCTGCATGTTAGGAAAAACCATGCAACTTTTCCCCATAAAAAAAGACTTATATACATACTTTTGAAAATGATTTCCAAGACTGCACAGGCCCTCCTCCCGACTGCTCCACAGCCACCCCAAAGATCCACGGTTGCCAGAATAAGGAGCATGTGATCTAAGGACCCAGCGCGCGCCTCGCTGACCCTTCACCACTCGAGGGAAAGCCGGATCCACCACGCGGCAGGAGCCGAGCAAGCACCACACGCTTCCCCGAGCTTGCGTAGCCGGGTCCCGCCGCCACTCACCAGGAGGAAGGGGCCCTTGGCTGCCCAGTCTCTGGAGCTGCCCGAGCCGTACTCCTTGCCCGCCAGGACGATCAGGGGAAGGCCTGCCTGCTGGTACTGCTCGGCCGCATCGAACACATCAAGCTGAGGACGAGAAAAGCAAGGTTTGCGGAGGCTGTACGGGCACAGAGCGTGGACCCAGGCCGGGGGGACTGGGTGAGAAGCACAGGGTCAGAAAGGTCTTTGGTGGCCCAAGTCAACGCAGAGCTGACAGGGAAGCGCAACCCGTCAGTGGCCTGGTTTTCACAAATTTCCAATTAACTCCATCTAGTTACCCTTGCCAATGAATTTTATATTCTTCTAACTGAAAGGCCTCATTTTTGTCCTGGTTTTAGAAAAACACTCAAATCCTAAGGCATCAAGGGGGGAAAAAAACCTAGACCAGATTGTTTTTCCCTCTTCTATTGATTAAACTTTTTTAAAACTTAAAAAACAGAGTCCCACCTAAACCTGGGTTTTGACTCCGTTTCAGAGACTCAGTGATGGTCCCTTGTGGAGGGTAACAACCGCAAAGAAGGTGACATGTTCTGAAATTGTAGGAAATGCAGACATACATACATTTTATTCATTCATTCGTTCATCTTAGAAAGAGTGAGTGCAAGTGGGGGGAGAGGCAGAGAGAGAGAGAATCCTCAGATTCCCATGGAGCCCAGAGCCTGACGCAGGACTGGATCCCAGGACCCTGAGACTGACCTGAACAGCCGCTTGACTGATGGAGCCACCCAGGCACCCCATAATGCAAACTTTTACTAGTCACCTTTCTACAAGGAGGTCAAGGCAGAGACACTAGAAACAGCGGTGGAAGCACAAATCAATAAAGGACAAGAGAGGATTAACTAATACTTTGGTATATATGAGAACCATCTTGCACAAACAGCTTCATTTGTTTCTCACGAGAATTCTGAGTATCCTGCTGAGCCAAGACTTTACGAAGACATCTGATTATCACTGCTGGTGATATGAAACAGTTGTTTTTCCTGGTGACTTAAGTAAAAAAAAAACAAAAACAAAAACAAAAAACACAAAGAAAAGAAAAACTCCCTCAAGAGAGGGTTTCCTTCAAAAGAAGCTCTAGAAAGGTGTATAATCAACCTCTCAAGTAAGCTTTCACAAATCACCATTTCGGTGGGCTGATAGAGCCTGTGGTTAGTTCCACCTGGTGTTACCCAAATCTGGGGAGCTTATAAAGCAACGGCTCCCTGCACTCTCCCTTTCTCTTCTAAAGAACAGGACATAAAATTTCGTTGTTTCTTCCGTGAGATTGTGCCTCTGGATCTTGAGTATTATACCTACTCTGCCAGTTCTTCATTTCTCCATGTTTGTTATCACTTATCAATTTCCTGTTTTGATGGGGATTTAGTTCTTTTTAATATATTTTATTTACTTAATTATCTGAGAGAGATAGAGACAGAGAGAGTGAGCAGAAAGAGGGACAGAGGGAGAGAGATCCTGAAGCAGACACCCTGCTGAGTGCAGAGCCTGACCCAGGGCTCTGATCCTAGGACCCCAAGAGCATGACCTGAGCTGAAATCAAGAGTCAGCCCTTAAGCAACTGGGCCACCCAGGCACCCTGGGGATTTAGTTCTCTTAACTAACTACCATTCCCCTAGGTCCCCTCTCCCCAGCCTTCCAATATAATTATGTCATATATTTTGGGTAAATCAATGTTTGGTGTTTGCACTACTTTGACTATGTGAATGTTATTTATAGCTGAGTCAAGTAATGTACTCTGATTTCCTTTTCTTGATAATTAAGAAAAATTTCCACTGGAATTAATTATTTTCTTTTTGTATGTGCACTCACCTGTCTCTGTGTCCCTCCGCATCAATTAACTCCCAAACGCTCTGCCTGAAGTACTATCTTCTCTAAAGACATTCAAATGTATCAGGTAGTCTGTCATTTAAAAATCTTTCCCATGGAGATACCACTCTTGGAACGTCAGTCCTCTTCTAATTTGGACTGATTCTTCTCTAGAGGTGGTACATTCCTGTTATAGAAGAATCTTCCTTCACTGTCATCCTGGGGATTCCCTGCATTTCCTTTTCCTGAATCCTACATCTTCCCCCTTTTTGGCTTATTCTCTCATTTTGGTAAAATGCATTCACCAAGGAGCTTCCTGAGACAGGGACTGAGGAGTATTTTCAAAGTTTTTAAATTGGAATATGTTATGACTTTAACATGGGACATGGAATTCTGGGGTGCAAACCAGTTCAAGTTTCCAGTGTTGCTTTGAGCACTTCTGATCCCCAGAACATTGCACATAAGCTGTTCTTTCCTCTTTGGAAGTTTCTAGATCTTATCTTTCTCTCTGCTGTTCCTAACTTCACACCAATGCCACGTGGAGCTGTTCTTCCGTAATCATGTGGGTATTCAGCGGATGTCATGTGGAATTGGATTTCACAGTCGGAGAATTTTCCTTGTGTTACTTCCTGGATAATTTCCTTTCTTCTCTTCCCAACATCTCCAGTCAGATGCTGAGCCTCCTCATTTCAGTCTTTAATTTTCTTATATTTTCTCTAATTTTTCCTTTGTCTTTCTGTTCTATATTCCGAGAAGATTTTCTCAACTAATCAACTTTTCCTGTGAATTTTTTAGGGGCTTTTTTTTTTTCTTTAACAGCGCTTCCTTTCTTTTTAAATTATTATCATTTTTTAAGAGCCCTTTCTTGTCTTCTGATTATTCTATACCAGCAGAAAATCATTTCAACATTCTGAGAAGACAAACTTTTTGTTTTGTTTTGTTTTCTTCTACTCTTTGTATTACCTCTGTTTTCTTTCCCTACCCCACCCCCTCTTCTTCGTCTAGGTCTGTCTTTCAAGTTCAAGGCTTGGCTCAGATGTCTGTTCATCTCTGATTCTGTCTCCTTATTTAAGATGAGGCATTAAACATTGGACCAGAAGTTCTAGGTCATGGCAGGGCTTATAAATAAGCATTTACTAGTCAGTATACCAGAGGCCCACCCCCAGTGTCTATAACAGCGTCTTTCCCCTGGGTCTCTTGGGCATTTCACCACCTAACTGTATCTTTTTCATTTAGTAGTTTATCATCCCTGTTCTTCACTGAACAACTATGTACTGGGCACTGATCCTGTGTTGGGTCCTGGTGATCATCTATGAAGAGTTTGCTTTCTAAAATATAATGTTACAAGTGAGGCTGTATGGGTGGTGGTAAACCACACGGACTGGAGCCAGGCTCCCTCAGTTTTGTTTTAAGATTTATTTATGTATTTTTTTGAGGGGAGGGGCAGTGGCAGAGGGAGAGACAGAAAGACTTAAGCAGACTCTGTAAAAAAAAAAAAAAAAAAAAAAAGGCAGACTCTGTGCCTAGCACAGAGCCCATCGTGGGGCTCAATCTCACAACCCTCAGCCGAAACCAAGAGTGGGACACTCCACCAACCGAGCCACCCAGGTACCCCCAGGCTCCCTGGGTTTTCATCTCTATTTTTATTATCTCAAAAGATGAACAATTGTGGTACATACCTCAAAGGGTATTATGAGGATTAGATAAGTCAATACATGCAAAGAGCTTCGAACAGTGCCTGGATATAGTAAGTTCCATAGAAATATTAGCTATTATTATTTTTAAGTGAGTCAGGAGTGTTATTTCTCAGGTAACTTAAACAGTTCTCAAGCAGCTTTATGGCATCTGCTGGAAAGGGAAGCGATGCCGAAGACTACTACATGTGTCAGACACCCTGCTCCATGTTCTACACATCATTCCATTTAAGCTTAAGCCTCAGAGCCTTACAAGGTAGATATTCTACTTCATAGGTCAGAAAACTGAAGCTCACTGAGGGAATTAACTTGCTGAAGGCTCCGGAGCTGGGATGTCTGACTCAAAGTGCAGGCTCTCCCCGCCTCTCACACGCCTCCCCTCTGGGAATGAACAACTCCAGATGGAACAGGCCAACTCCAGATGGCACCCATCAGGACCCAAGCAGGCTTCCACGGGCCTCTAAATTCCTTCTTTTCCTACTGGGACAGGGAATTCAATTAAATGCTAATAAAGTCATACAATAATAGCACCTGTTGATAAATAGCCTCTATCTTAACCTGGAAGCTCCCCCTCAAATACTCTGAACTGATGAAATTTCACCCTGAGGCTTTGTAAATTCAACTCCCAGGAAACGAGGCTTAGTTAGACCATAAAGTAGAATCTCTAAGCAGGAAGAGAAAGTTTTAGTTTAAAGGGCACCTTTATCAGTGATGAACTCTCTTGGACACAAGAGATAGCATGGGGCTGTGAAGAAAAAATGAGACCCAAAGGCAAGTGACCATGTAAATACCCAACCACCCAGAGGCTGATAAAGACACAGTACTCACAATTTCTCCAGAAGGCAGATGTATAGTCTGTGGTGCCTGCTTGTTCAAAAATTTGTTTAATAAGCGAATGTTGGCGAATGTCCCCCGTGCCATTATGGCATCATTACCTCGGCGGGAGCCGTAGGAATTGAATTCTCGTGGAGTCAAGCTAATAATGCAAGCAAGAGAGGAGCTAGGTTAGTGACCGGAGCAAAGGAAAACTTAGCTTCCATCAAGAAAAGAGGAAAAAAACCACAACCTAGATATCTAAGTTTACTAAGCATTGCTCTCCAAGGCAGAAAAGCTGTTCCTGAATCTTCTGCTGAGGGGAGAGTCAGAGGTAGAGGTGGGGTAGTGGAACGGGGAAGTCAACATTCTCCCAGGGTCAACTACAGTCTTATAAATCTGTGTAGAAAAACCAGGAGGAACTCGAATGAGTATTTATTTTCCTGATTCACTAGAGTAGCCTGGAAAATCTCACAAAAGATAAAATATTAAACATGGGGAAGAAAAAGGAAACAAAGAGGAGTCAGTGTGGGCCAGTCAGGTGGAGCCAAGAATGAAGGAAACATAAAATACATTCTGTAAACTAACTGGAAGGAGGTATAAATTTGTCCTCAAGTTATCAAGAACTCAATGTATCGGGCAAGACACATGACAGACAACATGATTTACAATTTTCATAAAATAAAAATCAGAACAGCGCCAAAGAAGCAGAAGAGCTCTTCCTGGTCCTGAAATCAAAGAAAAATCCTGTCTATGGGCCAGAGTCAAAGGATACTCTGTGATGGCAGAAACAACTTACAATTAACACTGCCATCATCACACTGGGCTGTTTCTTAAAATGTTAGGAAGTATCTGTGAGTGTTAATCTGATCTCGTGGGGAGATGTGATTTGGAGATTGAGAGAGTCTGTGAATGGGCTTTAGGAGCAGGTGAGCGTGTCTACAAACTCCTGAAATTGTATCCAGAATGTTGGGAATATGTGCATTTTCCTGGGGAGGTATGATTTTTTTTTTCCATTCAATTCCCTAAAGAGTCCATGTCTCAAAAGTGTCAACAATCACCAATCAAAAAAAGTATTCATCACTGCTCGCTTCCTTAGTTTCTTTCTCCAGCCTCATCCTCAGTTTCCCTGTTTGTTGGTGAATCCTCTTCTCCCAATCATTCATTCATTCATTCATTCATTCAACAACTGTTTATTGAGCCAGCTATGTGCCAAGAACTGTTCTAGGGGTTTGAGGTAGATCATGGAACAAAACAGATTAAGATCTCTGCCTTTGCAGGGCTTACATTTTAAATGGTGGAGACAAAAGAAATAATCATAATTAAAAAATGAGCATCCTACATAAGTGTTACCAGACTGTGGTTAATAACTGGGGAGGGAAAAAAAAGTAGATCAAGGCGAGAAGAGCAGTATGGTGCGGGTGACCTCATGGAGAAGAGTTGAACTGGCAAAGGAGTTAGTTAGATATTTTCGGGAAGAGCATCCAAGAGGAACGAACAGCCAGCTCAAGCAAAGGCTGTCAGGCTGAAGGGTATTTGGCCTTGCCTGGAACATTCGATAAACAAAGTAGCCATTAGGGTAGCCACAGCAGAGTGGGTGAGGGGAAGAGCAGAGATTCGCTGACCCCTCTCCAACACCCCTCTCCCATTCAAAGTATAGTCACACCCCTTTAGAATCTTACTGTATGCATCTGTGTATAGAAATTCTCACATGTTTAACAGAGTAGCTTCCCCACGTTAAAAAAAAAAAAAAAATCTCGAGTTCGACTCCTGTGCATCATCTGCTCTAGAGGTGGGCTAGCTTCTGAAACTTACAGCACTTGTTCCTCTGGGGAACGTGGACTCCTCCTGCTTTGAATGTGACTAACTCTCCTGCTTTGAATGGGCCAAGGTGGGGTGGGTGAGGGGTGGGGGCAGGGGGCTGAGCAGAGCTCAGGAAATGGGGAGCTGTGAAGAAAACAGGTTAGCTGCTGGGTTAAGTGAGATGTGGCCAAGGCAGTTTTCCTCCCACTGACAAAGAAAAGAAAAAAATAAAATTAAATAAAGGAAGAAAGAAAGAAAAAATAAAGAGAAGGAAAGAAAGAATGAAAAAGATGCTGGATTTTGTTCTTAGATTCGCTCTGGGTCCCATCCCTGGGGACGCTGACTCAGGAGGTGCAGACAGGAGCCAGAAATTTATAGCTCCCCAGATGATTTTCATAGAAAGTCAGATCTGGGATGGACTCGTCACTGTGGGGGTATTAGAGGACACTAGATAATACTGGTATAGTACCCGTTCAGGTCACTCTATGACTGAAGGATGGGTAAATGGATCTGTGGTTGGCAAACCCGCAGTAACTATGTGTCACACCCAGGAAGCGGCAGCGAACAGCGTGGGGGACATGGCAGGGGGCACCCCCACTGATGGCGGGGCGGTAGAGAGCAGAGCCTGGACTCTCTCCTTAGGCACCCTGGGGGTGGGGCCCACAGCGAGCTCTCCCGGGCCCCTGCTCAGAAGGAAGGGCCCCTCCCTCTGCTGCAGTTTCCTCGATGGAATCTCCCAAGGAGGCTGGGAAGCAGCAAACAGAAAGGGTGACTGGTTATCAAGCCAGTCGGTGAAAACCACAGTCTGAGTCAAAAGAGAACAGGTGAGAAGAGAAATACTGGCCGGCCTCGTTCACTCCAGTTGCCTTAGTCCTTCTCCGTCATTCACACTCACCCTCTGTTAGTTAAGTAGCGAGCGGCGGGGCTGTTCCTTGCGATATTTCCGGCCGGAGAGATGTGGTCAGTTGTTACTGAGTCCCCCAAATTGAGCAGCACGTAGGCGCCCACTATGGATTTAGGGGGCTGGACAGCCAGAGTCTAGAAAAGAACACAGCGGGTCAGTGCCGGCTCAGCTTTTCTCCAGCAAGTCACCAGGGGAGTCTCAATGTTCTCTACCTGTTCCTGGGACCCGAACTGGACGACAGCCCTTCATTGATGCACAGAAAATTCTAGGCTTTTTCATTTTATCAGGGGTGCTTAGAAAAGTGAGGTGAATTTGGTCAAAACACTCACATCCCCCCAACCCCCGAATGGAGGCAAAATACTGGGACCAAAATTCCCTCAAAAGCAGAGGGATGCAGTTGCAAATGGCCTTCCCTGTCTCCACATCCACGGAACTCAGATGCCGAGGCCAACTAGAACCTTGACTTCTACTCCCCTCCTCTTTACACCCAAGGGCACATCCAAGGGAGCACGGACTCCCTGATCATCAGTTATAGGGAAGATCTTCCTATCTTTTTAGTAGATAAAAAGTTTTTTGAGTAGAAAGTTTAAATACAGCAGGCCTGGGGATGTTTCCCTGGAACAGTCTGTCCCTCAGATTTTTCTGGGTCTACGTCCAGGCAGTTTGGGATCGCCAGGGCGTCCCTACGCAGCCTCACAGACCCCTGCACACAGAGCCAAGTACCCCAGCTTCTCAGAGCTCTCCCCGGGATTGTCTGCTCAGCTTTGCAAAGGGTTCAATGGAATGCATAGTCAAAGCAAGGGCAAAGAGTAATGAAGTAGACTTCATAAGGAAAGAAACCTTTTGAGAAACTTATTTTGTTAAAAATAAAAAAGTCATACCAAGTTTTCAAAGAATGGCGGTGACTTAATGTATGTAGATTTGGGATTCCAGCAATATAGCTTATCTGATGGGGCTGCTAAGGCATTCCAGCTTTCATTCACGGTCTTACAAAAAAAAAGATAAAAGAAAGATAAGCAAATCTAATCACATTCCATTCTAAGGAAAGCTTTTTTTTTTTCTTTAAGATTTTTATTTATTTATTCATGAGAGATACAGAGAGAGAGGCAGACACACAGGCAGAGGGAGAAGCAGGCTCCATGCAGGGAGCTCGATGTGGGACTCAATTCCGGGACTCCAGGATCACACCCTGAGCTGAAGGCAAACACTTAACTACTGAGCCACCCAGGCGTCCCTCTAAGGAAACTTTAACATGCAAGCAGAAACTATATATTCTAAGAGTACGATAAAAACCATTCTTTGCATGATACCCTCTAGGTATACCAAACGAAATAGAGAAAGACAAGTAGGATTTCACTGATAGGTGGAATCTGAAAAACAAAACAAACAAACGAACAAAGCAGACACAGATCCATAAACACAGAGAACTAACTGATGGTTACCAGAGGGGAGGGGAGGTGAGAGGATGGGCAATAAAGGGTACAGAGGAGGGGGAGGTACAGGTTTCCAGCTGTAGAGTGAATAAGTTATGGGGATGAAAGTACAGCACAGGAAATTCAGTCAATGGTATCGTAATAGTGTCAAATGGTGACAGACGGTAGCTACACTGGGTAGTGCAGAGTTGTCCGATCATGATGCTGTACACCCGAAACCAATGTAACACTGTGTGCCAACTATACTTCAATGAAACAAAACCCAAAACAGTTCTTATTCTAGTCACAGGACAGAGTTTCTTCTTTATACTAAGACAATGTCATGCCAAATGACTTAAAAATACATGTGCACCATGATAGGCAGATTCCAAGATGGCCCCAAGGACCTGCCCCCCACCTTCTTGGCATTCACACCCTTAAGTAGTTGCCTCCTGCTAAGGGGGGGCTGAACTTAGTGATTCATTTCCAAGATTAGGTTATAAAGAAACTGCCTTCCGTCTCTTTCACCCTTTCCTGCTTGCTCTGATGGAAGCCAGTACCATGCTGTGAGCTGTGAAGGGACCCCCCCCCCCTTCCCGCAGCAAGGCAATGAGGGAGGCCTCCAGCTAACTGTCAGCAGGGGACCGAGGCCCTCTCTCTGACAGCCTGTGAGACACACTGTCCTGCCACCAACTGCGTGAGCGGCCATGGAAGTGGATCCTCCCCCAGATGAGCCTTCAGATGAGCTGCGGCACCAAAGGACATCTTTGCTGGAGCCCTGTGAAGGCAGAGGCACCCAGCTAAGCCACACATGGATTTCTGATCCACAGAAACCATGAGATAATAAATGCTGTTTCTAAGTTTTGGGATAATTTGTTGTACAGCAATAGATAACTCATCCATATACATAATGTAACTTATGAAATAATAATCCAGATTGTACCAAAGGGGAAATGATTTACTTTCTGAAGATTTGGGGAAGTAGATGACCAGGTCACATGGACACTGTCACGTGGACAGCTTTAATACAGCTGCTATGTGTTAAAGTCAGCTTGAACTGTCTTCACGGGGCCATGACCTCCGCCTTTGGAGAAATGCATTTAACCCAATGCTCAGCAAGCTTGCTCATACCACTTCCGATGAGCAACTTGTGGGAGGGCATGGTGCATGACCCTCTTCCCCAGACAGTCGCTTTCTTATTTCAAACCCAAGTGCCCCAGTCAGCACTCCTAGGGTCTACCTAACATAGAAAGCAAAGAAAAAAAATAACATCCAAGGGTCTCAGAAAACGATACAGAGCTTCACACATTTTCTACTTGTCAAATGCATATTTTATTTCAGTAGTTTGGTGCTTTTTCCTGACTGGCTTTTTAAATTTTTTTTAGCCTCCACATAATTCTGAGAGGTACATTCAACCAATTAACTCTACCTCAGTGACACTCTATGGTGACATCGGGGATCCTCCACCACAACTGACACGATACCCAGGGTGTCTGAGGCGGAAGGGGTAATGGCAAGCTGGCTAGGAATCATATACAAGCTGAGGCCTCTCTTCTTGAGGCTGCTGCCAAATCTGGGAACATTTGGGGAGTGTGGGGTATGCAAAAATATAAATCACAGAAGAAAATGACAGAACCACGTTCTAGGCTATCTAGAGAAAGAAATGCTACTTTCTTCAGTTTCCACCCCCATCAGCGTCAGGGTCTCCGACATGCCACAAAGGAATGGCTGTCCCCTGGACGCAGGAAGGCAGAGTGGGTGGGGGCCTCACCTCTATCTTCTGGTAGACCTCCTTAAACATGCCAGGGATCACGTACTGACGCTCCACCG